>NC_044553.1:129815913-130433309 GCF_007565055.1 Rhinopithecus roxellana | reverse complement strand
CATTCTCCTGCCTCAGCCTCCCGAGTAGCTGGGACTACAGGCGCCCGCCACCTCGCCCGGCTAGTTTTTTGTATTTTTTAGTAGAGACGGGGTTTCACCGTGTTAGCCAGGATGGTCTCGATCTCCTGACCTCGTGATCCGCCCGTCTCGGCCTCCCAAAGTGCTGGTATGACAGGCTTGAGCCACCGCGCCCGGCCAAATTTGTCTCATTTTGTACCTCAATATAATTAACTTTTTGAAGAACCTTTATTAAAATGAATTGTGACATGACTAACTGAGGAGCAGTCTCCTTGATTTTTAATGCTGTAGTGTGGAGGAGCATATTTGGTCAATCCTGGAGAATTGTCCATGTGCTAGTAATAAGAATGTGTATTCTGCATTTTTTTTAAATAAAATGTTCTGTATATGTCTGTAAGATATATTTGGAATAAAGTCCAATTTATGTCTGATGTTTCATTCTTGATTTTCTACCTAATGCTGAGAATGAGTTAGAAGTGCCCCAACATTATTTTATTGGCGTCTACATGTCTTATTAGATCCACTTCTAGTAATATTTCCTTTATGAATCTGAGTATTACAGTGTTGTGTGCAATATAATTAGAATTGTTATATCCTCCAAATGGATTGATTCCTTCATTATATAATGACTTTTTCTGTGGGTGTGTTTGTGTGTTTACTGTTTCTGACTTAAAGTCTGTTTATCTAAGTATTGCTATTCCTGTTGGCTTTTGGTTTCCATTTGCTTGGGACATCTTATTACATGCCTTTACTTTCAGTCTATATATGTCTTTAGAGGTATAGTGCATTTCTTGTAGGCAGCATATATTAGAACTTTTTAAAAAAACCCATTCACCTGGACTGTATTTTTTAGTGGTGAATTTAATCCCTTTAAATTTAAGGGTATTATTGACATGAGGTTTTGTTCCTGTTATAACACTGCTTTTTCCCCATTTTATTTTCTGTATTTTTTGTTTCTTTCCTTTTCTATTACCGATTGTCCTTTCTGTTTGCTGATAGTCTGTGTGGTAGTACCATTTGCATAACTTCTTTTCCTCATTTGTGTGTTTGCTTTACCAGTGAGTTTTATATTTCATGTGTTTTCATGATGCTAATTACTGTCCTTTTACTTCCAAGTTTAGAACTCCCTTGCACATTTCTTTTTTTTTTTTATTATTAAAAAAAATTTTTTTGAGACAGAGTCTCGCTTTGTTGCCCAGGCTGGAGTGCAGTGGCGCCATCTCAGCTCATTGCAAGCTCTGCCTCCTGGCTTCATGCCATTCTCCTGCCTCAGCCTCCTGAGTAGCTGGGACTACAGGTGCCCACCACCACATTCAGCTAATTTGTGTGTGTGTGTGTGTGTGTGTGTGTGTTTAGTAGAGATGGGGTTTCACCGTGTTAGCCAGGATGGTCTTGATCTCCTGACCTCATGATCCTCCCGCCTCAGCCTCCAAAAGTGCTGGGATTACAGGCGTGAGCCACCACGCTCGGCCCCTTGCACATTTCTTTTAAGGCCAGTTTAGTGGTGATGAATGCCCTCCACATTTGCTCGTCTGGGAAAGACTATTTCTTCTTCATTTATAAACAATAATGTTGCTGGATATAGTACCCCTGAGTGGCAGTTTTATTTTTTTACTTTCAACACTTGGAATGTATTATCCATTCTTTCCTTGCCTATAAGGTTTTCACTAACAAGACCGCTGTTAGACTGATAGGGGCTCCTTTATATGTGACTCCATACTTTTTTCATGTTGTTTTTGGGATTTTATTTTTCTTGTTGACTTTAGACAGTTTGACTATAATATGCTGTGGTGAAAACCTTTTGCATTGTGTCTAGCGGATTCTGGGCCTTTTGCATCTGTATGCCTAAATCTTTTGCTAGACTTGGAAAGTTTTCATCTGTGATTTCATTAGATTTTGAGAACTTTTGTTTCCTCTTTGCCTTTGGATATTGCAATAATTTGTATATTTGGTAACTTTATAGGGTCATAAAAGCTTTGTTCATACTTTTAAATTATTTTTTCTTTATTTTTCTCTTACTGGCTTATTTTAAAAGACCTATCTTCAAGTTCTGAGATTTTTTCTTCTGCTTGATCTAGTCTGTTGTCAAACCGCTTAGTGTATTTTGTAGTTTATTTAAGGAATTCTTCTGTCCCAGAATTTGTTTGCTTCTTTTTCATGATATCTATCTCTTTGATAAATTTCCTATGCATATCCTGATTTTTTTTTGCAATTTCTTTGTATTGTTTTTATGGAATTCTCTTGTATCTCATTGAACTTCTTTATGATCATAGTTTATTTTATTTTATTTTATTTTTTGTTTAGGATTTTGTGAATTTCTTTTTCATTGGAATCTGTTACTGGAGAATTACTGTGTTCCTTTGGAGGGCTAAATGGAAATTTTCTTCCTTTTTTATGTTTCATATGTTTTTACATTGATATCTGTGCAACTGGTGGAATCGTCACTTCTTTCAATTTTTTGAATATGTCTTCATAGGCAAGAACTTTTTCCTGAAGATGTATCAGTGGTGTTGGTTGGGTAGGCTCTTTGGATTTGATTCCCGGTATATACTGTAGTGTAGTCTCCATATAATTTATCAGGCTGTAAGCAGCATCAGTGGTACATGTGATTTCCTTGGTGATTTAGGGTGTGGTTATCAGTGTAAGTTAGCACTGTGCTGTCCCCAGTAATCAAACTCACTGGGAGCACTACTCCTGGGGGAAAGGATGGCACAGTGCACCAAAAAGGTGGCTCCTGAGACAATGGAAACCATAGTACACACTTTCCAGAGCATGAGCACTCCCTGTCTGGGTCTGTGAGAAGTGACTCCACCCCTACTCTTAGCACAAAGTCTCTTCTTGGCCTCGTGGGTGGAGAGTTGGAACAAGGATGCCAGGTGGGCCAGTCTTCATGCCTCAGTGGTAATGGCATTGGGTTGAAATGCTTGTTCTTGGGCCCCAGGGCTGTGTACACTTGCACTGGTATTAATAGGACCAGGATGGCTATTTCTTCAGCCTCCTGGTGTCTTGCTTGGGTGCTGGTAGTGTCAGCTATTAGCTTGGCAGATAAGCAGGTTCTCGAGTCTCTGAGAAGGTGGTGTGGTGTGAGCAATGTCAATAGCACTGGTGGGAAAATGCTGTGGGTCTTGAGTGGCTTTGGTGTTGGCAGTGGCTGTGATGTGGGGCTGCCACCCACAACCCCAGACATTCAGCTCTCAAGTTAATCTGTTGTTGGCGGCAGCAGCACCACAGCACCACACAGAGCAGAATGGGCTCTGTTCTTCACGCGTTATCCTGAGCAGGGACACCATGCTGCCAGTGTGGATGCAGTCACCACTCACAGCCTTGGACAGGCAGCCCTCTGGCTTGCTTGTGCCAGCCTCCAGCAGCCCAGAAGTAACTTCAGGTGCAGCAGTGTGCAGAGCAGGAGGAGCGACCCTGCTCTCCATATTGAGCCCAAGCAAAGAGTCTTCTGCTGGTGGGAGGGGATCTCACTCTCGGGCCGTGAGGCCAACAACAGACTTTGTGCTATGACTGGGGAGTGGAGTCACTTTTCCCAGACCCACACAGGGAGTGCACATGCTCTGGAAAGTGTGTACTGTGATTTTCTTTGTCTCAGGGGCCATCTTTTTGATGCACTGTGCCATCCTTTCCCCCATGAGTAGTGCTCCCTGTGAGGTAGATTACTGGAGTCAGCACAGTAGTCATAGCAGCTTTGGATCCAGTTAGTGCTGCACTCACTAAGATCCTCTCTGTGGACTCTGAAGTATGTCAGTGGAAGCTCCAGGATGTGGATTTACGGGAGTTGTGGTTCCCAGGAAAGAATATAGTCCCATAATGGCACTATGGGACTCACTATGGCACCCTGCTGCAGCCACTTAGGTCTGTGGGTATGAGTGAGTCAACACAAGTTCCTTCTCTGGTGCAACGCGTTTGCAAGGTCTCCAGTCCATTGCCCATGCTAGTGTCAGTGTTCATGTGGGTAGAGGAGCTCTCTTGTGGTTTGGATTGCAGCCATATACCCATGTGTGGGTAACATGGCCAAGGGGTGGAGAAGAGCTCATTTGGGGGCTCCTTGACACAAAAGTCTACTGCACTGTGATTTCAAAACCAATGGTTGAACAAGAAGTTAAAGTTAGGGAAAATATGGGGATGCAGCAGTTGATACTATTAAGTTAAAAGTTTGAATAAAAATTGAAGTATGAACAGATTGTATGTGAAATGGTTGTATCTCCTTTACCTGAATGTAATATTGATGTGAATAACATATCTGACTGAAAGGAGAGTTACCCTATTTAGAATTGTAATGCAGAAGGCATGTAAGTTCTCCCCTCAGTCAGCATTAATTAGATTTTCTAAATGAGAACTAATAAAACTGTCTAAATCACATGGGTTGTCAATTTGAAAGAGTAAAAAATGTGGAAGAGCAAAAAACTAGCGGAAAAAAATGAGATTACCACTTTTTTTTTTTTGAGATGGAGTCTCGCTCTCTCCCCCAGGCTAGAGTGCAGTGGCACGATCTCGACTCACTGCAAGCTCCACCTCTGGGGTTCACGCCATTCTCCTGCCTCACGCCATTCTCCTGCCTCAGCCTCCTGAGTAGCTGGGACTACAGGCGCCTGCCACCACATGCGGCTAATTTTTTTTTTTTTTGGCATTTTTAGTAAAGATGGGGTTTCATCGTGTTAGCCAGGATGGTCTCAAACACCTGACCTCGTGATCCACCTGCCTCGGCCTCCCAAAGTGCTGGGATTACAGGCATGAGCCACTGTGCCCAGCCGAGATTACCACTTTAATTAATGTCATTTTAGCAGTTGGAGAACTGGTACCAAAAAATTCTCTGTACAGTATCCCTATATGGATACTGAATGGTTTCCCAGAAACTGCATGGCTCATGGAAACTATAGATTATCAAGGCTTGAATAAGGCAATGCTACCTACAACATTAGCACTCTCTCCATATGGTTTCAGTGGCAACACACACGTGCACACACATACATGCACAGACCCACACATACACATCCAAAGAGACTGGTACTCAATGATTGATTTTTATTTTTATTTATCTTATTTATTTTTTTGAGACAGAGTCTCACTCTGTCTCCTAGGCTCTGGTGCAGTGGTGCGACCTTGGCTCACTGCAAGCTCTGCCTCCCGAGTTCAAGTGATTCTCCTGCTTTAGCCTCCCAAGTAGCTGGGATTTCAGGTGCCTGTCACCACATGCAGCTAATTTTTGTATTTTTGGTAGAGACAGGGCTTCACCATGTTGGCCAGACTGATCTCAAACTCCTGGCCTCAAGTGATCCGCCCACCTCGGCCTCCCAAAGTGTTTGGATAACAGGCATGAATCACCATGCCGGGCCCTCAGTGACTGATTTTTAAGATTTGTTTTTACTTCCAATCTCAGAAAAGAGTCAATCACAGTTTCCTTCATGTGAAAATGAGGATCCAATTTGCATATATTGTTTTGCCACAGGGTGATGGGAATTTACAGGATTGCTCATTTAATTTGGCTAAAAGAGATTTGGGACTTGATACAGACCCTAAACATGACAATAAAACACAGTGATGATATCATGTTAATATTTGAAACCAAAGAAGGTAGGACTGACTAAATACAGTAGTGGCATGCACGACTAACGTAGGATGGTTGATAAATCCAGCAAAAATCAAAGGGCCTGCCTGAGTGGTGAAATGCTTAAGAATAACCTTAACAGGGGCCACCTGTGGCATACCACAGGCAAGAAAAAATAACATGTGGTCTGTGTTTTGTGTGTGTGTGTGTGTGTGTGTGTGTGTGTGTTGCTACAAAGGAATACCCAAGGCTGAGTAATTCATAAAGAAAAAAGGTTAATTTGGTTCACAGTTCTGCAAGATGTACAGGAAGCATGGTGCCAGCATTTGCTTCTGGATATGGGCTTGAGGCTGCTTCCACTCATGGTGGAAGAGAAATCGGAACCAGTATGTGCATGGATTACATGGCAACAGAGAAGCCAAGGGGTGGGGTAGGAGATGTCCAGCTCTTTTTAACAACTAGCTTTCCTGGGAACTAATAAAGTGAGAACTCACTCACCCTAGGGAGGGCACTGATCTATTCATGAGGGATCCACTCCATAGCCTGAACACCTCCCGTCAGGTCCCACCTCCAACACTGGGAAACAAATATAAACACGAGGTTTGGAGGGGTGAAACATCCAAGCGATGCCCTTGTCACCGTCTCCCCACTGTAATTAAGGAATCAGCACCACACCTGGTTGGATTGTTTGGATACTGAATGATGCATATTCCAATCCAAGAATATTGCTAGTTATTATCCATAAAATTACCCCAAAAAGGAAAATTTTGAAATTGGGAACCAAACAATAGTAGACTATGTATGAATTGCAAAAATGGTGGTTCACACAATCCCTTTGGAACCTTATGATCTGCATTCGGATATAATTTGGGAAGTATCTACAACGTGCATTCATGCAGACTAGAGTTTATGGCCAAAGCCTGTTGGTGTCACTCACCAGTAATTGTTGGGCCATAAAATTTCCAGATATGATGATACATGAACACCATTTGAGAGACAATTATTGGCTTGCTATTGGACATCAGTTGGAGCCACGCTCTATGAATAAAAGGCATAAAATAATCTTGAAACTTGAAATACCATAATGTCTTGAATAACCAGGGAAATGGTCTAACAAGGAAGACAGTGCCCAGAAGAGCTCCATAACAGAATGAAACTAATTGGAACAGATTTATGCATTCAGAAGAATACAAGGAGGCACTGATCAGATTCATGGGTATGCAGTCTGTTTTCCTCTAGGGCCAAATTTGGAACCACTAAGGAGCTGCCAGATTTTATTGCCACATGAGTGGTGCCCTATTAAGAGGTGAAGCCAGCTAGGCTTCTGGGTTGAGTGGGGACTTGGAGAACTTTTCTGTCTAGCTAAAGGATTGTAAAGGCACCAATCAGTGCTCTGTGTCTAGCTAAAGGTTTGTACATGCACCAATCAGCGCTCTTGTGTCTAGCTAAAGGTTTGTAAACGCACGAATCAGCACTCTGTAAAAACGGACCAATCGGCACTCTGTAAAATGGACGAATCAGCAGGATGTGTGTGTGGGGGGGGCGGTGCAAATAAGGCAATAAAAGCTGGCCCCTGAGCCAGCAGCAGCAAGCCAGCCGGGTAGTGTTCCAGGCTGTGGAAGCTGTGTTCTTTCCGTCTTGGAAATACATCTTACTGCTGCTCACATTTTGGGTCTGCACTATCTTTATGAGCTGTAACACCGCGAAGGTCTGCAGCTTCACTCCTGAAGTCAGCGAGACCAAGAACCCACCAGAAGGAAGAAACTTTGGACACATCTGAACATCTGAAGGAACAAACTCCGGACACATCATCTTTAAGAACTGTTAACACTCACAGCGAGTGTGGGAAGCTTCATTCTTGAAGTCAGCGAGACCAGGAGCCCACGGGAAGGAACCAATTCCGGACACAGTATAAACAGCACTTGACTGAAGGACGCAAACCTATTTGGTTTACAAATGGTAGTTCCAAGGTGAATGGACGATATCCTGTTTGGAAGGCTGCCACACTATGACCTACTGATGGAAAAGCTCTGAAGATGAGAAGGACAAATCAGGTCAGTAACAGTAATTTCATACTTTATTTTTATTGTTTTGGAAAGATGGAATAGTTGAACAATAGCAAAGACCTCAATGTTTAGGTATTTACCCACTTATGATCAGTGGCACTGGCCTTGCCATATGTTCAGGCAGATGGGCAACACAGAACTGAGTTATTAAGGGGATTCCTGTATGGGGCATGAATCCATAGAAGTCACTATGTGAATTTAAGGGACACATTACAGTGACACACATGTTCATGCCCATCAGAAGAATTCCGCTTCATGATCAAAAGGTAATGGAAGCCAGCTAGTTGACTTCCTGGCATGCTCTCTTGAGTTAGCTACTTTGGTCCGTGAAATGAGTGGACAAGGGGAGCTACAAGATTGGATGGATAGTGTGGTCATTGATACACATCTCTTGCACTCTTCGAGGCACAAAATGGCAACGAAAACTTCTCTGTCTGGCAACAAGATAGGCCAAGACTATAGATGGCTATGGGGCAGATTCCCTGGGGTTGGGGTTGGTAAGGGAAGGTCTCACACATAGCTGGCAAGCAGACTACATGGTACCACACTATAGTTCCAGGGGACTATATATTTTTCCTGAAAAGAGACTCAAGTGTGCTTTGCATAGAGCCTAGTCATAGATGCAAATGCTCCAAACACTTGTAAGAAATCGAAATACTATACCAATTTGGACTACTAAGTTACATTTCTTCTGAACAAGGAACACACTTACAGCCCATGGTGCCCAACAGTGAACAATGTTTCATGTCAAATGTATGTATCACCTATTGGAGTACTTGGAACAGGAATTTGAAATATGTGTTGTCTAAAACGAGAGGAGATGAGGATGAAGGGCTAGCTTACATACTTTCATGAAGTGTACACCATAAGAAAGGCCGAAAGGGGGCTTCCGCTTGGTAGATTACTCTGCTTTTCTGAGGGATCTGGACAAAAAGAAATGGGGGAGGTTGTTAACAATTCTTACCCGTATCATCTTACCTTTTGTTTTCTCTTGTTTTCGTTTTTGACATATGGGTCATTTAAAGTTTGTTGTAAAATATCCAAATGTTGAGGAGGGTTTCAAGACATCTTTCTTTTTTTTTTTTTTTTTGAGACGGAGTCTCACGCCCAGGCTGGAGTGCAGTGGCCAGATCTCAGCTCACTGCAAGCTCCACCTCCTGGGTTTACGCCATTCTCCTGCCTCAGCCTCCCGAGTAGCTGGGACTACAGGCGCCCGCCAAATCGCCCGGCTAGTTTTTTGTACTTTTTAGTAGAGACGGGGTTTCACCGGGTTAGCCAGGATGGTCTCGATCTCCTGACCTCGTGATCCGCCCGTCTCGGCCTCCCAAAGTGCTGGGATTACAGGCTTGAGCCACCACGCCCGGCCCAAGACATCTTTCTTATACTAATTTTCAGTTTAATACTGTTTATATTGGAAAACATGCTTTGTAGGATTTCAGTCCTCTTACATATATTGAAAATTGCTGTTCAGTGTCTGAGACCCACTGTTTCGTCATATATTTTGACCAGAGTTCTTGTTTTTAAAAGGGAATTGATGGGTGCTGACGAGTTGATGGGTGCAGCACACCAACATGGCATAAGTACACATATGTAACAAACCTGCACATTATGCACATGTACCCTAGAACTTAAAGTATAAAAAAAAAAAAATTATTGGTAAAATAAAAAATAAAAATAAAAAAATAAAATAAAAATAAAAGGGAGTAGTACATGTCCAGAATTATTCACTCTGTCGGAACCCCTGCAGAAATCTGTTGTTATAATTTAAAAGTGAAGTTAAAACCACAGTTGAGCATCACTAATTTGGTGAAATGCAAATTAAAATTACAATAAAATACCACTTTATACCCATGAGGATGACTACTATAAAATTTAAAAGAAAAACAGAAAATAAGTGTTGGTGAAAATGTTGAGATGTGGAAGCCTTGCACAGCGTTGGTGGGAATGTAAAATGGTACAGCTGCTGTGGAAAGCAGTCCAGCAGTTCATCGAAAAATAAAAATAGAATTACACCTCATCAAGTAATTCCCCTTCTTGGCGTATGCCCAAAAGAATTGAAAGCATGGTCTTAAAAATATACTGGTACACCCATGGTGATAGCAGTGCTATTCACAGTCGCTTAAATATGGAAGTAACCCAAGTGTACATAGAAAGCCAAATAGATAAATAAAATATGGTGTATACATATATTGGAATACTATTCAGCCTTAAAAAGGAAGAAAATACTGAAGTATGGTACAACTTTGATGAGCCTTAAGGGCATTACACTAAGTGAAATAAGCCAGTCACAAAAAGACAAATATCGTCTTATGATTCTGCTTAAGGAGGTACTTAGAGTACTCTGACGAAGTCACAGAAACAGCAAATAGAATGGTGGTTTTCAAGGACTATGGGGAGAAGAGAATGGGGAGTTCTTGTTTAATGGGTACAGAGTTTCAGCATTGCAAGATGAAATGTGTTCTGGAGATGATGGATGCTACACATCTGAAGATGCATCACAATATATACGTGCTTAATGCCAATAAAATGTACATGTAAAAGTGGTTACAATGGTAATTTATATTATGTGTATTTTATCACAGTAGAAAAAGTTATGCAAACTTAAAACACATGCACAGAGTTGCCTGCTTTTCTTCAGCCTGCCTGAGTCTCAGGGCTAGGATGAACAGAAGACGGGAGGGAGAGACCATATGTGGATGCACTGGGCTGAAGTGATGCGTGTGGAGTAGGAAGAGAGGTGAAGCTAGCAAGAAATGAAAACACAAGATAAAAATAAATGCTCAAAGAATAGGAATTTAGTAGATATCAAAGTGTTGCTTACACTGATTTTCTCGGGCATGTGAGTGGGAAGTGGAGGTTGGAAATTGGGATGCTTGGAACTGAGATTTTGGAGATACACAGTTACTGGCTGGAAATTAAACATAAGCATGGCTTTGCATTAATGGCTCAATTCTGCTCAACAGCAGAATTGTCCACAGGGAACTGCAATGTTGTTGTACCTTTGGCCGGGCTTGGGGAAGCAAATGGCCAGTCTTTGTCCATGTGTAATGGGGGAGAATTCCTGGTGCCTCCTTGTGCTTCTTCATGCAACTGTTTGCTTCAGGTTGCTCCCTGCAAAGCGCCTGGGGTTGCAGCAGCAGAGGTGCTTGATGGACTGTGCCTGTCTCTACCTGCTTTCCTCTCCCTGTGTCTGAGCTCCCTGCATTGGATGAGCTGCTTTTTGGTATTTTATTGATGAGTCCAGCCCAAGGCTTACTGCTCAAGAATTACCTCATTCTGTCATCTCACTAATTCTCCTGCAAGTAACTGCAGGTCCTTAGAATTTGGAATAGACAAGTAAGGTCCATGATACAGGTGTACAGGGAAAGATTAAGCCCTCATTGTGTGTGTTATTTTACACAGAATAGAAAGGTTGCAGGGATTTGACAAGGAGTGGGTTCAGAGCTTGACAGAGTGATAAGGCATCATAAAGCCTGCAAGAAGAAAACAGGTAGCAATGCTTTAGCTTCCTACATTTGTGCTTTGGTCTCCTGCATGCCCTATTTATTCCTGAAGTGCTGGGAAAGGATGCAGCACTATTGTTCAGTCCTGTGGCCCAGGTGCAAGGCAACAGCGTTTGAAATTAGGGCTGGGGTCGTCTGAGGGGAATCTGGTATAATAGCTCATTTTGTACAGGCTTTTTTCCAGAAGACAAAGCCAGCCAGTGTCAAAGAGCTGGGAAGGAGAATGTAGGGGAGGGAGAGGGACAAAAGACTCTGCCCTAGGGAGAGTCTTCTGGGAGCACTGGCCACCCCTTTGTCTCTCAGCTCTCTGCAGAAGAAGGGATAGGGTGCGGAGAGATGGGGCGATGTTGGCTTGTGTGCTTTTGTCTTTCTTTTTAACCCTCCCTGATCTACCCCTTTTTCTTTCCCTCTGAGTTTGGGGTTGTGATGGGCAAATTTCATGGTGTCTCCACAGAACAGCCTGACTGTGGCCTCACATGATTGATCTCTTGGGGTTCTCTGGTTGATATCTGCACATATATGTGGGTACTGCACACCAGAGTGGATTAATTTGTCACCATGTAGGAGATATGTTAGAGACAATGCAAAAAGAGGAAAGGAAGTTTCAATTAGACAACCTGCGTAGTGATGGCTCAGAGGGCTGAAGTGGTATCAGAAATTGAAAAGAATAACTGTCGGTTTGGAAAAATTGCTTCCATTTCATAATTGTCTATTATTTCCCTAATAGCTTCATTTCACACTCCAGTCCTGGAGAAAATTACTGCGTGGGATTCAGAAGACATCCCGCATGGATAAAACTACTGCAGAGCTCTTGAAATTAAAGCCCTTCAGATAATGTGGTTTTCGGGCTGGGCATGTGAAGAGGTTGTACGTGAGAGGCAGCACGGAGTGCAGTGTGGGGAAGACAGAAAAAGGGATGCCCTCTTTGTGCATTGAGGGGTCTCCACAGTGGGCTTTGTATGGGGGGGGGTCCTCTTTGTGCCTGTGTTCTCTTCCTCATTCATAGAGAGGCTGGGGGAGGGGAGTGGTTGGGGGCTGGGGAGATGCTGGCTGTGCTACTTCTCTATTCTAACCCTTGCAGCCTATTCTTCTTTGGGCTCAAGAGCCCTAATCATCTATTTTATATTCTTTAACTGTTCAGACTTAAATTGCCTCCACTTAAGTTGCCTTAATTTGCTAATTGGCTGTAGAAAGTTCTAAAGAGATCTCTGGTTCATGTGTAGAACAAAAGGTTCACAAAAACCCTGAGAGCCTCTGGTTTCGGACGGGGATCACAGGAAGCTGGGGCTGGACAACGTGAATTAAGAGTGTGAAGGAGAGCTAAGTCTCTCTCAAGACTGAATGAATAAATCAGTAAAGCCTCAGGTAGCTCAATCAAGATTGCTGCAATACTGACGGACACATTCATTGTCCCACATCTCCCAAACCCAATATTCTGTTGCGCTCCCTGGCAGGGGTGCACTTCGGACGTGATGTCTTCACTGTTTAACAAGACTCAGAGCAGACTGTTTGAGACTGGGGGGGATTCTCGGGAAACCTGGTGTGCTGGTCTGTATCTGTGAGAGCTTTGTTTCTGCAAAAAAAATGTGTGGACCAACAGCTGGGAGGGGGAGTGTGCAGGAGGGAGGGAGGGGCAAGCCGTGAGCCCTCCCGTTGAGAGGAGGGGGCTTCCGGCCTTGCACTCTCTTCTTTGATGCCTGGCAAGTTCTTCATTGTGCTTGCATCTCTTTTAGGGTCACAGCAGAAGCAGGGGTGGGAACAGCAGGGAGAAACAGAGGGCTAATGCGCTGCCGACCCTTCTAACCTGACATCCGCTCCTGTGGGCTGACAGCCGTTCATCAGCCATTTTCTGTTCTGTTCTTATGAAGGCAGCCTTCAGTGCCTCCAAATAAATTGCCTTTATGCCTATCTGCTCCCCATCCAAATACAACTGTGGGTGTGGACATTTGGGATGGAATATTGGGGCCTTCGATTCAGGTATGGACGAATGGAGAAGTCCTGATCATCTATGGTTTAAGATGTGGAATTAAAAGGCAGATGGAATTCGACAAGAGGTGAGTTAAGAACTTGATAAGAGTCAAGGGTGACTTCAATAACAGCTCAAAAAGTAAAAGAAAAAATAAAAGAAAAAAACATAGCCTTAGGAGGCCCTGATGTCAGAAATGCAAATTGTGCTCAATGAAAGCCTTTTGCCCACGTTTAGCTTTCTGACCCCAGAAGCATGCCTACCTAGCTCAGGGCTGGTACAGGGTGCTGAGGGTATGCTACATGATCATCCAAGGAGAGCCCACAACAGCTGAAGTTTGGGTCTGCCCTGTGTCATATCTGTGCAGGTTTTTGTTTTTTGGTCCTTTTGATGACAAAGTTGATTACAATCTGCTGGAAGGGACAGTTTTGTTAGACATTTGCTATATTTTTGAATGTAGTAAGGCTTGAATGTTTGAAATTGGGATTCTTGAGTAAAAGTTGATTTCAGGCCCATAAGTAAAAATGCAGTTTCCGAGAACAAAGCTCTTCGTGAGTCACTGGTGTCCATAGCAGCCAAGGGGGAGGGCGGAGGGGGGGGTTGCGTCTGGGTCCTGGGAGGGGTCCTCTGGGAGCATGCGCACTCCTCTTGCTGCAGTGCAGGGTCTTTTGTGCTCCTGCGTCAGCACTGGGCACTTGGTGGTGGGGTGGTTTGGAGAAGAGCGGAGGAGCTTGTGCGTTTGTCTTTATCCCCCCGGCTTCTTCCTCCCTCTCAATGACGCCATGATTATTAATAAACCATTTCTCACGTTATCGCTGCAGATGTAAACACTTCACCAGAATTGCGCAGCTCTTGCGTGAGCTTTCCTATTGACGTAACTGGTGGGCTGGGATTTTGAGATGGGCTATGAGTATCCCAAATTTAGATGTAAAATAAAATCCCCTGATCATTTGGGAATTATGATGTCGAATAAAAGGTCAAGTGATGTTTCACAAGGCGTAAAGGCTTGGGGATGTGGGGTGCGGATAAATCTGAAAGCTGCTTCCTGTTGACCCTCCCCTTGGTTAACCCTCTGAGACCCCCGAGCCCTGCTAGCCTGCAGCAGTGGTGGGAGGTTAAGCAACTATAGAAATCTGCATGTTTATGTCGGGCCTCGGTAAAGGGGAATCTGCAAGTTTTCCTTTTGGAAATAATGGTGGTGGCAACCGAATGGAAGCTTTTGGGGTAGAGAGTGTGAACAGTCGGGAATGAAGCCGCTGCCCCTGTTGTTGCCGCTGCCTCTGTTCTTGGAGTAATCTCTCTCCAATCACAAAATGCTCACGGGACAGGACGGGCTTTCCTCCAGTCACTGCAGTGGACTGTGATTGCGGGCTTGAAAGGATGGTGTGGTACTGCTCTATGGATTTTGACAAATAGAGAGTGCCATGTATCCATTATGACAATTATCACACAGGATCCTTTACCCTCAAAAGAAATCCTCTGCACTTACCTATTCAACCCTCCATGTCCCCAAACCCCTGGCAACCATTGAGTCTCTATCCTTTTGCTTCTTCCAGAATGTTACATAAATTGGATTGTGCAGTACGTAGTGTTTTCAGAGTGGCGTCTTTCGCTTAGTAATACACATTGAACTCTCCTCCATGTTTTTGCAGGCCTCGATAGCCTATTTCATTTGATTGCTGAATAGTATTCCGTTGTGTGGATGTACCACAGTGCATCTGTTCACCTACTGAAGGACATCTTAGTTGCTGACAGTTTTTCTTGAGTAGGAGCAAAGCATATGTTTCCATTGGTGTGCAAAATGTGTGTGGACTTCAGTTTTCAAAACAGTTGGCTAAATACCTAGGAGTGTGATTGCTGGATCATATGGTAATACTATGTTTAGCTTTGTGAGATGCTGCCAAATTGTCTTCTGAAGTGGTTGTGCCTTTCTGCATTCTTGCCAAAAATGAATGAGAGTCCCTGTTGCTCTGCATCCTCTCATCAAATGGTATGGTCGTTTCTTTGGAACTTAGCCATTACAATAAATGTAGTAGTAACTTGTTTTAATTTGCACTTCCCTAATGACAAATGCTGTGTAGCATCTTTTCATGCTTTACGTTCCAGCTGCGTATTTTTTTGAGAAAGTGTCTGTTCAATGTTGTGCCTATCTTTTTTTTTTTTTTTTTTTTTTTTGAGGCGGAGTCTCGCTGTGTCGCCCGGGCTGGAGTGCAGTGGCCAGATCTCAGCTCACTGCAAGCTCCGCCTCGCCGGGTTTACGCCATTCTCCTGCCTCAGCCTCCAGAGTAGCTGGGACTACAGGCGCCCGCCACCTCGCCCGGCTAGATTTTTTGTATTTTTTTTTAGTAGAGACGGGGTTTCACCGTGTTAGCCAGGATGGTCTCGACTTCCTGACCTCGTGATCCACCCGTCTCGGCCTCCCAAAGTGCTGGAATTACAGGCTTGAGCCACCGCGCCCGGCCTGTTGTGCCTATCTTTAACTTGATTTACAAATCTCCTCCTTTATCCACCGTCTTACTTTCCACAATCCAAATATGTTAAATGGAAACTTCCAGAAATAAGTCGTAAGTTTTAAATTGCATGCCATTCAAAGTAGCATGATGAAATCTCAAGCCATCCAATCTGTCCCACTCAGGAATTGAATCATCCCTTTGCCCGATGTTTCCTTGCTGTCCATGTTACTTGCCCTTTAGTCACTTAGTTGTCATCTCAGTTAACCAGACCCACTGTCAAGATATCAGTGTTTGCGTTCAAGTGACCCTTATTTTACTTAATGTAACCTCCCAATGGGTTCTCCTTGCCCGCTGCCCAGATAGAGAGGAATTGCAGTAGAGACAGCAGATTTATCAAGACAGGGAAATTTCAATACAGAAAGAGTTTAATTCACACAGACTTGGCTAAACAGGAGAGAGGAGTTTTATTACTCAAATCAGTCTCCCACAGAATTCAGAGACTGGGATTTTTTAAGGATAATTTGGCAGGTCAGTGGGGGCGGGGGGCAGGGAATGGAAAGTTGAAATTGGTCAGGTCAGAAGGGAAATCCTAGGGGGTGGAACTGGGTTCTTTGTGCTGTCTTCCATCCGTGGGAGGGGCGGGGATCGCGGAAACTGGTTGAACTAGATTGCTGATCTTGGTGGCACCAGCTGGTGAATGAGAATGCAGGATCTGATTCTGGAGCACCAACCTTAGGTTATATAATAAAAATGCTATCCCTAGGAGCAACTGGGGAGGTCAGGATTCTCGTGGCCTCTGGCTGCATGACTCCTAAACCATAATTTCTAATCTTATGCCTAATTTGTTAGTTTTACAAAGACAGTCTGGTCCCCAGGCAAGGAAGGGGTTTGTTTCAGGAAAGGGCTGCTATCGTCTTTGTTTCAAAGTTACACTATGAACTAAGTTCCTCCTAAAATTAGTTTGGCCCATGCCCAAGAATGGATGATATGGTCTGGCTGCGCCCCACCCACATCTCAACCTGAATTATATCTTTCAGAATTCCCACATGTTGTGGGAAGGACCCATGGAGAGGTAATTGAATCATGGGGACCCGTCTTTCCTGTGCTATTCTCATGATAGTGAATAAGTATCACAAGATCTGATGTGTTTATCAGGGGTTTCTGCTTTTGCTTCTTCCTGACTTTCTCTTGCTGCCACCTTGTAAGAAGTGCCTTTCAGGCCGGGCACAGTGGCTCACACCTGTAATACCAGCACTTTGGGAGGTGGAGGTGGGTGGATCATTAGGTCAGGAGATCGAGACCATCCTGGCTAACACGCTGAAACCCCATCTCTACTGAAAATACAAAAAATCAGCCGGGCGTGGTGGCGGGAGCCTGCAGTCCCAGCTACTCGGGAGGCTGAGGTAGGAGAATGGTGTGAACCCAGGAGGCGAAGCTTGCAGTGAGCTGAGATGGCGCCACTGCACTCCAGCCTGGGCAACAGAGAGAGACTCCATCTCAAAAAAAAAGAAAAAAATAAAAGTGCCTTTCACCTCCCACCATCATTCTGAGACGTCCCCAGCCATGTGGAATTGTAAGTCCAATTATACCTCTTTTGCTTCCTAGTCTTGGGTATATCTTCATCAGCAGCATGAAGACAGACTAATACAGTAAATTGGTACCAGCAGAGTGGGGCGTTGCTGAAAAGATACCCAAAAATGTGAAGGTGTCTTTGAAACTGGGTAACATGTAGAGGTTGGAACAGTTTGGAGGGCTCAGAAGAAGACAGAAAAATGTGGGAAAGATTGGAACCTACTAGAAACTTGTTGAATGGCTTTTCCCAAAATGCTGATGGTGATATGAACAATAAGGTCCGGCTGAGGTGGTCTCAGATGGAGACGAGGAACTTTTTGGGAAATGGAGCAAATTTAACTGTTATGTTTTAGCAAAGAGATTATCAGCATTTTGCCCCTGCCCTAGAGATTTGTGGAACTTTGAATTTGACAGAGATGATTTAGGGTATCTGGCAGAAGAAATTTCTAAGCAGCAAAGCATTCAAGATGTGACTTGAGTGCTGTTAAAGTGATCAGATTTTATAAGGGAAACAGAATATAAAAGTTTGGAAAATCTGCAGCTGACTGTGATAGAAAAGGAAAACCCATTTTCTGGGGGAGAAACTCAAGCCAGCTGCAGAAATTTGCATCAGTAACAAGGAGCCTAATGTTAATCCCCAAGACCTTGGGAAAAGTGTCCCCAGGCCATGTCCAGAGACCCTCATGGCAGGCCCTCCGAGGCATCACAGGCCTGGAGGCCTAGCAGGAAAAAGTGGTTTTGCGGTCTGGGCCCAGGGAAACCTAGGGACTTCCATGCTGTGTGCAGCCTGGGGACTTGGTGCCCTGTGTCCCAGCCACTCCAGCCATGGCTGAAAGGGGCCAATATACAGCTCAGGCTGTGGCTTCAGAGGGTGGAAGCCCCAAGCCTTGGCAGTTTCCACATGGTATTGAGCCTGTGGGTGCGCAGAAGTCAAGAATTGAGGTTTGGGAATCTCCACTTAAATTTCAGAAGATGTATGGAAATGGCTGGATGCCCAGGCAAAAGGTTGCCGCAGGAGTGAGGCCCTCATGGAAAACTTCTGCTAGGGCAGCGTGGAAGGGAAATGTGGGGTGGGAGCCCCTACACAGAATCCCTACTGGGGCATTGCCTAGTGGAGCTGTGAGGAGAGGGCCACTCTCCTCCAGACCCCAGAATGGTAGATCCACCAACGGTTTGCCCTGTGCACCTGGAAAAGCTACAGAAACTCAGTACCAGCCTGTGAAAGGAGCCAGGAGGGAGGCTGTACCCTGCAAAGCCACAGAGGCAGAGCTGCCCAAGACCATGGGAACCCACCTCTTGCATCAGTGTGACGTGGATGTAAGATCTGGAGTCAAAAGAGATCATTGTGGAGTTTTCAGATTTGACTGCCCCACTGGATTTCAGACTTGGAACAAAGGCCCTGTAACTCCTTTGTTTTGGCCAATCTCTCCCATTTGGAATGTCTGTATTTAACCTAATACCTGTAACCCCATTGTATCTTGCTTGCTTTTGATTTTACAGGCTCACAGGCAGAAGGGATTTGCCTTGTCACAGATGAGACTTAGGACTGTGGACTTTTGGGTTAATTCTGAAATGAGTTAAGACTTGGGGGACTGTTGGGAAGGCATGATTGACTTTGAAATGTGAGGATGTGAGATTTGGAGGGGTGAGGAGTGGAATTATAAGGTTTGGCTGTGTCCTCCCCCAAATCTCAATTTGAATTGTATTGCCCAGATTTCCCACATCTTGTGGGAGGGACTTGGGGAGGTAATTGAATCATGGGGGCCGGTCTCTCCCATGCTAGTCTCATGATAGTGAATAAGTCTCATGAGATCTGATGGGTGGGCTTATCAGGGGTTTCTGCTTTTGCTTCTTCCTCATTTTCTCTTGCCACCGCCATGTAATAAGTGCCCTTCTTCTCCTGCCATGATTCTGTGACATCCCTAGCCATGTAGTACTATAAGTTCAACTAAGTCTCTTTTTCTTCCCAGTCTTGGGTATGTCTTTATCAGCAACATGAAAATTGACTAATACAATGGACAAGGGCAGTTTGGAGGTTAGAAGCAATACAGAGTTGGTTAGGTCAGATCTCTTTCACTGTTATAATTTTCTCACTGTTATATTTTTTTTGCAAAGGCAGTTTTAATAATGGCTCCAAGGCACAAGAGTAGTGATGCTGACAATTCTGATATGTCAAAGAGAAGCCTAAACTGCTTCATTTAAGCAATGAGGTAATAGTTCTTGACTTCACAAGGAAAGAAGAAAAATCGTTTGTTGAGGTTGCTAACATCTACACTAAGGATGAATCTTAAATCCATGAAATCGTGAAGAGAAAAAGAAAGACATTCTACATAGTATTTATATGTACATATATAGGGTTTGGTACTTTCTGGAGTTTCAGGCAACCACTGGTGGTATTGGAACATACTCCATTTGGATAAAGGAGGAATACTATATTTGATTTCTTTTTGTTGAATTTTAAGAGCTCCTTGCTTTTTTTTTTTTCCCCCAACAGGTGCATGCCAGCACATGTAGATAATTTATTTATGATTTTTGGAAACAGGGGTTTTGCATATTGCCCATGCTGGTCTTGAACTCCTGGCCTCAAGTGATTCTCCTGCCTCAGTCTCCCAAATTGCTTGGATTATGGGTTTGACCCAAGCCTGGCCTCCTATTTTGGGTATAAGTATTTTATATGATACGTGTTTTGCAATATTTCTGCTAGTCTGTGACTTGACTTTTCTTGACATTTTTTTTTCACATGGCAGTTTTAATAATTTTAATACAATCTAGTTGATCATTTTTTAATTTTATGGAGTATGCTTTTGATGTTGTATTTAAAAATGTGTTACCAAATCCTAAGTGGTGTAGATTTTCTCTTATAAATCTGTATTAGTCAGGGTTCTCTAGAGGGATAGAACTAATAGGATAGATGTGTATATAAAGGGAGTTTATTAAGTAGTATTGACTTGCACAATCACAACATGAAGTCCCACAATACGCCCTCTGCAAGCTGAGGAGAAAAGAAGCCAGTCTGAGTCCCAAAACCTCAAATGTGGGGAAGTCAGCCGGGCGCGGTGGCTCATGCCTGTAATCTCAGCACTTTGGGAGGCTGAGGTGGGTGGATCACGAGGTCAGGAGATCGAGACCATCCTGGCTAACATGGTGAAACCCCGTCTCTACTGAAAAAATACAAAACATTAGCTGGGCATGGTGGTGGGTGCCTGTAGTCCCAGCTAAGCGCGGGAGGCTGAGGCAAGAGAAGGGTGTGAACTGGAGAGGCGGAGCTTGCAGTGCGTGGAGATGCACCACTGCACTCTAGCCTGGGCGACAGAGTGAGACTCCATTTCAAAAAAAAATATTTTTAAATGTGGGGAAGCCAACAGTGCAGCCTTCAGTCTCTAGTTGAAGGTCCAAGAGCCCAAAAGCTGATGAGTCTGATGTTCAAGGGCAGGAAGCATCCAACACGGGAGAAGAATGTAGTCCCAGAGATTAAGACAGTCAAGTCCTTCCACGTTCCTCTTCCTGCTTTTATCCTAGCCAGGCTGGCAACTGATTAGATGGTGCCGAGTCTGCCTCTCCCAGTCCACTGACTCAAATGTCAGTCTCCTTTGGCCAACACCCTCACGGACACACCCAGGAACAATACTTCGCATCCTTCAATCCAATCAAGTTGACACTCAATATTAACCATCACAGTGTTATTCTAGAATTTTTATAGTTTTGCAATGTACATTTAGGTCTGTGATTCATTTTGAGGTAATCTTTGTGAAAGGATGAAGTTTTTGTCTAGGACCATATTTTATTTTATTTATGTGTTTATTTATTTATTTTTGAGACAGTTTTGCTCTTGTTGCCCAGTCTGGAAGTGCAGTGGTGCGATCTTGGCTCACTGCCACCTCTGCTTCCTGGGTTCAAGCGATTCTCCTGCTTCAGCCTCCCAAGTAGCTGGGATTACAGGCATGTGGCACCACACCCAGCTAATTTTGTATTTTAAGTGGAGGCAGGGTTTCACCATGTTGCTCAGGCTAGTCTCGAACTCCTGACCGCAAGAGTCAAGAGATCCACCTGCCTCAGCCTCCCAAAGTGCTGGGATTACAGGCATGAGCCACCGTGCCTGGCCATTGTCTAGGTTTATGTTTTAGCATGTGAATATCCGATTGTCCCAACACTATTTGTTGAAACAAACAAACAAACAAGAACAAAAAACCACTGTTCCTTCTCCTTTGGATTGCCTGTGAGCCTTTGTCAAAAATCAGTTGACTGTGAGGGTCTCTTTCTGGGCTCTCCCTTCTGTTCCATTGGTCTATGTCTATTTTTTTCAACAATACCACACTGTCTGGATTGCTGTATCTTCATATTAAGTTTTAGATTTGCTAGTACGAGTCCTCCGATTTTGTTTTTCTTCTTCAGTATTGTGTTGGCTATTTTAGGTCCTTTGTATTTTTATAGGAATTGTAGAATACGTTCTTGATATCTACAAGATGGCTTCCTGGGATTTTGATTGGGATTTCCTTGAGTCTGTAGGTCCAGTAAGGAAGAATCTATATTTTAGCAATACTGAGCCTGTTAACCCATGAATAGTGACTATCTTTCCCTTTAGTTAGATCTTGATTTCTTTCATCAGTGTTTTGTAGTTTTATACATAGAGATCCTGTAAACATATATAAGTACTTCATTTTTGTGTGCTATTGTAAATGCTATTATTTTTTGTATTTCAAGTTCCAATAGTTAATATTTTATTTATAGGAAAGCACCTGTATCCTGTGACCTTGTTATACTTGACTGTTAGTTCCAGGAACTTTATTGTAAATGCTTACAAAATTTCTACATAGAAAATCGTGTCCTCTTTTTAGTTTAGTGGTTAATAGGGGGAGAAAAAGAAAATCATGCCATCTGTGAATAACGATATCTTTTCTTTGTATACTTTTTTTTCTTATTATATTAGTCAGGACTTTGAGTACATGGTTAAGATTTACAAGAGAGGAAATCCAGTCCATGTTCCTGATAATAGGAGGAATGCATTTAGTCTCTCACCACTTTAATGTTAACTATTTTCGATATATATACCCTTTATTAAGCTAAAGAAGCTCCTGTCTATTCCTATTTTTTTGAGATTTTTTATTTGAATGGGTAATAATTATTTTCAAATGATTTTTCTCATTCGATTTATACGGTCATTTTTTTCTTCTTTTTCAGTCTCTTAATATGATGAATTACCTAAACTGATTCACAAAATTTGAACCAGCCTTGCATTCCTGGCACTCATATCCCTGTTAATAATATACTGTTGTGTCACTGGATATTGGTGGATGATATTATGTTAAGGTATTTTGAATATACTTGTCTTTAGTTTTCTTTTCTTGTAATATATTTGTCTGATTTTGGTATTAGGGTAATGCTAGTCTCATAAAATGAGCTAATACGTTCTCCCACTGCTGCTATTTTGGGAAATATATTGTGAAAATGTGGAACTATTTCTTACTTAAATAATTCATTCTTACTTAAAGAATTCACAACTAAAACCATCTATTCCTTGTGCTTTCTTTATTAAAAAGGTTTTAATCATTAAGACAATTTTTAATTCATGTGGGGCTACTCAGGTTTATACATTTTTCCTTGTGTGAGTTTTGGTACTTGTGATTTTTAAGTAATTAATTTATTTTATCAAAATTACCATAGTTGTGGACATAGAATTTTTCACAGTATGCCCTTATTATCCTGTTAATACTCACAAGATGAATCGTGACTCCTCTTTCATTTCTGATATTATTTGTTTATTCTTTATAATGGGTCTCCTAGCTAGACGTTTTCCAATAATAACCATATTTTGGGTTTTCACTGTAATTCTTACCCTTGTTCTTTTGTAGGTAAGATTTTTCCCCGCTGGTTTTTTAAAAATGAGATTCTCTATTTTTCTTTGATTTTCTGACGTTTCAATAGGGGTGTGTGTGTGTGTGTGCGCGCGCGCATGTGTGTGTGTGCGCATGTGTGTGTGTATGTGTGTGTATGTGTGTGCGCGCATGTGTGTGTGTGTGCGCGCGCATGTGTGTGTATGTGTGTGTGCGTGCGCATGTATGTGTGTGTGCGCGCATGTGTGTGTGTGCGCGCATGTGTGTGTGTGCGCATGTGTGTGTATGTGTGTGTGCGCGCATGTGTGTGTGTGCGCGCATGTGTGTGCGCGCATGTGTGTGTATGTGTGTGTGCGCGCATGTGTGTGTGTGCGCGCATATGTATGTGTGTGCGCGCATATGTGTGTGTATGTGTGTGTGCGCGCATGTGTGTGTGTGCGCGCATATGTATGTGTGTGCGCGCATATGTGTGTGTATGTGTGTGTGCGCGCGCGTGTGTGAGCGCGCGTGTGTGTGTGTGCGCGCGCATGTGTGTGTATGTGTGTGTATGTGTGTGTGTGCGCGTGTGTATGTGTGTGTGTATGTGTGTGCGCGCGCATGTGTGTATGTGTGTGTATGTGTGCGCGCGTGTATGTGTGTGTGCGTGCGTGTGTGTATGTGTGTGTGTATGTGTATGTGTGTATGTGTGTGCGCGCATGTGTGTGTATGTGTGTGTGTGCGCGCATGTGTGTGTGTATGTGTGTATGTGTGTATGTGTGTGTATGTGTGTGTGTGCGCGCATGTGTGTGTGTGTATGTGTGTGTGTGTATACGTGTGTTTTAAGTGTTTATCTTATTTGGTACTTTTGAGCTCCTTGAATCTGCAGGTTTTGGGGGAGGAATTTTTCATTAATTTTGAAAGTTCTTGGCCATTACTATTTCAAATATTTATTGTGCTCCATCCTTTTTTTTTCTTTTCTTTCCAGTATTCTGATCATTAGTATTTATACCTTTTAATACTATCACACGGTTCTTGGATGTCATTTCTGTTTTTGGATTTTGTTTTCATTCTTTTTTTTCCTCTTTGCATTTCATTTGTAAGGTTTCTTTTTTTAATCAACATTTTTTTTTTTAGGTTCGGGGATACTTGTGCAGGTTTTTTACATGGGTAAATTACGTATCACTGAGGTTTGGTGTATGAATGATCCTGTCACCCAGGTAGTGAGCATAGTAACCTGATAATGTATTTTTTCAGCCTTTGCCTCCTTCTCATCCTTTCCCTGTTAATAGTCCCTGGTGTCTATTGCTCCTATTTTTATGCGCATGTGTACTCAATGTTTAGCTACTACTAAATATGTGTGAGAACACATGGTATTTGGATTTCTCTTCTTGTGCTGATTTGCTTAGGATAATGGCCTCCAGCTCTACCCATGTCGTTGCAAAGGATGTGAGTTAATTCTTTTTTATGGCTGCATATGTACCATGGTGTATATGTACCACATTTTCTTTATCCAGTCCACCTAGATGGGCATCTAGGTTTATTCCATGTCTTTGGTATTGTGACTACTGCTGTGATGAACATACAAGTACATGTGTCTTTTTGGTGAAATGATTTATTTTCTTTTGGGTATATACCAAGTAATGGAATTACTGAATCATTCTGTTTTAAATTCTTTGAGAAATTCCCACATTGCTTTCCACAGTGGCTGACCTAATATGCATTCCCACCAACAGTGTATACGTGTTCCATTTTCTCTACAACCTCACAAAACGTGGGTTTTTTTTTTTTTTTACTTTTTAATAATAGACATTCTAGCCAATGTGAGATGCTATCTCATTGTGACATTGATTTCATTTCTCTAATGATTAGTCGTGTTGTGCGTTTTTCATATGTTTGTTAGCCATTTGTATGTTTTCTTTTAAGAAGTGTCTGTTCGTGTTCTTTGCCTACATTTTAATGGGTGTGTTTTTGCTTGTTGATTTAAGTTCCTTATAGATTCTGGATATTAGACCTTTGTTGGATGTATAGTTTGTGAATATTTTCTCTCATTCTCGAAGGTTGTCTGTTTACTCTGTTGATAGTTTCTTTCACTGAGCAGAAGCTCTTTAGTTCAATTAGGTGCCACTTGTTAACTTTACTTTTGTTGCAATTGCTTTTGGGGATTCAGGCATAAATTATTTGCCAAGGACAATGTCCAGAATGGTATTTGTAGGTTTCCTTCTAGGGTTTCCATGTTGTAGGGCTTGTATTTAAGTATTTAATCCATCTTGAGTTGATTTTTGTATATAGTGAAAGGAAGGGGTCCAGTTTTGATCATTTGCGTACAGCTAGCCAGTGAGCCCAGCACTATGTAATAAATCAGGAATCCTTTCCCTATTGCTTGTTATTGTTGACTTTGTTGAAGATCAGATGATTATGATTACAGATGATTAGGTGTGTAGTTTTATTCTTGGGTTGTCTATCCAGTTCCATTGGTCTGTGTATCACTTTTTGTACCTGTACTATGTTGTTTTGGTTACCGTAGCCTTGTAATATAGTTTGAAGTATGACCATGCGATGCCTCAAGCTTTGTTCTTATTGCTAAGGATTACTTTGGTTATTTGGGCTCTTTTTTGGTTCCATGTGAATTTTAGAATATTTTTGATGTAGTTTGGCTCTGTGTCCCCACCTAAATATCATCTTGTAACTCCCATAATTCCCACGTGTTGTGGGAGGGACCTGGTGGGAGATGACTGAATTATGGGGGCAGGTCTTTCCTGCCCCGTTGTCATGATAGTGAATGGGTCTCACGAGATCTGTTGATTTTTAAAACAGGAGTTGCCCTGTACAAGCTCCCTTTTTGCCTGCTGCCATCTGCATAAGATGTAACTTGCTTCTCCTTGCCTTTTGCCATGATTGTGAGGTCCCCCCAACCATGTGGAACTGTAAGTCCAATAATTTTTTCTTTTGTAAGTTGCCCAGTCTTGGGTATTTCTTTATCAGCAGTGGGAAAACTGACTAATACCTTTTTTTTCTATTTCTGTAAAAATGATGTTGATAGTTTGATAAGAATGGTGTTGAATCTGTAGATTGCTTTGAGACATATGGTCACGTTAAAGATACTAATTCATCTGAACTGTGAGCATTGAATGTTTTCAATTTGTTTGTGTCATCTGTGATTTCTTTCAGCAGTGTTTTGTAGTTATCCTTGTAGATATCTTTTACCTCCTTGGTTAGATATATTCCAAGGTATTTTGTTTGTGTGTGGCTATTGTAAATAGGATTGAATTCTTGAATTGGCTTTCAATTTGAATGTTATTGATACACAGAAATGCTACTGGTTTTGTGTATTTATTGTGTATCATTAAACTTTACTGAAGTTGCTTATCAGCTCTGGGAGCCTTTTGGGGGAATCTTTAGGGTTATCTAGGTATAGAATCATACTGCCAACAAAGAGAGATAGTTTGACTTCCTCTTTTCCTATTTGGATGCCTTTTATTTACTTCTCTTGCGTGCTTGCTCTGGCCAGGACTTCCAGTACTATGTTGAATAGGAGTGGTGAGAAAGGCCATCCTTATCTTGTTCCAGTTCTCAAGGGTAAGCATCCTGCCCATTCAATATGATGTTGGTTGTGGGTTTGCCATAGATGGAAGTTATTATTTTGAGGTATGTCCCCTCTGATGTCTAGTTTATTGAGGGTTTTTATCATGGAAGGATACTAGTTTTACTGAAAACTTTTTCTGTGTCTGTTGAGATGATCACATTGTTTATTTGTAAATCTGTTTATGTGGTGAATCACATTGATTGATTCGCACATGTTGAACAAGACCTGTATCCTGCAAATAAAGTCAATTTGATCTTAGTCAATTAACTTTGTGCTGTGCTGCTGGATTGATTTTGCTACTATTTTGTTGAGGATTTTTGAATCTATGTCCATCAAGGATTTTGGGCTGTAGTTTTTTGTTGTTGTTGTTGTGTTTTTGCCACATTTTGGTATCAGAGTGATGCTGACTTCATAGAATGATTTAGGGAGGAGTCCCTCCTTCTCAATTTTTTGGAATAGTTTCAGTGGGAATGGTATTAACTCTTCATTCTATGTCTAGTAGAATTGGACTGTGAATCCCTCTGGTCCAGGGCTTTTCTTTGTTGGTGTGTTTTGATTACTGATTCAATTTCAGAACTCATTATTGGTATCTCCAAGGTTTCAGTTTCTGTGTGGTTCACTCTTAGGAAGTTGTGTGTTTCCAGGAATTTATCCATTTTCCATAGGTTTTCTAGTTTGTGTACACAGAGGTGTTCCTAGTAGCTGCAGATGATTTTTTGTATTTCTGTGGAATCGGATGTAATGTTACCTTTGTTGTTTCTGATTGTGCTTATTTGGATCTTCTCTGATTTTTTTTTCTTTGTTAATCTTGCTGTTGCTCTATTGATCTTGTTTATCCTTTCAAAGAACAAGCTTTTGGTTTTGTTGATCCTTTGTATGGATTTTTGGGTCTTGATTTCATTCAGTTCTGCTCTGATTAGTTATTTATTTTTTTTCTACTAACTTTGGAGTTAGTTTGCTCCTTGTTTTAGTTACTCTAGGTGCGATGTTAAGATTATAAATTTTAGATTTTTCTAACTTTTTGATTTAGGCATTTAGCACTATAAACTTTTCTTCTTAACACTGCTTTGGCTGCATCGCTGAGATGTTGTGTTTTGTTTTCATTTATGTCAAAGAATTTTTAAATTTTGGCCTTAATTTCCCTGTTTACTCAAAAGTCATTTAGCAGCAAGTTATCTAATGTCCATGTAATTGTGTGGTTTTGAGAGATCTTCTTGGTACTGATTTATATTTTTATTTCACTGTGACCTGAAAGTATCATTGGTATGATTTCAATGTTTAAAAGATTTATTCAGACTTGCTTTATGGCTGAGCATATGGTCAATATTAGAATATGTTCCATGTGCAGATGAGAAGAATGTATATTCTGTGCTTGATGGGTGGATTGTTCTATAAACGTTTATTGGGTCCAATTGGTTGTGTCAAATTTAAGTCCAGAATTTCCTTGTTAGTTTCTGCCTGAATAATCTGTCTAATGCTGGCAGTGGGATGTTGAAGTCTCCCACTATTATTGTATGGCAGCCTAGGCCTTTTATTTTAGGTCTAGAAGTACTTGTTTTATGAACAAGTACTCAGGCTTTTTTGATTTGCCTACATTTAAGGTTGTGGCCTTCATAAAATGTTTCTTACTCTCTTCTGGTAAAATAGGTTTCTCCTCTATGCCTGATTCCGATTCACCTGACTGGCTGCAACACTCTGAATTTCTTCAATGGTGGATGCATATATATTTATGACAGTTAAGTCATCTTGTTGACTTGAACCATTTTATTATATAGTGCCTTTCTTTGTCCTTTTTTTACTGTTGTTAGTTAAAATTATCTGACATAATAATACTGACTCCTGCTCCTTTTTGCTGTTTGTGTGATTGATCTTTACTTTGATTCTATGAATGTTATGTTTAAAAAGGATCTCCGGAAGACAGAAGATGTCTTGCTTTTTAATTCAACTTGAAAAATATGGAATGCTTCACAGATTTGCTTGACATCTTTGTACAGGGGCCATACTACCATTTTGCATATCCTTCCAATTTTAGTATATATCCTGCCGAAGCAAGCACCAATTGTAAAGTTTCTATTTAATTATCTTCCAGTTCACTGATCCTTTCCTCAGCTATGTCAAAAGTCTATCAAAGAGATTTTTTAAAAATTTCCATTAAGGTGTTTGGTATTTCTAACATTTCCTTTTCTTTTAAAGTTTTTATCTCTGCTTACATTACCATCCGTTCTGGAATGCGAATGTTGTCTACTTTTTTCATTAGGGATATTAACATATTAACCATAGCTGTCTTAAATTCTCTGTCTGATAATTCCAGCATCTTTGTCATATCACGGTCTGAGTCTGATTATTGAATTGTTTCTGTAGTCTGTATTTTTCATTTGTTTGGGCATGCACATTTTGCAATTGAAACTGAACATACTGTATCAGCCAATAGGAACGAGGTAACTGGGATTTTAAATGTGAGGATTTGCGTTAATCTGGCCAGGAGCTGTGATTTGTTTAGTATTTGTTGAAGCCGTAAGTACCAAAGGCTTAAAAAAAAAAAAAACAAAATGTAGTGGCCTTGTTTTTGTTTCTTTTATTTTAAGGGATTTCCTGTGTTCTACCACTTACAACTAGTTCGTATCTTGCAGCTGTCTCAGCTGTAATTTATTTTATTATTTTGGGGCTGCCTTGGTGGGATCATAAGATCTGAAGAAGAGGGTCACATTCTAAAATAGTCTGAGTAAATCTCAGGCTTTTTTTGATTTGCCTGCACTTAAGGCTGTGGCCTTCATACAATATTTCTTACTCTCTTCTGGTAGAATAGGTTTCTCCTCTATGCCTGATTTCGATTCCCCTCACTGACTGCAACACTCTGAATTTCTTTCCTTGAATCCCACATTGACTATGGTTTTTGTTTTGTTTTATTTTTCCTTTAGGTGAAACAGAAGGTGTGGAGTGTAGGTCTCTATGGTTATGTTTCACAACAGTTGAATTCCTCTTCCCAGACGGAGCTGAGTGTGGGTCTTTCTGAGATACTCACTTTGAGAACCTACTGAAGGGAAATATTTGGGTTTGCTTCAAGTCTTATTTCTGCCTCTGATTTCAAGAAAGTTTGCCTGGTAAATGAGCAAAAATGATATACTGAAGTCTTTCTTTATACATCAACTCTAATAGCCAAATAAGACCCCTTTATTCTACTACAAAGACACATGTACACGTATGTTTATTGCGGCACTATTCACAATAGCAAAGACTTGGAATCAACCCAAATGTCCATCTGTGACAGACTGGATTAAGAAAATGTGGCACATATACACCATGGAATACTATGCAGCCATAAAAAAGGATGAGTTTGCGTCCTTTGTAGGGACATGGATGCAGCTGGAAACCATCATTCTTAGCAAACTATCACAAGAACAGAAAACCAAACACCGCATGTTCTCACTCATAGGTGGGAACTGAACAATGAGATCACTTGGACTCGGGAAGGGGAACATCACGCACTGGGGCCTATCATGGGGAGGGGGGAGGGGGGAGGGATTGCATTGGGGAGCTATACATGATATAAATGATGAATTGATGGGTGCTGATGAGTTGATGGGTGCAGCACACCAACATGGCACAAGTATACATATGTAATAAACCTGCACATTATGCACATGTACCCTAGAACTTAAAGTATAATTAAAAAAAAAAAAGACCCCTTTATCCTTGCTTTTTCCAGTTCACTCTGTATACAATACATAATCTGCAATGGCCTTGGGACCTAAATGTGAAAACTAAAACAACCTTCTAGAAGAAATGAAAATGTAGATTATCTTTATGACTTTGGGGTACGAAAATAATTGTTAAATAATATTGTAAAGCAGCAATTATTTTTAAAAGATTGATAATTTGGACTTTGTTAAAATTAAGAACTTTATATACCACAAAGGATTATAGGCAGAACTTTAAATCAATTTAAAAAAGGCAGGCAATCATATTTAAATGGCCAGAAGGCTTAATCAGAAACTTCAAAATGATAATGTTAAAATGGCCAACAGACATATGAAAAAGTTCTCAATGCTGTTACTCATCATGAAAAGGTAAAATCAGACTGTGAAATATTGATATATACCAACCTGAATCACTGAACTTGAAGGGATTGACAATGCCAATTATGAAGGAAATTGGACTCTCGTATACTGCTGGTGGGAATGAAAGTGGTACAACCGCTTTGGGAAAATGGTAGTATCTAATAAGCATAGATATACCCTATGACTCAACAAATTCTATCCTGAGAATATACTAAGAGAAACAAATACTTATGTTCACCACGATATACTTAACAGCAATGTCATAACATCATTCATAATAGCTAAAAGTTGGAAATTATTCTGTGTATCGGAAGTACAAGGGGACAATACATGGTACTGTAGTCACACAATGGAATACTATACAGCAATGAAAATGAAAACCGAAACTATAAATATATGTAGTAAATATATGTAATAACAATGAAAATGAAAACCAAAACTATAAATATATATAAATATAAACATTTATAAATAATATATGTAAACCAAAAATATATGTAAACTATAAATATATGTAACTATGAATATTAAGCTCATAGACATAAAGTGGATTGAAAAGTGGCACATACTGTATAATTGCATTCATGAAAAGCTCAACATTCAAAACAAATCTATGGTGATAAAGTTAGAATAATGGTTGACTCTAGAAGGCCGGTCGCCTAGGCACTGAGGAGCCATCCCAAGCATTGAGAATACTCTGTTGAGGTGACTGATTGCATGGGTGTACCCTGGAGTAAACCTTATCAAGCTGTATATTTAAGATTTGTATATCTACCAGACAAAATGTATATTTTCATTTTAAAGAGAAATTAACATTAACATTTGAGACGGGCTCTGAGGTTGTCAGGCCCATCTCTGTTTGTGAAAACCAAGCAGGTGGAGAACATCCTGTGTATCACTATATGGGAAGAAGCAATCAGGTTTTCTGTGTCCAGGAGTCTGTGTGAAAGGCTGTCCTCTAACCTTGCTGTACTGAGGCGGCTTCCTTTTACCCATCTCTTGCGAATCAGTTGAGAGTGGCAGTGCTAGTTTGCTCATCGATTCTCGCTTGCACTCCCTCTCTCTGAGCTCGTGGGTGTTAATGTGGCAGGTGTGAAATGTCACCAAAGAAACGATCATAAACATGACGTCCCACAAATGGTATTCTCCTGCCGGAAAAACAAATGTCAACTGTGGGGTGGTATAATTTAGTATGGGCTGTGGGGGTTCTAATATGGAATAGAATAAATCCCAGATATTTTGTGAACTGTGAGTCAGAATGAATGAGTAGTTACTGGAATTTAATAAGTGGTACTTTAAAATCTGATGGGATAAGGAGGAAAATTTGATTGAAGGGAGAAACAAAAAGGGAAAATAATTAAGCTCTTCCATCAGCCCCATTTCTCATTTTCATCTTCTGATGCCCCATTCTGAATGTGACACCCAGGACATGTTTTACGAGACCACTGGATGTATACCCAAATGTTTGCATGGAGCTTGCTTAGAAAGGACGGTTTCGCCTGCTGTGGAGATGTGGCAGTGCTGGACTGGAAAGTGTTAAGGAATGTGAATTTTATTCATGTGCTGGAAGGCTTTATTGGCACTGCATCCCCCTCTTAGATGCATGGAGGGCATGGGAATAAGATTGGAGTAGAAGCAGGAACACGATGGCTCTTGGCACAGAACAGACAGGGATGCCAGCAGTGCTTTCTCTTCTTGCATGTCCTTTCTCCTCATAAGCTGTCCCTGTGGATATAGACCAAGCTATCTTCCCTGTAAATAGCCCCGATCCACACACTGCCCTGTCCCATAGGTGAGCCATAGTGTACCATACATAAACAGAAATCCAGTGACTGAGTAAACTCAGATAATATGTGATAGCGACAGGAAGTGAAAGGAGATGGGAGTTTGATAAATGGACATGTGTTACACTGGAGGAGCTGCAGCTGAAGAAGAGAAGGCTTGATCCCCAAATGGGAAGGATGCCCATGTCAACCACATTCTTCACTGAACATGGCTGAGTCCCAGATGATTTCTCTGTGTATGGGGCCCGACTTCAGAGGGAGAGAATCAGTGTGAGCTCTCTAATGTGGCAGAATGCTCTAACTGGATTAAGCACCTTCTGAGTAAAGGCTGGCGTCAGACCTACTGAGGCACCAACTGTGTTTCTGAGAGTTAAGCTGAAGAGGGCTGCTGGAGGGAGGGTGTGGAGGATGCCAGGAGAGATGAGCGTGTGGTATGGTTCAGGGCGGTCTCTCTGGGCCATAGCTGTGCCTCCCTTTGACCTGTACATGGCAAGAAGAGGAGGGACGAGTGCTGCCCATTCATTTTTCTCCTTTTTTTTTTTTTTGAGCTCACATTTGTAGTGGGATGTTTCTCCTCGTAGACAGACTCCGAAGTGTGACTGCAGATTAATCTCCTCCATCAGCTTTCACATATTCATCCACACACAAAGCATAAAGCTTAGATATAGGATAAAAGAACCCACCTTGGTCATTTATGAAGCATGATGTGGGCTGTGAGGTAACTGCACTGTCATCAAGGTTGCTTCAAGGCCTGTGTAGATAGCATTTCAGGAGGATTGACTGGAGACAGCCCTTCTGGGAGAACTAAAGCTCATCTGTAAAATCCGTGCTCTGTTTCCTGGTCCTCTTCCTCACCCTGCTTTCTGCTACCCACACATTTGTGCTAAGCAGGAACAGAGTTGAGGGGCTAAGGGTCAGGTGTGTGTGGCTCATCCTAGTGGAAGGCAGGATGTTTGAAATTGGATCCACAATATTCCAAACTGGGAAAATACCTGTTTTTCACAGGACTGGGAGATGCTCTGGCAGCCCGGACATCTGCTTCCTGACCTATACTTTTGCAGGCCAGTGGTGCCTGAGGAAGTCCAGCTACCCACCTGCGAGTGGGGATCTTGCTCCAGCTCCTTATTCCTATCGCGAATTCCTAGCATCACCTCCTGGCAATGGGGGAGGGGGAGGAAGTGCTAACAGCTGGCTACAAAGTCAGGCCAGTACAGAGTGACTGTGAAACTGGTGAGCTGGTGTCCTTAGATATAATAATTCTTTTCAGGGAAGTTGCAGAGTCGTGATTCTGAACGTGTTCAATGGGTAATTTGTATGTGTGAAAGACAGAGAGGCACATCGGTTTTGTCCTGTCTGGGAGGCGTCCTCTTGATACTTGTCCATTCCTGCTGGCGCACTGGAGAGATTTCTTCCTACATTTGCAGTTTTATGAGGGTGGGGTTTGGAGGGGTGAAAAAGAGGTGACTTTCCATGCTGGGGTCTTCCTGGGGATACCCCTCTTTGTTTTGCTAAGCCTACCTTGACTCACAGAAGGAGAAAAGAGGGAATTCTTCCTACCCGCACAACGTGCAGGTAGTAGCAAGCAGTGTAAGGAAGGGGGCTTGCTTTAGGTTTAAATAAAAGTTGCAGTGGTGATACAGAGAGTTCCTGTATGCCCTCCACCCAGTTTTCCTCATTACTAACGTCTTGCATTAGTGGCATATTTATCACAACTAAGGGACCAATACTGACATAATGATTGTTAACTAAAGTCCATGTTTTATTGGTATTCCTTTAGTTTTTAACCTAGTACCCTAATATCCTTTTCCTGCTTCAGGATCCCATCCAGGATACCACATTATATCTATTTGTCATGCTTCCTTAGATGACTCCTGGTTGTCACAGGGACTCCAGTTTTGATGACCTTGATAGTTTTGGGGAGTCCTGGTCAGATATTTTGTAGACTGCCCTTTGCTGGAAATCTATTTATTTATTTTTGAGATAGAGTCTTGCTCTGTCACCCAGGCTAGAGTTCAGTAGCACGATCTTGGCTCACTGCAACCCCTTCCTCCTGGGTTCAAATGATTCTCCTGCCTCAGCCTCCCAAGTAGCTGGAATAACAGTTGTGCACCACCACATCCAGATGACTTTTGTATTTTTAATAGGCACAGTGTTTCTCCATGTTGGCCAGGCTGGTCTTGAACCCCTGACCTCAAGTGATCTGCCTGCCTCAGCTTCCCAAAGTGCTGGGATTACAGGTGTGAGCCACCACCACCACCGGGAATCTACTGGAAATCAACTGCTGTTTTTCTCAGATTAGACAGGAGTTTTTGAGTTAGCAAGGGAAGACCACAGAGGTCAAGCACTGTTTTCATAATATGGTATCAGGAGTGCATGCTGTCATCATGACTGATCACTGTTGATGTTGACTTAAATCCCATGGATGAGGTAGTGTTTTCCAGGTTTCTCCATGGTAAAAACTCTTTTCTCCCTTTTCCATACTGTAGTTATTGACCAAAAGTCACTGGGTGCAGCCCCCACTTCAGGGATTATGCTCCCCTCCCTGATGGCAGAGTATCTGCATATATTATTTGGAATTCTGCAAGCAGCCCTCATTTTAACCCTCTGAACCTTAGAATTTTGAATGCTCAAAAGCGGTGGGCTGAGTGTCAGGTAAGAAAAATCCAGATGTTTAATTGGACATCTCTTGTATAACCTGGTAGCCAGTCTTAGGTTTGTTGAAAGTGTGATCTTTTTTCCTTCCTAAGGTGAGGACCAGGTGGTGCTCTGGGGAGTGTTTGGAGAACGGAGGTGGAATGGGCTTCTTTCCAGAGCCCGCGCATGAACTGTGGCCAGTGATTTGGTTACCCCAAGTTCCTGAATGTTTCCCTTGCCATATGGAAGGGGACAAGGAATGTTGTGGAAGGGAAGAGAGATATATGTTTGATTTCTGGGGGACACGGACATTAGAAGTAGCCTTGAGGGGCCGAGTGCAGTGGCTCACACCTGTAATCCCAGCACTTCGGGAGACCGAGGCCGGCAGATCACCTGAGGTCAGGAGTTCAAGACCACCCTGGCCAATACAGTGAAACCCCGTCTCTACTAAAAATGCAAAAATTAGCTGGGCATGGTGGCAGGTGCCTGTAACCCCAGCTACTCAGGAGGCTGAGGCAGGAGGATCACTTGAACCCAGGAGGTGGAGGTTGTGGTGAACCGAGATCACACAATGGCACTCCAACCTGGGCAACAGAGCAAGACTCTGTTTCAAAAAAAAAAAAAAAAAAAAAAAAGAGGTAGCCGTGACGGTGCAGTACAAGGTGCTAGAGCCCTAACAAGATAAGGAAAGTGTCCAAGGGCAGGGCCCAGCACTGGGATGAGTGAAGTTCTGGTTTTCATTATCCTTCACACATGCGCTGACTTAATGCTTCTACAATGTGTGACCACTCTCCCACAGTGGCTGCTGTCCTCTCCTTGTGCCTCCCCACCTCGCTCAGACTTCACAGTCCACTGGCCCCCAACAGCTGCATTCTGTCCTCACAGCTTTCTGGCTCTAATACCGCATGTAGGGCATCCACACTCATGGGGAAGAATCACATAGAATTTCTCACTACCCAGTGTTTCCCCTTGTGTGATCTGGACAGAGAGAGGTCAGGATGTCTGAAACTTAGGCTATATGACAAAATGAGGTGTTAATGTTTAAAATCTGAGTAAAGGCCTGTTTTTCTCAGATTTTTGTTCTTGAAAACAAAGCTTATGATTCCCTGAATAAATTGAACTTATGGCAGACATATTAGTCAACTTTAATAAGTTGTACTGCAGTATCAAAGACCCCCCCAACATTACATTGATCTGCAATCATGAACACTTACAACAATGGTTGGCTACTGCTTTGTTTCACGTATCTTCTGGGATCTAGGTGGCAAACGCACCACATTCTTACAGCAGAAGGAGAAGTAATCACACATCTTTGGATGCATATCTTCAAGTATCTACGTGGACGTGGCAAACATCACTTCAGCTCACATCCCAAAGGCAGTTGTAGACCCAAGCAGAGTGTCTGTGAGACATAGAGTGTATCCTTTATACGGGGAAGGGTTAGGGAGCATTTTAAAACCACAATGGAATGAACAATTCATACGGAGGCAGAATTCCTCTCTAGCTGTGAACCTGCATAACTGAACAAGTTATTCAAAATACAATGGTCATACAGGTAGAGGATAGTCACTCCCATTTCACAAAGGAGTAACAGGAAAGAAGGAAGGGGTAAATGGGTCCTGATCAAGTCCAGAATCTAGCAAGGTAAGCTCCATGAAATCTTAAGGCTACAGAATTTAATTGATTGAGGTCTTCATCAATTTTGGAAAATCCTCAGGCATTATTTCCTCAGATACTGCTTTGGTCCCATTTGTCTCTCTCTTTTACTTTGCAGATTCTAATTCCAAATACGTTCAGATCTTTACTGTTTCCTAAATGTCTCAAATACAGATTTTCAATAATTTGTCTCTGTTATTACGTTAATATATTAGCTGTTGATCTTTCTGTGTATTATTCACTCTATCGTTCACTCATATGAAGTTCTTAATTTTAGCTACTGTATTTTTATTTTTCTAATTTGAGTATTTTATGCATTACTCACCTGCAGAAACGTTTCATATTTTCATCTTATAATCTTTTTTATAAAAAAGATTTTGTCTTTTTAAGCAAACAAAACAAAGACACAGCAAAAAGATTTTATCTTTTTAAGCAAAGATGTTATTTAAAATTAGAAATGGGAGTATCTGCTTACCAACTTCCTCTGTACCTGTAGAGAAATTATCTTGCCAGTTAGAAATAATAAGATGTACAGTAAAGTGTCAATTTAAGGTGTCAATCATTTTTTAAAAAACGTTAACCTAAAGCACAACTATCAATAATATTCAAGATACTTTTAAGGGAAAATGACATTAAATTTCACTTTCATAAAAATACGAGTGAATGGTATTTGAGACCATTCACAGTACAAACCTAGTTACAAATATTGCTGCATTTCCCTTAAGTATGCAGAATCCACTCCCTCCTCTAAGTGCAACCCCCACCGTGTCATCCAATCACACCATCAGACTTCAAGTCTTGGATCTCATATGGCACTTTTAACTTCACTGTATAGGTTCCTCGTTATCTAGAGATTTGAAAGATATGTTGGCTGTTCCACACACAATGCACATGTAATATTGGGGCAGGATGATCTCGATAAATACTCGCATTCAGAAAGGGGAAGGAGGGCAGCACTCAGTGATCAGTGCTTAACAAAAAGTCTGAAATCTGTTTGGACACACATTGTGAGGACCCCAGCTAGTTGGTAGATGACCTTATTTCAACCATCCCGGTGTCTGCCGCCTTGGAGCGGGGCTCTGGTCGATCATACTCTGAGATTCTTGGCTCTGCTCCCTGGGAGGTCCATCCTTCCCCATCCACTTCCTTGGCCACATGAGAATTGGGCATGAAATAATATTCTCTCTTTGGGAAAAGAACAGAATATTGTTGGCTCAAAGGTAATTTTACTTCTCAAACAGCTACAGGCTATTTTGGCAGTACAACTCTCTCAAAGCCTAATTAGTTTTTATTCTGCAGAATTCCAGTGTGCTGACGGTTATATCCACAATTCTTTTCACGACCTGTTCTACCTTAGCTTGAAGTAAGATGGAATAAATTGAGGTAAGTTGAGGTAGCAGACTTCCAAGAAAGAGTCACACCCTTTGGCTTGTTTGTTCTCTGAAACATTCCATATAACTAAAAGTGTTGACTTGATTTCCCTTCATTCAATTCAGAGGTCATAACAGAGGGCATGAGGCCAAGTCCATGATTTGGTCTTTACCATAACACTTTGGGTTTTGATCCTTGTTCCTCAATTTCAGCTTGCATCATTTGGAGAGAACAGTCAATTCCATCTTTTGACCTTGCTGTCAAATACACTATTTATTATATGAAATTATCTCATTCTTGTAATACCTTTTCTTTTTTTTTTTTTTGAGACGGAGTCTTGCTCTGTAACCCAGGCTGGAGTGCTGTGGCCAGATCTCAGCTCACTGCAAGCTCCGCCTCCCGGGTTCACACCGTTCTCCTGCCTCAGCCTCCTGAGTAGCTGGGACTACAGGCGCCCGCCACCTCGCTCAGCTAGTTTTTCTAAAGTAACCAACAGCAGCTAAAACATGATAGTTGCCTTCAGTCTCCCAGACTCTTTGGCTAAATTCATAAGCTCATTCCAACTTAGCATACACACGTTGTAGCCAAATGCCTTGTCAGTAAAAACACGAGTCACTTATTTTCCAGGAGTTAAAAAGAGCTTTTTAACTGCCTGTCTCCTGTACTGAAGCTAAATGCTTGAGCTTTTCATTCTGGTGACGCCTCATAGCTGGTACTGATTTCTTTCTTCATTCATGTTCACTAGATTATTGCTGTGGTAAGAAATGACCCCCAAATCTCAGATACTCATAATTAGTTAACTAATTTCTTGTTGATAATCATGTTAGCTGTGAGTCTGGTGAGGGTCAGTTGCAGTTTTTTGCATGTCTTTTGGGTTCTGGGATCCAGGTTGAAAGACGTGCCATTCTTATGACAGCAGGAACAGAAGCAATCACAGAAGAACGTGATGGCTCTTAGGCTTATGCTTGGGTGCAGCGTTCATAATTTCTTCTCACGTTCCATTACCTAAAGCATAGCACATGCCTATGCATTGGATGAGACAAGAAAATCTTCTGATAAGAAAATGGAAGTCAATAACTGGTACCAATAATGCAATCTACTGCCACACGAGAAGGAGATGAGGAAGTGTTCCGACCTTGAGATATCATGGAGCCTTCATTAGTTATTTGTGTCGTAAATGTAATTTTTGTACCTGTGTTCTCCACTTGTTTTTTTTTTTTTTTTTTCTTTTTTTTCTAGAGCTAAGTAGTAGATACGAGACCAGAGATACATGGAGAGAAGGAGGAAGCATCTCCTTGCCTTTTTCTCTCCTTGCTGGAACCAATGTATGCAGATAGACCCTTTTCTATCCTGTTGCTAGGGAGACAGAACAAAACATGGCTCAACATTTACTCACTCTTACCACCTGTTTCCCTGTTGACATGCACTGTAGTCACTGGGCTTTGAAATGGATTAAGGCGATCCCTGATGAAGGTGCCTGTAGTTGTATAAGAACGCTCAGATAATCAGCTATTTTAAACAATTCATAAAATGTGAAATTAAATAAGAAGCAAGTGAATGGATGAGATAAATAAGCACCTTCTCATGAACAAAAGGACTGCGCCTTACAAAAAGCATTTCTGGCCACGTAGTGTAAGCTGCGTCCTGTGAGTCTCTGTCTTCATCCTTTGTGCCCATTCCTAGAACCATTTTCTGGCTTCAGAATGGGCACAGCTGCTGAGGACATGCTATGTGGTTCACACTGTTACAAGCCAGCACATGTAAAACAGGGACCAGGGCGTTTAAAAGTTGTTCTTTAGTACAAGCAGTATTCAGGTCTTGTTGTCTATATTTGGCTACTGACTACAAAGTTTGGGAGCCAGCACATGGGAGGACGCGGGTGGGTAAGCAAGGAAAAGCCTGTGTCTCTGATGGGGAATGCACAGTTTTTTGCTTGCCGTTAAGAAAGTTCTTTCTGTCTACAGTCAGTCTTGACTCTTTCCAGAAAGATAGGTGAGATTGTCTCCAGGACAGTGTTAGCTGGTTATTTTCTCTGAGACCGAAATCATTTTTATAAAAGTTATTTTAACCAGGCAATGTGGAGAAAACTTTATATAGCTTGAATTAACCCACTTATTTATAATTTTTCTGAACGCTAGAAAAACTGTATGAGCACATTGCTCTTTTCTTTTCATCCATATACCACAGTCTATTATTTCTCAGTGATACCAGTCTCAAATACCATTCACTGGTATTTTTATTGAAGTGAAATTTAATTAGTCATTTTCCCTTAAAATTATCTTGAATATTATTGATAGTTGTGCTTTATGGTTAATGCTTTTTAAATGATTGACACCTTAAATTGACACTTTACTGTACATCATATTAGTTCTAACTGGCAAGCTAATTTCTCTACAGGTACGGAGGAAGTTGGTAAGCTGACACTCCCATTTCTAATTTTAAATAGCATCTTTGCTTAAAGAGGCAAAACAATTACAAAAAGAGATGAAAATATGAAAAGTTTATGAAGGTGAGTAACACATAAAATACTCAAATTATAAAAATAAAAATACAATAACTAAAATTAAGAACTTCGTATGAGTGAATAATAGTGAATAATACATAGAAAGATCAACAGTTAATATTAGAGGTAAATTATTGAAAATCTATATTTGAGACATTTAGGAAACAGTAAAGATCTGAACATATTTGGAATTAGAATCTGCAAAGTAGAAGAAAGAGAGACAAATGGGACCAAAGCAGTATCTGAGGAAATAATGCCTGAGGATTTTCCAAAATTGATGAAGACCTCAAACAATTAAATTCTGAAGCCTTAAGATTTCATGGAGCTTACCTTGCTAGATTTTGAACTTGATCAGGACCCATTTACCCCTTCCTTCTTTCTTGTTACTCCTTTGTGAAATGGGAGTGACTATCCTATACCTGTATAACCACTGTATTTTGTATAACGTATGGAGAGGAATTCTGCCTCGGGGTGAATTATACTTCAAGTTTTGCTTATATCCGATTTAGATATTTAGATGAGACTTTAGACTTTAAAGTTAATACCGGAATGTGTTAAGCCTTTCAGAGCTGTTGGGATGAAATGAATATATTTTTCATGTGAGAAGGATATGAATTTTGGGGCAGGTCAGGGGCAGAAGACATTAGACTGAATATGTCTACCTCAAAATTTATATGTTGAAAACCTAATCCCAGTAAGATGGCATTTGGAAATGGGACCTCTGGGACATAATTAGACCACGGGGGTGGAGCCCTCATGAATGGCATTAGTGCCCTTATAAAAGGCCAGAGAGCTAACTAGTGAGTGAGTACTTTTGCAACCCAGAAAAGGGCTCTCAGCAGAACCAACCATGGTGGTACCCTGGTCTTAGATTTCCCAGCCTCCAGAACTGTGAAAAAATATTTCTATTGTTTAGAAGTCACCTAGTCTATAATACATTGTTATAAAAACCCAAACTGACTAATGCAGACTTCTTCAGTAAGAATAATCCCCAAGAGAAACACTGGAAATGTAGGAAGGCACGAAAGACAAAAGGCTACATATGTAGGTAAACATATTGGTGTACAAAATAATGATATTAAGATCTAGTAGGATTCACAAAATGAGTAGAATTAAAATGTAAAACAACAATAATGCAAAAGGCAGACGAGTGGAGTTGAAGTATTCCATGTTTTTATCATTATTGGGAAGATGATAAAAGTAGCAATTCAAATTAGGCTTTATTAAGTTAAAAGAGCATATTGTAATCCGTTGTATAGCCAATAAGAACAATAAAATAATATTAAATAGAAATTTTACAGTAAGAAAACAAATGACTAAAATATTTGATTACTTTTAAAGTGATTAAGATGTAAGGGAAGAAATAAATCAAGTGAAACTCAAATATAACACTAATTACATTAAATGGACTACTTACTCAAAAAAACCCCACAAAGATTGAAAACCAATTTTATGTTTCCACCTGAGGATGAACAGAACTCACATCAATCCCACCCTGGAGATAAGAAAGAGACTTACTTCATATTCATAACTTTTTTGGAATGTATTGGCATACTAAGTTTGCAAAGGAAACTAGCCAAAGATCTAAGGAAAAACAGTGCCTAAAGAGAGATACCAGATGTAAACATGCTGATCTAGAGTAAATGTAACCAGATGTCAGTAAAAATAATCCAGTTAGAATCCTGACACATTTGTACAGCTATTTATAATAGTATTTTAAAAACTCAAATACATAGTAATAATTCATACGCCAATGTGCAAGACCTCTCAAGGGAACCTTAAAATTTTATTTATACAAAAACATAAATGGACATAATACCATGGTCATGAATTGGAAGAATCAATATTATAAATATAGCAATTCACCTTTAATTGACTATACATCCGGTACGATCCTAGTCAAACTTCTGGCGTTACATTTCAGAAATTCACAAGTTGATTCTAGAATTTACAGAAATATAAAGACTCAAGAAAAATCAAAGCAACTTGAAGAAAAACACAAAGCTGGATAGCTTATACTACCAGATATCAAGGCTTGATTCAATACTGTGTACAGTGCAGTAATGGTACAAGGTCATTGGAACAGAGCACAGGCACAGGTCTACACATATATGGCTGCCTGAGTTATGACGCAAATATCCTGTAAAGCAGAGGGGAAATAATTGTCTTTTCAACAATGTGCCTGGATCAGTATGGAAAAATATCTCATATGGTCTACTATGTACAATACAAAATAACTTACTACTGAAGTCATTCAGATCTAAATATTAATGGTAAAGCAAGAAAGCTTTTGCAAAATACAACATAAGAGTAATTTAATGATTTCTTAAACAGGACGCTTGACACGTTCCATTCCTTGGGGGATCACCAGCTTTAGTATCAGGAACAAAATCTGAGAAAAAAAGCCCTCACCTCATTTCCACAAACAGTCCCAGTTTCATATATCCTGGCTTCTCTCTGTCTAAATTACACAAGATTTATTCATCACCCAATATGTCAAAATCACCAGAATTAGAGATGCCATAATGAGAAATTTTGGTGACAAAACTCCCTTCCCCTTTTTGAGTTCAGGTCTGTGAATCTGCAGATGAACCTCATTTTTCCGTTCATGCTTCTTATTACAAACATCTGGAAAGAGCCAAAGTGCCCAGATTTTTGTATACAGTGGAATACTACTCAGCAACAAAAAAAGAAAGAACTACTGATATATGGAACAATATCAAAAAGCTTCAAAAACATGCTGAGTAGTAATCTAACACAAAATAGTACACACAATTAAATTATATTTATATGAATTTTGAGAACAGACTAAACTAACCTATTGTCAGGAAAAATCAGAACAGTGGTTGCTGTGAATTAAATGGGAAGAGTAGGAGAGTATTTTGTGAGTTGATGGGAATTTTTCATATTTTGAAGGGTTTTAAGTTCCATGGTTGCATCCGTGCATCAAAACTCATCACTTAATAGTTGCACATTTCATGATATGTGAAAGTTATCTTAAAAGTAAACAAATATTATGATCTCATTAATGATACGTATAAGGGTGATGTGTATGCATCTCTCCCATTTTCTTCAAAATGCATCAAAGAATAGGAAGAGTTGAATGGAGGGATGGATATGGGGATAAATACTTGCTAGAACACATATAATATCAACTGTGGAATCTAGGTGGTAGCTACACGAGATTCTTTAACCTTCATTTGAAATTTTCATAACTAAATGGGAAAAAGAAAGGGGATTAAACAAATTACATATTTAGGGTCAAATGTTATATGCAATTAAATTTTTGATACTTGCTCTTTGGACTTTCACAACACACAATGTGGATTTTTAAAAAAAAAATCTTACCCTACTTTAGCTGACTATATATTCTGTACTGCCATGGAATAAAATTGGAAAACCTTATTTGGTAATACAGTCAAAACAATAATAAATAAAGGCAATTTATTTGTTAATGTTTTTCCATTAAAAGCATTTTTTGTGAAAGATACTTTGAGGCAAAAATGATACTACCTTTAATAAATATTGGGGCCAAAAAATTTAATATTTTAATACAGGAGGGCAATTGAGGATATGCCTATAGTTTTTCATCTTTTATTTGGCTCCTTTGTGTCTTTAGGGTAAATATGAGAGTCAAATAACTACAAGCAGCAGTGTAGGATGTGGGGTGGAGAGGACAGTGTAGGATGTGGGGTGGAGAGGAAGCCAGTAGGTGCAAGGGGTCTCATTGGGAACAGAAGAACATTCATGGCTCAGCACGGCATTCTCCACTGCATCTGTGGCTCCTGCTGGGCTCATTACCAGATGGAGTTCTGGAGGTGAAGTTATTATGGAACCATGAATAAGAGGCTGAACGTGATCCACGTCGCCTTCATTTCTATATATCTTCACCTCCACCTCTTCCTGTCCACATCCTTCTCTTTCTGAGCATGCTCTTTGCGACCAAAGTTCTTCTTGGGAGCTGGGAATTAGACGTGACTTTGGGCTTGTTGAATGATGGAAATATCAATCACACTCTAACAATACATGATTTAAGGTACTAGATGTAAGCTTCCTGTAGCTTCTCTTGATTATTAGTGAGATTTTACAGAAAAATTGGGACCTTCAAAATATGCACTTGCCCTCATTTTTGCAGACCTGTAAAAACTGTCTTTCCTTTTTGAATGGCATCTTCTGGTCTTTAGCATTCTGTGTTTAGCACCTACTGGGCCTGAAGACATTAACCTACAATATCAGACCTCCTACCTGTCCTGTACCTAGCCAGTGCTGAGATTTTGGACAGACGTGTAAGCATTAACAGTACTTTGTAGGTGCCAGCACTTCCGAGCTACAAGGTACTGTTCTGAGGATTTTGTACAATTAGCGCATTTAAACATCATTAGAACCCAACGACATCAGTAATATTATGTTCCTGCTGCAGGTGAGACAATGGCACAGAGGGGTTAAATGATTTACGTGAAGTTGCTCTCCTGAGAGGCAGAATCAGAATTTGCACCGGGGTGTCAATGAGGCAGACTCTGTGTTCCTATCGGCCATGTTCTGCCGTTTCTCATAGATTCTAAAGTCACAATGAGAATGAGGCTTGGCAAGGGGTTAAGCAAGATGTAGAATAAAATGACAAGAACAGCTGCCCGTGATCTATTTAAGACAAGGAAGGGAAAATCCTGTGAAAGTTGACCAGGGGCGAGGTAGGAGCTCAGAGAGCCAGAGGGGCTCCTGTTGACCAAATGGCCAGAATAGCGGCACCTAAGGAATGGCCTTCCTGATCTCCGAAACCTGAGCTGGGCGCTCACCAGCTGCTCTCCTCACCCCAGGCCAAGGAGCCAGAGGGGAAGCCGTGGCTGCCTGATGTGATTGGGTTAGAGCCACAGTTGGAAACTAGATATCTGGGGACATGTAGTGTCCAGTGAAAATCTAAGCAGGTTGGGCCCTCGGGACAGAGATAGTGATGTCCAACTAGGAGAGGCCACATGCTGGGACAAGGCAGGTGGCAGCCCGTGCTGCCAGGAGAGATCATCCATCAAAGATTCTTCCTCAATCCATCAGCTTCGTCATTTCAGCCCATGCTTTTCTCACATATCGCTGTACAGGAGTGGAGAGGAGGCTTGTTTGTCTATTTTCCTCCCCACCTAGGTTGGCCCTTCTCTCCCCATACACACCCAAAGCTTGTGATTACTAGGGAGCTTTCTATTGTGCATGTGCTTGTTGAGGTTGATACACCTATCCATAGCTCTCTTGACATACAGCTCCTTGGTCCAGGACTTTGGATGAGGATGTGCAGACATAAGCATGAAGTGAGCAAAATCTCTAATATTCCAGGATGTGAGCTGTGACCTAGAGAAGCAGTTTCCCAGGGGCAGCCTAAAGGGCTTATACTTCCTCTTCAGGACAACCAAGTAAAGAAAACAGGATTGCCTGATAAATCCCAGCACATGCCCTGTGTTCTCTGTTAGGAGCGTTCCTGCCTCCTGGCCTTCAGGTCTCACAAACCGTGGGGACTAACCAGCACGCATGGGATGGCGAAGGACATGCTCTGCACCAGGAACATTGAAGGGTTCAACACTTCCTGTCTACGCACATTTGGGATTGGCATCCCTAATTTTTCACATGTTTTCTTCCTGAGAGTAATAGGCATGATCAGGAATCTCCTCTGGGCTTAGGTGAGACAGCAGCAGGATGGGCCAGCAGGTTTTCCTGGAGCCTCTGCTCTGTACTCTGTGTGTCCTGTAGCGGGTCTTCATTGTAGCTATGCTGATGTGGGGAGAAGGGCAGGGGACTGGAAAAGCTGGAGGATCTGCCTGACCTCTCATCTCTTTTGGGGCAGCAATCATGTGTGTTTTTGTTTGTTTTTTCTACAATGCAGACTCTCTCATTTGATTCCATGTAAGTTGCCTAATTCCAGTTACTTCTTAGCCTATCGATATGCAACCACCAAGATTTAGTTTTGAGGTGTCACTGTCTCTGGTTAAGGTGTGAGGGGGAAATTAAACTCTGCTGGTCTCTGGTTTAAGATATGAAATAACCAAGTGGATGGAGTTTCATGAAGGGATGCTAAGAGTTCTGTGGGCCTGGTGGAACCCACATAAGACTGAGTGAAGAGTGAAGATATGTTGTGTGTTCTGACTCTATCCATTGAGGAGACATAGAGACAGCAACACCCCAGCTTCCCTGAGCACACACAGCACCAAGATCTTGGCTTCTAAATAGTATCCTCCAATAAAAGGAGATGGTTGGGAGGCTGAGGCAGGAGAATCGCTTGAACCCAGGAGGCGGAGGTTGCAGTGAGCCAAGATCATGCCATTGCACTCCAGCCTGGGCAACAGGAGCAAAACTTTGTCTCAAAAACAAACAAACAAAAAAACAAGAGACAGGCTTCTTAAATAAATGGCTAATTCTAGGGCTAGGGCAAGAAAAATACAAGGTGAGGCTAAAACATCTTGGAGTGCCAGAAAGTAAGGAAGTTAAAAAAAAAGATGGAGACATGTTGAGAGGACACAGAAGAGTTCCCAAGGACCAAAAAAAGCTGCAACAACTTGAGCAGCAAGATAATTAAGGCTAGTTTTGGATTATAACACAAATAATAAAATAAAATAAATACCCATGAGTTCATAATGATATAAAATGTTTGCATACATAAATGCAGATAAGGAACAAATATTTTTTACAGAAAAGTTCAAAAATTAAATGTAGAGACTTCCCACTGCTCATGGACTCAGTGAATATGAACCCACCTAGAAAGGATTTTTCTCTGCTTCATAATGTCTGGGGCCTCAACTAGGAAGATATCACTTGCTGAGAGTGAATCAAATAGTTGGGGGCTGCAATCTTCTACAGTCCCCTTCTCTTACATGGCTGGTGCCCTTCCGTTTGAATGTGGGCTTAGTAACTTGGTTTTAAAAGCATGAAAAGAGAGAAATAGACACCCAGCAGTGGAGAAACCTGGCAGACATAATCTTAACCAAGCGGTCAAGGTTAACATCACCAGTGACACGTTATGTGGATATCACATAACCTCTAATTCTGTGTGAGGTGAAGCAAACTTTACCTCTTGATATTCTCTCAAATCCATCATCTTTGTTTAACGAAAGAATATCAGAAAGACCCAAATTTAGGAGCATTCTATAAAATATCTGACCAATAATCTTCAGAAGTGTCAGTGTCATGAAAAGCAAAGAAAGACTGATACATTGTCAAAGGGATAAAGGTGACTAAATGCAGCATGGTATACAGATTTGGCTACTGGAACAGAAAATAGGACATTAGTGGAAATCTCATGAAGTCTGAATAAAGACTCTACTTTAAGATTTTGTACCAATTTTATTGTGTTGTTTTTGATAAATGGTCCATGGCTAAGATGTTAACAATAGGGGAGGATGGAAGAAGAGTCTATAGGAGCTCTCTTTACTCAGTTTACTGTTTCTCTGTGGGTCTAAAATTATTTCAAATCTAAAAATTTAAAAAGAGGTAATGGAATACTACTTAGCAATAAAAACGGAACAAACTCTTAATACACACATTATAGATGAATCTCAAAAACATTATGCTGAGTAAAGAAACAAGACCAAAAAAAAATACTATGTTATTCTATGTACATAAGCTTCCAAAAAATGAATGCCAATTTATAGTGAACAAAAATATGTAAGTGGTTGCCTGTTGGTGGGATTTCGGGTGGGATCACAAAGGGACACAAAAATTTAGGGGGCAGGTATTGAAACAACTGTTACTCTGTGGTGATGATTTCATGGGTGTATACATATGTGAATATTTATCAAATTGTACCATTTAAACATATGCAGTGTGTTAATTTTACCTGAATACGATATAAATAGATTGATGGATGGGTAGATATAGGAGTAGATAGACACAGAGACACCTAGAATTAGTGAGGGGGGATTTTTTTCTATTGCTATGTAATAACTGTAGAATGAGTGTTAAAAGTAGAAAAGTATTATTTTCCAACCCCAATATAATAACTGATTCAGGTTGGATCATTGGCTGAAGGTACAACCATCTGGTAAAAAGTCCTTTGGTACCAGAATATTCACGTGGTCTCGAAACACCACTCTACAGATAACTTATCCATCCCATAGGGGAAAATAGACCTGTACTATGGGATGGTGATCAAATCCAGCAGCACTGAAGGAATGGAAACCTAGCATTACATGTTTCCTGATATGACGGAAAAAGGACCCAAACAACGACATGTATGTATAACCATACATGTTGAACCTGAATCTCATCCTGAAGAAGCAATCCAAGATGTGGAGCATCCTACAGGACTGTCCTGAACTCTTGGAAAACAATGTCATTTTTGAAACAGACCTCTGTGGGTTGGGCAGAGGTGAGGATGATCCCTATAGATTAAAAGACACTAAAGAGACAAAATAGCCAAATAAAATGCATAAACGTTGTTTGGCTTCTGGATCCAAAAAATAAGCTCTAAAGGACATCTTGGGGTCCATAGGGAAAATTTAAATACGGGCTGCTTGTTAAATGCTGGATGGATCTTAATGTTCTCAGATGTGATAGCATCATAGTTATGTAGTAGCAAAGTAAATAAGTGAAGACATGATAGGTAGGTAGGTGGTGGATGGATGGATGGAGGGGCAGATAGACTGCTAATGTCAAACTGTTAACAATGGGTGAAGTTAGGTGAAGATATTATAGAGGTCTACAATCCTTTCAACTTTTCTGTGGGTTTGAAACTTTTCATAATAAATATAGAGAAGGGGACATAGCATGAAAACAGCAGTGTTGTTCTGTTCTGGCTGTGCAGCCTCCGCTCCATCCCCGCTCCACTCCTCCCTGTCCAGGTCACTGGCCCACAAAGCCTCTTCTGGGCAGGCTCGGGATTGGTTGCTGTGAAGTGGCCACATTGTCACCAGATTGTTCGAAACGGAGGCTTTATGCAGAGAGGTGGTGTATCCAGGCTAAGGGGGGAAGGCAGGATGGAGGGAGGAAGGAGAATGAGGCAGTTGCCATGGAGCCCTAAAGGGCCCCCTTTGCTGGAGCTTGACGCTTGTTTATATTCCCAAGAGGCTCTGGAGGCGGGGAAGTGAGAAGAAGAAAAATGGGGGCTTAATTTGCTCTCACCGATTCCGCCTGCCCACGGGGCTTATTATCCTTGATTGCCTGTTTTCGGCTTTCTGTCACCATGGAAACCAGCAAAAACGTGACTCTGCTCCGATGTACGCACTTTGCTCGCTGAAAGCCTGGTCCCCATGTACCTGCTGGGCCTCTGCAGTGGGACGAGATCTCTGCGGAAGGTGTCTGTGCTGTGCGAGGGCGTGTGATTAACTAGGGGCTGCCGGGAGGTGTGCGATGAGGCAGCGGTGGGGGTGGCAGGACGTCTTTAAGGGGTTGGTGAGAACAGGGTTGCCATCAGCCTCCTTCCTCAGGCCAGGCTAGGAACACTTGGAAGTGTTTACAAGTCTGGGGCTGGGAGCAGCATGCCCTCCTTCCCAGCACAGTGTGTGCTGAGGCAGCCCACTCCAGGTCAGCACGTCCCGGAATTTCTAAGTGGAGGCCCTAGGTAGAAACAATCTATGGCTCATAGCTGCAGATTTGGGTTCCTGAGAACAGGTCAAGGTGACCCCATGAGCTGGGGTGGGGAGAGTCTGTGCTGAGGAAAGGCTTCACCAAGAGCGGCACAGCTTTGCACGAGGGAGACCTCTGAGCTTCCGCTGCTTCTCAAATGCTGAGGATGAAACTGGCGCCAGGCATCCTCAAAGGGTTTGACCAAGAGGGTGGGGAAAGGTAGATAGGGTGCCTTGGAAGGCAGCCCACAATACTGAGAGGAATTTTCTGGGAGTCTCCTGGCACATGAGGATCATCACAGCGTCTCTGCCACTTTTGTAGTTCAAGGAGCACATGGGGGTTGTAGGTGTGGGAGAGCAGGAAGGAGACTCTTCTTTGCCATTGTTTGAGCCTGCCTATCTCTGTCAGTGGTCCCATGGTATTGTATTCACCGTTTGGTGGTGGCATCCACAACTGGACAGGCTTCTGTGATTTCTGAAAGCTAGAGGGGCTCCTTGTTTAGACAAAGGTGACGCTAAGAGTCCATGGCTTAAGAAATAGAATGACTATACTATCCAAAAGAATTAACACATTCAGTGCAATCCATATCAAAATTCCAATGTTGTTTTTCACAAAAATAGACAAAATATCTAAAATTTGTATGGAATCACAAATGACCTCAAATACCCAAAGCAACGTTGAGCAAAAAGAACAAGGCTGGAGACATCACACAACCGGATTTCAAAATATATGTACAAAACTTTAGTAATCGAAACAGCATGGCATTGGCCAAAAACCAGAAACATCAACCAATGGAACAAAATGGCTTAGAAATGGACCCACATGCTTACTATGGTCAAGTGGTTTCTGACAAAGGTATCAAGAAGGCACAATGGGAAAAGGAAAGTCTTTGTAATAAATGGTGTTGGGAAAGTGGATATACACATACGGAAGAATGAAATTAGACCCCTATCTCACAACATACACAAAATTTAATTAAAAATGGATTAGGCTGGGCACAGTGGCTCACACCTCCTAGCGCTTTGAGAGGCTAAGGCAATGGATCACTTAAGGCCAGGAGTTCATGGCCAGCCTGACCAACATCATGGTGAAACCCTGTCTCTGCTAAAAATAAAAAAAAAGCCAAGTGTGGTGGTGCATGCCTGTAATCCCAGCTACTCAGAGGGCTGAGGCACTAGATTGCTTAAACCTGGGAGGTGGAGATCAGTGAGCCAAGATCGTGCCCACTCCAGCCTGTGCGACAGAGTAAGACTCCGTCTCAAAAAAAAAAAAGGAAAGACAAAAAGAAAGGATTAAAGACTTAAATGTAAGCTCCAGACTGTAAAAATGCTATAAGAAAACAAGGGAAACAGCTCTGTGATATTGATCTTGGCAATGGTGTTTTTGGATTTGACCTCAAAAGCACAGGCAACGAAAGTGAAAATAGGGCCGGGCATGGTGGTTCACACCTGTAATCCCGGCACTTTGGGAGGCTGAGGCAGGCGGGTCACGAGGTCAGGAGTTCAAGACCAGCCTGACCAATATGGTGAAACCCCCATCTCTACTAAAAATACAAAAATTGGCTGGGTGTGGTGGCACACGCCTGTAAGTCCAGCTACTGAGGAGGCTGAGGCAGGATAATCACTTGAACCTGGGAGGCAGAGGTTGCAGTGAGCCGAGATTGCGCCACCGCACTCCAGCCTGGGCAACAGAGCGAGACTCCATCTCAAAAAAAAAAAAAAAATAGATGGTATTGCATCAAACTAAAACTTCTGCAAAACAACAGAGTAAGGAGACAACATACAGATTGAGAAAACGATTTGCAAACCATACATTTGATAAGAGATTAATATCCACAATACATGAGGAGCTCCACTTGATTGCATGAAAAAAAGTAACCCAATTGAAAAATGGACCAAGGACATGAAAAGACGTATCTCAAAAATTAGACATAGAAATAAATGGCCAACAGGTATATGAAGACAATGTTCTATATAACTGATCATCAGTGAAGTGCAAATCAGTACCACAATGAAATATCACTTTGTATCTGTTAGGATAACTGTTATCAAAAGAATGAAAGATAAGAGTAGTCAAACAGGTGGAGAAAGGGAACCTTTGCACACTCTTGATGGGAATGTAAATTGGTACAGTCATTTATGGAAAACAACATGGAGGTTTCTCAAAACGTTAAAAACAGAGCAACCATATGATCCAGCAATCCTACTAATGGGTATATGTTTAAAGGAAATGAAATCAGTATGTCGAAGTGATGTCTGCCCTCCCATGCTCATTGCAGCATTATTCACAAGAGCCAAGATATGAAGTCACCTTATATGTCCACTATCACGGGAATGAATTAAGAAAATGTGATACATAAACACAAAGTCAACCTTGAAAAAGAAGAAAATTCTGTTATTCTCAACAACATAGATCAACCTAGAAGATATTATATTAAGGGAAATAAGCCACCGAGAGAGATGAATATTCCATGATCTCATTTGTATGTAATACCTTTGTAAAAAAAAAGCCAAAATCACAGAAACAGAGTAGTATGGTGGTTACCAGAAGCCGGGTGAGGGCGAGAGAAGGGGAATGTGAAGCTATTGGTCAAAGGTTACAACATTTTATTTGACAGGAGAAATAAAATTTTAATATTCATCAACATAAATAAATATTCATTAAATATTTTAATATTTATTTCACAGCATGGTGACCATAGTTAATGTATTATATATCTCGAAATTGTTAATAGAGTTAATTGAATAATTTCAATAGAGTTCATTTGTTTACTCTTTTCAATTTTCCTCACTACAAAAATTATAAATATGTGAGGTGATGAATATGTTAATTAACTTGATTTAATCATTACACAATGGTAAATAAATATCAAACATCACATTTTAGTCCACAAATATGTACAATCATTATTTGTTAATTAAAATAATCAAAAACAATGACTTGGGATAAATAGGAGTCTGGAATTGGAATGAACTGAGCTTTGGGGGAGGTGCTGGTTTTCTAGATACTGAACCAGAGGAAGCTGAATCTTAGGAACTTTTGCCCAGTTCTGAGAAATAATGGGCAATGTTTCATCTCTGTTGTGTTGCTATTCCCTCATGTCCATTGGAAAAAAGTGTTCTATGTGCATCTCCCTGCAGCATATTTTTCTGTGCCCCTGGGTTGAGAGCAGCCATCAACAGTGCCATGCTGTCTTCCATGGCAGGAATACTCTTTTTCAGCATGAAATGTGCTGCTGTTCTACCCTCAGCAGCCCTGGCTACATCTAAGTCTGAGGTGTCATGGTTTGGAATGAGCTGTGGAATCCATGTGGCAGATGTCTGCTGGAGAAGAAACCTGAATGGTTTTCAGGATTCCTGTTTAATTATTGTGATGAACCTGTGCTGGGAATTTCATGAGTTGGTGCAGGACAAAGGGGGCTTCGTGAAGTCTGAGTAGAGAGTACTAACAATCCTGGATGCAGAAATATGAGCCGTGTGTGTGATCAGCTACATTCCTCCTTTCAGGTTTCTAATCCCCAGAATCCCTTTCTTGCCACAGGGTGGGAATATGATCTTCTGATACGGCTTCCCGTGTCACTTGCAGGCATGTGTGCATGTTTGAGATACTGTTTTCTGAGAATTGTTGTTGACCAGGCCAGCAACACTATACAATGGCAACAAGTGGCTCAGGAGTATGCCAGATAATAGGACACTCCTCCTTCCTCTAGAAGTCTAGTGGCACCTGATCACCTTATTTGGAGCTTGGTGCACAGTGGAACACGGTAGCATGCTGCTCAGAGAAACCTCCTTCCCTTGTAAACACAGCCCCTGATCTCATTCTGTGCTGCTTTGCCATTCTGTATGGAGTAGCTCCTTGGCCAGATTTCAGTCTGGCTCTGTATTAGTCCATTCTCATGATATTATAAAGAAATACCTGAGACTGGGTAATTTATAAAGAAAAGAGGCTTAATTGGCTCATGGTTCTGCAGGCTGTACAGGAAGCATGGCAGCTTCTGCTTCTGGGGAGGCCTCAGGAAGCTTCCAATCATGGCGGACGGTCAAGGGAAAGCAGGCACGTCTTACATTGTGGAGCAGGAGCAGAACAGCAAAGCAGGAGGGGCCACATGCTTTCAACAACCAGATTTCCTGAGAACTCGCTCACTATCGCAGGGACAATACCAAGGGCAGTGGTGCTGAACGGTTCATAAGAAACCACCCCCTTGGTGCAGTCACCTCCTCCAGGCCTCCCATCCCACACCGAGGACCAAAATTCGACATGAGACTTGGGCAGGGACACAGAATCAAACCATATCAGGCTCCAGCACCTATCATCGCTTCCTGTAACTGTCACCTCTGCCTTAGTGACCGTGCTTCCCAGAGGCTCTGGGGAAGCCTTAGAAGGAATGGTGTCCCTGCTTTGATCATCAAATAACTAGTAAAAACCTAGATGGAGAAAAGAATGGGATTTGAACAGTGGCTAACCCTGGATTTGAAACAGGTTATTGGACCCCAACCCTGACCAGCTGAATGGGAAAATCCAAGGATGAGACCCAGCAATCCACATTCCCAAGGTCACCTAGTGGTTCTGATGCATTGTCTATGCGTTGAACTAGGCTATGGGTGGATCCAAACTTGAAGAAGAAGCAAATGAAAAGCACAGCTCTCTAAGGCTTACTGGAGAGGGGCTCTTATTTAATGGGGGGAAGAGGCGTTCTCTGTTATGAGTGCAAAGCTGAGTGTTGCCCCCAGTGAGTCCCTAGGGTTCCTGTGCCTGTGCTCAGACCAGATGTGAAGAGGTTGGGGAGATAGAGAGAAGCCAGGTAGGTTTGCTTTTTGTTTTTTCTTTGCCGTTCTCTCCTTGCCTGGCCATTCATCTCTCTTTATCAATGTAGAGGGCAGGCCGTTTCATACACAGTACTATGATTTCACAGCCTCACTATATTTGGTATCCATGGAAGTGCCCAGAACCTACTGAATTCTTAAACCATTTTGCAATCCAAGATAGGATAGGGACTACTGTAGTAATAACGAAGTCTCCATATCAGATGGACTTATCAGAATAAAATTTGATTTACTAATCATACAAGGATTGATATTGGTCAGGCACACCCCCCATATGTTTTAACGTGTCTTCTGGGATTCTAGGCCTCCAAGGCCATGACAGCAAGGGAGAGGGAGTTGCAGTCAGCACACAGCCCTTGACTGATTATGCCTGGAAGTGACACATGTTTCTCATTGGTCAGAGTTCATATCATGGCCTCCTCATTGGAAGGTAGGCTGGGCAAGGGTAGTACCTGAATATTTGCTGAGAAAGACCCATTATGCTCACTAATTATAGCATCTATGTGTCAAAGAGCCTTTTCTTTATGAAAGCACTGACATCTAAACATTTATGTGACACAGCAGCAGACAGCTACTGCAACTCTCCCTCTATATCTGTTGGAGCTTGGCTCATGGGACGGATATCTAAGTCCCTGGTAGGGAATGGGGAAATTTCTGATAGCAGTTCAAGACACTGGTTAAAAAGTGAAGAGCTAAGACTTGGTGCAGCCAGTATATTTCCCACGCACCGAATGATAAAGCACAGAAACTTAACTGAAATCCTTCACTTCTTGGCCACTACCTGGTGCCCAGGCTGTGTGCATTTCTTTTAAAAAAAAAATTTTTTTTTTGGCTGAACGTGGTGGCTCATGCCTGTAATCCCAGCGCTTTGGACGGCTGAGGTGGGTGGATCACCTGAGGTCAGGGGTTTGAAACTAGCCTGACCAACAGGGAGAAACCCCGTCTCTACTGAAAATACAAAATTAGCCAGGTATGGTGGCACATATCTGTAATCTCAGCTACTCAGGAGGCTGAGGCAGGAGAATCGCTTGAACTCTGGAGGCAGAGGTTGTGGTGAGCCGAGATCATCCATTGCAATGGTGCAATCATGCCATTGCACCCCAGCCCAGGCAACAAGAGTGAAACTCCATCTCAAAAAATGGGGAAAACAGATCGTGTTTGGTTACATGGTGAGTTCTTCAGTGGTGATTTGTGGGATTTTGGTGCACCCATCACCTGAGCAGTATACACTGCACCCTATTTGTAGTCTTTATCCCTCAACCCCCTTCCCAGCGTTTCCCGGTTTGGTTCCCCAAAGTCTATTGTGCCATTCTTATGCCTTTGCATCCTCATAGCTTAGCTCCCACTTATGAGTGATAACATACAACGTTTGGTTTTCCATTCCTGGTAACTTCACTTAAAAGCTTCCAGTCTCATCCAGGTCACTGCGAATGACATTAATCAATTCCTTTTCATGTCTGAGTATTCTGGGTCTCTGAACCCCAGAAGCTTCATTTGTGAGACGTAGGAGGTACCAAGGCATATTTGTGATTTCCAGAATGTCCAGATCCTTTGAAATTGGGCTTTTTGTACAAACGAATCTCATAATTCTACAGACTCATTTTCTGAGAAAAGAGGCAGAGGCAGGCAGTTGAAAGGGGAAAGCAATAACTAGTCGTCATTTGTGCTGGCCGAGGTCTTGCTCCAGTGTTTTGGAGAGGCTACTTTGCACCCGTCTTTCTGGCTGTTCATACACTCGGGCTAAATGGTCAGAAGGGAGTGGGGAGGGTGCTGCTCGTCTTTCCGGCTGTTTGTACACTCAGGGGCTAAATGGTCGGAAGGGAGTGGGGAGTGTGCCGCTCTGTCTCTCCTCCTCCAGCTCCTGCCTTCGGTTTCTTCCCCCTCACTGTGGAGAGAAAACAGGTGGGGATGGACCCTGTGCCCAGTTGCTGCTCCTCTGCCCACAGGTACTCGTCCAGCATTGTTCTCAGTAGGCTTGTGAGGGCCTCATATTGAAAGTGATCTAGAAGTAGAAGGTAGAGTGGAGGTTACCAGGAGCTGGGGTGGTTGGGAGGGTAGATATGTTCGTCTAAAGATGTAAAATTACAGTTAGATAGGAGGAATCAGTTCAAGAAATCTGAGTGCAGCATGGTGACTACCGTTAATGACAGTATACTGTATTCTTTTTTTTTTTTTTTTTCTGAGACGGAGTCTCGCTCTGTCGCCCAGGCTGGAGTGCAGTGGCGCGATCTCGGCTCACTGCAAGCTCCGCCTCCCGGGTTCACGCCATTCTCCTGCCTCAGCCTCCCGAGTAGCTGGGACTACAGGCGCCCGCCACCGCGCCCGGCTAAATTTTTGCATTTTTAGTAGAGACGGGGTTTCACCGTGGTCTCGATCTCCTGACCTTGTGATCCGCCCGCCTCGGCCTCCCAAAGTGCTGAGATTACAGGCGTGAGCCACCGCGCCCGGCCTACTGTATTCTTAAAAATTGCTAAGAGAGTAGATGCTAAGTGTTCTCACCACAAAGTGAAGAATGTATGAGTGAAAATGCACATTAATTAGCTAGATAGATTTGGCCATTCGACAATGTATGTATACTTCAAAACATCATGTTGCAAAATACCAAAGACATGGAATCAACCCAGGTGCCCATCTACAGTGGATTGGATGCAGAGAATGTGGTCCACATGTGCCAAGGAATACTACACAGCCATAAAAAATGAAACCATGTTCTTGGCAGTAACATGGATGCAACTGGAAGTCACTATTCTACACAAACTAACGCAGAAACAGAACAACAAATGCCACAGTCTCACTTGTGAGAGCTCAACACTGGTTATGCGTGGACATAAAGATGGGAACAACAAACACTGAGGAATACAAGTAGGGGAAGGAGAGAGGGAGGCAAGAGTTGAAAAACTATCCACTATGCTCACTCCCTGTGCGACAGGTTCAGTTGTACTCCAGGCCTCAGTATCGTGCAATATACTGTCAGAAAAACCTTCACATGTACCCTCAGAATGTTTAAAAAAAAAGAGGAATAAGAGCATACATTGTGTTGTGCATAATAAATGCATCAATTTTTATCTATTAATTTAATATACATATAAAAAAGAAAGTATATGAAGAGTGAAAAACCGGATTCCGATAGACACATGTTGAGATGGGAAGTTGCAAGGGAGCCGATGTGGGTGAGTGGTGAGGTGGTTTCCAGATGGCTATGTGAACAGTTCATCTGTTCCTTGCCAGGAGCTCTTCTGACCCATCCAGCTTCATTCCTTATTCCAGGCTGATTTTCCTTGAAGCAATTTTTGGCGACAGAGTTTGGACAAGATGTTGTGGATGTTGAGGTAGTACAGAGAAGAGTGTTCAAAACCAGAGCCAGATTTCGTTTGTGTTGGAGCCTTAGGATGTGGCTTGTGTCCACATGTCTCTGTATATCACATACTGCTGATCAGAGTTGGAGACATCCAGCGTGGGGCATTGTGGGTGACTCTAGGGCATCCCTGTGGCTCTCTGGGCTGGCACAAACCCTGGAAGGATGTTTTTCTTCGTTCTCTGTGATACCTCCTTCATGTCTGCACTCTGACCTTGGCTCTCCACACAAAGGAGGGATGTTGGGTGTGGTAGGCTTAATTTTCTCTCCATACCTGCTCCTCCTTTTGTCTGAGCACAGGGTTTGTCAGGATCTGTTTTGACCTTTTATTGTAAAAACAGTTACCAAGATAACTTCCCAGAAGTTTCCCTTTTCTGCCCATCTGCATCCCCTCTACATGTATCTTGGAACTACTAGGGAAGGGTTCTGGAGGTTCCTCTAAGATGCAGGTTAACAAAGAGACCCTAAAAATACATGACTTTGTATGTGAGAATGAAACAGCTTCAGCAGATGTGTGGTGAAGGCTTCAGAGGACAGAGGAGAGACCAGAGAATTTCTGAAGAGAACAACTGTGCCTGAGGAGCCTGATTTGTGAAAGTTGAGACGTCCTGTGGGCCTGGGTCTTCATGTCCAGGCTCTGATCTCCATAATCCCTCTTGGCATAGGGGCCACTGTGGGGCCGAAGTCATGCTGTGGAATGAACCCTGCCGGGGAAATCTGTTAAAGACTCATCATCCTCTTATGTTTTCCCATGGGGGGAGGTTGGTATGAGGCAGGTGGAGGGAGGTGGGGCATGGAGAAGAGTCTGCAGTCCTTTCTGCTGACAGGCTGTCCCTGGTGTCTGTGTGGTGCTCATGGGGGCTCTTGCGACTCTTCATGAAGTGTTCTACAACCTCATCGTTTGTCACAGAAAAGGAGAAAGCTCGTGACTTAGGAGCTTGGGAGGAGTGGGCATGTCAGTTTCCCTTCAGTGCTCACCTGCACAGTGTCCCCTCTGAGCCCACGGTGCTGACGTGCGACGTTCTGGGCACTGAGGCAGAGACATGTGTGGCTCCGTTTGATCTGTTCCTCTCCACCAACCAGGTGCTCTAGGAAGTGCTAACCCCAGCCTCTACCTTTATGTACAGAGTGACGTTGGATGTGGAATAGAAAGGAGGCAGCAGTTAGATGAGGAACACTGCTTTGTTCTCAATACTTACGCTGTGCTCCTCTTTGTCTCATCCTCATGACAGGCCTCCAGTTTTCAGACCCATCAGGTTGGGTGTCAGGACGGGGTGATGGCAATTTGAATGTGATTGGGGCATTTAATGACTTAGGTTTAGAATTTCAGTGTTTTTCAGAAATGTGGCATAAAAACTCAGGGATGGTTTTGTGGTGGTGGTTGTTTTGTTTGTTTTTATTTTTTTTAAAACTTCTCCCCAGTAGACCTGATGACGGCCTCCAGGGAATTGGCGGGAGAAAAACAAGGTCAGCGGGTCTCTGTGCTGTTCCTGACGCTCATTAGCAGTTGAGGGCAGGGACCAGCGATTTGGTGAGAGAGGCCAGGAAAGACTGATGTGCACCTGTTCCTTCTCCTCGCTAGCCTGAATAGCTCCAAATGAGCTCAGGGATCCTATGGCCCATCACTGTGGAAACACGGGTCACATGGATTGACATGGAATCCCACCTATTGGGTGCAGGCTGCCATGGAGCTCAAAGGATGCCCTGATTTGTGGACATGCAGGCCCTTCACACTTGGTTACCTTCATTCTCCATTTTTTGCTCAGTGGTTTCTGGTCCAGAATTGAAAAGCAACCAACAGCTCACTCCCACCTTGTCTCTCTCTTGGCTAAGAGGCGTGTTCCTGGGGCCTGCACACATTTTTTTTTTTTGCAAAATGGCAGCTCTCCAGAAGATAGAAAAGGTTGGCTGGGTCTCAGGAAAGTGATTGGCCATTTTATCCTCAAAAATTCCTTCATCCCATATGTTTTCTAATCAGCAATTTTAATTCCTTTATTAGCATAACTCACATAAATGTATTTCTAATTTCTCCTTCACCAAATCCTGGCCTTACTCAAAAATATTTATTCTTTTTAATATGCATATTTCCCACACTTGAACATCTTTAAACCAATGGCATCTTGGAATACTGTCATTACGTAGTTAGCTATGCTTCTGTTTTTTCTTTGTGTTACATAATGGTGCATTTGAAAGTGAATGTCCTCTTCAATGTAATGAAATACATATCTCATTATGGAATATAAGGGTTCCTGGTTGTGATATGGAGGAAAAAAAGACAAATCTGAGCCTTGGTGAATTAAGAAACGGAATAAAAAAGGAATCTGAGAAAAAGATGAAGTTTAAGTTCCTATGCTCTTAGGAAGATGGCCTTACACAGTGGACACCAACAGTAACTCAGGTAGCCCTCTTTGCTGAAAGACGGAACTGGGGTCTGGGGTGGTGCCCTCAGTGTGCACCTCCAGTCGCCAAAAGGACAAGACTCGGGGTTAACACACTTGGATAGGCATGAGATTTGACCATACCATATCCAAACCACGTGTAATTGAATTTTCTCTAAATATGAAATATCCGGGCTCTTAACAGTGTAGAACCTCTTTCTAGGACACAGCTGCTAGCCACTGTGAGGCTAAGGGAGAGGCAGGAAAGGGGACCCACTTCTGACTTTGGTACTTGGAGGGACCTTCGTGGAGTATGAGTACTTCCATTGGCGTGCAGTAGGGGGTTCCTCACCTGCACCCTAACTTCCATTGCATAGAGACAAGTCTGGGAGGGTATCAAAAATAAGGAACTTCTAGTTGCCTTTCCTTTTCTGGCCTCTTCCCCTCCGCTACGCTTGTGACTTTCTGGACACTATTTTCTATCTTACCTCTGTGGAATCTGAACAACATGTGGCCCAACTTAAATGCATGTGAGCTTGGACCCCAGACTGTCCTTCCACGTGTACCCAGCAACACTGGACTGTGGAATCCTCACACAGGTTTGTGGGGATGAGTGTGCCCCGGGAACGCCATTCTTCATTTCCTAAATCCTTTTCCAGTGATGGGCAGAGGACAGGCACCTGAAGCAACACTGCACAATTGAGCTTTGTCCACACCAGAGCCTGCACAGACACCTCAGAGGCTTTGAAATTGGTGTCTTTGATGAAAACCGGTTTTCCAGGTCTGTATGTGCAAGTTTTGCTCATGAAAATAGAGCCCAGCAGCAGGCGGCAGAGGAAGGAGGGAGGAATGGTGTGCAACTTTCCTTGCCCTAGGAGGAATTCTTGGTGCCACACCCAAGCTGGGCTCCCTCCAGGAGACTGGACTGACTTTTCTTTTCCTGCTCCTCCCTCTGTCTTAGCTCCAGGTTCCTACGTGGATGCTTTGACTAAATACTTCTATATCACTTGCCCCTTCCTTCTCATCTTCTGCACTATCCACACACGAAGACCGATGAGAAATAAAACAGTCTGTGGGGTCCACACCATAATATTCTATAATTTCAGATGTGCAGTTTCACCCTGCAAAAGTGAGGAGATGTTAACAATGTCAGTGAAGATGAAAAATGGCATTTCACATCACCAGGATCTCAGAAATCTGAGCTATGCAAGACCCTTTCTTCCAGGAAAGTCCTTCCTGCCAGGATCAGGAAAGGGGCCTAGGCAGGAAAGACAATTCCTAGGTTTTGCCTAATGAAAGAGGGAATGAGGGCCGGGCACAGTGGCTCACACCTGTAATCCCAGCACTTTGGGAGGCCGAGGCAGGTGGATCATGAGGTCAGGAGATCCAGACCATCCTGGCTAACGCGGTGAAACCCCCTCTCTACTAAAAATACAAAAAAAAATTAGCTGGGCGTGGTGGCGGGCGCCTGTAGTCCCAGCTACTTGGGAGGCTGAGGCAGGAGAATGGCGTGAACCTGGGAGGCAGAGCTTGCAGTGAGCCGAGATCTCACCACTGCACTCCAGCCTGGGTGACAGAGCGAAACTCTGTCTCAAAAAAAAAAAAAAAAAAAAAGGAAAAGAAAGAGGGAATGGGCCAGATATTGTGGCGGCATTGTGGCTCACATACATAATCCCAGCATTTTGAGAGGCTGAGGTGGGAGGATGGCTTGAGTCCAAGAGTTCAAGACCAGCCTGGGCAACATAGTGAGACACCATCTCTCCAAAAAAAAAAAGTCAGGCATGGTAATGCGAACCTGTAGTCCCAGCTACTTGGGAGGCTGAGGTGAGAGGATTGCTTGAGACTGGGAAGTTAAGGCTGCGGTGAGCCGAGATTGCACCACTGCCCTCCAGCCTGGGCAATAGAACAAGACTCTTTCGAAAATGAAGGAGGAGGAGGAGGAGGATTGGGGGGGGGGAGGAGAAGGAGGAGGAATGTCTTATTTTAATTTTCTGAAGCAAATTGATACTCATAATACTACTTTTATGTTTAAATGTGTGTTGGTGTTTGTGTGTTTGTATCAAAGTGTCTCAGTGTCAGTATGCTGGTGTATGTTTAAGTTGATGGTGTGTCAGTTTTTATGTTTCTGTCCATGTTTGTTTCAGAATCTATATGTTGGTGTGTATTTCTTTTGAATGTGTGGGCCAGTGTGTTTTTCTATGGACATTTGTCAATGTATATGTGCTTATGTTAATGGGTGTGTCAATGTTTGTATGTGAATGCATGAAGGGTGTGTGTAGGGGAGGCGGAGAAGAGATTGTGAAAAGAAATAGTCCGTATCCTGTGCTGAGATGGGTCTTCTCCAAGTGACCAGAAATGGGTGCTAAATGGAACTTCACATGTTCTAACCTCCTTTTTATTTAAGGTACAGCTGAGAATATTGGTGTAGGTACAAAGCACGCAGTTTTCACTCTTCACTTTGTTTGTGATAGAACATCACAGTGGTTAAGAGAAAGCTATGGAGAGAAAATTATTGTCTTAAATGAAGAATCTTTCTAACTCAGTGTGGTATTTGCACAAAGATAGAGACACCAGTAAAAAAAAGAGAAGAAAGCCCAAAAATATATACATGTATATATAAGCAAATATTTATAAGAAAGGTCAATGAAGTAAAGATGGATTTTTCAATACTCTACAAATCTTGTATTTCTATAGGAGGGTGAATAGAATGTGGCCTTTGACTTCATATTACACATAAAATCAGTTTCAGGTTGATCATAGACCTAAATATAAAAGCAAGTCAATAGAATATTCAGAATGTAATTTAGAAAATAATTTCCTGACCGTGATGTAGGGTAAGATTACTTAAACCAAACCTAGAAAGTACTTTTCGTATAATATAAAATATAGTCTAACATAGTTGATGTGAGCAAGGAAATGGAGACAGATTGAGTCAAGCTCAAATTCTTCTATTCCCTTGCTGTAGGGCTTTCTGCTTAGATTCAGAGCTAGACTGTAGGAGAGATAATAGTGGCTACCTCTTGAATTGCTGTGAAGATTTAATGAAATAATAATACATAGGGCATGTAGGCTGGTACCGGGTCTGAGTTAACCACTAAGTTAGTGCTGATATTGACAGCATTATCTAAGTAATTGCAAGATGTATTATATGCTTCAAGTATTAGATGCATCACTGTATTCTGTTACCATGACAGAATAAAACTTAGAATTTTTATCTTATATTAACAAGAAAACCTTCTGCAACTTACATTAATGTGAGCATTTGTCATGAATCACTTCTATGATTACATGAGATGGAAAATATAAGCAAATTACATTACCAAAGTATTTTCTAAAATTTATACCTTTCAGATCAAACTCTTCTGTCTGAATCACTTTTCAACTCATCTTGCCTGTAACTTTCCCCACAGTTTCATCATCTATGCTAATTAGAAGATTTGGCAATGTCACATTTCTTGAGCAAGTCCTATGCTACTCTTCTGTGAATGTGTTTTTCCAATCTACTGTCAGACATTCTGCAGGTTGTTTGTCACGCTCTCACCCGAAGGTATTCATAGAAGCTTTTCAGACCATGTTTGTGTATGTGCATGCAAAGACAATCACATTATGACTGTCTTCCCACCAATAGTGTTTGACACTGTTAATTTTCACATGAATCTGTGTTTGAGATAGGTGGGATGTATGCAGTAACACCAGTGGAATGCACTACCTTCTCTGCACCTGCTCATGCTCAGTGTACGGCCATTGCGGCTCATTTGCTGTATTCTGCTCTATCATTGAGGAAACATGCTTAAATATCATTTCTAACTAGCTATTAGAGACAGTAGAGTTATTAGTGTGCTACCAAATATCATAATTTATGTGTGGAGAGTTGCTTTTATAAACTATGATTCAGGAAGTCCATGGAATAGGGAGATAGGAATGGCAAAGAGTTACTTGACAGTATGCATTGGGGCGATAGCTTTCTAAAGACTTAGAGAAAGTTACATTTTGCAAATTTCTGCTCTAATCTTACAAATATGATCAATGTTCCCTATAAGCTGCTTTCCAAAATCAATTCTTAAATCCATAACAATTGTATATATTTTTTTTCTTTTTTCTTTTTTTTTTTTTTTGAGACGGAGTCTCGCTCTGTCGCCCGGGCTGGAGTGTAGTGGCCGGATCTCAGCTCACTGCAAGCTCTGCCTCCCGGGTTTACGCCATTCTCCTGCCTCAGCCTCCCGAGTAGCTGGGACTACAGGCGTCCGCCACCTCGCCCAGCTAGTTTTTTGTATTTTAGTAGAGACGGGGTTTCACCGCGTTAGCCAGGATGGTCTCGATCTCCTGACCTCGTGATCCGCCTGTCTCGGCCTCCCAAAGTGCTGGGATTACAGGCTTGAGCCACCGCGCCCGGCCCTATATTTTCTTATTGTTCGTTCACCCTTATAATCATGTGGATGGTTATCATACAAATCATGTTATGATCAGTTACTACACAAGTAGATGCATTTCGGTCTCCATAGAACGCTTTGCTCTGCCCACTTGCGATACCGATAGATTCTACTTCTGGGCACTTGGAGATTGGAATGGGCTTAGCTGTTCCCCTGATGAATATACTTACAGAAGAAGAAATTCATATCGTTCATAATTTAGGATATTGACTGAAATTGCACCTAGAGTTTCAGGCTTCAGGAAGGCTCAACCAAGTGTGCAGTGTGTCCTGATCTCAAATTTATGACCTCATGAATCCACTGGACGCCATTCTCTCTTCAGGCTACAGTGTGCAGACAGGGTAGTGGGGCCTTACTACATGATGTGGTCTAAGACTTTGGAATGTTTGTGATGACAGATTTCTTAGAATTTGGGTGGTCAGGCTAGCATCTCTAAAATCAGGTCAGAGGTACTGCAGTAGGTTGTGGGAAAGCATATATTCAGGCCATCAGAGAGTAGTGTTTGGGGACTTGGTGCCCAGCACTGTGTCCCGTGACATCAATGTTAGCACAGTCTTGTGTCTATCACCTGTTCTGTCTTCATCCTGAGCACACATTGACCAGAGCTCATTGACCCTTATCTGCCAAATGGTGATGGGTCCTTTCTTGTCCAGTTCTACTTGCAGCCTGTTTGTGGCATTCCTCTATGCCTCTTTTTGGTGAAAAGTGTGTCAAGGGATAATATTCACAGTGTACATTATGATGGATTGTAGCGTATGCATTGAAATAAATAGGAAAAGGGGATTTGACAAGTTACTTGGCATTATAGAAACTACAGTTAAAATTAAATAATCTGAGTAACCTTCCATGTTTTAAGATGAAACATTTAAGTGTGCCTGCCTGTCTCAAGGAGTGAAATACGAGCTTGGAGGAGTGAGGTTTCTTGAATTACAAATGCCCACAATAACAGCGACTAAAGAACTGCTATCCTGATCTCAGAAATGAGAACTGTGGTCCAGGTCAGGTGCGTCTCTCACTGTAGGTCTAAACACTACAGGAGCTCATTTTCCCACTGAAGTTGTAAATCTGGTATGGAGAATATAACCTATGATTACAGATCATAAAAGCAAGAGTCTTGGCTTTGTAGATGTCCATGGGATTGTGGCCATGCAGCCTCCTGACTTTGTAGGCTTTGTAGGCATGGTTGCCAGAAACAGCCCGGTGCTCCCCAGCAGAGCCCTGTGGTCTGTGAACAGGGAGCTGTGTGGTGAGTGGGTGGGCATCCCTCCTTGCTGTGTGATTCTCTGTTTAGCTAGCACATATGCAGAGTCACCATTCATCCTATGTCCATCTCTTAGACCAGTGCATGGAGATTTGAGAATATGCTGTACCTTGTTGTTGTTTTGTTTATCTCACCAGGATTTCTTTACCTGTGCACAACACAATCTGAATCACTCACTTTCCTACACCTGATAAAAACTTGGTGTCTAAAGCTTCATTTTCAGATATGGGTAGGCAGAGACTGGCTTAAATGAACATGATTACAAACACTTTTCTTTTTCTACACCAAGACAGCCCGCCTGCTACCAAGACTATCTTTTTTTGTGGTTTTAGGCCTTAGTGCTGGTTCATGTAATTCCATGATGTGGGTGTTTACAGAATACATGGTCCCAAATAATTCCTCATGGAGTCTCTGAAATGAAAAGAGCTTAATTGTCACGGGATTTTTTCAAAGGCTTGAAGGTACAGTTGTGTTTTTAAACCTTAAGGAAGGAAAACCTTCACAAGAAAAAAAATCTCTTAAGTGCCTAAATATGATTTATTTTCCCTATTACTCGCATTTCTCCATCTTCACTTCTACTGTCCAGAGTCATGTCTTCCAAAGAGTCTTTGTTGGGATTCCGCAGATACAGGACTAGACGTTGTCTGAAGTGGGTCTTTCTGGGATATGTGAGGCACAGGCATCTATCTTTAAAGAAGTGGTTACTGACACTCACACAGGCGACTGGGTAATGAAGAGTGTGATGGGGAAGAAGAAAGAGTAGGAGAGCCCTGGAGCTTGATGATGTCTACCTGAAGCAGGTGCCCCTGGATTTGGAATGCTGACTAGATAAAGGAAGCAGCTTTGCATTCTTCCTGTGTGCCTGTTCATGCCCAAGTTTGTGTTTGTGTTCATTTTTGTCTTTGTTTGCATGTTCTTTCCTATCACAATAATACCCTTAAAATAGTATTTTCATTTTTATAATGTTAGATTTATAGAAAGATGCAAAGAGAGAATTCAGCGAGTTTCATATGCTCTTCAGCTTCAGCTTCCTGTAATGTTAGTATCTGACATAGCCATAGTATACTTATGACAGCTGAGAAACCGACAGGGTAAAAATAACTGTTAACCGAATTAAAGACTTTCTTTATATTTTACCAGGTTTTCCACTAATGTCATTTGTCTGTTTAAGGATCCAATCCAGGATAGCACATGACATTTAGTTCTTAAGTGCATTACTTATTTATTGCTGCCTTGTAAATTACCACAAATTTACTGGCCTAAAAATGCATAAAGTATTATCTCATAGTTTTCTGGGTCAAGAATTGAGACATAGATGATAGCCAAGGCTGAGGTCTCAACTAAAATTTCAGCTGGTGAAGAAGTTATTTCTTAGCTCACATTATTGCTGTTTGAACTCAGTTCATTGCAGGTTTCTGGTCAAAGCCTGCATTTAGTTCCTTCAGGTGTTGGCTTCTCCCACATGCCAGAAGGCTCCATCAAAGCCATTGAGGGACAGAGTTTTCAGCAAGACAGAAAAATCACAATCTTACGTAACATGATCACCTAAGTGTCATCTCATCACCTTTGCAGTATTCTCTTGTTTACAGTCAACTCAGTTTCTGACCACATTCATGAGGAATTAGTATTCAAGGTTGTGTCATCCCAAGAGATGGGAATCATTTACCTTCTATATCGGCTCTTCTCCAGTCTACAATCTTTACTTAGTTTTCATGACTTTGACCCTTTTGAAGAGTACTGGCCGGTGGTTTTGCAGTGTCCCACGATACGGATTTGTCTGATGGTTTCTCATGATTAGACTAAAAATATGGATTAATTTTCACATACTTATCCAAGATTAAAGACAAAGAAAGCTGAACTTCAAATTATTCTTTAAAGCTATAGTTACCAAAACAGCATGGTATTGTTATAAAAGTAGACACAGACCAATGGAACAGAATAGAAAACCAAGAAATAAAGTCAAATGCTTACAACCAACTGATATTCAATAAAGCACACAAAAATATAAACTGGGGAAAGGACACCCTGTTTACTAAATGGTGCTGGGAAAACTGGATAGCCACATTAATTCCTACCAATGACCCTAACACCACATGATCTAATCCAGTATTGTGCAAAGCACTGTGCCCATTCCTACTGCTTGTATGTAACCTCCCCCTCTAACCGTAAACAGTTGGCTGCATTTAGTTAATTATTTTATCCCAAAATACATGGATATTGGTTTCAGAATTGTTCATCAACACCCCCATGAGACACAACTTTATCAAGAAAGGTATAGTGCTTACATACACATCGTTTAGTCTTTAAACTTGGAATTTCCACTTATAAAATTATGTTACTCAGGGGTCAGCCTCCTTTCTTCCCTCTCACTCTCTTCAGTGAGGTTATTTCATATATTTGTAGTGTGGTTATATTATTTTGTTTGTGTTACACCCTGTGATCCCCTAACCTAAGTATTTTTTGAAATTTGCATACATATTTACTCACTGTGATATAACATTCTGCTGTATTTAAAAAACAGTATCATGTATCCACAATTACAGTATTATAGAGAATATTTTCACTGCCCTAAAGAAATCGACACATCATCTATTCAGTCTTTCTCTCACTCCAGCCACTGGTAACCACTAATGTGTTTACTATCTCCATAGTTTTTTCCTTTTTCAGAGTGTCATATAAATGAAAGTAAACAATATTCAGCCATGTTATGTCTATGACATGAGGGAGGACTCCAGCTTGCACCAGGGTATTCACTTGTCCCAGCATTATTTTTGACACACACACACAAAAATCCACACTGAATTGTCTTGACTACCTTGTGAAATCAATTTACCATCAATGTTAGGGTTAATTTTTAGATGCTAAATTTTATTCACTGATCTATATGCCTATCCCTATACAAGTACCATAATGTGTTGATTACCATTATTTTCAAGTAAGTTTCAGAATCCAGAAGTATGAGTTGAGGACTCCAACCTTTTTTTTCTAGATTGTTTTGGCTGTCTGATCCCTTATCATTTTCCATATGAATTTAAAAATCAGCTTGTCAATTACTGCAAAGAAAAGCAGCTGGAATTTGATAAGGATTGCATTGAATTATGGGTCCATTTGGGAAATATTGCCATCTTAACTGTATTAAGCCTCCTGATCAATGAGCATGGAATTTTTTTGTATTTAATTAGGTCTTCTTTAATTTTTTCAATAATGTTTTGAAGTTTTCTGTGTACACATCTTAGGATTATTTTGTGAAGTATATGCCTGTAATTCTAACACTTTGGGAGGCCAAGGCGGGCAGATCATGAGGTCAAGAGATGGAGATCATCGTGGCCAGCATGGTGAAAACCCGTCTCTACTACAAGTACAAAAAAGTAGTAGCTGGGTGTGGTGGTGTGCAGCTGTAGTTCCAGCTACTTGGGAGGCTGAGACAGGAGGATCACTTGAACCCTAGAGGCAGAGGTTGCAGTGAGCTGAGATCACACCACTGCACTCCAGCCTGGCAACAGAGTGAGACTCTGTCTCAAAAACAAAAACAAAAACAATCCAGTTACATTTTTGTTATTATTAAATATATAATTAAATTAGTATTGACTGTAGTCACTCTGCTATGCTGCCAAATACTAGATCTCATTCATTCCTTCTGTTTTTTGTCCCCGTTAACCAACCCAAGCTCCCCACAACCCTCCATCTACCCCTCCTAGCCTCGGGTAACCATCATTCTGCTCTCTATCTTCATGAGCTCAATTGCTTTCATTTTTAGCTCCCACAAATAAGTGAGAACATACAAAGTTTGTCTTTCTGTGTATTGCGGGATCTGGCCAGCAGCCTGCAATGCAATGGTGCTCTTTCTTTGTTCCCAAGTGGATCGGCAGGTCAAGAAATAATAGACACATACAAGATAGTGGAAGCTGGGTCCAGGGGAGTCTCCGCCTTCTGGTCCCACGGTGCCACCAGTGCACTGGATATACCAGCATTTATTATTAAGTTTAGTGAGGGCGACGGTAGGTTAGTGAGGGATTTACGGTCGTTTGATTATGAGATGAGATGGTCACATGGGGATGAAGTAATTCTTTAACATAACATCGGTATGCAGAAGTACAGTATACAGAGATAAGAGTTTACAATGTAGTGTGTGCATCAGCAATTTCTAACAGAACCTTAAAACAGAAGCACAATCTATCCATAACCTGTGATTAGCAAGATATTATTCAGCAGTAACAGTTGCAGCAAAAGCTGTTTGCAAACAATCAATAGAAACAGGACGTGAAGCTAGACAACCAGTTAGACCAAAAATTCTCGGAAGGGAGTATGCCTTAACCCTAAAGAGACCTAGAAGATCCATGGCAAGGTGAGGGTGTTTATAACCCTGTCTTAACCATATGGACAGGCGCCCCTCATGCATCCATTTATAGGCTCTCCACAAGGGTCGCATTCCATTCACAGAGCTGTGAACGTCTGCTTTTCTGGGATAGGAATCTTGATGACGATTGAATTGGCACTATTGGCTCATTCTGGCAGCCCAACCTGGCATTGTCTTTACACAATCTTGCATGCAATTTTGTATTTACAGCAATCGGGAGCATTTCATCTTTTTTTTCTTAGCAGTAGTTTCAGGGGGTCTCCCTACATTTGTGCATGGCTTTTTCACTTAACATAATGATCTCCAGTTGCAACCAAGTTGTTGCAAATGACAGGATCTCATTGCTTTTGATAGCTGATTAGCATTCCATTGTGTGTAGGTACCACATTTGCTTTATGCATTCATCTGCTGATGGACACTTAAGTTGTTTTCAAGTTTTCACTATTGTGCATAGTGCTGCAATAAACATGGGGGTACAGGTACCTCTTCAATATACAGACTTCCTTTCTTTTGGGCCAAGAACATACATTGGAGAAAGGTCAATCTCTTCAATAAATGGTGCTGGGAAAACTGGAAATCCATATGCAGAAGAATGAAACTAGAGCCATAGCTCTCACCATATGCAAAAGTTAAATAAGAACGTATTAAAGACTTAAATTTAAGACCTCAAACTATGAAACTACATTGGGGAAACTTCAGGACATTGGACTGCCTAAAGATTTTTTGACCAAGCACAGTCAAGCAAACCTAAAAAGAACAAATGAGATGACGCCAAGTTAAAAATCTTCTGCACAGCCAAGGAACCAATCAACAAAGTGAGGAGACAACCCACAAATGGAAAAACATGTTTGTAAACGATCTATCTGAAAAGCAATTAATTTGTGCAAACTATTCATCTGACAAGAGCTCCAGAATATATTAGGACTACAAAAAACTCTATAGAAAAAAATCTAATAATCTGATTTATGAATGGGCAAAATATCTAAATAGATATTTGTCAAAAGAAGATACGCAAATGGCAAACAGGTCTATGAAAAGGTGCTCATCATTTTTCATTTAAAATGAGAGATGTGCAACTCTTCCTTTCACTTGAATATTTAGAGACAATTATGGGGTTATTAATTGACCAAATTTGTAATATTGTTGTATCTCCGGAAATAAGGGCCTAAGGGGAAGAAGAGAGACAGGGAAAAGTTCATTTGGTAGAGAACACACACAAGATTTATAGACTGAGTTCACTGTCTGTTGTTTGTTGGTTTGTTTTGAGATGGGATTGCTTTCTGTCCCCCAGGCTGGAGTGCAGTGGTGTGATCATGGCTCACTGCAACCTCCACCTCCTGAGCTCAAACCATTCTTCCACCTCAACCTCCCGAGTAACTGGGACTATACAGACACGGGCCACCATGCCTGGCTAATATTTTGTATTTTTGGTGGCAGTGGGGTTTTGCCATGTTGCGCAGGCTGGTCTTGAATTCCTGAGCCCAAGCAATCCACCCTCCTTGGCCTCCCGAAGTGCTGGGAGGACAGGCATGAGTCACCACACCTGGCTAAATTCACTGTCTTATATGGGTTCCATTCAAGGACCACAATACAATAGTAACATCAAAGATCACTGAGCACAGATCACTGTAACATTAATAATAATGATAAAATTTAAAATATTTTGTTGATAAAATGTAAAATATTTTATTGATAAAATGTAAAATATTTTATTACCAAAATGTAATACAGAGACAAAAATGGTGGAAAAATGATGCCATTACTGGTGGAATGATTAGCACATACTGGTGGAAAAATGATGCCTTTAGACTTGCTCATCACAGGGTTGTTACAAACCTTCAATTTGTAAAAATCACAGTATCTGCAAATTGCAATAAATTGAAGCATAATAAAATGTGATATGCCTGTAAACCAGTAGTTAGTAAGATTGCTGGGTCAAATGATAGTTCTATTTCTAATTTTTTAAAGAACCTGTACACTGTATTCCATAGTGGTTGTACTAATTTATAATCCCACCAACAGTATAGCAGAGTTCCTTTTGTTTATATCCTCACTAACACTTGTTATCCTTTGTCTTTTTTGATAATAGTCGTTCTAATGGGGGTGAAGTGATGTCTTACTGTGATTTTGATTTGCATTTTTTGAGGATTAGGAACGTTGAGCATTTTTCTCATATACATGTTTGTCATTTGTATGTCTTCTTTTGAGAAATACCTACTCAGATATTTTGTCCATTTTTATTATTTTTTCTTTTATTTCAATTGAGTGTTTTGAATTCTTTATATATTTTTGATATTAACTTCTTCTAAGACATATTGTATGCAAATATTTTCTCCCAGTCTGAGAGCCATCTCTTCACTCTGTTGATTGTTTCATTTGCTGTGCAAAAGCTTCTTGATTTGATGTAGTCTCATTTATGCATTTTTGCTTTTGTTGCCTGGGTTTTTGAAAAAAAAATTAACTCTCACCCTTGTCATAGAAGTTTTTCTTTATATTCTTATTCTAGTAGTTTCATAGTTTCAGGTCATACATTTAAGTCTTTCATCCACTTTGAATTCATATTTACATATAGTGAGATACAAGGTTTTAATTTATTTATTCTACTGAGATTCAGTTTTTCCAACATCATTTGTTGAAGTACCCATACTTTCCCCAATGTGTGTTCATGCACCTTTGTTAAAAATCACTTGTTTATAAATGCATGGATTTATATATGGTCTGTATATTCTGTTTCCTTGATGTATGTGTCTGTTTCTTGTTGTTGTTGTTGCTGTTGTTATTTTTTTTTTTCTTTTTTGAGACGGAGTTTCTCTCTTGTTGCCCAGGCTGGAGTGCAATGGTGCAATCTCAGCTCACTGCAACCTCTGCCTCCCGGGTTCAAGCGATTCTCTTGCTTCAGCCTCCAGAGTAGCTGGAATTACCAGCATACGCCACCACACCTGGCCAATTTTGTATCTTTCAGTAGAGATGGGGTTTCACCATGTCGGTCAGGCTGGTCTCGAACTCCCAACCTCAGGTGATCCTCCCACCTCGGCCTCCCAAAGTGCTGGGATTACAGGTGTGAGCCACTGTGTCTGGCCTGTTTTTATGTCAGTATCATGCTGTTTTGGTTACTATAGCTTTGTAGTATATTTGAAAGTCACTACAGATTTATCCATCTTTGTCCTTTTTGCTCAATATTTCTTTGGGGTTTTGGAGTTTTTCACGGCTCCATATGAATGTGGGAACTTTCTTCTATTTCTGTTAAGAACGTGGTATTTCGATAAGGATTACATTGAATTTGTAGATTGTTTTCGGTAGTATGGACATTTTAACATTGATTCTTCTGATTCATAAACACAGATTTTTTTTTGCTGAATTGAATCACTTACCATTATATAATGACCTTCTTTGTTTTTCTAAAGTTTTTGACTTCAAGTCTGTTTTTTTCTGATATAAATCTAACCGCCCCTGTTTTCTTTGGTTTACTATTTGGAATATCTTTCAACCCCTCACTTTCAGGCTATGTGTGTCATTACAGGGGATGTGAATTTTTTGTGGGCAACATATATATAGGTCTTTGTAGTCTGGCTTTGCCTGGTAACATTCTTCAATAGTAAGCCAGTCCAGAGATTGTGGACGCATCATTTGGTGTGGTGCCTAAACCCATGACTGCTGCAGCCACTGCAGTGCTAGGGGGCGCCCTAAGCCCAGGAGTGCCACAAGCTGGAATCCCATGGCTTCTGACTCGGGTGCAGCACTGAGCGGGAATCCCATGACCATTGAGGCTAGTGCAGTACTGAGGTGCACCTAATGCCTATAGCCACTGAGCTAGCACAGAACTGGGGTGTGCTTGGGGCCTGTGGCTCCTGAGGTCTGCCTGTTTCCATGGACTATTTGGAGCCCAGTTTCACTATGGTCAGTCAGCGGTGAAATGGTTTGGAACTTGAGTCCATGTTGCAGGGGCTACAGATTTCTGTCTGGCCCCAGGGTGGATCTAGAGGTTGCATTTGTGGGTACCAGCCTGGAGACAGGACCATGGGAGTCTGCTGTGTGCTGATTTTTACTGTGGCTGACTCAGTACTGGGATCCAAGGTAACATCCTACAGTTGCTTCCCTCTCTTTACCCAAAGTGAATGGCATCCCTTTCTGCACTGTGCTGACTGTTGTTGGGGAAGGGGTGATTTGGGAAATATAAAACTTTCTTTCCTATTCTATCCGATGAATCTTTTCTTGGTATCATGCTATAACCATGTACTGTGATCTTTCATCTGTTTTCCTTAGCTTTTGTAACGGTATTTTTATGTGTGGGTACTTGTTCAAATTGACGTCTCTGCAAGAAAATTACCATGGGGGATCTATTCTGCCATCTTGCTCTGCCCTCTCTTCATGCCATTTTAAATGAAATTGTTTTTGTTGTTTTATTATCAGATTGTTAATTGCTAGTATATGAAAATATAATTGTTTTTAGTATGCTGAGTTTGTATACTGAAAAGTTTCTGGACTCATTTTTAGTTCTAATGATATTTTAGGGGATTCTTTAGGATTTTGTATACATATCACCTCATTGGCAGACAGAGATACTTTGACTTTTTCCTTCCCCTTCTCAGTGACTTTTATTTGTTTTTCTAGGCCAATTGCCCTGGCTGCAACTTCCAGTACAATGTTGAATAGAAGTGGTAAGAATGGACATCCTGGGGTAAGTATTGACCCTTTCATGATACCATGTGCGTTGTTTTTCTGGATGCCTATTTTGGGATGAGAAAGTTTACATCTCTTTCTCATTATTTTTGTTTGTTGCTTTTTGTTTTCTTATGTTTTGTTTCGTTTTGAGATGGAGTCTCACTCTGTCATCCAGTCTGGAGTGCAGTGATATGATCTCTGCTCACTGTAGCCTCGACCTCCCAGGCCCAAGCAATCCTCCTACCTCTATTTCTAATTTACTGGGTGTCTTTTTTTAATCAAAAGTTAATTTTGGATTTTGCAGATGCTTTTTTGCATTTTTTAGATGATCACGTGGTTTTCTTCTTTCATATTAATATAATGTGTCACACTGTTTTTGTACATTGAACCCAACTTGCATTCCTGTGATAAATCCCTTTGGTCATGGTGTATAATCCTCTGTACATGTTGCTTGGGTTTGGTTGGCTAGTATTTTATCTAAGGTTTTTGCCTCTATGTGCAAAAGGTATATTGGCCTATACATTTTATTTCTTTAATGTCTTCTAGTTGTGGTGTTACGGTACATTGTCCTCATAGATTAAGTTGGAAAGTGTGATCTTATCTTCCGTTTTTGTTGGTTTACGTGTTTATTTGCTTGCTTGCTTGTTTAAGAATTTCTGAAGGATTAGTATTAATATTTTAAAGGTTGGTGTAATTCATTAGTGCAGTTATCTTGGCCTGGGACTTTATTTGTGGCAAGTTTGTCATTTATTATTTCAGTTTCTTTACTTGTCATAGCTCCGTTTAGGATTTTTGTTTCTTTTTCATCCAGTTAAGTAGTTTTTGTCTCTCTGGGAATTTGTCTATTTTATCTGGGTCATCTAAGCTGTTGGTATATGATTGTTCTCAGTACTCCCTTATATTCTGGCTTTATTCACCGGAGGTTGGCAACTTTACTGCCCTGCCAGTGGTGCAACTTTGTTGCCCTGTGGGCTCCCTATGCTGTTCACTGCCTGCAAAGTTCTGAATCCATACTTTTTAATCCCTTTATTCTATTTATTATGGGTTTTTCCTTCTTAGGTGACACAGAAAGGGTGAGGGATACTGTGATAAGGAGAAATTTCCCCCATCAGCTAGGATGAGGTTTCTAAATTGTCCCTGGCAAGGTACTCCCACCCCCAAACGACATTTTGTAAAGAAGGATCTGAGCATTGGAAGGAAAGTCCATGAAAGTGAAAGTCCCTTCTAAGACTGTGGTCCCAGGATTCTCCACTGTCATGCCAGTCCATACTCAGCTTCCAGCTATTGTAAAAATTATTATTAAGTGTTCTTACCCATTTACGGCTCCATCACCTTCCGCTCCTGACCACAAGATCTCAGTAGCTGTATCTCTTTGGACCTGCCTGTCTCTCCGTATTTTGGGGTGCATACTTGTGCTATGACCCCAGTTCCCTGGTGGATCCAATAAAAGTCATTTATTTTCAGTTCCTCTAGCTTTTTACTGTTACAAGAATAGGAGTGACAGCTTTCAAGCTCTTTGCATGTTGGAGCTGAAAGCAGAAGTGTGGGATGTAGAGTTTGGGAAAGTCATAGAAGTGCAGTGTCTTTCTCATTGCGTTATATCAAGGATATATGGTGTCAACATGATTTTCACTGCTGTTGTTGAACTTGATCACTTGGTTAAGACGGTGACTGCCAGATTTTTTCTCTGCAAAGCTAATGCTTTATTTGTCCATCCTCTACATATTAGAAGCAAATCCATCCTATACACAAAACAGAAGGGAGGAATTAGGCTTCATTTTCTGGAAGAAAGCCTATCAAGTAATTTACCAAGAATATGTTAAAACCACCACAATACATTAACATTTGGGGGAAGATATTTCTAGTCTTATAAATACCTTGTTTATTCATAATGCACTGCCAACTAATTTCAACATTCATCAATGAATCTGGTCTTTGGTGATTTGTGTTATGGTGTTATCATGGTAATTTCCTAATTCCTTTTCTTTTTATTATTTGGAATTCTTTTCTAAAAAAGATTTGCTCCTGCTTATCTATTTATTTATTGTCATATCCACATTTGACTTGAGATCTACACTCTTTTTTTTTTTTTTTTGAGACGGAGTCTTGCTGTGTCGCCCAGGCTGGAGTGCAGTGGCCGGATCTCAGCTCACTGCAAGCTCCGCCTCCCGGGTTCACGCCATTCTCCTGGCTCAGCCTCCCGAGTAGCTGGGACTACAGGTGCCCGCCACCTCACCCGGCTAGTTTTTTGTATTTTTAGTAGAGACGGGATTTCACCGTGTTAGCCAGGATGGTCTTGATCTCCTGACCTCGTGATCCACCAGCCTCGGCCTCCCAAAGTGCTGGGATTACAGGCTTGAGCCACCGCGCCCAGCGAGATCTACACTCTTAACAATTTTTTTTTTTTCCTTTGAGATGGAGTTTCACTCTTGTCGCCCAGATTAGAGTACAATGGCGCAATCTTGCCTCACTGCAGTCTCTGCCTCTCGGGTTCAAGCAATTCTTCTGTCTCAGCCTCCCTAGTAGCTGGGATTGCAGGCGCCCACCACAATGCCCAGTTAATTATTGTATTTTTAATGGAGACGGGGTTTCACCATGTTGGCCAGGCTGGTCTTGAACTCCTGATCTCAAGTGATCTGGCTGCCTCGGGCTCCCAAAGTGCTGCGATTACCGCTGTGAACTACTGCACCTGGCCTCTCTTAACAATTTTTAATTGCACAATATTGTTACCTGTAGGCTCAGTGTTGAACAGTAGATATCCGGAACTTACTGATCTTGCATAACTGAAACTTTATGCCCACTGAATAGGAACTCCCCATTTTCCCCTCACCTACCCCGCAGCAATCACTCTCAGTCATACTCTCTGCTTCTATGAGTTTGATCATTTTAGATACCTCATACAAGTGCAATCATGCAGAATTGATCCTTCTGCTATTATCTCACGTAACTTTACATCGTGTCCTCAGGGTTTTTATCCATGTTGTCATTAATAATACAATTTCTTTCTTTTATAAGGCTGAGCAATATTCCATTTTATGTATGTATACCCAGAAGTAGGATTGCTGCATTATATGATACTTGTATTTTTAATTCTTTGAGGTACCTGCTTACTGTTTTCCATAGTGGCTACATTGTTTTTCATTCCCATCAACAATGTGTGAAGCTTGTGATTTCTCCTCATTTTTTGCCTTTTTTTGATGCTAGCCATTGTAACAGATACAAGGTGATGTCTCATTGTGGTTTTGATGTACAGTTAATTGATGATTTATAATGCGGTGCAACTTTTTATATACCTGTTGGCCATTTGCATGTATTCTTTGGAGAAATGTATATTCAAATCCCTTGCCATTTAAAAATTAGATTATTTGGGATTGGGAAATTCTTTTTTTTCTTAAGTTGTAGGAATATGTTGTATATTTGGACATCAGCCCCTTATTCAATGTATGGTTTGCAAATATTGTCTCCTCTTCCATAGAATGTCTTTTCATCCTGTTTACTTCGCTCTGCAGAAGCTGAGTTTGATGTAGTCTCATGTTATTTTTGCTTTTGTTTTCTGTGCTTACAGTGTCATATTTTAGAAATCTTTGTCTAGATCAATGTCATGAAGCTTTCTCCTTCCTTTTAATTCTAAGTGTTTTGTAGTTTCAGGTCTTATGTCCAAATATTTATTCTGTTCTGAGTTGATTTTGTATATAGCATAAAATAAGAATCCAATTTTATTTTTTATTTTTGTGCGTGTAGATACTACATTTTCTCAACACCATTTGTTGAAGAGACTATATATTTTCCCAGTTGTGTATTCTTGGGACCCTTGTTGAAGATTTGGACTGTATATATGTGGATTTATTTCTGGGACAACTATTATGTGTCTCATTTATTTATTTGATTATTCAGTTGCTTATTGATATCACTATGGACTCATTGAGGTTTGCTTGCTGTTTTGTTTTTGTTGGGTTAGTACTTGCTTACTTACAGAGACTGCAAGATGCTTCAGCAACATCTTGCATTTTTTTCTGCCTTAGCCCTAGGATGAAATATTTGTCCAAGTAGCTCTGTCTTTTGTTTTTGTTTATTTTTAATTAGAGAATGATATTTCAAAACTAGATGTGCTTGTTGATACTGTAGTGTTTCTTGGCCCTCTCAGCAAAGAAATCTAGGAAACATATGTGTGTACTTATGTAAGCCTATTTATCTGTATTTATATCTGTATCTTTCTGTGTCTAAATTTATGTAGGTATATAGGTTAAAACATAAACATATTTATGCTAGTATCTACAACTCTGGCTCAGGACTGAATTCATTCTAGACTTTCACCTTGATAACTTCTGTCTTTGACGATGACAAAACTACTCCTGAGCTCAAGATTTTTGTCATAATTTTTTTCTGTACATACACACAGACTCATTTAAATCCACCTTCATTTATCTTCCGCTGCTGTCTAGCTTTTCACCACTGTGACTTGGGTTGGAATACTAGGTTGTTGGACAAGGTTGTAGGAAACATCAGACTTGATCATCTGTTTATAGATATAAAATTAAAAGCAGATTGGAACTTGGCAAAGGGTGAGTTGAGAGCTTAAAGGAACAAACACACTCCACGAAGCCTAGAGGCTGTTTGGTCCATTCTCAGGTATGTTTGTGGTGACGTTCATGGTCTGAGTCTCTGTCCCCAGGAATATTGCTGTGGTGGAACTCAGGCAAATGCTAGTCCATGCATGTTACTGGGCACCTGTTTTGTAAGTGTTGAAACTGAACTTTCTGGGGAAACATAGCGTCCAATTCAGGTACATTTCGTTTCTGAGAACAAAAGTGTAAACAGTCGTCGAGTGGGCTGACACCCTGGGAAAGGCTTTGTGGACCTTCGTGACCTCATGGTATGCATCCCCTCCAGTGGACTCATGCAGGTAACTGACCCTCCTGGCTTTCCTCCTCACCCTCCCGCTGAACTCATGCTTCCTCCTAGCCTGGTTTCTCTTGGTTGCTTTGGGAATGAACAGCACATAGCCTGACATAAAACCATATACCATGTCCACTTCTTTCTCTTTCCACATTTCCCTTTTTGTTGAGGGGCACTGGTTTCCCCTGTAGATGTGACAGTGGTATGAGCATACACACTTAATAATAAATGACCGCACGTGTACCCTGAAATGGAGATGGGCACTGGCAAGCAATGATACCCGAGGATGGCTCATGAATAGGACAGCTGGAGCCCATGAAGCGCTATTATGGGCCCTGAGGTCTGAGTTGCACCCGGACAGTCTCACCCTCAAGGATTGGCTGGTGTTTGCTGGAAGCCTCTTTATGCTAAGGGCTGAGGCAAGTTGCTAAAGACATGCTACGTGATTTATCATGATGCAGGATTAGCTTTCAACATGCAGTGGTCATCAAAGAAATCAGTGTCTCTGGTGAAAACTCACTTTCAAGTCTAATTTTTGCTACTGAGAATAAGCTCGGTAACAAGTAGTAGTTGATAGAAGATGGCATGACAGGGGTTTGGAGAGGAAGAGGAATACGTGTATGGCTGGGCTTGGAAAAGTCTGCGTGAAGCCTGCACATATTTTGGAGGGAAAACCCCAAACAAGTCCTCTTTGTGCCTGCAGGCTGCAGAAGGCTGTCACGGGGGCATTCTCCCTCTGCCTGCCCCTCCGTCTGTCTAAGCCCAGGGCCCTTTTTCTTTCTTTTTTTTTATTTTGTAATAGCTTTATTGACATATAATTCACATAGCATGCAATTAACCATTTAAATCCACAAGCCATACAATTAACCATTTAAATTCACATGCTATACAATTAACCACTTAAATTTACGTATCACACAATTAACTATTTAAATTTTCACATCATACAATTAACCATTTAAATTCACATAGCATATAATTAGCCATTTAAACCGAGCGATTTTGAGTATATACACAGCAGTGTGCAATAATCACAACAATCAAGTCAGAATCAAATTTAAAATAAATTTAGAACATTTAGAATGAAAAGAAACCCCCTACCCTTTAATATTATTCCCTAATCCTCCATCCTTCCTAGCCCTAAGCAACAAGTCTACTTTTTCCTCTTTATGGATTTGCCTATTCAGAACATTTCATATAAATGGAATCATAAAACATCCGATCTCTTGTGAGTGTCTTCTTCCACTCAAAAATGTGTTTTTGGCCAGACGTGGTGGCTCACGCCTGTAATCCCAGCACTTTGGGAGTCCAAGACAGGTGGATCATGAGGTCATGAGTTCCAGATCAGCATGGCCAAGGTGGTGAAACCTGTCTCTACTAAAAATACAAAAATTAGCCAGGGCTGGTGGTGGGTGCCTGTAATCCCAGTTACTTGGGAGGCTGAGGCAGAAGAATCGCTTGAACCTGGGAGGCAGAGGTTGCAGTGAGCCGAGATGGCGCCCCTGCACTCTAGCTTGGGTGATAGAGCAAGACTCCTCCATCTCACCAAAAAAAAAAAAAAAAAAAAAAAAAAAAATGTGTTTTTCAGGTTCATCCATGGTGTATAACATGTCAATACTTTTTTTTTTCCCTTTTTGATACAGGGTCTCACTCTGTTGCCCGGGATGGAGTGCAGGGGTGTGGTCACAGCTCACTGCATCCTCTACCTCTTGGGCTTAAGTGATTTTTCCACCACAGCCTCCTCAGTAACTGAGCCTCCACACACCTGTAGTCTGTACTGGTGTATGCCATCATGTCCAGCTAATTAAAAAACATCATTTTGGTAGAGACAATGTTTCACTATGCTGGCCAGGCTGGTCTTGAACTCCTGGGCTCAAGCACCTCACACCTCGGTCTCCTAAAGTGTTGGGATTACAGGCGTCAACCACTGCACCCCGTCTTCATTCTTCTCATAGCGAAATAATATGTATGTTTTCGTGTATATACCACATTCTACTTATTTGTTCATCCAATTTCTTGACATCTAAGTTTTTTCCACCTTTTGACTATCATAAATAAATAATATAGCTGTGAAAAAAAAATTTTTTTTTTGAGATAGAGTCTCTCTCTGTCCCCCAGGCTGGAGTACAGAGGTATGATCTCAGCTCACTGCAAGCTCTGCCTGCCGGGTTCACACCATTCTCCTGCCTCAGCCTTCCGAGTAGCTGGGACTACAGGCACCTGCCACCACACCCAGCTAATTTTTTTGTATTTTTAGTAGAGATGGGGTTTCGCCATGTTAGCCGGGATGGTCTCGATCTCCTGACCTCATGATCCGCCCGCCCCGGCCTTCCAAAGTGCTGGGATTGCAGGCGTGAGCCACCGTGCCCGGCCAGCTGTGAAAATTTATATACAAGTTTAGATGTGGTTATGTTTTCATTTCTCTTGGGTCTATATATAAGAGTGGAATTGCTGAGTCAGATGGTAATTCAATATTTAATTTTTTGTGTATATATACAGAAAACTGTTTTCCAAAATGAAGTTAAATATTGAAAGAAGTTTTCCAAAATGGCTGCACAATTTTACAGCCCACCAATGTACAAGAATTCCAATTTCTCCACACTCTCACCAGCACTAGTTCTTATCTAATTTCTTACCTTACGTATATGAAATACAGCTTCTTTTTCTGTGGCTTTTCTTTACCTGTCTACAGTATCTCCCCTTGTTCTGAAGCACATTCACATGTTTTGAGAAGTTAGTCTCCTTACCGTTCCCATGATCCATCATGTTTATTCCTAGCTTTATTTCTTTGCCCATGCTGTGCCCACAGTTGTTCTTTTTAGATTGTGGTAAAATATTCATAACCTGAAATTTACCATTGTAACCATTTTTTAATTTCACAATTTATTATGCAACCATCATTGCCATTCATCTCCAGAACTCTTTTCATCTGGCAAAACTGAAACTCTGTATCCATTAAACAATAACTCTAATCCTTGGTCCAGCCCCTGGCAACTGCCATCCTACTTCTACTTCTTCTTCTTTTTTTTCTTTTTTTTTTTTTTTTTTTTGGAGGCAGGGTCTCACTCTGTCACCCAGGCTAGAGTGCAGTGGCCTGGTCATAGCTTACTGCTGCCTCGATCTCCTGGGCTTCAGTGATCCTCCTACCTCAACCTACAGGCACACACGACCACACCCAGATAATTTATTTTTTATTTTTTTAGTAGACGTGAAGTCTCACTATATTGCCCAATCTGGTCTCCAACTCCTGGGCTCAAGTGATCCTCCCGCCTTGGCCTCCCAAAGTACTGGGATTATAGACCTGAGCCACAGCACCCCGCCTCCAGCATCCTACTTTTATGTCTATGAATCTATTTCAGGCACCTTGTATAAGTGAAATCATACAATATTTATCTTTTTGTGACGGGCTTATTTCACTTAGTAACATGTCTTTAGAACTCATCCATGTTGTAGCTCATGCACAATACTGTTGTGTCAGTATTTTCTTCCGTTATACAGCTGAATACTTTTGTTGACCTGTTAATTCATCAGTGGAGATTTGGGTTACTCCCACCTTTTGGCTATTGTGGAGAATGCTGCTGTGATCATGACTATACAAATATAACACTGACACCATTATTTCAATTATTTGGGGGTATATATCCAGAAGTAGAATTCCTGGATCATATGAAAATTCCAGTTTTAATATTTTGAAGAATCACTAGACCGATTTTTAGAGTGGCTCCCCCATTTTACATTCTCACCAACAATGTACAAAATTTCAAATTTCTCTACATCCTCACCAACACTTGATATTTTCAGTGATTGGTATTAGATGCTATCTCATTATGGCTTTCATTTGCATTTCCCTAATTAGTGATGTTGAGCATCTTTTCCATGTACTTGTTGACCATTTTAATATCATCTTTGGGTCCTTTTATACTATATTTGGGTCCTTTGTCCATTTTCAATGTGTTTTGTTTCTGTCGTTATTTTATTCTAAGAATAGCCACACCTGTGAAGGTTTGCTGAAAAATTATCTGAAATGAGAGTTATGTGAGCAGCCATTGAATTGAACAGCCATGGGACAAAATAAGCACACGAACAAAACACATTGAAAATGGACAAAAGACCTGAATAGACATCTCCCCAAAGATGGACATATACCCCCCAAATAATTGAAATAATAGTGTAGATAGTGTCCATGGTGTAGATACAGCATAAAGGATAATGTGGGCAATTAGTTGCAGCTAAAATTTCAAGAGAATGATTGAAGACCTATGGAGGTGAGAAGATGGAAGAAAATGTGCATCATGATAAATATAACAACTACAATTTGCCTGATTATGTGAATCTGCGCTTCACTACCTGATGGATTCTTTCTTTTTTCAAAGATTTTTGGAGGCGAAGATGGGGAGCAAGGCTGTTCAACACTATGGGGTGTTCCAAGCAAGAATAATTTAGGAGGAAATTTTTATCCAGGCTTGTATTTCTGCATTCCACCCTCCCACACTGCAACAAATCTGGTAGTAGTCAAGTGAAGAGGGAGTGCAGAGATTGGTAGACCTCAGACCCCCCTTTCTGTTTGGAAGGCCTTTGCAGAGTCCGGGCAGTGTTCCCTAAGCACCGCAGGGATCTCTCCAGGGTCTCTGTCTCTGTGATGAAGAGCACTGTTAAGGAATTTGGGGGTAGGTGGGTTATGGTGGCTAACTTTATAGAGTAAGGGAAGGTTTTCCCATAACAGCATCTTTCTGCCTATGTTCTCCATCTAAGCTTTGTAAGTCATTACTTGATCAGTCCTTTAGTGGTCAATGTAAACATTGCTCCATCCTCCGTCCACCACCAAATAACTAGTGGGCTTCAGTTTTATTGGGCCAATTTAAATTAAATGAGGAAATAGAAATCTAATTTTCTGTTATTTAAGAAGTAAGGTAAATAGGAAGCCTGAGTTTGTCAAGAAGCGAGTCAAGAGCCTAGAAAATATAAGCACACTACAACCCACAATAAGGAAAAGTTGCATCTTAAGAAGAGCTTCTCTGACCTGAGAAAACTGAGTAATTCTCCCTCTGCAGTAGATCACATTTGTATTAGTCCATTTTCATACTGCTGTGAAGAAGTACCCAAGACTTGGCAATGTATAAAGAGAAAGAGGTTTAGTGGACTCACAGTTCCACATGGCTAGGGAGGGCTCACAATCATGGCAGAAAGCGAAGGAGGAGCAAAGGCATGTCTTACATGGTGGTAGGCAAAAGAGTTTGTGCAGGGAAACTGCCCTTTATAAAACAATCAGATCTCATGAGACTTATTCACTATCGCAAGAACAGCACAGAAAAAATGCACCCCCATGATTCAATTACCTCCTGCCGTGTCCCTCCTACGTATGGGGTTGTGGGAACTACAATTCAAGATGAGATTTGGGTGGAGACACAGCCAAACCATATCACCATTAAAACATTTTTTCTTCTCTTCCTGAGCCATTTGCAATTTTAATGCGTAAAATATCCCACTCAACTCCATGACACCTTGGCCACATGAAGCTCTCAGTTATGAGGTGTGTTCCAGTTACTGATTGCTGTGTAACAAGCTATCCCAAAAGAGCAACCACCTTGTTATGCTCATGGATTCCATGGATATGAACCCATGTAAAAAAGACTTTTCTGTGCTTCATAATGTCTGGAACTTCAACTGGGAAGACACCAGTGGTTGAGAGTAAGTCAAATAGTTGGGGGCTGAAATCATCTAGAATTCCATTCTCTTGTATGTCTTGTGCCTGAGCAGGGATGATTCAAAGATTCAAACTGTTGCCAGGAGTCCTTCCCTATTCATGTGGCTTGGGATTCCTCACAGAGTGGAATTCAGGTGGGATGTTGCACATGGTGGCTTAGATTTATAGAGTGAGTGTCCTTGTGAGCAAGGCGGAGCAGAATAACTTTTGTGACCTTGATTCAGATGCCACCCAGCATCCCAGTCATCCTGTGGAGCAGTCATAAGTCCACCTGGTTTCAAGAAGAGGGGCATGGACTCCACCTCCACCTCCACCTCTAGACAGAAGTAGTGTCAAAGCATTTGTGGCCCATTTTTTTTTTACAACCACCACAAGTTTCAAAAGAACTAAATTTCCCTTAGTGGAAATAGTAAAGAGAGGGGAAACCCTGCTATCTCACAATTTAATATATTGCCTATGAGTGTGCATTTTTAATTGACATATCATATTCTATGATTTTTATTGTGTACAACATTCTGCTTTTAAGCATATATATCTTGTGGAATGGTCAAATATGGCCAATTAACAAATGCATTACCTCTCTTACCTCTCTTACTTTGTGGTCAAAGCACATAACATCCACTTTCTTTACATTTTTTAAGCATGCAATATACTATCGTTAACTATAGTCACCTTGCTGTTGAATAGATGTCTTGAAATGTATTCCTTCCATCTAACTGTAATTATGTATCCTTTGACCAATATCTCCCCATTCTCCCCTCCCCTGAGCCTCCTGTCTCTATTCTCCCCTTCCGCTAGCCTCCCAGCCTCTGTAAGCACCATTCTAAACTCACTTCTATGAGATCAACTAGATTCCAGATAGGAGTGAGATCGTGAAGTATTTGTCTTTTTGTGTGAATACTAATTCACTTAACGTAGTTTCCTCTAGGTTCGTCCTTGTCACAAATGGCAGGATTTCATCTTCTTTACTGCTGAATATTATCCCACTGTGTATATGTACCACATTTCTTTATCCGTTCATCCACAGATGAACACTTAGGTCGATTCCATTTCTTGGTTATTGTAAACAGTGCTGCAATAAATATGAGAATTCTGATGCTTCTTAGACATAGTGATTTCATTTCCTTTGGGTATATATACCCTGTAATGAGATTGCTGGATCATAGGGTAGTTCAATTTTTATTTTTGGAGGAACCTTCATAGTGTTTTCCATAATGGCTGTTCTAATTTACATTACCACCAACAGTGTGTAAGAGTTCTTTTTTCTTTTTTTTTTTCTTTTTTATTATTATACTTTAAGTTCTAGGGTACATGTGCATAACGTGCAGGATTGTTACATATGTATACTTGTGCCATGTTGGTGTGCTGCACCCATCAACTCGTCAGCACCCATCAATTCATCATTTATATCAGGTATAACTCCCAATGCAATCCCTCCCCCCTCCCCCCTCCCCATGATAGGCCCCGGTGTGTGATGTTCCCCTTCCCGAGTCCAAGTGATCTCATTGTTCAGTTCCCACCTATGAGTGAGAACATGCGGTGTTTGGTTTTCTGTTCTTGTGATAGTTTGCTAAGAATGATGGTTTCCAGCTGCATCCATGTCCCTACAAAGGACGCAAACTCATCCTTTTTTATGGCTGCATAGTATTCCATGGTCTATATGTGCCACATTTTCTTAATCCAATCTGTCACTGATGGACATTTGGGTTGATTCCAAGTCTTTGCTATTGTGAATAGTGCCGCAATAAACATACGTGTGCATGTGTCTTTATAGCACCATGATTTATAATCCTTTGGGTATATACCCAGTAGTGGGATGGCTGGGTCGTATGGTACATCTAGTTCTAGATCCTTGAGGAATTGCCATACTGTTTTCCATAATGGTTGAACTAGTTTACAGTCCCACCAACAGTGTAAAAGTGTTCCTATTTCTCCACATCCTCTCCAACACCTGTTGTTTCCTGACTTCTTAATGATTGCCATTCTAACTGGTGTGAGGTGGTATCTCATTGTGGTTTTGATTTGCATTTCTCTGATGGCGAGTGATGATGAGCATATTTTCATGTGTCTGTTGGCTGTATGAATGTCTTCTTTTGAGAAATGTCTGTTCATATCCTTTGCCCACTTTTTGATGGGGTTGTTTGTTTTTTTCTTGTATATTCGTTTGAGTTCTTTGTAGATTCTGGATATTAGCCCTTTGTCAGATGAGTAGATTGCAAAAATTTTCTCCCATTCTGTAGGTTGCCTGTTCACTCTGATGGTAGTTTCTTTTGCTGTGCAGAAGCTCTTTAGTTTAATTAGATCCCATTTGTCAGTTTTGGCTTTTGCTGCCGTTGCTTTTGGTGTTTTAGACATGAAGTCCTTGCCCATGCCTATGTCCTGAATGGTACTACCTAGATTTTCTTCTAGGGTTTTTATGGTATTAGGTCTAACATTTAAGTCTCTAATCCATCTTGAATTAATCTTCGTATAAGGGGTAAGGAAAGGATCCAGTTTCAGCTTTCTACTTATGGCTAGCCAATTTTCCCAGCACCATTTATTAAATAGGGAATCCTTTCCCCATTTCTTGTTTTTGTCAGGTTTGTCAAAGATCAGATGGCTGTAGATGTGTGGTATTATTTCTGAGGACTCTGTTCTGTTCCATTGGTCTATAGCTCTGTTTTGGTACCAGTACCATGCTGTTTTGGTTACTGTAGCCTTGTAGTATAGTTTGAAGTCAGGTAGCGTGACGCCTCCAGCTTTGTCCTTTTGACTTAGGATTGTCTTGGCAATGCGGGCTCTTATTTGGTTCCATATGAACTTTAAAGCAGTTTTTTCCAATTCTGTGAAGAAACTCATTAGTAGCTTGATGGGGATGGCATTGAATCTATAAATTACCTTGGGCAGTATGGCCATTTTCACGATATTGATTCTTCCTATCCATGAGCATGGTATGTTCTTCCATTTGTTTGTGTCCTCTTTTATTTCACTGAGCAGTGGTTTGTAGTTCTCCTTGAAGAGGTCCTTTACATCCCTTGTAAGTTGGATTCCTAGGTATTTTATTCTTTGAAGCAATTGTGAATGGAAGTTCATTCATGATTTGGCTCTCTGTTTGTCTGTTACTGGTGTATAAGAATGCTTGTGATTTTTGCACATTAATTTTGTATCCTGAGACTTTGCTGAAGTTGCTTATCAGCTTAAAGAGATTTTGGGCTGAGACAATGGGGTTTTCTAAATATACAATCATGTCATCTGCAAACAGGGACAATTTGACTTCTTCTTTTCCTAACTGAATACCCTTGATTTCCTTCTCTTGCCTGATTCCCCTAGCCAGAACTTCCAACACTATGTTGAATAGGAGTGGTGAGAGAGGGCATCCCTGTCTTGTGCCAGTTTTCAAAGGGAATTTTTCCAGTTTTTGCCCATTCAGTATGATATTAGCTGTGGGTTTGTCATAAATAGCTCTTATTATTTTGAGGTACGTTCCATCAATACCAAATTTATTGAGCGTTTTTAGCATGAAGGGCTGTTGAATTTTGTCAAAAGCCTTTTCTGCATCTATTGAGATAATCATGTGGTTCTTGTCTTTGGTTCTGTTTATATGCTGGATTACGTTTATTGATTTGCGAATGTTGAACCAGCCTTGCATCCCAGGGATGAAGCCCACTTGATCATGGTGGATAAGCTTTTTGATGTGCTGCTGAATCCGGTTTGCCAGTATTTTATTGAGGATTTTTGCATCGATGTTCATCAGGGATATTGGTCTAAAATTCTCTTTTTTTGTTGTGTCTCTGCCAGGTTTTGGTATCAGGATGATGTTGGCCTCATAAAATGAGTTAGGGAGGATTCCCTCTTTTTCAGTTGATTGGAATAGTTTCAGAAGGAATGGTACCAGCTCCTCCTTGTACCTCTGGTAGAATTCAGCTGTGAATCCATCTGGTCCTGGACTTTTTTTGGTTGGTAGGCTATTAATTATTGCCTCAATTTCAGAGCCTGCTATTGGTGTATTCAGGGATTCAACTTCTTCCTGGTATAGTCTTGGAAGAGTGTAAGTGTCCAGGAAATTATCCATTTCTTCTAGATTTTCTAGTTGATTTGCATAGAGGTGTTTATAGTATTCTCTGATGGTAGTTTGTATTTCTGTGGGGTCGGTGGTGATATCCCCTTTATCATTTTTTATTGCGTCTATTTGATTCCTCTCTTTTCTTCTTTATTAGTCTTGCTAGCGGTCTGTCAATTTTGTTGATCTTTTCAAAAAACCAACTCCTGGATTCATTGATTTTTTGGAGGGTTTTTTTGTGTCTCTATCTCCTTCAGTTCTGCTCTGATCTTAGTTATTTCTTGCCTTCTGCTAGCTTTTGAATGTGTTTGCTCTTGCCTCTCTAGTTCTTTTAATTGTGATGTTAGAGTGTCAATTTTAGATCTTTCCTGCTTTCTCCTGTGGACATTTAGTGCTATAAATTTCCCTCTACACACTGCTTAAACGTGTCCCAGAGATTCTGGTATGTTGTATCTTTGTTCTCATTGGTTTCAAAGAACATCTTTATTTCTGCCTTCATTTCGTTATGTACCCAGTAGTCATTCAGGAGCAGGTTGTTCAGTTTCCATGTAGTTGAGCGGTTTTGATTGAGTTTCTTAGTCCTGAGTTCTAGTTTGATTGCACTGTGGTCTGAGAGACAGTTTGTTATAATTTCTGTTCTTTTACATTTGCTGAGGAGTGCTTTACTTCCAATTATGTGGTCAATTTTGGAATAAGTGCGATGTGGTGCTGAGAAGAATGTATATTCTGTTGATTTGGGGTTGAGAGTTCTATAGATGTCTATTAGGTCTGCTTGGTGCAGAGATGAGTTCAATTCCTGGATATCCTTGTTAACTTTCTGTCTCGTTGATCTGTCTAATGTTGACAGTGGAGTGTTAAAGTCTCCCATTATTATTGTATGGGAGTCTAAGTCTCTTTGTAAGTCTCTAAGGACTTGCTTTATGAATCTGGGTGCTCCTGTATTGGGTGTATATATATTTAGGATAGTTAGCTCTTCCTGTTGGATTGATCCCTTTACCATTATGTAATGGCCTTCTTTGTCTCTTTTGATATTTGATGGTTTAAAGTCTGTTTTGGCCGGGCGCGGTGGCTCAAGCCTGTAATCCCAGCACTTTGGGAGGCCGAGACGGGCGGATCATGAGGTCAGGAGATCGAGACCATTCTGGCTAACACGGTGAAACCCCGTCTCTACTAAAAAATACAAAAAACTAGCCGGGCGAGGTGGCGGGCGCCTGTAGCCCCAGCTATTCGGGAGGCTGAGGCAGGAGAATGGCGTAAACCCGGGAGGTGGAGCTTGCAGTGAGCTGAGATCTGGCCACTGCATTCCAGCCTGGGCGACAGAGCGAGACTCCGTCTCAAAAAAAAAAAAAAAAAAAAAAAAAAAAGTCTGTTTTATCAGAGACTAGGATTGCAACCCCTCCTTTTTTTTGTTCTCCATTTGCTTGGTAGATCTTCCTCCATCCCTTTATTTTGAGCCTATGTATGTCTCTGCATGTGAGATGGGTCTCCTGAATACAGCAGACTGATGGGTCTTGACTCTTTATCCAGTTTGCCAGTCTGTGTCTTTTAATTGGAGCATTTAGTCCATTTACATTTAAGGTTAATATTGTTATGTGTGAACTTGATCCTGCCATTATGATATTAACTGGTTATTTTGCTCGTTAGTTGATGCAGTTTCTTCCTAGCCTTGATGGTCTTTACATTTTGGCATGTTTTTGCAGTGGCTGGTACCGGTTGTTCCTTTCCATGTTTAGGGGTTCCTTCAGGGTCTCTTGTAAGGCAGGCCTGGTGGTGACAAAATCTTTAAGCATTTGCTTATCTGTAAAGGATTTTATTTCTCCTTCACTTATGCAACTTAGTTTGGCTGGATATGAAATTCTGGGTTTAAAATTCTTTTCTTTAAGAATGTTGAATATTGGCCCCCACTCTCTTCTGGCTTATAGAGTTTCTGCCAAGAGATCTGCTGTTAGTCTGATGGGCTTCCCTTTGTGGGTAACCCGACCTTTCTCTCTGGCTGCCCTTAAGATTTTTTCCTTCATTTCAACTTTGGTGAATCTGGCAATTATGTGTCTTGGAGTTGCTCTTCTGGAGGAGTACCTTTGTGGCGTTCTCTGTATTTCCTGAATTTGAATGTTGTCCTGCCCTACTAGGTTGGGGAAGTTCTCCTGGATGATATCCTGAAGAGTGTTTTCCAACTTGGTTCCATTTTCCCCCTCACTTTCAGGCACCCCAATCAGATGTAGATTTGGTCTTTTTACATAATCCCATACTTCTTGCAGGCTTTGTTCATTTCTTTTTCTTCTTTTTTCTTTTGGTTTCTCTTCTCGCTTCATTTCATTCATTTGATCCTCAATCGCTGATATTCTTTTTTCCAGTTGATCGAGTCGGTTACTGAAGCTTGTGCATTTGTCACGTATTTCTCGTGTCATGTTTTTCATCTCTGTCATTTCGTTTATGACCTTCTCTGCATTAATTAGTCTAGCTGTCAATTCTTCCACTCTTTTTTCAAGATTTTTAGTTTCTTTGCGCTGGGTACGTAATTCCTCCTTTAGCTCTGAGAAGTTTGATGGACTGAAGCCTTCTTCTCTCATCTCGTCAAAGTCATTTTCTGACCAGCTTTGATCTGTTGCTGGCGATGGGCTGCGCTCCTTTGCAGGGGGAGATGCGCTCTTATTTTTTGAATTTCCAGCTTTTCTGCCCTGCTTTTTCCCCATCTTTGTGGTTTTATCTGCCTCTGGTCTTTGATGATGGTGACGTACTGATGGGGTTTTGGTATAGGTGTCCTTCCTGTTTGATAGTTTTCCTTCTAACAGTCAGGACCCTCAGCTGTAGGTCTGTTGGAGATTGCTTGAGGTCCACTCCAGACCCTGTTTGCCTGGGTATCAGCAGCAGAGGTTGCAGAAGATAGAATATTGCTGAACAGCGAGTGTACCTGTCTGATTCTTACTTTGGAAGCTTCCTCTCAGGGGTGTACTCCACCCTGTGAGGTGTGGGGTGTCAGACTGCCCCTGGTGGGGGATGTCTCCCAGTTAGGCTACTCAGGGGTCAGGGACCCACTTGAGCAGGCAGTCTGTCCATTCTCAGATCTCAACCTCCGTGTTGGGAGATCCACTGCTCTCTTCAAAGCTGTCAGACAGTCATTTGCGTCTGCAAAGGTTTCTGCTGCTTTTTATGTTGTTGTTGTTTTTTAGCTGTGCCCTGTCCCCAGAGGTGGAGTCTACAGAGACAGGCAGGTTTCCTTTAGCTGCTGTGAGCTCCACCCAGTTCGAGCTTCCCAGCAGCTTTGTTAACCTACTTAAGCCTCAGCAATGGCGGGCGCCCCTCCCCCAGCCTCGCTGCTGCCTTGCGGTTAGATTGCAGACTGCTGTGTTAGCAATGAGGGAGACTCCGTGGGCGTGGGACCCTCCCGGCCAGGTGTGGGATATATTCTCCTGGTGTGCCCGTTTGCTTAAAGCGCAGTATTGGGGTGGGAATTATCCGATTTTCCAGGTGTTGTGTGTCTCAGTTCCCCGGGCTAGGAAAAGGGATTCCCTTCCCCCTTGCACTTCCCAGGTGAGGTGATGCCTCGCCCTGCTTCAGCTCTCGCTGGTTGGGCTGCAGCCGCTGACCAGCACCGATTGTCCGGCACTCCCTAGTGAGATGACCCCAGTACCTCAGTTGAAAATGCAGAAATCACCGGTCTTCTGTGTCGCTCGTGTTGGGAGTTGGAGACTGGAGCTGTTCCTATTCGGCCATCTTGCTCCGCCCCCGAGTTCTTTTTTCTACACATACCAGCATTTGTTATTTTTTTTTGTCATTTTGTTAACAGCCATTCTAACTGGGTTGAGGTGATATCTCATTGTGGTTTTGATTTGCATTTCCCTGATTATTATTGATATTGAGCATTTTAATATACATGTCGGCTATTTGTATGTCTTCTTTTGAGAAATGTCTATTCATGTTGTTTGTCTGCTTTGAAGCAGGTTTTTTATTTGTTTGGGCTTGCTATTGCGTTGAGTTCCTTAAATATTTTGGATAGTGACCCCTTGACATCGTATGTATAGTTTGCAGACATTTTCTACCTATCTGTTGGTTGTCTTTTCATTCTGTTGATTGTTTCCTTTGCTGAGCAGAAGCTTTTTAGTTTGATGTAATCCCATTTGTCTGTTTTTGCTTTTGATGCCTGGGTTTTTTGGGGTCAAATAGAAAAAATCATCGCTCAAACCAATGTTGTGTAGTTTTTTTCCTCTATGTTTTTATCCAGTAGTTTCATAGTTTCAAGTCATACATTTAAGTCTTTAGCCCATTTTGAGTTGACTTTTGCATGTAGTGAAAGGCAGGGGTCTAGTTTTCTTATTCTGCCTGTGGCTGTTGATTTTCCCAGAACCATTTATTGAAGAAATGATCCTTTCCCCAATGTGTATTCTTGGCACCTTTGTTAAAAGTTGACTTCTGCATAAATTATTTAAATAAGAATTTGGAAGAAGGGAGCAGGTTTAGAATGCTACAGTTAATATAATAACGCTTATTTTGGTGGTATTCACTGTACCTCATGTGATTATGGATTCTCTACAGGACATTTCTTGTGGAAGACAGAGACAGGAGCTGGGGAGTTTGTTTTATTGTTCGGTCGAAATGACATAAGAATGTTTGATGTTTTAAAACTTGTTTGTTTTGAGAATGCTGTAGTTTCCGTCAGCCTTTTTGTGAGCAGATCAAAATTGGTCGTCCATGCTCAGCCAGCTTTCCTTGTGGCCTGTATTCTGCGCTTGGTGCACTGCGTGACTTTCGTGATCGTAACCTCTTGTCATCACACTGTTGGAAGAACTGTCTCTTTTTTTTTTCTTTTTTTTTTGAGACAGAGTCTTGCTGTGTCCCCCAGGCTGGAGTGCAGTGGCACCATCTCGGCTCACCACAAGCTCCACCTCCTGGGTTCACGCCATTCTCTTGCCTCAGCCTCCCGAGTAGTTGGGACTACAGGCGCCCACCACCACATCTGGCTAATTTTTTGTATTTTTAGTAGAGACAGGGTTTTACCGTGTTAGCCAGGATGGTCTCAATCTCCTGACTTCATGATCCACCCGCCTCGGCCTCCCAAAGTGCTGGGATTACAAGCGTGAGCCACTGTGCCCAGCCAGAACTTTCTATCTCTTGGCATGAAGCCTTCTGAGCTTGTTGACCTCATTCTCTGACTTTTTTGTTATAATTTCTAAAAATGATGGCTCTAGGCCATATGTACATTCACTTTTACTGCTCAACTATCCCCATAGTTTGAAATAATATTAGATAGAATTTGTTTAAAAAGATAGACTACCTGCTGACCAAAGGTTCTAGTAGAATAATGTTGAGGGGGGATAAAAACAACAAAAGGGTTACCATGAAGGTCATAAGTTCAGCAGTCTGGGTCCCTGGGAAACCGTATAGCATACGAAACCCCTACCAATATGTGTAGGATGTGTAATGTGAGAAAGAAATGAACTAATGTGGTGTTAAGCCACAGACCGTTTGGGTTAAGTTTGTTACCACAGTATAACCTAGTCTAGTCTAATGCAGAAATCACTACAGAATTAGCATGCTACAATTACATGAAAGCGAAAATGCATGACATTAGCAGTAGGGGGGCTGGCAACAGAGACACTGATATGTGAGCCTAATGGATGGATGGCTGTCTCTCTGTCTATCTATCTATCTGTCTGTCTATCTATCTATAAATCAATCATCTATCTATCATCTATCTATCTTTCTTTTCTTTTTCCTTTTTTTTTTCTTGAGACAAAGTTTCATGCTGTCACCTGGGTGGGAGTGCAATGGCGCGATCTCAGCTCACTGCAGCCTCCGCCTCCCAGGTTCACGTGATTCTCATGCCTCAGCCTCTAGAGTAGCTGGGATTCCAGGCACACACCACCACGCCCAGCTAATTTTTTGTATTTTAGTAGAGACAGGTTTTCACTATGTTGTTCAGACTGGTCTTGAACCCCTGACCTTATGATCTGTCTGCCTCGGCCTCCCAGCACTTTGGGAGGCCAAGACAGGTGGATCACAAGGTCAGGAGATCGAGACCATCCTGGCTAACATGGTGAAACCCCGTCTCTACTAAAAATACAAAAAATTAGCCGGGCGTGGTGGCCAGCACCTGTAGTCCCAGCTACTCAGGAGGCTGAGGCAGGAGAACGGCGTGAATCCAGGAGGTGGAGCTTGCAGTGAGCCGAGATTGCACCACTGCACTCCAGCTTGGGCGACAGAGCAAGACTGTCTCAAAAAAAAAAAAAAAGAAAGATAGATAGATGATAGATAGGTGATTGAGACTCCATTTCAAAAAAATATAGAGAGTTAAGGACTGTATCTTAACCAATGGATACAATCTTTTTGAAAACTAGTTTGTTGGTTTCTTATAAATATGCAATTACACTAAGAATCAATAATCTAGTTATTGATCCAATACAAATGAAAATATGTCTGCAAAAATACTTGTTCACAAATATTCAGAGCCATTTTATTCCTCATGGCTGCAATCCAGATACAACCGAATGCTGTTCACCAGGTGAATAGATAAACATACAGCATGTATTCACACAACCAAGTGCTGCTGGGCAGTAGGAAGGAGCTGCTGCTGACACATGCCATAGCACAGATGACTATTCAAGCGCTGTGCTCAGGGAATGGAGCAAGAATCAGGATGTTTACTCTGTGATTCCACTTCTGTGAAACTGCAGAAAAGACAAACTCAGAAACTATGGTGACAGGAACAATGCTCAAGAAGTCACAGATTCTAGTGAAATATCTGGGACTGTCCCATTGTTATACAAAGTTATACAACATTTTTATGTGGGCTGAGGAGGGGGACAGGCATGAGTGAACTGAATGAGGAGACTCACTCTCTGCCAGAAGGTCCTTTCTTCTCTTTTCTTTTTTCAGGAGTCTTTACTCACGTTTTACCCTCTAAGATCACTGGGTAGAATTAGAGGTCTTTTCCAACAAGCTCATGTATACCTCCACCTTCTATATTTGTTCTTGGCATATTTACCCCAAATATCACACACACACTGCCATGGAAAACACTTGCTTCAAAAGTGCTATTTTTCTGTAAAAAATACACACACATGCCCCTAAGCAAAAGTCTTTTAAAATTGCATGCTTAATATGCTTAATCCACCAATTTACCTCTGTTCATGTCATATCTGTGTATCTGTGGAGTTGAAGTTTGGGTTCTGGGCTCTGGCATTGGATCTTGATGGATCATTATGTTCTTTTTTTCTTTTTCTTTTCTTTTTTTTTTTTTTTTTTTCATTTGTTTGTTTTGTTGAGACAGAGTCTCGCTCTGTTGCCCAGGCTGGAGTGCAGTGGGACAGGTCTCAGCTCACTGCAATTTCTGCCTCCCCCAAGTAGCCGGGATTACAGACACCCGCCACCATGCCCAGCTAATTTTTGTATTTTTAGTAGAGACAGGGTTTCACCATGTTGGCCAGGCTGGTCTAGAACTCCTGACCTCAGGTGATGCACCCACCTTGGCCTCCCAAAGTATTGGGATTACAGGCGTGAGTCACCATGCTCAGCTTTTTTTTCTAAAACAAAAACAAGCAAACAAACATGTAATTCCTTAATATAAAGTGTACAGTTCCTATGGTGGTTGGCCATTTGTATATCTTTTTATTTTCTTTGACCCCTTCTTCCTTTGAGTGTCTGTATTCTTTTGAGCAATCCCACTGCTGGGTATATATCCAAAGGAAAGTAATCATTGTGTAAAATGGACACCCGCACTAGTATCTTTATCATGGCACCGTTTACAGTAGCAAAGTCATGGAACCAACCTAAGTGCCCATCACTGCCAGACTGGATAAAGAAAACGTGTTAAATGTACACCATGAAATACTATGCAGCCATAAAAATTGAATGCAGTAATCTCCTTTGGAGCTACATGGATCAACCAGCGGCCATTATCCTAAGCGAGCTAACTCAAAAGCAGAAAATCAAATATGGCACATTATCTCGCTTGTAAGTGGGAGAAAACAATGGGTACATATGGACATAAAGATGGAAATAATACACTAAAAGGGACTCCAAAAGAGGAGAAATTGGGAGAGGGGGTGAGGATTGGTAAATTATTTATTACGATGTTCAATATTTGGGTGATAGACGCACAGAAGCCCAACCCCCATCATTACCCATGTAATACCCATGTAACAAACAGGTATATGTACCCCTGGAATCTAAAATTAAAAAACAAATTCCCAAAGGAAACTGTTCATGCCCTTTGCTCACCTTTCATGAGTTTACTTTTGTTGTTTTCTTGTTGGATTCTTTGTGTTTCTTTTTTTTTTTTTCTTTTTTTTTTTTTTTTTGAGACGGAGTCTTGCTCTGTCACCCAGGCTGGAGTGCAGTGGCCGGATCTCAGTTCACTGCAAGCTCCGCCTCCCGGGTTTACGCCATTCTCCTGCCTCCCGAGTAGCTGGGACTACAGGTGCCCACCACCTCGCCCGGCTAGTTTTTTTTGTATTTTTTAGTAGAGATGGGGTTTCACCCTGTTAGCCAGGATGGTCTCAATCTCCCAACCTTGTGATCCGCCCATCTCGACCTCCCAAAGTGCTGGGATTACAGGCTTGAGCCACCGCGTCCGGCCTGTGTTTCTTGTAAGTTCTGAATAGCAGTGTCTTGTTAGATGCATATTTTGCAAATATTTTCTCCCATTCTGCAGGTTGTCTGTTCCCTTTGTTGCTTCTTTCTTTTCCTATGGAAAAGTATTTTAGTTTAATAAGTCCCATTTGTCTATTTTTGCTTTTGCTGCTTGTGCTTTTTGAGGTCTTAGTCATGAATTATTTGCAGAGAGCAATGTCCAGAAAAGTTTTCTCTAGGTCTCCTTCTAATATTTAAAGTTTCTTGTAAATTCTGCATATTAGACCTTTGTCAGATAGGTAGATTGCAAAAATTTTTCTCCCATTCTGTAGGTTGCCTGTTAGTTCTGATGATTTTTTTTCTCCACAGAAGCTCTTTAGTTTAATTAGATCCCATTTGTAAATTTTAGCTTTTGTTGCAATTGCTTTTGGTGATTTCATCATAAAATCTTTGCCCATGCCTGTGTCCTGAATGGTATTGCCTAAATTTTCTTCTAGGGTTTTTATGGTTTTGGGTTTTACATTTAAATCTTTAGTCTGCCTTGAGTTAATTTTTGTACAAGGTGTAAGGAAGGGGTCCCGTTTCAGTTTTCTGCATATGGTTAGCCAGTTTTCCGAGCACCATTTATTAAATAGGGAATCCTATCCCCATTGCTTGGTTTTGTCAGGTTTGTCGAAAATCAGATGGTTATAGATGTGTGGCCTTATTTCTGAGGTCCCTCTGCTGTTCCATTGGTCTATATGTCTGTTTTGGTACCAGTACCATGCTGTTTTGGTTACTGTAGACTTATAACATAGTTTGAAGTCAGGTAGCATGATGCCTCCAGCTTTGTCTTTGCAGTTTTCTATACATAAGATCATATTGTCAGCATATAGAGATAATTCGACTTCCTATTTTCCAGTCTGGGTGCCTTTGTTTTTTCTTTTTCTTGCCTGATTGTTCTGACCAGGACTTTCAGTACTACACTGGATAGGAGTGGTAAAAGTGGAATCCTTGTCTTGTTACAGTTCTTAGGGGCATTGTTTTCAGTTTTTCTCCATTCGGTATGATTTTGGCTATAAGTTTATCATACATGTTCTTTATTTTGAGGTATGTTGCTTCTATGTATGATTTGTTGAGGATTTTTTCTATAATAAAAATAATCATAATAAAAATGATGCCGAATTGTTTCTAATGCTGTTTCTGAGAATTGTCAATTAAAACCAAACTGAGATACCATTTTACACCAGTCACAATGGCTATTGCTAAAAAGTGAAAAATAACAGATGTTAGCAAAGGATGCAGAGAAAAAGGAACACTTATATCCTCGCTGTTGGCGGGGATGTAAATTAGTGCAACCTATGTGGAAAACAGTATGGAGATTTCTCAAATGACTAAAAGTAGAACTACCATACAGTCCAGCAATCCTACTGCTGGTATCTACCCAAAGGAAAAGAAGTCATTGGGTAAAAAAGATACTTGCACCCAGATGTTTATTATAGCACTCTTCACAACAGCAAGGATGTGGAATCATTTAGATGTCCATCAGCTGATAAATAAAATGTGGAATACACACACACACACACACACGTATACATGATGGAATACTTTTCAACCATAGAAAATAGTAAAATCACATCTTTTACAGCAACATGAATGGAGCTGGAGGCCATTAGCTTAAGTAAAACAAGTCTTAAACAGAAACTCAAATGCAACATGTTGTAATTGCAGTTTGTATGTGGGAGCTAAATAATGTGCACACATGGCGATAGGTTGTGGGATAAGAGACACTGGACACTCAAAAATGTATGGGAGGGTGTAGGGATGCCAGGAAAGAAAAATCACTTAATGGACATAGTGCCTATTATTCAGGTGATGGTTACAATAAAATCCCAGACTTTGGCACTGTGCAACATATCCATGTAACAAAATTCGCTTGCACTCCTTAAATTTATGCAAATAAAAAATTAAGTGTACAATTCCATTGGTTTTATAATAGCTGCAGATATGTGCAAACATCATCACAGGTAATTACAGAACATTTTAATTATACGAATTATCATTTGCTTTAGCTATCACCACCAACCCTCACTAACGTCTAATATACTTTTTTTGTTTGAGACGGGATGTCACTCTGTCACCCAGGTTGGAATGTAGTGGCATCATCTCAGCTCACTGCAACCTCTGCCTCCAAGGCTCAAGCAATCCTCCCACCTCAGTCTCCTGAGTAGCTGGGATCACAGATACACACGACCACACGCGGCTAATTTGTGTGTGTGTGTGTGTGTGTGTGTGTGTGTGTGTGTGTGAGTGTATGTGTATTTTTGGTAGAGACAGGGGTTCACCATGTTGCCCAGGCTGGTCTTGAACCCCTGAGATCAGGTTTTCCACCAACCTCGGCCTCCCAGAGTGCTGGGATTACAGATGTGAGCCACTGCACCTGGCCAGCAACCACCAATATACTTCATAAGCCTATAGTCTGCTTATTTTGGACAGTCCATACGAACGGAATAATATAATATGTGGTCTTTTGTTATGGGCTTCTTTCACTTAGCGTGATATTTCCAAGGCTCATCAGTGTTGCACCCTATGTCAGTGCTTCATTCCTTTGTATGGCCCAATAATATTCCATTGTATAAATATGCAACATTTTGTTGATCCATTATGTTATCTTTAAATAGACAGAGGACTGCAGATCTACCTGAGCTTACTGAGCACTTTGAATATACTTTGGAAATACTGAGGGAAACAGTATCTAAGTTTATCACTACCCAGAGTATAAGAAGTATGAATTTTTCTCTCTGCTATTCCTATTATTTATTCGAGAACTCTAACAGTCTGTTAAATTCAAAGCAGACTGCTTGGAACATGCTAGATGATACAACAAGAGAATACAGAATATTAAAATTAGGGCGAACTGGAGATTTGTTCTTGAATTGGTAAAAGTCACGGTATGGTGTGTGTAGTGTGGAATAGCAAGAAATTGTGTCACCCTCTGAGCTGTAAGGGGTCTTCCTAGATTCTGTGCCATGTTTATAGCAAACATCAGGTGCTCTTAATTTTAGCTCAGGTATATTGAAGAGGTGAATTAAAAGGGTGGTAGAACTTTTGTTTCTTACCAGCAAGAAGAGCTTAGACTGGACTTTTCCTCCTGTCATAAACTGGGAGAAATATGTGAAACAATCGTGTTTAAACATTAACAGGAGGCAGCATAGAACTGCATCTTTGAGAGAAAAGAAGGAAACAATTGCTCCACTTTTGTCCCTGAAGCCCCTTTCAACTATAATGGACGAAGTAGGATACTAAGAAACAGTAGAACTGTTCTAATATGAAGAAACAAAGGTCAGGGCTCAGGGAGTTGAGATGCCTGGGATTTATGGGACATAGTAACAAAGGAAAGAAAAATATGCAGAAATAAAAAGCTCCAGAAATCTGCCTCGATTCCCATTGAGTCTGCTACCAAGCCAGGCATATGTGGGAGAACACACCCGGAGACTAGGCAAAAGCAACCACAGAGCTGTGAGCTGAGCATGTTCTAAACGTGCAGATCCGAAGAACGTCCCATCACAGATCAGGCAAACCGGCCGGGCACAGTGGCTCACGCCTGTAATCCCAGCACTTTGGGATGCTGAGGCGGGCAGATCGAGACCAGCCTGACCAAGATGGAAAAACCCCGTCTCTACTAAATATACAAAAAAATTAGCCAGGCGTGGTGGTGCATGCCTGTAATCCCAGCTACTCAGGAGGCTGACGCAGGAGAAAAGCTTGAATCCGGGAGGCGGAGATTGCAGTGAGTCGAGATCACACCATTGCACTCCAGTCTGGGCAACAAGAGTGAAACTCCGTCTGAAAAAAAGAACAACCGCCAAGACATTCAGGGGAAATCCAGAAAGAATGACTCATTAGTAATGGAGTCAGACTATCAGTAAGTAACACCAGGCCTGCCTTAATAATGCCTCAAAATGATGGAGCTGATTTGCAAGTTTCTTAATTTTCTGTATGAACAAAGGCCAACAGAATCCATATAATCAACATTGAAACATTCACAATATTCACAAACTGAATATTCACAATATTCAGCATTCACTCAAAAATCACTAAACATGTGAAAAGCAGGAAAATGTCATCCATAACTAGGAGAAAAATCTGTCAACTGAAATAGACTCAGATGTGATGGGATTCATGGATCAGAATTTAGAATGTATAGTGTAAACACTTTAAATAACTCTTTATTATAAGTGGCATGTTAATATATATTTTAAAATTCTAAGGCATCTACAAAACATACAGTAAAGGTAAGCAGTGGATTTGACAGGATTGCAGGGCACAGAGTCGAAACACAAAAATTCATTGTATCTCTACCACTAGCAAACAATTTGAAAATAAAAAATAAAATATTACCACTTATAGCAAACAACAAACATAAAACCAGGATATATTTAACAAAATATTTTCAAGACCTCTGCAGTGAAAACAGTCACCATGCGAATTTAAAGAAGATCTAAACAAATGGAAATATATAGCACGGTCATGGTCATATGGGCTCAATATTGTTAAGATGTCAAGTAGATGTATGATGTGCAAACTCATCAAAATAACAGGATGATTTTTAAATAAAATGAAGATCTCATTCAAAAATTAATTTGGAAGTGCAAAAGACCTAGAATGACCAAAACCATTTTGAAATCAAGGATCAAAATTGAAGTATTCAGAATGTCTGATTTTAAGTTACTATAAAGCTACATTGATCACAACAGTGCATTATTGGTCTAATGGTAAACATGCAGCTTCATGGAACAGTATGGAGAGCGCAGAAACAGACTCATAAGTATATGGGTCAATTGTTTTCTGACAGCATTTCCAAGGTAGTTCAGTCAGGAACAGACAGTCTTTTTAATAAGTACTACAACGATTGATTATCCATTCCGTGATCTTTATCTCACATCAAACACAAAATTAACTCGACATAGACCATGGTACTAAACATGAAAGCTAAAGTTATAACCCATCTAGGAGAAAATATTTTAACAACAAAATACATTTATTCATTTTCTACATTATTTATTTATTATTTATTTATTTTTAACTTTTAAGTCCAGGGGTACAAGCACAGGTGTGTTACATAGGTAGACTTGTGTCATGAGGGTTTGTTGTACAGATTATTTCAACACCCAGGTATTAAAAATGTTCATGATTTTAGGTGAGACATACTTGGAACCATAAATGAAAACTTAATAATCTGAACTTGATCCAAAAATTGTGTTATTTGAATGATGTTTTTAAGGAAATAAAATGACAAGCCACAAACTGTGAGAAAGTATGTATAATACATATATCTGGCAAGTTAATTGTATCTACAATATGGAAAAAAATCTTATTAAGATATAAGGCAAGCAATTCAATAAAACATGAAAAAAATACTTAACCAGACACTAGAAGATAAATGAATGGCCAGCACCCTCCACAAAGATGCTCAGCATGAGTCATCATCAGAAAAATGCAAATTAAAAAAACCACAATGCAGTGGTATTACGCAGCCAGTAGAATGGCTAAAATTTAAGAGGTTGGCAATACTAATTGTTGGCACTAATGTGAAACAAATGAAATTATTCTATACTGCTGTTAGGATCATCAAATTATACAACTTTTTAAAGCACACAGTTTGGAAATTTATTATAGAGGTAAACATATAGTTACCATATGAATAAGTTATATCCCCAAACAGAAAACTACCAAAATTTCTATCAACAATTGAATGGGTAACTAATCATGTTATATCCATAAAATGGAACACTTCTAAGCTATAATAAGGAACAAACTACTGAAACACACAACATGAATGAACCTCAAAAATACTTGATAAGTAAAAGAAGTGAGACATCATACTGTAATACCAGTTTACATAAATTTCTGAAACTGATCTTTTGTAGCAAAAATCGTATCATTTGCTTGCCTAGGGCTGGAACTTGAGAATTGAATGCAAAGGGAAGGATGAAATTTTGGAGGCGGGGTGATCAAAATTTCTATATCTTGATTGTTATTGTGGTCATACAGATGAAATCTTTTTTTTTTTTTTTTTTTTTTTTGAGGCGGAGTCTCGCTCTGTCGCCCGGGCTGGAGTGCAGTGGCCGGATCTCAGCTCACTGCAAGCTCCGCCTCCCGGGTTTACGCCATTCTCCTGCCTCAGCCTCCCAAGTAGCTGGGACTACAGGCGCCCGCCACCTCGCCCGGCTAGTTTTTTGTATTTTTTTTTTTTTAGTAGAGACGGGGTTTCACCGTGTTAGCCAGGATGGTCTCGATCTCCTGACCTTGTGATCCGCCCGTCTCGGCCTCCCAAAGTGCTGGGATTACAGGCTTGAGCCACCGCGCCCGGCCGAAATCAATTTTTAAGACTCATTAAACTGTACACTTAAAATGGATGAACTTTGTTGTATGTTAGTTATAATAATAAGGTTAATGATTTTAAAAGAAGTTGATGAATACGCCCACCCTCTGTGCCTGGGTTTCTTTCTAAATTAAATTGAATTTTTATCGACATATAGTAATTGTACATTTATGAGGTACAATGTTATGTTCAGATACATGTATACATTGTGTAATTGTCAATGGTAATTCGTATATCCGTCACCTTGACATTTATCATTTCTGTATTGTGAGAACATTAAGAATCCTCTCTTGCAGCTATTTGAAATATACAATGCATTATTGTTGGCTGTCGTCACCCTCCCATGAAATATAGTACCAGAACTTAGGCCTCCTATTGAACCATAACAATTTTCCCATTGACCAACCTTGTCTCATTTCTTCCTCCCTCCTATTCTCCCCAGTCTCTGATAATCACTATTATATTCTCAACTTTTATAAGATCATTTTTTAAATTTGACATAGAAATGAGATCATGCAATATTTGTCATTCTGTGTCTGGCTTACTTTACTTAGTATAATGTCCTTCAGTTTCATTCTTGTCTCAAATGGCAGGATTTTTTATGGCTGAATAGTATTCCACTGTGTATACAGGCCTTATTTTATGTGTCTGTTCATCTCTTTGTGGGTACAGGTTGGTTCCGTATTCTGGCTATTGTGAATCATGCTGCAATAAACATGAGAATGGAGATGTCTCTTTGACATGTTTTCATGGGTATATACCCAGTAGTGAGATCTTCTGGGTGGATGTATTTTTAATTTTTTTGGAGAGGACTCCATAGTGTTTTCTGTAATGGCTATACAAATTTACACTACCACCAACAGTGCATAACAGTTCCTTTTTCTACACATACTTGCCAGCATTTGTTATTTTTTGTCATTTTGGTAACAGCCATCCTCACTTGGGTGAGGTGATATCTCATTGTGATTTTTATTTGCATTTCCCTGATGATTAGTGATCTTGAACATTTTTTTCATATACCTGTTGGTTATGTGTATGTCTTGTCTATCTATGTCTCTTGCCTGTTTTTTACCTAAATATTTTGATTTTTGCTTTTGAATTATTTGAGTTCCTTACAAGTTTTAGATAACCCTGTCAGGCCGGGCACTGTGGCTCAAGCCTGTAATCCCAGCACTTTGGGAGGCCGAGACGGGCGGATCGCAAGGTCAGGAGATCGAGACCATCCTGGCTAACACGGTGAAACCCCATCTGTACTAAAAAAATACAAAAAACTAGCCGGGCAAGGTGGCGGGCGCCTGTGGTCCCAGCTGCTCAGGAGGCTGAGGCAGGAGAATGGCGTAAACCCGGGAGGCGGAGCTTGCAGTGAGCCGAGATCCGGCCACTGCACTCCAGCCTGGGTGACAGAGCAAGACTCCGTCTCAAAAAAAAAAGATAACCCTGTGTCAGATGTACAGTTTACAAATATCTTCTCCCATGACATAGCCTGTGTCTTCATTCTGTTGATTGTTCCCGTTGCTGTGCAGAAGCTTTTTTGGTTTGATGTAGTTTGTTTATTTTTGCTTTTGTTCATGCTCTTGACGTCTTTCCTCTATGTTTGATTTCTTCTATGAGTGTTTCCTCTATGTTTTCTTCTGTAGTTTCATAGTGTCAGGTGTTGCATTAAGACTTTACTCTGTTTTGATGTGAATTTTGCATCTGGTGAGAGATTGGTATCAAATTTCATTATTTTGCATGTGGATATCCAGTTTTCCCTAACACTATTTGTTGAAGAGAGTTTTTTTCTCCATTGTCTTCTTGGCACCTTGTCAAAAACAGTTGGCTATAATATGTGGGTTTATTTCTGGGCTTTCTATATTGTTCCATTGGTGTATGTGTTTTCATGCCAATACTGTGCTGTTTTGGCTATTACAGCTTTGCAGTACATTTTGAAATCAGGTAGTATAGTGCCTCAAGCTCTGTTTTTGTTTTGTTTTGTTTTGTTTTTTGTTTGTTTTTTCTCAAGATTGCTTTGGCTGTCCAGAGTCTTTTGTGGTACCAAGAAAGTTTAATATGTTTTCATTTATTTGTGTCCTCTTCATCTTCTATAAATGTTTTATAATTTTCATTGTAAAGATCTTTCATCTCCTTCATTCAATGTGTTTCTAGGTATTTTAATTTTTGGTAGGTGTTGTGAATAGTATTGCTTTCTTCAGTTCTTTTTCAGACAGTTTGCTAATGGCATATACATGGAAACTAAACATATACGAATACCAAGATTTCTTAACCAGAAATTAGAAAAATAAAAAATAAAAACACTTGCTGGCTTAGAAATATCTCCACAAAGAGTTAACTCCCTTGCTCTGCCTATCTGCCACCATGTCTATCTAAAAGTATGATGTGCCAGAATGGAATATGGTAATCTCAGATTTAATTGATATTCCATGCTATGCAATAAAAAGTGCAAGGTTGAATTTGAGCTCAGACCATGATGGGTGAAACAAATTGGATTCACCAGGAATGCATGAAGGAAAGGACAGTGCCTGGATTTCCTGGCACCATTCAGGCATGGGATGCATATTTTGTGCTCCCTTCTAATTGCATTTCTGGATGTAAGTCTCTGATCCCCACAAGCCTTGTCAGTCCAGACCAGGGGTGGTTTCTGGTGCTGAGTATAAGAGTGTGATTGACCATAGGATGCATAGAATTTTTGGTTTGGGGACTTTCAGCAGAAATGTGCAACTCAGGCCTGCAGCTTTGTGTCCCTGAGGCCAAAGCTGTTGTCGGGCATTTGGGAAGGGGGGAGCAAGTACAGAAGTGGTGGATAAGTTGGGACAGACCTTTCTGGATCAAGTGCATCTTCATGGAGCAGGAGGGGCACCTTCTCAGCGCCAGCACTTCTCTGTTGATAGAAGCTGCATCAGGCAGCTGGGAGAGAGATGAATTGAGAAGTGTGGAGGATTTCCACTACCATTCCCTTCCTTTCAGCTTATTCCTCCATACAAATTGATCGTTTCTAATTCACCATATTTCCTGTATAAAAGTACAAGATGCGAGTTAGCGTAGTTTCATATATATGGCCCGTTTTACACACGAATTATTTTACTTTTTACAAATTTAATTATGTGGTACTATTATTTTATTGGGGAGAAGATTTCCTTGATTTGGGTCTGAAGTATGGCTTGAGAAGTGGAAGAAAAGGAGCCTGGAATTTGGCAAAGAGTTAAGACCTTGGAGGTGAGTAATGGCTTCATAAAGACTGAATTAAGAAAACAGATGTATCCTAGGAAGCTTTGCCCAGATCTGAGAAATATGAGCAGTGCTCCCTCTCGGCTGCTTTTCTGCTGGGTTACGGTCTGTCACTGTAGGAATTAATAGGACTCTGCAGAAACCATCCTGCTCCACCGTCAGCACCTCTGGCCACATGAACTTCTGGGGCTTTAGGGTTGGACATGGGCTTTGGGGGATCCTGAAGCAGATACTGAGTGATCCACAGCTCATGCTATAAGGTGTTGATTGAGATGACACCTGAAGTTTCTCAGGCTTTTTAGGATGACTTTGGAGGCAGGGAATTAGAATTATATTGCTATGAGCTGTGTACCTTGCTGACTACATTTGTCTTTTCAGGCTTCTAAACCCAGATATTATTGCTAACTAGAGGGTGCGCTCCAGATCCTCAAATATTAATTCAGGATTTGGGATAAGCAATGGGAGTAGATTTGGAGTTGCCGTTTTGGGGAAATCATTACATCGTGGCTTTATGTGATGTAGGGCGTGAGGGGGTCTGGTGTGTTCCCAGGACGCCTCTCTGCACACTGGCTTGTGCACCATGGGGTCTTCTGCTGTTTCAGTGCTCTTCTGGGGACTCTTGTGAGACCACCTTCTTGTCCATCATGACATAGAACCCACCCCGTTCACTGATCCTCAGACTCCATCTGTCTAATCACTCTTTGATCAAAAAATGAGCATGGCTTCATGTCAAGCTGCCATATTCTTTCTACTCTGTTGCCAGTCCTTTGGTGCCAATTGGCTACTGAGGGCCGCAGTGACTGATGGCATCCTTAGGGTAGGTGCCAGTGGAATGCAAAACACACTGTGCATTGTAATGAAGGGTGGTTAATGAACGGGGGGATGAAACAAGCCCACGCGGCACTGTGGAAAGAAAATCTATCCTAAATGAGACAAACAAAACAAGGTTTCCACAATTTAAGCCTCGAGTAGAATTGATGTTAAATTTTCCTGAGGAGTGAGGTCAGCATTTGGAGGGCCCAGATGCTTTAGGAAGGCTAAATGGAAAGAACAGCATCTCTAAGAGGGGAAAAAAGAAGGAAAGAAAGAAAGAGAGAGAGAGAAAGAGGGAGATAAAGAAAGAAAGAGAGAGAGAGAACGAAAGAGGAAGGAAGGAAGGAAGGAAGGAAGGAAGGAAGGAAGGAAGGAAGGAAGGAAGGAAGGAAGGAAGGAAAAGAACAACAGAGCAACAGAGCTGTGGCCGGGCGCGGTGGCTCAAGCCTGTAATCCCAGCACTTTGGGAGGCCGAGACGGGCGGATCACGAGGTCAGGAGATCGAGACCATCCTGGCTAACACGGTGAAACCCTGTCTCTACTAAAAAATACAAAAAACGGCCGGGCGCGGTGGCTCAAGCCTGTAATCCCAGCACTTTGGGAGGCCGAGACGGGCGGATCACGAGGTCAGGAAATCGAGACCATCCTGGCTAACACGGTGAAACCCCGTCTCTACTAAAAAATACAAAAAACTCAGGAGGCTGAGACAGGAGAATGGCGTGAACCCGGGAGGCGGAGCTTGCAGTGAGCTGAGATCCAGCCACTGCACTCCAGCCTGGGCGACAGAGCGAGACTCCGCCTCAAAAAAAAAAAAAATACAAACAACAACAACAACAACAACAAAAAAACTAGCCGGGCGAGGTGGCGGGTGCCTGTAGTCTCAGCTACTCGGGAGCCTGAGGCAGGAGAATGGTGTGAACCCGGGAGGTGGAGCTTGCAATGAGCCGAGATCCGGCCACTGCACTGCAACCTGGGCGACAGAGCGAGACTCCGTCTCAAAACAAACAAAAAAAAAAAAAAAAAAAAAAAAAAAAAAAAGAAAGAAAAGAAAAGAAAACAGAAAAACAGAGCTGTGTTTCCTGTCTGCTGTTCTCCTTCATCCAGGCCCCCAACTCCCTGAAGGGGACTAAAGCCTAGGATAGAATTTGGAGGATGAGCTGTTTTGTTTTGTTTATTAAAACAAAGAACAGTATTTCATGCTCTTGACAAGGGTGAAAAGTCTCTGAGGTTTCATTCCTCAGCACCAGGGATGACCAAAGAGGTGTGATGGGGTGGGGTGAGCAGGCAGCCCTCCGTGGGGGGCACTCCATCCTGGGCCCACACCTGCTTCATGGACCTCTCCAGGGTATTCCTTTCTCCTATGTCCTTTTTTTTGGTGGCTGCATGGAAAGGGACTATTTATGTTGTATCAGTCTTTGCACCTCCCCACCAACCCTTCTCCCCATACCCCACATGAATGCTTGTGGTATGTGAAAACACAATCTTCTGCCATTTCTATGTGGAGGGAGGCCCTGACATGCATTTACACAAATGTTCCTTTACTGTCTCTTCACAATTAATTATGTTTGGAGCTTTGGAGCTGGTCACGGGCTTCTCCATGTGTGCTTCAAGTCAGCCAACTCGGAGATCTGCTTCAGGCCAAGTACATTCTGTCGGTGCAATCCCCCTGCAGGTAACACCCACTAAATAAATAAGCATGTAAATGCTTAAAGGTGAATGTTACAACTGTTCTACATTAATAGCATATTGATGTATATTTCATATTCATATGCATATAATTGATATAGCAATAATGTAATACATTAATATTACAAATATTTAAAATGTTTTAAATATATTAAAGGTAATATACATAATTTTATTTTATTTTATTTTATTTATTTATTTTTTTTTGAGACGGAGTCTTGCTCTGTCGCCCGGGCTGGAGTGCAGTGGCCGGATCTCAGCTCACTGCAAGCTCCACCTCCCGGGTTCACGCCATTCTCCTGCCTCAGCCTCCCGGGTAGCTGGGACTACAGGCGCCGCTACCTCGCCCGGCTAGTTTTTTGTAGTTTTTAGTAGAGACGAGGTTTCACCGTGTTAGCCAGGATGGTCTCGATCTCCTGACCTCGTGATCCGCCCGCCTCGGCCTCCCAAAGTGCTGGGATGACAGGCTTGAGCCACCGCGCCCGGCCAATATACATAATTTTAAATAGAAATATAAGATAAACTATAACAGCAACTCTCTGAAGTCATTAGGGGACAGTCAGAAACAGACAGACACTTGGTTATAGGGGAATGGGACTGGGTAAGTTTCTCATTGTTTTATGGTTTTCAGCCTGGGGGACGTTCCAAGTCCGTGCCATGAAGGACAGCTTAAATTCCAATGGAAAAACCTGCAGCTTCACTGGCATGAAAAACCAGAGGATAGAGTTTGGGGCAGTCACATGAGCTAGAAAATCGGGGGAGAGTGCAGTCTCAGAAAGAAGAGAGTCATGGTTGGGGGGGCCCTAAATCCTGTTGATATACGCGGCCCAACTCTGACTGCCCCTGAAATACGCACACAGGGAAGATTGTAAGCAGTTCATCTGAGACTGAACAGACTTCAGTTTTCCGCCAGTGCAGGGGAGACCAAGTTTGCAGTTTTTGTTCAACCAGGCTGGCTGCCTGTTTATATGTATAATGTATGCATGCATACATATGTAAGAACATATCACAGTCAGAAGAACACGTCATAATCAAGATTGTTTATAAAATTTTATTCACACTGTCTAGGAAATCATCCAAAATGATGCAACATATGAAGAAACAGGAAAATGTGATGCACACTCGAGAAAAGACAGTAAACAGAGACACAGCAAACCTTGGCTGACGATATGACCTTGGGAATGACTAGGAGGCTGATTTCAAAAGTAGTAACCAGAGGGCTTAAAGACTAGCCTCAGGCCACCTGAAAGACGAAGTGTGACCTCAGGTATGAAGGTTTGGAGTACAGAAGTGTGAGTTTTGCTGCCGTTAGCCTCAATTTTCATACAAGACTTTCGATTTCTAAATGCCTTACCCAGCTGGTGTCTCTGATGAGATGCTTAAAACATCTACTGTGTAAGTGACCAGGTAGAAACCAGAATGTTTTAAATTGAGCCTGTCAAAAAAAAAAAATGGCATTCGCCGGGCGTGGTGGTTCACACCTGTAATCCCAGCACTTCAGGAGCCCAAGGCGGGCGGATCACGAGGTCAGGTGATCGAGACCATCCTGGTTAACACAGTGAAACCCCATCTCTACTAAAAATACCAAAAATTAGCCTGGTGTGGTGGCGGGCGCCTGTAGTCCCAGCTACTCAGGAGGCTGAGGCAGGAGAATGGCGTAAACCCGGGAGGCGGAGCTTGCAGTGAGCCGAGATGGCACCACTGTACTCCAGCCTGGGCGACAGAGCGAGACTCCGTCTCAAAACAACAACAAAAAAGGAAATAGCATCCATGCCTATACCTGGTGACAAGGAGAAGGAAGGGCACATGGTCAGCAGTGGGTACAAAGCAAGCTTTCGGGCTCGGAGGGATCGTGGGCAGGCAGGCAGGCATTTTCTTGATGGAACTGAGGTTCTTACTTGCACCCTTTTCTGGGCTGCCTCCTTATATGTGGAGCTGGGACAGTAGTTGGTATCGGTGTGTGTGTGTTGCGGGGGGCGGTGTCTGTGTGTGTTGGGGGGTTGTGTGTGTGTATCTATGTGTGTGTTTTTGCTGGATTGTTTCTCTGCTTAAGCCCCTAAGTAATTTTTTGTTTCTGTTTCATATTTTGGTTTATTTTTTGCTAATTCGTTTGCTTGTTGGTTTTCTTTTAAGAAAATTACATAAAATTGAATATGGGTAAACACAGTGAATTTTCACAAGATGAACACGCTTGTGTATCCAACACCCAGATCCAGAAAAACGGCATCCCCAGCAGCCCAGAGGCTCCCCCCGTTGTGGTCTCTCCTTGAGGTCCCTCCCCAGATCATGCCCTGTCCTGCCATAAAGTATATTGATGTGCCTCTGGGAGAGACAGCCTGTTGTAGCCAAAGAGGAGTCACGCGCCAGCTAGTAAGTGAATACCCTAATCGTGCAAACCTGGAAGAGATGTTGGATTCACAGAGGGTAAAAAATGCACCCAGATAACCATGGAAAGGAAGGGCAGCTGCTTCTTTTCATAAGGGAGTTATTTAAAGGTGGGTGACAAGAAGATTCTGGAAGGCTGAATAAACAGCACAGCAGAAAAAAAAAATTCGGTATGTGCACCTGGTCATCTCCATTCCTTTGTGACCACCAGAGGCCCCCATTGGCTGGGACATGGACCTGGGGTGAGGGGAGGAGGGAGGGCCTGTGCTGCAGGCACCACACTCTCGTCTATTATAATCCAGGATGTGCTAATTGCATCTGCTGAGGAAATCTGTGGCTTTCAGAGTCACTCTCCTGCAGACTCCTCACCCCTTCAGCAAAGCTCACACCAGGCATCCAGAAAAAAGAGTTGCCAAGGGGATCAGAGAAGGAAAGTGCTCTCTCCCCCCACCACTCCCTCCCCTTCACATCTTGCCGGGACCCTGCCCTTGGTGCAGGGAGGACTCAAATAGGTGAAGGTTTGCAGTGAGGAAAAAACATGAAGCTGGGATTTCACAAGAAGTGAATGATGAGCTCAGAAGGGGGAGTATGACTTCATTCAAGGACAGCAGAGCCTTGAGGAGTGTAGGAAAAGAGGCAGAAAAGTCCTGGCTAGAGTTTTCTTGAAGCCCAGGAGCATGCAGAGATGTGGGCAGGAGAGGGTCTGCTGGCAGTCGAGGGTTGCTGTGTGGTCAACTCAGATGAGCAGTGGCACGTGTGCCTTAGATTTCACAACATGAAGGAAAGCGGAGGACTATGCAGGAGTCTTTGGAGAGATAGGAATGGAAACCCCGTTAAAGCAGGCTCGAAAGTGAAGACTCTGTGACCACAGGAAGAGACACTTTATCTCCCTTTACACTGTGCTCTCTCCTGAGGAGGGTCAGAGGGCACTGTTTTCAATTCAGACTTCTGTAAGAAACTTAACAAACCACAAATAAACATTCCCGTGCTCTATTCCTAACCCCCAGCAGTCCTGAGGGAGCACGTGGTAACCTCTGACATATTTCAGTGACTCTGAAATACATACCATCCCTGGCTGTATTCCTGCCCTGGCCAGGAGCCCAGAGAGGGGTTTGTGGATGGATAGGTCCAGCTGGATGCCTGAATAGGACCGAGGTCCTAGGGTGGACATTTCTATGTTTGGGTGGGACAGAGACGTAAGAGAACTAATGATAAGGTGATCCTAGTTATTTGGTGAGGGTGAACATAAAACTGTTCTGTAATGGAAAAATATATGCATCTCCATTTTTCCTGTGAAATATGGGGAATGTTTTTCTGCATATACTCCTGATATATGACCTGAAAAGTCTGTAACATTTTAATTGTTTCAAAATATTTATTTCACACATGTTCCAATATTTATAACTTGTGACTGCCTCCAACTCCCTGCAGATAAAGGTAACAAAACTTTTTACATTTATCTGTCATTTACAATTTTCCTACAGTGCTTTATCTAAGGAAGTCTTAAAGCATAAAAATACATTCATAATCATACAAAACAATTAAATGTTTGGAAAATAAAATGATTTACTTACTGTCCATTAACATTGTTTACTTCCAGAGTGTCAGCATCCTGGTGACCCCGACCTCTGGCAAATGTCCTTGGTGTCTGCAGGGCAGCAGTGTGTGCTTTGGTACATTGTTGTAGAACGACAACGTGGAAATACAAATTGCCAGTGAACATATTTAATCCTCTCCTGTGTTGCTGTAGTTTTTCAAATACTTTGTCCATCTTCCCTGGTTTATGACTTTTTCTCTTACTGATGCGTAGAGGTCCCTTATGTAATCTAGTTATAAAAGCTGCTGATATCTCCACCAAGATGGCTTTCCTTTTCACTATTTTTCACACTACCTTTTGCCGATTTTATACCACTGGGATTTACTTTAGAAAGGATTTAAGATAGGGATGTAGCGATAATTTTTTCAAATGTTAGCCAAATACCGCAACACAATATTTTCAATGTTTCAACTTCATTCCATTTAGAAGATTCCAAATTGCTTGAATAACTTTTGATGTACACTTGGATGAAATACAAATCTATTTTTTTAATCTTATTCATATTTACAGAATTTGCAGAAGTAATCAACTAGAAAATCTGTAAATCAGAATCTTTGTAGGTACCAGTCAAAAGTTCTTTCAATGAAACCACTTTTGGTAGATTTTTTCTCATAATGTAACAACAGCTAAATTCAGGATAATTAAATTTTGAGAGAATATTTTTCTAATTGACCATTCTTGTCATTTAAAGTCTTTTCTTCTGATGCAACATTTTAGCCATTTTATATCATTCATTTAAGTAAACCTTTCTTAGGCTGCCCCATCTGACTTATATATGGAGATTCCAACGTGGCAGGTCCCCAAGAAAAGTTTTATTTCCCCAAGACTGTGATTACTGGTTGGGATTCTGCGTCTGGGGAATTGGTGAGTTAAGGGTGAGCACCTCAACGTCCGAGTTCTTTGCTGTGGTCAGCCCCAGGAGGGAGCTCAGCCCTCCTCATCAACGGAATCATCTAACATCTAACATCAACAGAAACATCTAACAAGAGCACTAACACCTCTTCCTTGAAGGAGAGGAGTAAATCCCAAACACATCCGAATGGACCGCTTTAAAACGATTTTCATTCCCTTTGAGTTATCTTTGTTAGGATAGTCTTCTTTCAATCAGGTTACAGCGCCATCTAGCGTTCAAAACTGGGAGTCCTGGGCGAGAAGTGAACTGCTTCAGAAATGCCCTGGGAGCTGCTGGGGAAACAGGTGCTGAATTGGAGCAGCTGGGTAGAGAGGGCCGACTGGGCTCAGCATAGGTGCAGCAGGGCTGAAGCCGAGGGTCTGAAGGAAGGATGGTGATGGACAGCAGTGGAACAGGAATCTAAAACTGACCCATGATTTTCGTAATTATGGCAAATAGTCAAATAATCCAGCGTTGCTTAAAGTTATTAATGAGTGTCCTATGGTCAATTCCTCTTCTTCATTTAACTTAAAATTTGCGTTCCTTTTTACAAATTGACCAGCATCCACAAAGGGTTTGATGCCTCTACAAATGTAATCAAAAGTGACTATAGAACAGGTTTTTAAAAAAATTATTAGTGAAATTTAAAATTGTTCTTACTTTGTAAAATATCAGCATTATAGATCCTGCATTCTTTTTCTCACCTCTGTGTTATACAGTATCACATTTGTTGTCAGCCATCTATTTATAGATAATTAGATCATTGCTAATTTTCCCACTATCACAAACAATGTTGCAGTGGGACATTCTTATTCTCTCCTCTTTAAAATATTATTTATGGAAAAATAAAATGGTTAGGTCTAAGGGTAAGCATATTTTACGTATCGCAAGCTGTTAAAAATATCTCTCCCAGAAGAGGCTTTTCTCAGGTCAGATGAACAGAACCAAGGTTCCCGGGTAGCCCTGCCCAGATCTCAAAAAGGGAACTACAACCCCTGCCAGTCTCCGTTGCTCATTCTAGGCAGCTAATCCCTCGAAGCCCTCCCTGGCTGTGGGACAGAAGTGGACTTCTGAGGACAGGGTATGTGATTCAGACATGTAGAGACCAAAATATTAAAACTGAGGCCACCAATTGTGAAATCGAGACCTTCTAGGGAAAAGAAGTTCATGCCCAAATGTGTGCACTTTTGGTTCCAGGGAAGCAAGCTTGGTGAACATCGTGTAGGATGGCTTCCTGAGGCAGGAAGAGGAGAGCGGCAGCAAGCCTGCACCTCCCTCTTCTTGAGTTGTCTTTCTGGTGCCTGTACAGACTTCATTATTCTTTACAAAGTCTTCATTGTGATGGCATTACCCTCTTTGTGCATCTACACACACAAAAAGAGTTTGGGAAGATTATTTCTGAGCCTAAGAATTTTGCTGTGCCACTTTTTTCTTTTGCTTTTTCTCCCAACCAACTCATGCTTCCTAAACTGTCATTTCATATTAAGTGTCTCAACCCTGAGACCTAAGTATTCGCTTACATATTTAAAAATATTTCTCAAATACCTCCTACGTATGAAGCACTGTCCCAGGAGCTTGGAATATATTAGTGTGCAAAATAAAGTGACCTGATTTCATGGAGTTTACAATCAGAATTTGTATTACTATGCATTTATATTTTATGTATATTATATCATAGGTAAGAAGGCAATGAGACTAGTGAACAAAGTGCATGAAGGTAAGATGACTACAGAGCACTTGATGCCTCAGGTTTCTACAGTAAATAGGGTGACCAAAACAGGATTCAGCTGAATTGAGTTGTGAGCGAAAACTTGAAGGAAACGAAAGAGTTAATCAACAGATGCAGAGTGGAGTGTCCTAGGGAGGGCAAAAGCCCTACAACAGAGCTCATTTTTCAAGGGGACTGCAAGGAGGCCAGCGTGGCTGGAGTGGAGCTGACCTCGGAGGGTCATTCTTAGTGCGCAGGGCATGCTGAGGAATCTGGCTTCCACTCTGAGCCGAATACGTGGCCATTGCAGGGTTTGACCAGAGAGGTTGTGAATGGTCTCATTCTCATTCAGCTATATGAATGATATAGCTAGAGGGAGGGGCAGGGGTGGAAGCAGGTAGGCATTTTCTGAAGCTCCAGGGAGAGATGATGAGGCTCCGGTCAGGTTTCATCTGCGTCAGATTCCGTCTTCCTGCCATTCCGTCTGATGAAACTGTGTGGCTATGCATTCCTGATAGAGGTGTGAAGAAGCAATCTAGGGAAGCTCTCCCTACAGTCTGAGAGAAACCCTGTACCTTAAGAAGTATTGAACTGGCGTGAGAAATAGGAGCTTTGCTGTGTTATCCCAGATCTGTGCTTTCCAGAGAAGTCTTGTTTAGCTGGGTCTCTGAGAAAGGATGATGAAGGTGTGGTTTAGAACATGGCCAGTTTGAAACCAGACTGTGTAAACATGAGCTGATTAGGGAAATGTGGTTCTTAGCCTGAGAAGAGTTAGGGAACACCAGGGTAAGGATTTAGCGAGGACACGGAAGTGGGGAGGGGACCAGCAGGGACACTTGCACTTTCTGCCTCTCCTTTTCTTGCTCCAAAACTCTGCTTCCGAATTGAGTCTTCCCCCTTCAATAGGACTCCCTTCAAAAGTAACTAGACCCCTCTGCCTGTGCTTCTGTCCTGACTTCTTGTGTCTGTGAGAAGTTAAAATCCAGAATAATCTCAGTGCCTCAAGGCTGTAGGTGTGTAAATTTTAAGAACTGGTAACAGTAACCGGGTGGGCCTATAATCCCAGCTCTTTGGGAGGCTGAGGCAAAAGGATGGCTTGAGGCCAGGAGTTCAAGACCAGCCTGAGCAAAATAGTGAGGCCCCCTTCTTCACACAAACAAAAATAATTAGCTGAGTGCAGTTCAGCTGCCCGTAGTCCCAGCTACTCAGGAGGATGAGGTGGGAGGATCGCTCAAATCTGGGAGTTTGAGGCTGCAGGGAGGGAGCTGTGATCCCATTACCACACTCCAGCCTGGGTGACACAGCGACCTTGTCTCTAAGGTTAAAGAAAAAGAAACACTGGTAACCCATGACTTAGGAAACAGAAAAGGCAAAGCCAGTTGCAGGCCCCTAAGATGACATCTCTAGGGAGGAAGAATAAGGAGCTTTGAAGAATTCAGGGTGAAAAGAGAATCACAACCCAAGAAAGCCCTGATTCAAGAAATCTGAGCCGATCGGACCTGGGCCTACTATCAGCACACTTTCCTGTTCTAAGATCTGCCCATCTGGGGATGGGGACAGGTGCTTAGGTGATGTCGCAGCAATACGGAACGTTCAAGCCATATTTGCATAGGGAAACGGGTCTCACAGGGCCACCATTTTGCAGGCCTTCATCCAGCAGGCCTCAGCTAGTGTCAATCACCTGGAATGAGAGGTGGGAGGAAATGGGTGGAGATCAGCTAATAGCACAGAGGCAGGGGGGCCTTCTGGCGCATGCGCAATCTCTCCACCGCACTGCAGGGGTCGACTTCAGGAGGGAAGGGGTTTCTGGGCGCATGCGCACTCTTGATACACTGCAGGGGCTAGCTTTGCTCGAGGAGGGGGCTTCCTGGCGCCTGCGCACTATTCTTACAGCATTGCAGAGTCCACTTTGCGGCTGCGCTAGTTTGGCAACTTCCAGAAAGCGCCAAGGATGGGAGGGGGGATCAGGAGGGGGTATCGGCTTGTCATTCTCTCCTCCAGCTCCTCCCTCCCCTAGAGCTCTCAAGCCACAAGTGTTCTTTTTCTGATTTGTTACTGCGCCTGTAGGCAGCAACCAAACCACACAGGCATTGCCCAGTTCTGTTCTCTGACAACATCCAATTGGGAAGTTTGTTAGGACTTGGAAGTACGCTGTGCGGGTCACCAAAGTAGCATTAGAGTCAAATAACAGACCCTAATTTTGGAAAGAGAGCAGCTGCATGAAGGCAATGTGGGCAGTGACAGGCTGGAGGTGAGCCCTCCTAGGGAAACCTCACCCCTGCATCTGAGCCCTGCGCCCACCGCCTTCTCTTCCCCGGGGTCTCCATCCTTAGTGGCCAGGGCTGATTGAACTTTAGAAACCAGGTGCCTAGTCCACCCCTGTCCTGTCAGTCAGAAATTCAAGGAGTGGACCCGCCGATGTCTCACAAGCCCTGCGAGTGATTTTGATGCGTACACTGAGCTAGACACTGGGGCGGGGTGCTGACACGAGGGCAGGAGAGCTTGTGGTGGAAGCAGCTCAAAGAAAACTAGAAAGTTTTCATTTCCAGGATCTGCCTCTGAAGAGTCTCCCCTCCCAGCCTGGCTGAACTCCTGCGCTGTCTGAGAGGCAGTAGTGGCAGAAGAGGGACAGTCTGCCTGTCTGAAGCCTGTGTGCTATTGCTGTGTTATGAAGGCTCTCTTCCTGTGCCCATCACGGCTGTATCAAAAGTGAGGATTCTGAGGGAGATTAGGAAGAGGCGATGCATTTTTGAAGGCCTCTAACTGCTCATTCTGTTCTGCTTTTTCCTCCGTGCTCTACCCGTGGCATTTTGCCTTATTATCACGTCTTTTCCCTCATCTAAGATGTGGGTTCTGAAAACAGAAAGTGGGAAGACTCAAGGACATTACAGATGTAACCTCACTCAAGTCCCGAGTGATTTAATGAGCAGAGATGTGACTGTGTCCTTGAATGGGGGAAATGAAGAGAAAGACACGAGGTGGAACAAAATAAAGTCATATTCCCAAGTATGTTCCTGCTACACCATTTGGTAGGTTTTTACAGTCGCCTAGGCAAGAGATGATAGTTGCTTGAATTACTTCACGGATGAAAAGCACATAGATGTGTTAGTCTTTTCAAGGTAGATAGAATTTTGAAATAGGAGAGTAGGTGGAGGGAGTGGGTTATTCAGACGTATGGAGAATAAACTAGGTGTTGGACCTAAGATGCTTATTCTAAAGGCAGTGCCATTTATTGAGATGCAGAATGGAGGAGTGGGAGTAGCTTTCAAGAAGGCAAAATCGGAGTTCCATTTCTGACTTTTGATGCATGAAAGAAATCTGTGAAAATTCAAGTGGGTTTCAAGTTAGCTGTGAGATTTGTACGTGCGAAGCTTAGAAGTCTGTACTACAGATAAAAACCTTGGGAGTCAGTCACATGCCTGAATATTTAAAGCCATGATGTATGTGTTAGTTTTCCCCATCCCCAAACTTAGTGCCTTAAAGTATTAATAACTTATTATTTAAGTTCTCTGTGCTTACATGAGATTGTGCATGAGAAATAGTTTTATTTTCCCACCCAGCACATTCTGGTTCCTCTGTGTTTCCTCTACATTTTGCCTGTGTCCTGAGCAACTATTTCTTTAGCTCATCGTTTCTTGTTGTTGTTTTATCTTATGATTAACTAAAGTCAATTGATGCTTGAAACATTGTACCTGAAAATCTTGCCAAGGTCCACAAAATCCTAGGGAGATCCTTCCACTGGTGATAGTTTTACCAATTTTCCATTTTCCAGCCCGTGTCCACAGGACGTTTGCTCACCGTTTCCCAGGTTTTCCTGGCAGATTCCTCACTGTGCTTTCCCTTTATACCAGCTGCTGCACCTCAGAGCCAGTGCCACGAGCGTTATATATATATATTTTTACAGTGGTGCCCCACTTCTAGGTATCTATGTATTTGTCACATAGCTGTGTGGTACATATCAATTTATCTCCCCAAATCAGTGGTTTAAAACAACAGTTACATTTCTAATGATCCCGTGGGTCGTCTTAGTGGTTTTTCTGATCTGGGCCATCTCATCTGGCCCTGGATTGTCTAGAATGGCCTCACATATGTGAACCCAGGCTTGGTGGCAGCTTAGGCAATAGGGATGATGTGGCATTATGTCTGTTATCCTTAAGCAGGCTTGCCCAGTCTGCTTCATATAACCTCAGAGTTCAAAAGTAGCAGGAGAAGGCAAGCTCAAGCGTGTAAGTATTTTTTTTTCCACATCTATGGATGGGTCACATTTGCTATTGTTCCTAAGCAATGAACTGACCAAAGCAATGAACGTGGCCAGGCCCAGAGTCAGTGTGGGAGAGAACAACCCAATGGACTGGAGACAGGGAGTGGAATTATTGCCGCCACATTTGCATGCATGGAAATGGATTCATGTAGGGGCTGTTACCATACTGAGTATTCCAACATTTTAGAATTATGAACAGAGGAGGAGGAATCAATAAACAAAACTGAGTTAGACAAGTCAGAGAGTTCAGTGAATAACATGGCAAACGGAGCCTCAGAAACAGAAAGGAGGCTACTTACAGGGGAGGCTCAGAAATACGTGGATGCACATGAGCAGCCAAATGAGACAAGCACTGAGATGTGTCCACCAGACTGAGCAGCACGAAGGTTCACAGTGATGTTTGAAAGATTTATTTCGATGGAGTGCGGGGAAAACACACCCACAGAGGCATGAATACTTAGTGGCAAACAGGTAGTGTCTGTAGAGTAACCCATTATTGTTCCTTATGCATAGACTTTTCTGTGTGGGACAAGGATTTGTTTAAATTCTAACTCAAAATCACTACAGATATTTCAACCACATGAAAAATCATCACAGCATCTATTCTTGATTCATGGCAGTCAGAAAGCACATGATAATCTCCAATATATTTCTATGGCTTAAAAAGACATGCCAGGCTCTATTCCTGTCCTGGCTAGAATCCTGGTGATGCAGTTGGTAGATGGATGGGCCCAGCTGAAAGCCTCAGCATCCAGCACCTGAGGTCGATATCTATGTTTAGAGTGGGAAAGCCATGAAGAATATGATGATACTTCAAGGCTTTTTTTTTTTTTTTGCAGTTTTATTAATGATGGAGATATTGAAGACAAAGAGGAAATGATAAATAACAGAACAACTTGTTCATTTACTTCTTTCAGTTGAAATTCAGGAATTTATCTTGTTCTCAGAACACTCCAAAACATTCTAATTATTTGGAGTCATCTTTAATTTCACAAATATTTCATCAGGAAGAACTGGAATTAGCCATACTACTTAGTAACAGTCATAACTTATTTTATCATTCACAGTGGCATTATTTCCAACATTTTTCTAACATTCCTTTCAAATGTTTATGATTTTGTAAAGTGGAACATTTAAATGTATATAGAATAAATAGAAGTATGGAAAATGAATCATTTATTTCCAGTACATGATAGTACACTTTCATTATTTGATTCCAGAATTGCAGTAGTAGTTATCGTAGCCATTATGCACAGTATTATTAAACTCACTTTTATGAATATAGTGATACATATTTTTTAGAGATTAACGAAATAGTAAATTATCCCCAAAATTATTTTTGTAACTTTGTTTCTGTGATCGTAAGCTTAAAAAAAGTTGCAAGAATAGGACAAGGGACTCCTATACTTTCTTTTCCTAGATTCATCATTTATATTTTGTTTAACATGCTTCATTTTTGCTTTATTTGATTTATTATTTTTATCATTGTCTTTCTCTATAGACATGGATTGATGTATGGGTTTGCATAAACATGTCATACCCACTACCCTCCACACACACTTTTTACAAATTGTTTGTTAATAAATTAAATGAAGAATATTCTTTTAATCCTAAATATTTTGGAGTACATTTCCAGTAACACTGATATCCTCTTACATAACCATGGTTCTGGAAATTTAGGATTGATTAAATGCTATTATCTAATTCATAATCTATATTCAAGTTTTGTCACTTGTCCCAATTATGTCCTTTACAGCCATTAGTTTACAATCAAGGATAATGTGTTGCATGTAACGCTTTCTTTCAGCACCTTTTCTCTGGAATAATTCTTCAGCATTTATTTGAGAATCGTGACTTTTAGGTTTTTGAGGCCTGTTGTCACTTGTTTTGTGAATTATTTCTCAATTTCTGTCTGTCTAATGTTGTTCCATGATTAAATTTATGTTATGCATTTTTAGCGAGAATGTTATTGAAGAGATGCTGTGTCCTTCTTAGAGCATCTTTTCAAGAGGCAGATGATGTTGATTTTTACCAATATTGGTGATACTAACTTTGATCACTTGAGTAGGATAGATTTCTCCGTAATTAACATTTCCATTTTGTAATTAATAAAGGTAATTTGTGGGAAGATACATAATCACACTTTAAGTTATTATTTTAGCATAAATTCATGACTTTCTAATTCCTTTATCATTTATCCTTTAGTTATTAGTTGGTATCCTACTGTCTGGAAGAGTTTTTCTTTCTCATTCATTCATTCATTCATTCACTGATTTATATTGGTTTGGACTCATGATTCTCATTTTGATCATTCAGTTAAATCCCTTACTACCTTTTATCTATTTTTTTAAATTAAAGTTCTTCTAACACAGTTCTAAATTTACAGACAAAATGGGAAAGTAGTAAAGAAATTTCCTATGTAGCTACTCAGAGTTCCTCCTAAAGAGAGTCCAGAGTATCTGACACCCAGTTTTGCCCTTAGTGACATTTTACATAGGTATGGTACATTTATTACAGCGAGTGAACCAATACTAGTGTATTATTAACTAAAATGCATACTTTGCAAGTTTCCCTGGTGTCCTTCTAATCTGTACTTTGTCTCTTCCAGGATCTCAGTCTGAATTCCACACCGCATTTACTCACCATGTTTCCTTAGGCTCCTCTAGACTGTGATGGCTTTTTTAGACTTTCCTTGTTTTTGATAACTTTGACACTTTTTAGAACTCCTGGTTAAATATTTTGTAAAACATCCATCAATTGGGAACTGTGTTATGATTTTCTCATTATTAGACTGGGGCTATGGATATTGAGGGAGAAGGTTCATCAAGATAAACTGCCAGGTTTTTTTTTTTTGCTTTTTTTGTTTTTTTTTTTTTTTGAGACGGAGTCTCGCTCTGTTGCCCAGGCTGGAGTGCAGTGGCCGGATCTCAGCTCACTGCAAGCTCCACTTCCCGGGTTTATGCCAGTCTCCTGCCTCAGCCTCCCGAGTAACTGGGACTACAGGCGCCCGCCACCTCGCCCGGCTAGTTTTTTGTATTTTTTTAAGTAGAGACGGGGTTTCACCGTGTTAGCCAGGATGGTCTCGATCTCCTGACCTCGTGATCCGCCCGTCTCGGCCTCCCAAAGTGCTGGGATTACAGGCTTGAGCCACCGCGCCCGGCCAAACTGCCAGTTTTATAACATCCTATCAATGGTACATACTATCAACATGAATTATCACTGTTGCTGTTGAACTTTAACACCTGGTTTGGACAATGATTCTCAGGGTTCTCCACTGTAAAAGTGTTTATTTTCCTCCATTTCCATGGTATACTCTTTAGAAGGAAGTCACTATGAGCAGCCCACACTTCAATCATAAGATATGCTCTACTTCCTCACGGGGGGATTATCTATATAAATTATTTGGAATTCTGACTCCTTCAGGCTGACTTCTGTAGACTTGGACATGTTTTCTTCCCAGCACTTTCTTACTGGAACATTGTTTTCCTTCAAAAATAAATTACTCAGTTCTTACTTTTCTTTGAAGTATCTTATTTATAATATGTGAGTTTATATACTCACGGGCTACATTCAGCTTCATAGTATTTTTCTATTATCCGTTTGTCACTAGCACTTTTTGTGCTAATGCATTAGTGACAAATGCATTAGTAAAATCATGAGGCGCAGGGTCTTCTGTAAGCCCATAAGCCCCTAGAAATAGCCTAAAACAATGTGGCCAATGGAAGATTCTGCTCATAGCTTAAAAATTGCCAATCTTGGGAAATTCGCTTGCGCTGCAACATTTTGAGGGAAGTGACTACCTTCCCTATTAAAGTCTTTCAGTTTAAATGTATACCTTTGTTTTTGTTCTCACCCACAATTTTCCAGCACCTCTTCCACTACTTCTTCTATCCATTTTCTGCATACTCCAACCGAGATATACCACAATTATATTTTCCTCCAGGCTCACTGTTTATTATATTAATGTTCCTGTCACTTTTGAGTTGGGGAGCGATCTTGTGTCCAGAAAAATTAGACTTATAACAAAAACTTCTCTTAGACATTTGAGTGAAAAGTCAAGAGTTTATTTTGCAGCTTTTTCTTAGCACAGGGATAGTGCCCTGCATTCTCCAGCTATAAAGCCCTTAAACTCTTCCTGTCAAAAGTTATATTAATCTCTCTTCCTTGAAGGAAATGTGTGAACCCTGAGAACTTCATTTTTTTTTTTATGTTAAAATCCACTTCATTTGTATGTGAGTTGTCAGTGTTAGAAATTTATGTAATGATCAGTAACCCATGCTTTAGCGCCATCTGTCATCCAAAAATGGAAGAATGAGAACAAACTAAAATTCCTAAGAACCCAGGCTCCCAGCAGCTGCAGCACATCCTGGTGGTGATTGTGAAGACAGAGTTCAGAGTCCTGGACAGAAATGATTCCAGGGAACCACTGTTGATGGACTTCAATGAAGAGCAAATTATACTGCCTTTTAAATTATACAATTAGTAGAATTTACTGTGAATATTCAAAAGTACAGAAGATTACACAAATTAAACATTAAAAGATATATACACAATATCCTTTTCTCATTTAACTGCATACCATTTTTAACTGTGTTTTTCCACAGTGTATCCAAATGAACTTATATATGTCTACCTACATAGAGATAGCGATTTAGATGTAGATACAGCTATAACTATAGATATTAGATTTTTCATAATGCTTTCAATGGCATTTAACCAGATCTATATCTACTAATGTATATGTTTCCATATGTAATACATTGTTGTAGCTATATATATATATAATATATAGCTATATAGTGATACTCACATTTTATTTTCCAAATTGGCTCTTATTTGTAGCATGTCCTGGTGCTCTTTCCATATCATTAGCTATCCACTGCAGTATTTTTGTTAGCACTTTGTACTCCAGAATATATATACCCTTCAATTTGTCTATGGCCCATTCATAAAAATTTACTGTGTTTTTATTTTTAAATTTTGCAGAAAATGTTGCAGAAAGCATTCTGATGAACCTTACGCTTCAGTAATAATAAAATCAATGAGTAAAAAAGGATATAGAAATTACATATCCTACATTAAAATGTGTATGTAACAGGCCAGGCACGTGGCTCATGCTTGTAATCCTAGCACTTTGGGAGGCCACGGTGGGTGGATCACCTGAGGTTGGGAGTTCATGACCAGCCTGGCCTGAACATGGTGAAATCCCGTCTCTACTAAAGATACAAAAATTAGCCGGGCATAGTGGCAGGCACCCGTAATCCCGCTACTTGGGAGGCTGAGGCAGGAGAATCACTTGAATCCAGGAGGCGGAGGTTGCAGTGAGCCAACATCATGCCACTGCACTCCAGCCTGGGCACTAAGAGTGAGACAGTGGCTCAAAAAAAAAAAAAAAAAATGTGTATGTAATAAATTCCATAGGCAATTCTCAAGCCTGAGTATTAGTAATTCGTTTCTCCCCAGTCAGGCTAAAGTGGCTTCTCAAATTAGCTTATTTTAGTTTTGGAGGATACATAGGGTTTATTGTGTTATTTATGTGTTTTTCTGGAAAAGTGCCTGCTCATGTCACTTAATACATTATTTTAAAAATTAGGTTGCTTTTATTATTTATTTTAGGTCATGATATTTTATCAGCATTATATCAGGTCCTTCACTGCAAATACATTACAAATATTTAACTATTTGTAGTCTTTCTCTAGTGTGCTTAAACATTATTAATAATTTTATGGACAAATGTAAATATTTCAGATTTCACGTGGACACGTCAAGAAATATTTTATTGCTGTTTAGTTTTCATTTAAGATGCATAGTCTTATTACATCTGGAATTTATATGTGTGGTCAAAGGTGGAGAATCTAAGGTTACTTTATTAATATATGGCTGGAAATTCTAAAATCTTTATGCATCCACTCTGGATTGTAGATTTTTATTAAGCCAAGTTTTATGTTATATACAAAATCTATTCAGTGGAAAATTGTAACAGGAGTCTCCCTGAATAGTATGAAAAGTGCTATTTTTTAAAACCATTTTTGAGTATTTTCTTCTTCTTGTGATTTATTGATACTGCTACGTTTGTCTAAATACGTATTTTAGGGTGCACGCTACTTAATAAGCTATTAACCTTTCAGATTCAGCTTTTCAGGACGGACCTGTAAGAATGCAGCTACAGAATGTATAAACTACAGGATTTTCTTTCCATGCAACCTGAAATACTTTTTTTCTGGAAGCAACGGCAAAATCAAGTTATTTTACACTTATTTTTGCTATGCTGAAAAACAGCAAGGACATAGAAATCGATCGTGGGGTGTCAGAGACTTTTGGAAACTGTTTATTCTTGACTTCTTAACCGCCCAGAGAGAACACTCAATGAGCCTCTGGTCTCCGGGTATCCCCGGTTTGTCGCGGGACGGTAGCCATGGGGCGCCTGACAGCGTACGGCCGCAGAAGCGCCGGTCAGACCTGAGGCCACCTCGCGGTGTGCTGTGGGAAGGTCACGTGGGCGGCGGGAGGACGCCGGCTGCGGGGGCTTGGCCGGAAGCGGCGCTGGTGGGGCGGAGCCGGGCGGAGGCGCTGCGTTCCTGCCGGCCTCAGTCTCTCGGGCCTCAGCCAGGTGCCTTTAAGATGAGGGCGCTTACTAGGAATTTCTCATCTGTAGTTTGCCCGCGGAAGTGGAGATGCGAAATACAGCTCAACTCCCCTGACCTCATTCTTCCTAGGGTTTAGGCCCCCAGACGTGGATTTTGCTTGTTTCTTTGTTTCCTCCTATGTAAAGGGATTGGCTCTTTTTTTTTCTTTCCTGGACAACGTAAAAGTCTGTTTTTAATGTCTATCGATTTTATATTCATGTGACAATCCACAAATAAAGTTGCTTATTGTATTCCTTTGTATCATTAGTGCTTTATATTTCTACTTTAATTACATTGGTAAGACTTTTTTTTCGAATGTTTAGATCGATGTGGAGTCTTGTTTAATGGGAAGTCAACATCAATTTTGATTTCAGAATTGGATACTGATGCTCCATTTTGTGTTCTTCGGACTTTTTAATCTACCCCAAAAGCTCCAGAAGCAAAATGTCTTCTATAGTTTTATACATTATCTTTAAAATCCTGTGACTATTTACCCGTATATAACCTTATTTAAAAGTTTGTGATTTTTACCCCCAATCTTTTAATTTTCATTGCACTTAAAACAACTTTATTAACTTCATTAATAGCAAAACTATTGACATTTATTTTTGAACCACTTATATATGAAACTCCTCCGACTTCAGAATTTTGTTTCTAACTTACCCCACCCTTGTACCTCGTATGCCATCTCCTAGCTCAGTCATCTGTCCATTGCAGAAATCTCTTCACTGCCACCTCTCACGAAATAAGCAAGTGTAGGTTCTTTTTTCCTATGTGTTGTAAGTTATGTGGAATTTACCTCCATGTTTTTCTGTATTCTAAAAGTATTATAAAAGGACATTGATAAAGTTAAGGGTGAAGCAGAGGCAGGAAACAAATCCCAACAACAAAGTTCCTGATATGACAGTTAGGAATGATATTCAGCTGTCTTCTTACAGACTTAGACATTTTCTTTGAGGACTATTCAAAAACTATATGCGAGTAATTATTTTGCTGTGTTAACTTTCTAATTTTTGACGGAAGAAAATATTTTGCTGATAAAAATTTAAATCTAGAAAAAAATTACATAATAAAAGACTGTCATCTACTTTCTGAATCCTGAAATTTGTAACGACTTTCAACCTTCACACTTGGGTGTCTGCGTTTTCAGATCTATGCATGTAAACACCTGTATACACAAATAGGTGTATTTCTGTTTTCCTGCTTGCAGTAGACTATACAATGGTAATTGTGTTAATTTAAACTAGATATATCATGTCATAGTATTGCCATGTGGTGTTATCAGTGCTCCTTTAATTGGTTGGAACGTTGTAACTCAAAAAATACATAGTATACCTTCTTACATCCACCGCACAAGTGAGGACACTAAAAATATGATAGGTAGGGTAACCATTGAAAGGTTATAAAGGCATCATAACAAATCAGAACACTGTCGTTCTGGTTCGCTGCACCCTACCATCCTCTTCACCACCGTATAGGAAGAAAAATCATCTCACTGTTCTGTTGTTCTACAGTCTTTTACTGTGGATATGTTAAATATTCAGAAATTACTGATTATTTCTAATGTTTCTCTAGTAATCTGTTGAAAGGGTGTGTTATAGTATATTTACCAAATTATCCATTGTTCTTTGATGGATATATACAGTAATTTATTTTGTGTTTTGCCAAAAGAAACAGTATGGGAGTACACATCCCTGTACATTTGTCTGCACTAGAAGTCTATTATTTTTGTAGAATATATTCGTAGAATTTAAAATTCTGGGTCAAAGGATGTGCATCTCTGAAATCTTACATAGTAGCAGATTGCTACCCAAGTTACATTACCTTTTTTTTTTGAGAAGATGGTCTGGCTCTGTCGCCCGGGCTGGCGTGCAGTGGCACAATCCTGGCTCACTACAAGCTCCGCCTCCTGGGTTCTCGCCATTCTCCTGCTTCAGCCTCCTGAGTAGCTGGGACTACAGGTGCCCGCCACCACGCCCAGCTATTTTTTTTTTCTTTTGTATTTTTAGTAGAGACGGGGTTTCACCGTGTTAGCCAGGATGGTCTCTATCTCCTGACCTCGTGATCCGTCTGCCTCAGTCTCCCAAAGTGCTGGGATAACAGGTGTGAGCACCACGCCCAGCCAGGTTTCACCAATTTTTATATGCAGTCTTTATATATACAAATATATTAAATTTTATTGTGTGTATACATTTGTATAGCAACCATTACACTCAGGATACAGCGTTTTTCCAACGCTGCAAAAAAAAATTAGCACATGCAACCCTGAGTTAACAATACCCTCCTCCAGTCCTACTCCTGACCTCCATGGATTTGTTCTCCATGACTATAAATTTATAATTTCAAGGACGTGTTACAAAGTATAAAATAGTTATAAATGTATGGAAAGTAATCTTTTGATATTTGTTTTTTTTCCAGTCCAATGATGTGAAATCTATGTCAGTGCATGTATCAATAGTGTGTTTGTGTTTATTTCTGAGTAATATTCTGTTGCATAAGTGTATCATTGTTTATTCCTCATTGCTTCAAGGACATTTGGGTTATTTGCTGATTTGGGCAGGACAAATAATGCTGCTGTGAACATTGCACAGATTTTTGTGTCAACGTTAGTTTTCATTTCTCTAGGGTAAAAATGTTCAAGGGTAGACTGCTAGATCATATGGTAAGTGCATTTTTAACTTTATAATAAAATGTCAAACTGTTTTTCACAATAGCTCTACCATTATATATTCCCAACACCACTTGGTGTTTTCATATTTTTTAATTATTTTAGTGATTTCAGTAGATACAGTGGGTATATCATGATGACCTTAATTTGAATTTCTCTAATGGATAATAGTGTGCCATCGATATATTCTCTTTAGCATAATGTCTATTGAAGACATTCCCATTTTAAATAGATTATTTTCTTTACCATTTGGTTTAGATAATTCCTTGTGTTTTCCTGATAAGACTCCTTTGTCGGTCGTATGATTTACACATGTTTCTGCACCTTCTCACTCGCTTAGCATTATCATTCACGGAAATCCAATTTATTGATTGTTTTTCTTTCATGAATTGTGCTGTTGGTGTTATGTCTAAGATGTCTTCTTCCAAACTTAGGTTAACAAATTTTCTCCTACATTTTCTTGTATAAAATTTCGCAGATTTTCATTTTAGATTGAGATAAATAGTCCATTGAAATTATTTTTGCTTTAGGTGTAAAGCATAAGGTAAAGTTCATTTTCTATGTGTGGGTTGGATATGCAGCCAACACCTTCTGTTTAAATCTTACTTCACTGAATTTCTTTCGCACACCTGTCAAAAAGGTTTTGTCTTTTATTCTGTGGGTCTGTTTCCAGACTCTATTCTGTTTCACTGATATGTCTCTGTCTGTCCACAATTCTGCGATGTCTTAACTACTGTGGCTGTACACTACATCTTATATTCAGGTACTATGATTCCTCCAACGTAATTGTTCTTTCTCAGAACTGTTGTAGCCATTTTAGTTCATTTGTCTTTCCATGTAAGTTTTAGAATGTCTGCTGTTGGCCGGGCGCGGTGGCTCAAGCCTGTAATCCCAGCACTTTGGGAGGCCGAGACGGGCGGATCACGAGGTCAGGAGATCGAGACCATCCTGGCTAACACGGTGAAACCCCGTCTCTACTAAAAAATACAAAAAAACTAGCCGGGCGAGGTGGCGGGCGTCTGTAGTCCCAGCTACTCGGGAAGCTGAGGCAGGAGAATGGCGTAAACCTGGGAGGCGGAGCTTGCAGTGAGCTGAGATCCGGCCACTGCACTCCAGCCTGGGCGACAGAGCGAGACTCCGTCTCAAAAAAAAAAAAAAAAAAAAAAAAAAATAGAATGTCTGCTGATGTCTACAAAAAAATGTGCTGGGATTTAGGTAGGAATTTATTTATATATATTAATTGGGGAACAATTAGCATCTTTGCTGTGTTTAGTTTTCCATTCTATGAACAAAGTATGTCTTTTTACATATTTAGGTCTCGTTTTTTTTTTTTAAATGTTCTATAATTTTCAGTGTAAGATTCTGCACGTTTTGTCATATTTATGCCTTTTTTATTTTTATGGTATTTTTAAAATTTGAGTTTCTTGGCCGGGCACAGTGGCTCACGCCTGTAATCCCAGCACTTTGGGAGGGCAAGGCACATGGATTGCTTGAGGTCAGGAGTTCAAGACCAGCCTGGGCAACATGGTGAAACCCTGTCTCTACTAAAAACACAAAAATTAGCCAGGTGTGATGGCGCACACCTGTAATCCCAGCTACTCAGGAGGCAGAGGCTTATAATCACTAGAACCCTGGAGGAAGAGGTTGTAGTGAGCTGAGATTGTACCACTGCATTCCAGCCTGGGTGACAGAGCAAGATTCTGGCTCAAAAAAAAAAAAAAAAAAAATTAGTTACACACACAGACACACACACACACACTGTGTTTATCTTCTATCTCTAATCTGGCATCTGGCTGCATTCAATTATTAGTTCTTGGGGTTCTTTGGTAGATTCCCTGAGATCGTCTACATAGATGTCATGTCATCTGCAAAATAGTTTTCTTTCTTTTTTCCTATCTGTATTATTTTTCTTTTTTCCTTTTCTATTTTTTTCCTGATTGCACTAGCTAGGGCACCATGTAGCATGTTGAAGAAGTGGTAAGAATTGACATATTTGCCTTTTTCCAATCCTGGAGACAATACGTAAGTGTCTTAGAGTTTAGTATGATGTTCGCTGTAGGTTTTTAGTAAATGTTCTTTTCAGCTTAAGGAAGTTAACTTCGTTGGACTTTGGCCTATTCCTACTTTGCTAACAGATTTTATCCAGAAAGAATGTTAGCAATTGTATGCCTTGAATTACTTCTAAATTTATTTAGATTTGTTTTTTTGCTCTAGAATATAGGCTACCTTTCTAAATGTTCGGTGTGCTTCCAAAAAGTGAGTGTATTCTGTTGCTGTTGGGTGGAGCATGTGAATCTGTAAATGCCAGTTAGAATAAGTTATAGAATAGTATTTTCCCAACATTCTATATTCTTACCAATATTTTTTCCTCTACTTACTTAATATTGAGAGAGGGGTACTAGAATTTCCAACTATAGTTTTTAATTTGTGTGTTTCTCTTTGAAGTTCTATCAGTTTTCACTTCATGTATTTTGAAGATCTGTTGCTTGGTGATAAATGATTGGTATTCCTGTAGGTTCTTGATAAACTGACCTATATTGTTATGAACTAATTTTCTTTATTCCTGGTACGATTTTGGTAGGAAATCTAGTTTGATTTTTAAAAACATCACCATTACAGGTTTGTTTTGATATTTGTTATGATGGCATATATTTGTCTATTCTTTTATCTTTACACTGTCTGTGTCTCTGTATTTAAAATGCATTTCTTCAGGAAACATATTATTCTGGTGGTTGATTTAGGGTTTACTGTGTATGTTTAACTTATCAGAGTCTACTTTCAAGTGATATCCTACAAGTGTATGAAATGTGTAAGAGTCTTAAAATGGTATAAATGCATTTCTCCCTTTCTGACCTTTGTAAATTTGTCATACAGTTTACTTTTACTGGCAATCCCTCTGCACATTGTAATTATTTTTGTGTCAATAGTAAATTATATGTTAAACATATTTAAACACTACTAAAATTATCTTACTCATGGAACTACAAATCCCTGTGTTCTTCACTCTTTTGTGTAGATTCAAATTTTTATCTGGCATTGTTTACCTTCTACCTGAAATTTAACATTTGTTGTAGTGGGGGTCTACTAGTGATGTGTTATTTCTGGTTACATATACATGAAACAGTCTTCGCTTTTCCTTGCTTTTGGAAAATATTTTTGCTTTGTATAGAATAGTGATTGACTTTTTCTTCTTTCATTGCTTTAACACTATCACCACACCATCACTTCTGTGTTGTTTTTGAGAGGTGAAGCCGGCTGGGCTTCTGGGTGGGGTGGGGACTTGGAGAACTTTTCTGTCTAGCTAAGATTGTGAACACACCAATCAGCGCTCCGTGTCTAGCTAAAGGTTTGTAAATGCACCAATTAACACTCTGTAAAAACGCACCCATCAGCACTCTGTGTCTAGCTAAAGGTTTGTAAACACACCAATCAACACTCTGTAAAAACGGACCAATCCGCACTCTGTAAAATGGACCAATCAGCGCTCTGTAAAATGGGCCAATCAGCAGGATGTGGGCAGAGACAAATAAGGGAGTAAGAGTTGGCCGCCTGAGCCAGCAGCCGCAACCCGCTGGAGTCCCCTTCTAGGCTGTGTAAGCTTTGTTCTTTCACTCTTCACAGTGAATCTTGCTGCTGCTGACTTTTGGGGTCGGCACCACCTTTATGAGCTGTAACACTTACTGCGAAGGCCTGTGGCTTCACTCCTGAAGTCAGCAAGACCACCAACCCACTGGGAGGAACAGGCAACTCCAGAGGCGCCATCTTTAAGAGCTGTGGCACTCACTGTGAAGGTCGGCCGCTTCACTCCTGAAGTCAAGCCCGACCAGGAGACCACGGGAAGGACGAAACTCCAGACACATCTGAACAGCTGAAGGAACAAACTCTGGACACACCATCTTTAAGAGCTGTAACGCTCACCGCGAGGGTCCATGGCTTCATTCTTGAAGTCAGCGAGACCAAGAACCCATGGGGAATAACCAATTTCTGACACATTTTCATTGAGAAATCTGATGTTATCCTGATTTCTAGTCTTTTTTTTTTTTTTTTTTTTTTTTTTTTTTTTTTTTTTTGAGACGGAGTCTCGCTCTGTCACCCAGGCTGGAGTGCAGTGGCCAGATCTCAGCTCACTGCAAGCTCCGCCTCCCGGGTTTACACCATTCTCCTGCCTCAGCCTCCCGAGTAGCTGGGACTACAGGCGCCCGCCACCTCGCCCGGCTAGTTTTTTGTATTTTTTTAGTAGGGACAGGGTTTCACCGTGTTACCCAGGATGGTCTCGATCTCCTGACCCCATGATCTGCCCACCTTGGCCTCCCAAAGTGCTGGGATTACAGGCGTGAGCCACCGCGCCTGGCTTGATTTCTATTATTTTCTACCAACATGTTTTTTTTCTGTCTAGATACTTTTTTTTTTTTTTATCATTGTTTTGGAGCCACTTGGTCATGAAGTGCTTTTTAAATAGATATATTCATGTTTCTTGTGTTTGGGAACTCACTGAACTTTTGAATGTGTAGGTTTATACTTTGTGTAAATTTGGACTCCAGTTACACATATGTGAGGCTGCTTTGAAGCTATCCCCAGCAGCTCACGGATACTGTTTTCATTCATGTTTATTATGCTGGTCTCTTTTATTTTAGATGGCGTCCATTGCCGTATCTTCAAGCTTACTAATCTTTTCTTCTGCAAGTCTGATTTGCAGTTAATACCATTCCCTGTACTTTTAAAACGTCACTGACATTGTAGTTTTCCTCCCTAGAAGTTTTATCTGGGTCTTCTTTATTTTCACCACATCTTTGTTAACTTTTCAGTGTATAGAGTGCAGTGACAAAAACTGTATCTATGTATGAAAAACAGTAAAATTTAATGTTAATATAACAGCTGTGTCACTTCTGGGCCGGTTTCAAATAGTTAAAAATTACTCATTCTGGGTCATATTTTTCTATTTCTTTGCATGCCCAATATTTATTCGATGCCAGCTATTGTGAATTTTAGCTTGTTGGGTACTGTAAATTTTTGTATTCCAATAAATACACTTGATGACTGTTCTGAGACATTTCTTGGGAACAGTTTTATTCTTTGAAATCTTGCCTCTTATTTGCTACTTGGACCCGGATAACTGTATTTAATCTAGGACCAATTCTCTACTGCTGAGACAAGACCCATCTGTATCTTCTTTCCAGTGTCCTATGAATCTTGAGGTTTACCAATTTGGCTGATGTAAATTAAGAAAAGAAATTATTTCCAACCTTGTGTGTGAGTCACCTCTAATCAAATGAGGTGATTCTTTGCCCAGCCTCAGTTAGTTTCTCAACTCAGATGCACTGCAGGAACTTGGGCCAATCTCTAGAGTTTTTTCTGTGACTATACCTCTCTTTTTCAGACCTGTTCTAGAAAATAGAGTCACCTTGTTCTTTCGAACTTCAGATCCTTCATTTCAAATCAAAAAGTTTTCCAAGATCTTTGCCACTGGAAAAATTTTTGTAATCATTAAACTGGGGGCAATACTAGGACAAAGGTCATTGTTTCAAATCTTTCAGGTGTCACTGCACTGACCTTCAATATTTGACATACACTATCTTGCAAACCATTGACTCACATGTACCCATATTTTTGTGTTTACCTATGGTGAGACATTCAAAGCATAATGATTTATCCACAACATTGTGATTCATTCTTCTGGCAATTATTCAATTATTATTGTATCACTGGCTGTATGCTCCTAGTTGGCAAAATTAAGGTGAAGAAGGAACAATGTGAATCAAATTCACAGGGAAAACAGACAAGTGAACTGGCATGTGTCATATGACAGGGAAAATAAGAATTGTTCTACTAACAGTGTCTGTAGCAGTCTCCATGGGTTCATTCGGTGTGTGCCACTGTCTGAAAGATTTAATATGCATCTAAAATAAAGGATAAATATCACAGCCAAAATGTGATACAGTAAATAGCCTTATTTTATACTTGAGTCCCTGTAGAATTACAGAGGTATACATTTTATTCACATAAAAATGAAAGCAACATTAGAATTCATGTGTCAATGAATTTTAAAGTATCTTGAAATTCCTATTCTGATTTGGTTGAATCAGAATTTGATTTAAAGAATGGATATCTGCAGTACATTTTGCAGTGGCAAAGACATGGAATTAACCTAGATGCCCAGCAGTAGTGGAGTAGATAATGAAAATGTGCCACATACATACTACAGAATACTATGCAGCCATAAAAAATGAAATCGTGGCTGGGCACGGTGGCTCACGCCTGTAATCCCTGCACTTTGGGAGGCTGAGGCAGGTGGATCACGAGGTCAGGAGATCGAGACCATCCTGGCTAACACGGTGAAACCCCGTCTCTACTAAAAATACAAAAAATTAGCTGGGCGTGGTGGCGGGCGCCTGTAGTCCCAGCTACTCGGGAGGCTGAGGCAGGAGAATGGCGTGAACCCGGGAGGCGGAGCTTGCAGTGAGCTGAGATCCGGCCACTGCACTCCAGCCTGGGCGACAGAGTGAGACTCCGCCTAAAAATAAAAAAGAAATTGTGTCTTTTGCAGCAATATGGATGCACGTGGAGGGCATTATCCTAAGTGAGTTAACACAAGAAAACAAAGCCAAATGCTACATGTTCTAACTTATGAGTGGGAGATAAATACTGAGTACACATGAACACAAAGAGGGGAACAATAGATCCTAGGGTTTGCTTGAGGATGGAGGGTGAGGACTGAAAATGCTACCTATTGGGTACAGTGTGCACTAACTGGGTGACAAAATCCTTTGCATATCAAGTCCCAGTGACACACAGCTTACTCATATAACGAATCTTCACATGGACACTGTGAATCTAAAATAAAAGTTGGAAGAAAATTTTAAAAAGTCAGAACGTGGGAAAATAAAAAGTGCCAGAATTGAAATAAAGTAAACAAATAATGGGTATCTTAATGTCTCCTTTTGTGGAATGAAGAGGACAAAGAAATCATTTTTTAAAAAGGAGGCTGCACCATTGTTTGTGTGATTTACACCTCACCCTCCATTCTGCCAGTGTTGATGCAGGTGGCCCTATCAGAAAGAGACAGAAGAAAATTCCAGAAAAAGTTCATCCAAGTGCAGATAATGAAAACCATGTCCTGACTCACACTTAGCCAAAGAACAAATGTGGTAGAAATTCAAAAACATGCATAATAAAATTAGTGACATAGGGTAAATAATAAGGATTTGGAAATATTTATGAAGGGACCTATATTAACAGATAGGAATCCAGAGAAGAAGATTTTAAATGCTCTAAGAGGGTAACACTGTCCTGAAGGACAGAAGAGGAGCAGATGAGGTAGAAGAAGCCTAGCCCATGAGAGTGGCTCTGCAGTGGATTGAGGATGGAGAGGCTGCAGAAGAGGCTGAGGGGGAGTCAGGGCTCCCACTCTGCCCTGAGAACAGAAGGGAGCAAAATCAAAACAAAACAGAAACAGAAACATGCTTATCATCCAGTGCAAACCCTCTTCATATTGAGACACTTGGAGTTTATTGGGAAGTAGACAAGAATACAGGTAAGGATTTGGAGAGATTTATTAGTTCATGTGTGAAGTTAAATATGAAGAAGAATCTTCTGTGTTGCTCTTTGTCCACTACATGTGTGGGGCTTACAGGGGAGGAGAATAGAAGAAGTTTTAAAATTATCTGATGTTTAAGTCCAGCGAGGATTCAGGAAACTTACAGACACCAAACTGTAAGTGGAAGAGATGCCCTTGCTAACTCAGGGAACAGGCGTCAGACCTGGACTGGGATTGACAAGAGAGGTCTCCAGGAGGAGGAGCATTGGAGGAGATTCTGGAGAGTGAGGAGCAGTGAGTCCCGCCAACAGGGGAGGGAAAGAGAAGAGGAAACAATGTGCCCGTGGTCCAGGCCAGGGCATGAGAAGAGGGCAGTGGATTGGAAGGACCGTTGGGATGAGTAATACATGAGGAGGTAGGAGCAGGAAGGGCTGACCATGGAAGGACTGGGCAGGGAAAGGAGGGCTGCTCCCTGAGGATTGCATTCTGTGGGGAGGGATTTGAATATCTTGTTCTGGTTTCATTAAAATGGTGACCCAGTCCTCGAGGTCAGCCTGGAGGAAGACAGAGTCAAGATGGTACCTGAGCATTACCAGGAGGGGTTGGGTCTAGAGAGGAACGAGGGTGGAGAGAGAGGACCCAAGGCTCCTGGACAGGGAGGCTCGGGTGCTTAGATGCTCTTGTTGCCATTTCTCTGTCGTTCAGAACCCGCACCACACCTCCAGCCCTGGCCTCCATCCCTGGGGCACTTCGCAGGTGTGGGTAGGATCCCCGCAGAACTTCAGAGCGGCGTTCTCATTGCGCCCCCTGGCGTCCATCCATCAGAAGTTGAGCGCAGCCTCACCGGAAGCTGTGGATGAAACGGGTGCGCAGCTGCGCAGAGTAAAGCGCCTGGCGCCAGGACGCAGGTGAGGCTTGTAGGAGATGAGCCAGGTGCGGCCGCGGGCGAACCTTCACAGAACGATTTTTTGCACAGGTTCACCTGTGCCTGCGTTTCCTCTAACTTGTTCTTTGATATTCTCATAAAAACTTCATGATTTTCTCCTGTGTCACAGAGCGTAACGAGGATTTTGATGTCTTGTCTCCTGTGCTCTTTTTCATTATGTATGTAGCAATGGTTGCTTACATTTCTTATTGGTGGATTACTCATAAAGTATTTCCCAGCTGAGTGAAAAATGAGATTATCTACTTTAATACGCTTTTGGTTGGTCATTTCTGAAGATTACTGTCTACTTATTTCAGGAGGGAATCACCTCTGCATGCCTTAAACAAAGATTCTATTTGGGGCTGTGTTTTCCTTCTTAAATTTGGACACTTCTGTGTTCTGGAAATTGTTAAGTAATATTCATTTGAAAAATTCAGTTGGTGTATCTCTTACTTGGCTTTTACTGTCTTTGCAATCTCATATCTTTTCTTCTGCTTACTTTGTATTTAATTTGTTATTCTTTTCTAGGATCCTAAGGTGGAAACTTAGATTATTGTTCTAGATCTTTTCTTTTTTAATATATGTAGTATATTTCTTTTTTAATAAGATATATATCTTATATCTTTTAATTTAATTTATAAGTATCTTTTTAAAATTAAAAGTGGGTGTCTTGTAGACAACAACACATAGTTTTTTGATTTGCTGTGTCTTTTAATACTGGTACACTTAGACCAGAGACGTTCATAGTGATTGCTGATACAATTGCATTAATACCAACCATATTTCTTACTGTTTTATGTTTGCTGTTCTTGTTCTTTGTTTATATTTTTGTATTCTACTCTTTCTGCATTGTGTGATTTCAACTGAATGTTTTATATTCCATTCTTACCCTTTACTAGCATATCAGCAATAGTTAAAACTTTCTAAAGTAACTTCTCTAGAGAATAAAAGCTTTTATTTTTTCTTGTGTTAATTGATTCAACAGATAAGAACTGGTTGAAAACAATAGCAATAACTGACTTTTTTATGTATATTTATATATATGCTTCAATACAGGTGACATGAATGAGTAATGATACGACGTACAAGACAGAGGATTTAGGATTGTTCTCTTACTATAAGATACTCACAATACTTGTGAAATGATGTAGTTTTATTTGTAAATGTATATTGAAACTTCTGGGGCAGGCTATTAGACCAAGGGCCTCAGCTCCTTGCTGGCTGTTGGCCTAAGGCTGCATTCAGTCCTTCTCCTGTTGCTTTCTCCCACATAGCGGAATGCTCCTTCAAAGCCACAAAGAGAAAGTCTGCTAGGAAGAAAGAAATCACAAACTTATGTAAAATCATCACCCGAGTCATAGCCCATTACTCTTTTGATATTCTGTTGTTTACAAGCAAGTCACAGTTCTTGACCACACTCACTGGGAGGGGATTAGAATACAAGGTTGTGTACACCAAGAGGTGGGCATCATTGGGCAACATGTTAGGTTCTATCGGCCACATCAGGTCTTTTCCAGGTTGCAATGGTTTCTCAGTTCTTCACTTACATTTTTTTTCACTTTACCCTTTTTAAAAGCATTGATTGGCCGGGCGCGGTGGCTCACGCCTGTAATCCCAGCACTTTGGGAGGCTGAGGTGGGCGGATCACAAGGTCAGGAAATCGAAACCATCCTGGCTAATGCGGTGAAACCCCGTCTCTACTAAAAATACAAAAAAATTAGCCGGGCGTGGTGGCCGCGCCTGTAGTCCCAGCTACTCGGGAGGCTGAGGCAGGAGAGTGGCGTGAACCCGGGAGGGGGAGTTTGCAGTGAACAGAAATCATGCCACTGCACTCCAGCCTGGGCGACAGAGCGAGACTCTGTCTCAAAAACACAACAACAACAACAACAAAACCACATTGGTCAGGTTTTTTGTCTTTGTTTTTGTCTTGTAAAATGTCCTACAATATGGGTTTGATGGTTTCTCAAAATTAAATTGGGAATATGGATTAATTTAGACACATTTATCTAAGTTTGAAGGCAATAATCAGTTAATTATTTAGAAATAAAAATTTAGAAAAATAATCAAGAAGAATTAGGGCATGAGAGTAGAGAATTTAAAATAATAATTACCTGCAGTGAGTAAGAAAGCGGCTGGAATTGGGGAGATGCACTCAGCAGGCATCACGAATATTGATAATGTCCTCTATAGCAAGCTCAGCAGTGACTTAAAAAACACATAACTTTGTTTTTATTTTAGAAGAGTTTTAGTTTCAGAATAGTTGCGAAGACAGTACAAAGCACTAATATTTTCCACAGTTTCCCTTATTATTGATTTCTTACATTACTGTGGAATATTTGTCACAATTATTGAAGCGATAGAATACGTTAACATTCACTAACATCCACACATTAATTGAATGATTTTAGTTTTCACTTAATGCCCATTTTGTATTCCAGGATCCCTTTTTTTTTTTTTTTTTTTTTTTTTTTTTTTGAGACGGAGTCTTGCTCTGTCGCCCAGGCTGGAGTGCAATGGCCGGATCTCAGCTCACTGCAAGCTCCGCCTCCCGGGCTCACGCCATTCTCCTGCCTCAGCCTCCCGAGTAGCTGGGACTACAGGCGCCGCCACCTCGCCCGGCCAGTTTTTTTGTATTTTTAGTAGAGACGGGGTTTCACCGTGTTAGCCAGGATGGTCTCCATCTCCTGATCTCCTGATCCACCTGCCTTGGCCTCCCGAAGTATTGCGATTACAGGCGTGAGCCACCGCGCCACTTAAGAGACAGGTCACTCCTTGTTCATGTCTACTTCTTTCTCCTTTCTGGCCTTCCAAATCTGTCTTTTTCTGGAGAATTTGGTGAAGGATGCTATTCCATGTATACATCATAATAAATTTTAATGTATGCATTAGAATGAAGAAAAAAGGGGGATTTGACAAGTCACTTAGTTTAAATACTATGATTAAAGTGGTCTGAATTTAATAACCCTCCATGTTTAAGGTTTAAATTTTAAATGAGCCTATCACTTCTCAAGGAGTAAGATATGAGCTTGTAGGGGTGGAAATGTTCCTTGTGCAAATACCTAAAATAACAGCACCTAAACAATGGTTATCCTGATATTGGAAGTCAAAAATGTGGTCCAGGTCAGCTGCAGCTCCCACTCCAAGTCTCCAGCCTGCTCGTTTCATCAATACAGTTATGAATGTGGTATGGAGAATATACTCCATGATTACAGATCATGAAAGCAAAAGTCTTGACTTTGTAGATATTCATAGATCGCAGCATGTAGTCCTGTGACTTTGCAGGCTTTGTAGGCATGTTTCCCAGCAACAACCTGGTGCTCTCCAGCACAGTGCTGGAGCTGTGTAGGGAGTGGGTGGACAGCCCTCCTTGCTGTGGGATTCTTGGTTCAGCCAGCACAAAAGCAGAGTCACCATTCAGCCTATGTCCATCTTTTAGACTGGTACATGGATTGTTGCATGAAGTCCTTCTATTCTGCGGCTTTGAGACTTGACCATGTATAATTTCACAGAATACACAATACCATAAAATCGTGATAGAACCTGTAGAATAAAAAACCTGAATTATAACAGGGTTTTCTCAAAGCTTTTACACAGCTTTATTTTGAAAACTTTCTGAAAGAAATCCTCTACCAAGAAAATGCTATGTAGAATGGAGAAATTTCATTTATGCTCCCTATCACTTAAATTTCTCTATCTTGACTTTTAATGTCCAGCAGTCACGTCTTAGGCTTGAGTGCGATTCTGCAGATGGACTGCCAGAGGGTGTGTGAAAATGGGAGTTTCTGAGATATGGAAGGCAACTGCACCTATCTTTGAAGAAATGGTTCCTGACCCTCAAACTAGTGACGGGGTAATGAGGAGTATCAAGTGAAAGAAGAAAGCGAAGGAGTCCCCAGTGGAATGGTAGATAGATCAGGGAAGCTGATTTGTTGTTCTCGCTCAACATGTCCATTCATCTTCTGAACCCAAGGTTTCTTATGTATATATTTGGTTTGATTTCGCTTATTTTGGTGCCAAGTCAATACCTTTTAAAAACAATACTATTTTGAAATAATTTTAGAAATAGAGAATGTTGCACGGGTAGTATAGAAAGTTGCATATATCCTTTAGCTTACTGTAATGTTAACATTTTATATAACCATAGTAAATTTATGAAAACTGAGGATATGACAATGGTACAAAACCATTAACTGAACTCCTGAATTTCTGTCTACTTTACAAGGTTTTAATATAGTCAACTCTTTGTTCAAGGACCCAATCTAGGCTGTCACGTTACATTCACTTGTCAGGTATATTATTTATTTCTATATAAAAATAACCATGCAGCCGAGTGCGGTGGCTCACACCTGTAATCCCAGCACTTTGGGAGGCCGAGGCAGGTGGATCACGAGGTTAGGGGATCGAGACCATCCTGGCTAACACGGTGAAACCCGTCTCTACTAAAAATACAAAAAAATAGCCAGGCGTGGTGGTGGGCGCCTGTAGTCCCAGCTACTCGGGAGGCTGAGGCAGGAGAACGGCGTGAACCCGGGAGGTGGAGCTTGCAGTGAGCCCAGATCGCGCCACCGCACTCCAGCCTAGGTGACAGAGCGAGACTCTGTTAAAAAAAAAAACAAAAAAACATGCAACTTAGTGGCTCAAAACCACATGCATACTACTGAGAGTTTCTCTAGGTCAGGACCCAGATGTAGATGGTGCTCAAGACTGAAGTCTCAACCAAAGGCTCAGTTGGGTAAAGGATCCACTTCCAATCTCATGTAATCACTAGAATTTAATTTCATGCCAAAGTCAAGATGACTTCACTTGTGAGTTGTTTCAGATGTTTAAAGAATTAATCTTAATACTTCTCAAATTCTTACCAAAAACAAACAAAACAACCACAAAAAAAAAATAACCAGAACAGAATAAATTGCTCTCCAATTCATTTTGTAAGACCAGTTTATCTTCATACCAAAACTAGAAAAAGGTAAGAGAATAAAATTACAGCCCAATATTCCTCATGACTATGACTATTTTTGCTTTATGGTAAAAATATTCAAGGAAATATCAGCAAAAACTAATTCCTGCAATATATAAATATAATTATACACCACGATGAAGGAAATATAATACAGAAATGTAAGTTTTGTTGAATACTGAAGGACTAGGTGGAGAAGGAAACACTAAACTGGCAACCCCAAAAGTCTAATAGGGCTTCATATATTTTTCTTGAAAGACTCACAATTTTCCCAACATTAGACACATGACAAGGATGTCGACTCTTCCCAGTTCTATTCAACCATGTTTCTTCAATATTATATTGTAGACTGTATCCAGGACAGTTAGGCCAGAAAAATAAACATGAGGCATCCCGATTGGAAATAAAGTCAAATACCTCTGTTTGCAAATGAAATAATCTTCTATATAGAAAATCCTAAGGAATCCATTAAAATGTGGCTAAAACTAAGTAAGTTCAGCAAAGTTGCAGTATACAAGGTGAATATTAAACATTCAGTGTTATTTGTGTATATTAATCCAATTAACAACATAAAAACAAAATTAGGAAAACAGTTCATTTAAACAAGCATCAAGAAGAAAAAATACTTCTGATTAAGTGTATGATATGTACACTGAAAACTACATATTGAGTTAAATTAAGTAACTAAATAAATTGAAAGAGACTACATATCCATTAATGAGAAGGCTTAATATTTTTAAGACAGCAATACTTTCCAATAGGATATATAGATTCAATGCAATCCTTATAAAAAGTCCAGCTGCCTTTTTGTGCAATAATAAGCTGACATGAAAATCTATATGGAAATGCAAGAGATCTGTAATAGCTAAAACAATCTAAAAACAATAACAAAATTGGAGTACTCTACTCCTACATCCTAATTTTAAAACTTACTACAATTAAATAGTAATCAATACATTGTAATACTGGTGTAAGGGTAGATACTTAGATCAATGAAATAGAATCAAGCATACAATGAGCTCTGAGTACTCAGAGTGAAGACAGAACAGGTAATAGACACAAAACCATGCTAACATGATACCCCAGGCAAAGAGGACACAGTGCTGAGCAAAGTCCCTCAACTCTGACAGCATGGAGGACATGATTTTCACAACTTACTAAACCCTCTGTGACCAAATTCCCCAGAAGTTTGTCCACCAGAATTCTCAGAAAGATACCATAGCAAAGAACCAAAAGTGATAGCACACCATGAGGCAAGAACCCACCGCCTTGTGTCTACACTCAAGTTTGAAAAGAGCATAGAAGCAACTGGAGGCATGGCTTATATATTTCAGATCAGCAATTTATGTTAACATAATTGAATCTTCCTGGAACCTAAAAGTCTAGGTAAAAACAGTCAACCTCCTAAATCATTAATTCCATGGGTTTCTTTTTCTTCAATATATTCATCAGAGAACAACAAAGTCCATTCCAATTTCCAAGCACTCAAAAGTATATTTCGTCAGAATAGCAAATGAACAGAGCAAAAAGCCATGCTATACCTACTTATGCAGTGACTGAGTTTAAAGTAACTTGTATGATCACTATCCATGTGATTTGACAAACAAATGGTGTACTAGTCTGTTTCATGTTGCTATAACAGAATGCCTGAGACTGGGTAATTTATTTGTTGAAGGTTTATTTGGCTCACAATTCTGATGACTGAAAAGGCTCCAGATTGGGTGTCTGTGTCTGATGAGGGCCTCAGGCTGCTTTAAGTCTTGGTGGAAGGTGAAAGGGACCTAGTATGTGCAGAGATGACAGGATGAGAGAGGAAGCAGGAACGGGGAGAGATGCCAGGCTCTTCTCACAGCCTTCTCTTGAGAGAGCTAGTAAGGTGAGAACTCACCCCTCGGGAGAGAATTAATCTATGAGGGATCTGCCCCTGGGACCCAAACAGCTCTAATTAGGCTCCACTACCCAACAACATGACCGTACTGGGGATGAAATTTCAACCTGTTTTTTTTTTTTTTTTTGAGATGGAGTTTCGCCCTTGTTGCCCAAGCTGCAGTACAGTGGCGCGATCTTGTCTCACCACCACCTCCTGGTTCAAGCGGTTCTCCTGCCTCAGCCTCCTGAGTAGCTGGGATTACAGGCACGTGCCACCATACCCGGCTAATTTTGTATTTTTAGTAGAGACAGAGTTTCTCCATATTGGTCAGGCAGGTCTCAAACTCCTGATCTCAGGTGATCTGCCTGCCTCGGCCTCCTGCAGTGCTGGTGTGAGCCACCGCGCCCAGCCCCTCACAGGAAACTTCTTTATGCTCGCAGATGCCCTAGTGGTTTTTGTCTGACCCACATCTTGTCTGTTGCTACCGTGATAGGCATTCTCTTGTTTTATTTATTTTTTATCTTTTTGAGACGGAGTCTCACTGTGAAGCTTAGGCTGGAATGCAGTGGTGTGATCTCGGCTCACTGCAACCTGCACCTCCCAGGTTGAAGCGATTCTCCTGCCTCAGCCTCCAAGTAGCTGGGACTACAGGTGTGCACCACCATGCCCTGCTGATTTTTTTTTTTTTTTTTAGTAGAGATGGGGTTTCACCATGTTGGCCAGGCTGGTCTCGAACTCCTGACCTCAAGTTACTCACCTGCTTCGGCCTGCCAAAGTGCTAGGATTACAGGCGTGAGCCACCATGCCCAGCCATGATAGGCATTCTCTAAGAGAATGCTGAGTGAAAAAGAAGTTAGGTTTAGGTTTGGTTGTTAGGTTAAGTGAGACACACAGGAAGTCACTCAACAGAACACATGAAAGCACAGGAATGGTTTATTACTTCCAGATAGAGGGAACAGGGCAGCATTCCCTTCTGGGGCAGCTAGAAGGGAAAATTCTGGGACAATTACAGGCAGCCTGCTGGAGGTGATCAAGAGAGAAAAATAGGGAGTGACCGGAGGGCCAAAGCGTCTACTGGGGTTCAGAGCATGACTCATACAGGCTTCCATTGGGGAGTTCTAAGTGGTAGGTTTGGAGCAAGCAGGTAGGAGCTCTGGGGGGGTGGGTGGGGGCACACTGTGACTGAGAAGGGGTCACTGAGGCTTACCTGCATAGTAAATATGGGTTGTGAGGCGTCAGCCAAGTGAGACAAGTGTTACACCTAGCTGTCTCGCAGAGGCAGTCACAGGATGTGGTTGCAAAAGGTAGATATCTCCATGTTCCACCAAGGAACAGGGAGAAGGTGAAAAACTAGCAACCATGCCTCATGTGATTAAACCCTGCTTTTTGAATGAGTAAGTTAAATCTCTATTCAAAATGGATGCCTTGGCAATATGAAGTTGCAATAATTTACTATAGTACTTAAGAATTCCAGTAATCTACTAATAACTAAAATCTCCAATCCCTCAGTAGAAGACAAACGGAGTTGGTCAATATATATTAAACTATATTTAAGAATGTTTCCTCAGCCGGGTGCGGTGGCTTATGCCTGTAATCCCAGCACTTTGTGAGTCTGAGGTGGGTGGATCAGGAGGTCAGAAGATGGAGACCATCCTGGCCAACATGGTGAAACCCCGTCTCTACTAAAATACAAAAAATTTAGCTGGATGTGGTGGTGGGCGCCTGTAGTCACAGCTACTTGGGAGGCTGAGGCAGGGGAATCGATTGAACCTAAGAGGCAGAGGTTGCAGTGAGCTGAGATCATGCCACTGCACTTCAGCCTAGCAAAAGAGCAAGATTCCATCTCAAAAAAAAAAAAAAAAAAAAAAAAAAAGCTTTCTTAATAATAGACCAAAATGCAGCAGATAAACCCCATGATTTTACAGTGAGGAGGAAGCAGTCACAGAGGAAAAAATAGTGTATTTCACTGAAGCCAGATTACACGTCTCACATTTCTCAAATAGGGTTGCATCTCAAAAATGATGATGAAAACACTACTGTGAGGTGGCAGTCATAATGTGAACTTGCATGAACTTGGTCTAAAAACCTTCTATGACATATTCCAGTGAGATCATCAACATCAAAACTTGCAGAGGGGCTGTAAATATTTTGGAAAGATAATCTCTTGGAGATCGGCACATGACCCTCACAACAAAAGTGGCATCATCACAGCTTCTGATAAGGACAAATGATGTTTGTATGGGACAAATCATGGAGAGGATGAATTAAAAACTGTTTGAGAAGACGTTATCTCTTCATGGGAGATATTTTAGAATTCCCTTTGTTAATGTATTTGCTTATAGAGTTTCCATGTCATGTAATCACACGATTTATATAAGACAAATGTCTACATTTATATAGATTGAAAACAGTTTTTTCAACAATTATAAGAGAAAATTTTAAGTGATAAGAATTATCTGTGGCATAATTAGTAAGTAGTTTTATTATTCCAGTGTGATATATAAAGTAATGATACATCGGCTGGGCGCGGTGGCTCACCCCTGTAATGCCAACACTTTTTGGGAGGCCGAGGCAGGGGGATCACGAGGTCAGGAGATCGAGACCATCCTGGCTGACACGGTGAAACCCCGTCTCTACTAAAAATGCAAGGAAATTAGCCGGGCATGGTGGCGGCGCCTGTAGTCCCAGCTACTCGGGAGGCTGAGGCAGGAGAATCCGTGAACCCGGGAGGTGGAGCTTGCAGTGAGGTGAGATCGCACCACTGCACTCCAGACTGGGCAACTGAGTGAGAAAAAAAAAAATAATAATAAGGGAATGATGCATCATTTAATTGGTGCAAGTAATACATATTGCAATTACTTAGAAAAAGCTGTATTATCAGCTACTAATTTAGTAGTTCGTATATACCTTCTATTCATCACAGGCTTTGAGTATTATTAGTATTCCTCACAGCATGCCGACTTGTAGGGATTATTATTACACTCATGTTTCAGTTCTGAAGTTGAGCCTAAAGGTCCACAAGAAAGGAATGAAAGAAGCTTAGGCTTTATTCTGCCTATCTCTAGAGTCTTTGCTGACATCAACAGTAGTAGCATACCTTTTTCCTTATATGAAACATACTTTCTACGTCTTACTTTAAGAAATATTGGCCGAGTGCGGTGGCTCAGGCCTGTAATCCCAGCACTTTGGGAGGCCAAGGCAGGCAGATCACGAGGTCAGGAGATCGAGACCATCCTGGCTAACATCGTGAAACCTCGTCTCTACTAAAAATACAAAAAATTAGCCGGGCGTGGTGGCAGCACCTGTAGTCCCAGCTACTGGGGAGGCTGAGGCAGGAGAATGGCGTGAATCTGGGAGGCAGAGAGAGACTCTGTCTCAGAAAAAAAAAAAAAAAAAAAAAAAAGGTGCTCTAGGCCGGGAGCAGTGGCTAACACCAGTAATCCCAGCATTTGGGGGGCCGAGGTGGGCGTATCACTTAGGTCAGGAGTTCAAGACCAGCCTGACCAAGGTGGTGAAACCCCATCTCTTCTAAAAATACCAAAATTAGCCAGGGATGATGGCGCATGCCCATAATCCCAGCTACTCGGGAGGCTAAGATGAGAATCGCTTGAACACGGGAGGCAGAGGTTGCAGCTAGCTAAGATTGTGCCACTGCACTTCAGCTAGACTCCATCTCAAAAAAAAAAAAAATAATTAAATAAAAAATAAAATGAAAATAAAATACATATCATGGTAATAAAGTTATTTTCCTAAATTAGGGTCCAGCTACTGGAAATTGTTTTTGTATTTGAGGTTTTTGATCCACCTGGAGTTGCTTTTTGTGTAACGTGAGCTCATAAGTCAGATTTTATTTCCCCCTTATGGATATTCCATTTCCTGGAACAGTATTGATAACTAGCCTTTTCCCAATTTTCCCTTTTATAAATTGCTTAGATATGCATGTGTGTGTGTGTGTTTTAACTCTCTTATTTTTTTCATTGATTTATTTTTCTATCTCTGCACACACACCACACTGTCTTGTTATTAAGAAAGTTCATTTAACAGAAGAATTTTTCCCTCAAAGCCCATTTTCTTAAACACTGTGTTATGGTGTCATAAAGAAAAAGAAGAGTAAAACCTCCATGCCTTGTACCTACAGTGATATTCCCAGCTGTACCTCAAATAAGGATATTTTAGAATTTTACAACACTACTACTGTTGCTTATGTCTCTAACACCCTTGTGAGTCTTAGGCAGTCCTCCCACACCACTTCCAACTTTTTTTTTTTTAGTACTTCCCACTGAATTTCATTCAATCTCTCGCCGCCTCATATCCCTTCCATGCTTTCTGGAGCCTTGGGAAGTTTCTACTCTGAGAGCAGCAGCCAGCAGGGAAGGAACATACACAGACACCCCTGTGTGTCTCCCTTGGAAGCACAGCTGCTCTGATGGTTGGTCCTGCTCCTTCTCTGGACCACATCTGCCAAGGATGGTGCCATGCTGAGAGCTTGTTGTGGGGTCTGCATGAGCAAGTCCAGTTGCCCCCTGTCTTCTCTCTGAGGTCGACTGGGCAATTCAGTTATTTTGCATAAAGATCAAGTTTTTTCAACAATCATCTGGCTTGCTGACCCCAAACACATGCCCACTCAGAACTTGCCTTGAAATATTTCTTCTTGCTATTTGTTTTGGCATGCACATATCTTCAACACTTATGTGTAATTTAGGGGGGCATACAAAAACATTATCTGCAACTGAATTTGTATGTTTATATTGTATATTAATACCTTTCATATCTGTATTTACAAATGCATTCATAATAATGTTTCAAAAAATCTTTTTCAATTTTCATCTTTTCAATCATCACTTTTTCCTAAGTTGAAAGAGAAGATCACCTTTATTAGGAAAGACAGATGGTGCACATTCTCTGTTAGTGTTTTCTAGAAACTCCTTCTGAATGTGCAGAACAGACACTTTGCAAGTGTGAATATCATCACGTCGTTTGGTTTTCTTCTTACCCAAAAGCTGTAGACATTGGATGTAGGCATTGGCTGTAGTACTTGATTTCTTGTACCTCATTCTTGTAAATGTCTCCATAATATATATATACCTCCTGGTACAGATGACCCATTATGTAGACATGTGTTCTTTCTTACTTTTCATTGAGTGAACATTAAAATAGTTTTTAGTAAAAAACAAAACAAAACAAAAGCCACTCAGATAATGTGTACATACATCTCTAGCCAGCGCATATTTTTGTAATATGGTCTGGTAGAAAGGAATTGAAATATTTTATTTATTTTCTTTTATCTACTAGCATAATATTTTAAAAGGTTTCATGTTTATGACCCTTATAGATGATCATTTTTGTTCACTTAGTCAATGATTTACCCACATTTTCTATTATTTAGTGGTTCTACTGACGTCCATTATTTTAGCCTGAAACTTTGGGGTGACTCTAATAAAGTTTGTATGTGATTAGATGGCTGAGTGTCTTGGCTTGTGATGATGGGATTTCTCCCCTGAAGCTACCAGGAGGCACAAAAGCAAGAAGACAGAAACAATTCAGAACTCCAACCAGAAGACTAGGTTTTATTGAGGGTTTGCAAGGTTGAGTGTCCCAATGCCAGCACGACAGTGTTGAGGGCAACAAATTCTCTTGTGAAAGAAGTTTTCCTTCAAAGTGGGTCCTTGATACTTTACAGCATATGTCTGCTATTCAAGTAATGAAATCCTCAATATATTTTTTGAATTCTTTCTGGGGGAATGAAGGACATTTGTACAAGATTTATGAGATTTTAGCAACACACAGAACAACAGCATTTTAAAAAAATTAGAGACAAGACTCGCTGTATTGCTCAGGCTGGAGTGCAGTGTGTTGGTGATAGCTCACTGCAGCTTTGAACTCTTAAGCTCAAGCTATCCTCCTGCCTCAGTCTCCTGAGTATCTGGGACTACAGGTGCGTGCCACCATGCCCAGATAGCACAGATACTTGGTGAGTACCTTCACACCAGATTAATAGATGGGCATGTGTTTTACCAGGCAATGCTGCAGTTAAGAGACACTGACTCTTACTACTGTATACAGATAATTTCAAGACAGGATCTTAAAAGATTTTCACTCTATTGTTGAATTCAGTCCTGCCACCATTTACCTTGATATAACTTAGTATAAAGAACAACTTTATATTCCATGCTAACTACATGGACCGTGGCATTTGTGTAGTGGAAGGCAAAGGAAGATGATTCCCCCATTTAAATGAAACTGGAGGTTTTCTGGGGGAAATAAATAGAGGAGATACGCCTTACTGGTTTCTCCTTCTTTTGTTGATAATTGTGTTCTGCTCTTACAAATAGAAAGCTCTATTTAAATATATAGTCTGCTACTCAAGTAATGAAATTCTCAATATAATGGGCTTTCAATTATTCTGGGGGAATGAGAGACATTTGTACAAGATTTATGAGATGTTAGCAACAAACAGAGCCAAGAGCATTTTAAACAAAACTTTTTAGAGGCAAGCCCCTTGTCTTTCTTATAGAGACAACTCTATTGTTGAATTCAGGCCTGCCATCATTTACCTCGATAAAAGAAGGTAAATGTTACTCTTTTTTTGACAAGAGTTATACCAGTCATACATAACTAAATATAGTCATTTTAAATATCAGCCACACATAGCCAAAAAATCATCAGAAATGCCAGGTAGGGTCCACGTGGGGTGGTTCAGCCTACTTACACATCTTTTCCTGCATCAATAATGGATTGCCCTTCATCCTTGGGCTTGTCATGCCCTAGATGGCCTTCTGATATAAAGGCCTCTGTCTGTTTTTCAGACAGGAGTATGATGAAAGGGTTGAAGGCCAAGTCCTTTTTTTTTGGAGACTTTGTCACCAGACTGGGGTGCAGCCTGGAGTGCGCAATCTCAGCTCACTGACTGCAACCTTCGCCTCGGGGGTTCAGGTGATTCTCCTTCCTCAACCTCCCGAGTAACTGGGACTACAGGCATGCACCACCAGGCCCAACTAATTTGTGTATTTTTAGTAGAGATGGGGTTTCACCATGTTGGCCAGGATGGTCTCAATCTCCTGACCTTGTGATCTGCCCGCTTCAGCCTCCCAAAGTGTAGGGATTACAGGTGTGAGCCACTGCACCCAGCCAAAGGCGAAGTTCTTTCAAATGACTTATGCTTTTTCCTGTTTTTCTGAACTGTGCCCATAGTTCTGTAACCCGTATCTCATAGAATAATGATGGCAAATAGCAACACTCTCTCATAAGAGCTGGTATGATTATTGTCTTCCATTCTTGATACTGGATGTGGAGACTAGCTTGATGCAATTGGACAGCATTGATCTTCCAGACTCTCAGTTCCATCTTCCAAATTCAGAAAGTCATCCAAGATCCTTGCCATACCTTACACAGCCAGGAGACTTTCCTAAAGCGTCAAGCTGAGGAAATAGTAGGGTTCACGTAGTGTTTCGCATCGCTCACGTGTGAACGTCCTTCATTGCTTGATGCACAGCAGCTTTTAAATCATGGTTTAATATACTTGTCCATTTTTAATTTTTATGTGTAGTGAGGCAAATCTAATCCCTCGGTATTTCCAAAGGATTTTCATTCATTCTATCTACAATTATTCGATGATGGCTGTACTTCTGGCTGTACAGTTAGAATTGGCAGTATTAAGGTGCATAAGGAACAATGAGAAACACAGAGAAAGACAAGTGAACTGTCATTTGTAACATTTAAGAGGAGGTCAAGCTGGGTGCGGTGGCTCACATCTGTAATCCCAGCACTTTGAAAGGCCGAGGTGGGAAGATTACCCGAGGTCAGGAGGTAGAGACCAGCTTGGCCAACATAGTGAAACCCCGTCTCTACTAAAAATAGAAAAATTAGCTGGGTGTGGTGGTGGGTGCCTGTAATCCCAGCCATTGGGAGGCTGAGGCAGGAGAATCACTTGAACCTGGGAGGCAGAGGTTGCAGTGAGCCGAGATGGCTCATTGAACTGCCGCCTGGGCGACAGAGTAAGACTCCATCTCAAAAAAAAAAAGGAGGTCAGAATTGATCAACTGATAAATACACTGTTTTTGTCGGAATCTCACCGGGGGACATCGACTGTGTGTCAAGGAATCAAAGGTTTAAGACGGATCTAAAAGAAGGGATAATATTCCTGTCAATCAAATGATTATAAATATAATATTCTTATTTTATACTGATTGAGCTCTTCTATAATTATAAAGGCACATTTATTCACATAAAAATGAAAGCAATATTAAAATTCATGTATGTATTCACAAATATCTTGAAATTATGATTCTGATTGTTCTGAATTAGATTTTGATCCAGAGTCATGGATGACTTAACATCACCCTGTGTTGCATGAAGATGAGACCTTTCTTTCTTTTTTTTTCCTGAGACAGAGTCTCGCTCTGCCGCCCAGGCTGGAGTGCAGTGGCGCGATCTTGGCTCACTGCAAGCTCCGCCTCCCGGGTTCACGCCATTCTCCTGCCTCAGCCTCCCGAGTAGCTGGGACTACAGGCGCCCTCCACCACGCCTGACTAATTTTTTGTATTTTTAGTAGAGAAAGGGTTTCACCATGTTAGCCAGGATGGTTTTGATCTCCTGACCTCGTGATCCACCTGCCTCAGCCTCAAAGTGCTGGGATTACAGGCTTGAGCCACCGCACCTGGCCAAGACCTTTGTTTTTGTTTGTTTGTGTGTTTGTTTTGAGATGGAGTCTTGCTCTGTTGCCAGGCTGGAGTGCAGTGGTGCGATCTCGGCTCACTGCAACCTCCTCCTCCCAGGTTCAAGCGATTCCCCTGCCTTAGCGTCCTGAGTAACTGGGACTTACGCCTGGCTAATTTTTTGTATTTTAGGAGAGACAAGGTTTCACCCTGTCGGCCAGGATGGTTGACAGTGAGACTTTTCTTAATAAAAGAGGCGTCACCATTGTCCTTGTGATCTGCACATCTCCTGTTGACATCTATGTTCAAGTTTTGATGCAGATGATGTCATCAGAAGGGGGCAGCAGATAATTCCAGGACAAGTTCATCCACGTGCAGACAACAAACACCATGTCGTGGCTCACACGACACTAACAGTGATTCTAACAAAATTTGAAAAACAGCAATACTCAGATTGGTGAAATAGGGTAAGTAACAAGCATTTGGAAATCTTTATCAAGGGAACCATATTCGTGGAGCTGAATCTAGAAAACAGTATTTTACTTTGTATGGTGGTGGGCAGGCGGGGCAGGCAACACTGTCCAGAGGGACAGAAGGAATTCAGATGAGGGAAAAACAGTGTGGCCCACGAGCCGGGCTCTGCAGTGCATTTAGGATGGGGGGGCCTGAGAAGAGGCTGAGGGGAGTGAGGGCTTGCATCCTGACCTGAGAACAAAAGAGAGGATAAGAAACATGCCCGTCTTCAATTTCAAGTCTTCTTCAGACTGAAAGAGGCATGGGGTTTATTTTGAATTTAGCAAGAATATAGGTAGAGAGTGTCAGATAATGAATTCATTAGTGAAATACAGTATAAAGGAGACTCTTCTGTGTTGCTTTTAGTGCATTACATGTGTGGGGCACATAGGGGAACACATGGGCCAAGTTTCCATATTCTCTGATATTTCAGACAAGAGGGGATTCAGAAGGCTTGAAAGAATTCTAAACTGTAGGCGGAAGAGCTGCCCTTGGGAACTCAGGGAACAGGCATCAGGCCTGGAATGGGATGGACAAGCTGGGCCTCCAGGAGAAGCAGCACTGCAGGAGATGCTGGAGAATGAGGAGCAGTAAGTCCCGCAGACAGGGGAGGGAAAGGCAAGAGGAACAGGCCAGGCCATGAGAAGAGGCCGGTGGATTGGAAGGACCACTGGGATGAGTAACACGTGAGGAGGCAGGAGCAGGAAGGGCCTGGGCAGGGAAGGAAGGGAGGGCCGCTCCCTGAGGACCGCACAGACTGCATTCTGTGGGGAGGGATTTGAATGTCTGGGCCTTATTCCCTAAAATGGTACCCCATGACGTCTGCCTTAAGAAAACAGAATGAGTCAGGACGGTCCCTGCTCACCTAAGAGGCTTTTGGGCATCAGCAGGTGGGGCGGGGTCTGAGGAGGAGCAAGAGAGGAGAGGGGTGGGCAGGGTCCCTGGGCTTGCAGATGGGCAGGCTTAGGGACCTTGGATTCTCTTGTTCTCCTCCCTTTTGCTCAGAACCACCATCCAGCTTCCTTGCCCAAAAAGCCCCTCAGCCCACAGGAGTGGAGGCTCGGGTGTAGGTGGGGTCCACAGCTGAGGAAATTCTGGCTGACACGCTCAGTGCGCCACCTGGCGTCCACACCGGGTGGGCTGGGCGCCGCCTGACCGGAAGTGCAGAGAGTGGGAGCCGCTGCGCGGAGACCAGACCCCGCAGGCTGCACAGGCGAGGCGGACCGGGCGCGGAAGCGGTGCGCAGGTAGGGGCAGAGGGCGGGGGGCGTTCTGGGGTGCTGCTTTGTGGACATACGCAGGTTCATCCGTTTGCGTCTGCATGTGCGCTCAATCTTTGATATTTTCATTCAAACCCCATCATTTCTTCGCGTGCCTCTGAGCCTAACAGATATTTGCAGTTTCCTCTTTTATCATATGTCCCTCTTTACATGCATGTACTCGTAGTTTCTTACCTAAATTTCTCCTTTCTTTCTTTTCTTTTCTCTTGTCTTATCTTTCTCTCTCTCTCTCTTTTTCAGAGTTTCACTGCTGTCGCCCAGGCTGGAGTACAGTGGTGCTATCTCGCACACAAACTGTGACCTCTGCCCCCGGGGTTCAAGCGATTCTCCTGTCTCAGCCTACCGAGTAGCTGGGATTACAGGCACCCTCCATCACCCCAATTTTTGTATTTTTAGTAGAGATAGGGTTTCATCATGTTGCCCAGGCTGGTCTCGAACTCCTGACCTCAGGTGATCTGCACGCCTCGGCCTCCCAAAGTGCTCAGATTATAGGTGTGAGCCATGGCGCCTGATTGCTTACCTAAATTTTTTTATTGGTGGATTATATTTAAAGTATTTACCAGTTTAGTAAATAAATGAAATTACCCTGCCTTAGCATGCTATTGAGTGGTTATTTTTGTTTTAGTTTTAGTTTAGTTTTATTTGTTTGTTTTTAGACAAAGTCTCTCTCCGTCCAGTGGCGCAATCTTGGCTCACTGCAACCTCCACCAACCGGGTTCAAGCGATTCTCCTGCCACCATGCCCAGCTAATTTTTGTATTTTTAGTACAGACGGGGTTTCGTCATGTTGGTCAGGCTGGACTCAAACTCCAGACCTCAGGTGATCCGCCCGTCTGGGCCTCCCAAAGTTTGGTCGATCATTTTTGAATATTACTATTTCCCATATGGGGGCGCACTTTTGCGTCCCCTTAAGGGCTGTTGTGTGTTTCTTGTTAAATTTGGGTACTTCTATGTTCTGGAAATTATGAAGCTATCATTATTCATTTTTAAAACGCAGTGGCTTTATCCGTTCTGTTTTTACTTCCTTACCATGTATCTTTTCTTCTGCCTGATTTTGGAAATTTGTTCCCCCTTTTTGTGTCTTATGGTTGAAACTTTGGTCATTTTTACTTCAGTCGTATAATTCTTCCTCATACATGTATTCAGGGCTCGAAATGTAACCTCTGCTTTCATTCAATTACACTCGTTTAATTCAGAATATTTTTAAATCTATGTTTTTAACCTATGTGTTATTTGAAGTGTGTTTCATCACCACAAATTTTGTGATTTTTCAGTATTCGTTCTCATGTTGATTTCGACTTTAATACCGCTGTGATCCAAGAGCAGGCATTGCATAGCATTTACTATTTTAAATTTGTTTAGTTGGATTTTATGACCAAAAATATTGTCTAGCTTGGTTAATGGTCCATATGGCCTTAAAAAGAATGTGTGTTTTTTCATTGTTGGATAAGATAGTTGATAGATACTAATTATATACAGTTGAGTGATGGTGCTGTTGAGTTCAGCTATATCCGTATGGATTTTCTGCCTGCTGGATTTTGTCCATTTCTGATAGTCAAGTGGTGAAGTATCCAGGTATGATATTGGATTAATCTATTTCTTCTTGTGGTTCCATCAGGATCTACTTCACATAGTTTGATGTTCACTTTTAGGTGCATACATGTTAAGGATTGTTACATCTTGGAGAATTAACCCATTTTTCATTTTGTAATGCCCTTCTTTATTCTTGATTTATACATATATGTATGCCTGAAGTGTATCTATATCTATCTATATGCTTAATATGATCTGCACATATATATGTATAAAAGCATGATTATTCACGCCTGTAATCCCAGCACTTTGGGAGGCCGAGGCGGGCGGATCACAAGGTCAGGAGATTGAGACCACGGTGAAACCCCGTCTCTACTAAAAATACAAAAAATTAGGTGGGTGCGGTGGCGGGCGCCTGTAGTCCCAGCTACTCAGGAGGCTGAGGCAGGAGAATGGCATGAACCCGGGAGGCGGAGCTTGCAGTGAGCCGAGATCGCGCCACTGCACTCCAGCCTGAGCGACAGAGCGAGACTCCGTCTCAAAAAAAAAAAAAAAAAAAAAAAAAAAAGCATGATTATACACAGGCAATAATGACAGCAATAATACAATGAATGGGAGGGAGGAATTGGGATTATTTTGCTGTGATACGGTCCTCATCGTACCTGTGAAGCACTATTTGAAAGGTGGCATGGGTTCGTTGTATATTGAAAACACAAAGGCAGTCTGTTGGAATAAGGGCCTCGATTTCTTGCTTGGCTGTTGACCAGAGGCTGCTTTCATTTCCATTCTATGTTAGCTTCTCCCACATGACAGGATACACCCTCATAGCCATCAAGGAAGAGAGGTTGCTACTAAGACAGAAATCACAATCTTATGTAACATAATCACCCGCATGATCTTTCCTTACCTTTCAATATTCCATTTTTTAAAAGCAATCACATTTTCTGACCTCACTCAGATGGAAAGGATTTGAATATAAGGTCGTGTGCATCAAGAGGAGGGGATCACTGGGTGCCATCACAGGGTGTACCTGCCGTATCAAGTCTTCTGCAATCTGCAACAGTTTCTTAATCTTCGCTTATTTGTATATTTTTATTTGACCCTTTTGAAAAACATTGGTCAGGCATTTTATAGAATGTCCCACAATATGGGTTTGTCTGATAGTTTCTCACAATTAAACTAGGAATATGGATTAATTTAGACACTGGCATATATCTAAGTTTGAAGACGATAAATATTGAATATATATTACTTACAAATATAAATCCAAAGAAAAATAATCAAGAAAAGTAGGAAATTAAAAAATAGAGAAATCATCTTACCTTCAGTGGATAAGGAATGTATGGAATTGGGGAGATGCACTCTGGGGGGGGGCATCGCTTTATTTCTTTCTTTCTTTCTTTATTTATTTTTTGAGACGGAGTCTCGCTCTGTTGCCCAGGCTGGAGTGCAGTGGCACGATTTCAGCTCACTGCAAGCTCCGCCTCCCGGGTTCACACCATTCTCCTGCCTCAGCCTCCTGAGTAGCTGGGACTGCAGGTGCCTGCTACCAGCCCCGCTAATTTTTTGTATATATATGTATATATGTATTTTTAGTAGAGATGGAGTTTCACTGTGTTAGCCAGGATTGTCTTGATCTCTGGCATCAGCTGTAATTCTAATAAATTGTTTACTAAACTCACAGTGAAATTTTTTAAAAATGAGAACTGTATTTTTTATTTAGAATAGTTTTATGTTTATGGAACAGTTTCGAAAATAATTTCCACACACCAGCACATAGATTCCCTTATTATTCACCTCTTACATTAGTGGAGCACATTTGTCGTGATTAATGAACTGATACCATATATGATCATTCACTAACATCTAAACAATATTATTCCCATTTCCTTAGATTTTACTTAATGTCAACTTGCTCCCCCAGATCCCATCCAGGATACATCACATTTAGATAGCAAGTTTCTTTAGGCTCCTTTCGGCTGTGAGAGTTTCTCCGGCTTTCTTTGTCTGTGATGACATTGGCATTGCTCACATGGGATTTGTCTGCTGTTTTACTCATGTTTAGACAGGCGTTAAGGGTGAAGGGGAAGAAGACCACAGAAGGAACACGCCATTCTCTTCATACCATATCAAGGTTATGTACTGTCTATATGCTTTATCATGATTGATGTTAATTTGATCGTCTGGATGGAGTAGTTTTATCAGATTTATACAATATATAATCACCATTTATTCCCCTTTTTATGTGATATGTTTTGAAAAGAAGTCTCGGCCGGGTGCGGTGGCTCACGCCTGTAATCCCAGCACTTTGGGAGGCCGAGGCAGGCAGATCACAAGGTCAGGAGATGGAGACCATCCTGGCTAACACGGTGAAACCCAGTCTCTACTGAAAATACATAAAAAGTAGCTGGGCGTGGTGGTGGGCACCTGTAGTCCCAGCTACTTGGGAGGCTGAGGCAGGAGAATGGCGTGCACCCGGGAGGCGGAGCTTGCACTGGAGCCTGGGCGACAGAGCGAGACTCTGTCTCAAAAAAAAAAAAAAAAAAAAAAGATAAGAAAAGAAGTCCCTGTGCCCCACACGTGTTGAGCGGAGGAGAGTCATGCTCCACTCCCTCGTGGGCAGGTTAGCTACAAAAACTATTTGGAATTGTGTTCAGCTTTGATAATTCATCTGTTCTCCATCATTGTACTTATTTATTCACTCATGTATATGAACATGAAACCTTGGATATTTATTTTATTCTTATACTCTTGTATTTGTTTGTTGCTCGGATTTTTCCATTGTTGTTCATTGGAAGGTCTTTCCATTGGCTCTTTCATTTTGAAATACACATATCATTGTGGTTTGATTTTGTTTATTTGTTTGCTTGTGTTGTTGTGGTTTTGCTTAATTTTTGTCTTGGTTTCTAGCACTACCTTGTGCTCCAGGGTCATTGTGTTTATTCCCTTCCCATGACTAGTATTCACCATTTCTTCAGGGAGACCTGATTCGTTTGTTGGAAAATGCTGTTGGAAATGAAGTTGTGGACACAGTGTGTGCGATTTGGCACAGACCTTGTCAGATGAAAAAGCAAATAATATTTGGTTTTACAGTAGCTCACACATATACTCATTTCTACAAATATTTCTACAAGTGTCCATATTATCTATATTAAATTAAACATGAATTTCTACTAATGTCTCCAGCACCACATGACCTAATCCAGTAGCATATGAATTAATTTGAGTAAATCTACTCACTGTTACTGTCTTGTATGTAACCTCATACTCTAACTATGAGAAATTTGACTCCATATTCTTTATCATTCAGTTCCAAAATATATATATGTATTGCTGTTTCAGAATCAATAATGTGAAACAACTTCACTAAATAAGTACAGTGCTTATATATGTCTTTAAGCCTTTGGATTTAGAATCTGTACTTATAAGCCACTCCCCTTTCCCCCCCTACTCCCTTCAGTGAGATTATTTTATGCACGTGTAGTATACTTACTTCATTTCGTTAGCATTCCTCCCTAGGAAACCCCAACTTACTTAACATTTTTAAATTTGCGTATGTTTAGGTTCACTGTTTGTGTCATAAAGTTCTGTGGAATTTGAAATACAGTATCATGTGTTCACCATTACAGTTTCATTATAGAAACTTTTCACTGCCCTAAAGAAACTCCCAGTACCTCGCCCATTCGACCTTTCTCTCTCCTAAGTCCCTGGTAGCCACTAGTATTTTATCATCTGTATAGTTTCATCTATTCGAGAGTTTCATATAAACTGAAATAGAGAGATGTGGTCTTTTCAAACTGGGTTCTTTCACTTAGCAATATGCCTTTAAGATTTGTGCAGTATATTTCATGGTGGTTTAGGCTTGCATTTCCCTAATATATTAGTCCATTTTGCATTGCTATAACACAATACCCAAATCTGGGTTAATTTATAAAGCAAAGAGGTTTACTTGGCTCAGGGTTCTGAAAACTGTGTAAGAAGCATAGTGTTGTTGGCATCTTCTTGTGAGGGTCTTAGGAAGCTTCCAATCATGGTGGAAGGCAAAGAGGAAGCAGGCTTGTCACATGACACGAGAGACAGCAAGAGACCGTGGGGGACGTCCCAGGCTGTTTTTAACAATCAGATCTTTTGGTAGCTAATAGACTGAGAACTAAGTCATTACCACAGTGACAGCACCAAGCCATTCATAAGGGATCCACCCCATGGGGTGTTTCACCAGCCCTCAGCTCCAACTTTGGGGATCCCATTTCAACATGACATTTGGAAGGGACAAATATCCAAACTATCACCTAATGACTAAAGGTATTCAACAGCTTTTCATGTGAATTTATCTATTTTTTTGTCAGTTTTCTTTTGGTGTTATATTCTAGAAAGCATTATTTAATCCAAGACCACAGAAATTTATACCTGTGTTATCCTATTTGGGTTTGTAGTTTTAGTGCTTATATTTATGTCTGTGATCCATTTTGAGTTACTTAAGTATACTGGCATCCAACTAGCATGTAGCTATCCATTTGTGCCAGCAACATTTGTTGAAAAAACTATTTTTGCAAATTGAGTTGTTTCAGTAACATCATAAAATCAGTTGACTACAAGTGTAAGAGTTAATTTTGGGGCACTCAATTCCATTGCATTGATCTTTATGTCTGTCTTTGTACTAAGCAATATCACACTGTCTTGATGATTATCACTTTGTAGTAAGCCTAGGCTGGTCTCAGTTTCCTGGTTTCAAGTGATCCTCCCACCTTGGCCTCCCAAAGTGCTGGCATATATTTCTTTTTCTAGATTGTTTTTGACTTTTTTGGATCTCTTGAATTTCCATGTGAATTTTAGAATCAGCCTGTAAATTATAGCAAACGATAATGCAACTGGGATTTTGACCAATTTTTGAGAGATAACTTGCATTGAACCTGTGAAGCTGCATTGAACTATTTGTGTATTGTCATCTTAACAATATCAAGCCTTCTGATCAATGGAGATGGGATTTTTCCACTTATCTTTTAAAAGAAATTATTTAGAGAGAGATGGGTGTTTCATTCTGTCACCTAGGATGGAGTGTAGTGGTGTGATCATAGCTCACTGGAGCCTCGAACATCTGAGCTCAAGCGATTCTCCTGCCTTGGCCTCCTAAAGTGCTGGGATTACAGATGTGAGCCACCGTACCCAGTCTTTGTTATTTTTGTTTTATTTATTTTTTCCTATTTGTATATTGAAAAAAATGTTCATGCTTAGGAAAATCCCCTTATGTCACAGAAGTTCCCTTATCCGCCTCTCAGGGCATGCGATGTGGGAGTGGCTAGTTTCTTCAGTGCTCTGCTGCTCAAACCCCTAGCGGGAGCACACAGACGGGCCAGTTGTGGGGCTCCTGCCCCACAGCAGTGTCTAGGGGTGAATGTTTACAGCTCCTGAGGTCCCAATGGGCATGTTTCACAGGGTGCTCTTTTCGTTTAGCTGTCACAGGTGGGTTGGGTTAGTCAGCTCAATTAGACCTCTTGCCTTATTGCGAGGACAGAAGGCTTTCTGTATCCTGGCTGGGAGAATTGGAGGATACGTGGGCTTGCAGAATGAGTGCAAGATTTTATTGAGTGGAAGTAGCTCTCAACAGATGGGGGAGCCAGAAGGGTGGTGGAGTGGGAAGGTGGTTTTCCCCTGGAGCTGGGCCGCTCAGCGGCTGGGGCTCTTCTCCAACTGCCCCGGCCAATCTCTGTGTCGTTCTGCTGGTCGATGGCCTGCTGGCATCTGCCAGTGGGCTCTTCCGCTGGCGTGCTCCCCTCAACGTCCTCTTGACGTCCAGCCACTTGTGTCTCTGCCTGTTAGGGTCTCGGGGTTTTTATAGGCACAGGATGTGGACATGGCAGGCCAGGGTGGTCTTGGGAAATGCAAAATTTGGGCAGGAAAACAGAAATGCCTGTCCTCACCTAGGTCCGTGGGCACAGGCCCAGGAGTGGAACCCTAGTCTGGGACCACACCCTTCCATTCCCAGCACTTCCTTGCCCCACTTCTGTAGCAACAGGATTTAATTTGCTTGTATTTGCTTGAGAATTTTTGCCTCTGTATTCATAAAGCATGTTAGTCTGTAATTTTCGTTTCATGTAACATCTTTTTCTGGTTGTAGCCTAAGGGTAAACTGGCCTTACAAATGAGTTGGGGAGTGATCTATTCCATTCTGTGTTTTGGTTTTCTTTGTAAGGGTTTTTTGAAGGTTTAATATTAATTATTCAAACTTTTGGAATAATTCATAAGTAAAGTCATCTTGACCTGGACAAGATTTGGATCCTAACAGCAATTGTGTGAGCTGAGAGGAGGATCCATACGACTTAAGCCTTCATTTGAGAGGTTAGCCTTGGCCGTCATCTACATCTGGAGTCCTGACCTGGAGAAACTGTGAGATCTGATACATGGATGTGAGGTTTTCTTCACTAAGTTATATGCTAATTTGTTATGCTGCAATAAATAGGTAATACAACTGACAGTAATTTTAATACGGTATCACATATTGGATCCTGGAACAGAGAAATAGCATTAGTAGAACGTGTGGCAAAATCTGAGAAATTCCATGGTTGAGTTACGAATTTTGTATCATTGTCAATTTCTCACTTTCCATAAACATACTATGGTTATCTATAATGTTAACATTACAGGAAGCTGAAGCATATAGGAAACTCTCTATCAATAGGCACTAAACCTAAAATTATTTCAAAATAAATATTATTTTGGACAGAAAAATGAAGGTATTTAAAAACCCCATTGTGCTAAGGAAATTAATAGGCATGCAGATAGAAAATGGGAAAAATGACTCTTCTTACCTATTCACAAGAAGAAAAAAATTTTCTTCAGGAAAACCTCCTCAACTCATCAGTTTTGTTTCCCTTACCATCACACTCCCCAATACCTAGTCATCAGTTTGTGTGTTAGTAACCACTTCTTCAAAGACAGGTGGCCATGCATCACCTATCCTGGAAAACCCCATTTTCAGACAACATCTACAAGTGAATCTGCAGGATACCACCAAAGCCTCTTTGGAACACGTGACTTCTGGACATTAGAAGCTGGTACTGCGAAATTTCAGTTATGGAGAACATAAATGTTACTTCTGAATTCAGGAAAGTGTTTCCCTGGTACAGGGTTTCCTTCTTTAAGTTTTCAAAAGACAACCATACTTTCAGCCCTATAATAAAACCCTGTGATAATTCAGTTCTCTTTATTGTAAGACTTTTCTGGAATTTTCTGGGTTCAGGTATTTCACTGATAGTCTCATCATGGAATGAAATCATGCATTGTCAAGCCTCAAAGCCACAAAATAGATATCATCGTGGTAGCAGGTAGGCTAGTTTTAAAAAAGAAAGCTTGCGGCTCATGCCTGTAATCCCAGCACTTTGGGAGGCCGAGGTGGGCGGATCACGAGGTCAGGAGATCAAGACCATCCTGGCTAACACGGTGAAACCCTGTCTCCACTACAAATACAAAAAATTAGCCGGGCGTGGTGGCGGGCACCTGTTACAGTCCCAGCTACTTGGGAGGCTGAGGCAGGAGAATGGCGTGAACCTGGGAGGTGGTGCTTGCAGTGAGCCGAGATCGCACCACTTTACTCCAGCCTGGGTGACAGAGTGAGACTCTGTCTCAAAAAACAAAAAAAAAAAAAAAAGAAAAAGAAAAAAATACAAAAATGGCTGTGCATGGTGGCTCACGCCTGTAATCCCAGCACTTTGGGAGGCCGAGATGGGCAGATTATCTGCTGTCAGGAGTTTGAGACTAGCTTGGCCAAAATGGGGAAACTCTGTCTGTAATAAAAATACAAAAATGACTGGGCATAGTGGCTCACACCTGTAATCCCAGCACTTTGGGAGGCTGAGATGGGCAGATCACCTGAGGTCAGGAGTTCAAGACCATCCTGGCCAACATGGCAAAACCCCGTCTCTACTAAAAACACAAAAAATTAGCTGGGCGTGGTGGCATGTGCCTGTAGTCCCAGCTATTCAGAAGACTGAGGCAAGAGAATCGCTTGAACCTGGGAGGCGGAGGTTGCAGTGAGCCGATATGCACCACTGCCCTCCAGCCTGGCAACAGAACAAGACTCCGTCTCAAAAAACAAAAACAAAAACAAAAAAACAAAAGACAAGCAAACAAACAAACAAAAAAACAAAAATTAGCCAGGTGTGGTGGCAGGTGCCTGTAATCCCAGCTACTCAGGAGGCTGGTTGAAGCAGGAGAATCGCTTGAACCTGAGAGGCGGAGGTTGCCGTGAGCCAAGATGGCACCATTGCGCTCCAGCCTGGGTGACAAGAATGAAAATACGTCTCAAAAACAAAACCAAAAAAAAGAATTACCTGTCCGTATTTGTTGTATTTTTTGTCATGTCTAGTTTGATCTTGAGGCCTCTATCTGGAGGGTGTCCATAAACTCTAGCCCTGCCCTAATGGAGTTCCAAGGGAGGTGCTCACGGCGTTTACAGTGTGTCTATCACAGGATACTTCTTTATCCTGGTGGATGGCCTAATGCCTAATGTCTGACCCCTGTTGTTCCATCAGAGGAAAGGTTTGGACTGGCAGACATGCTTGTTTCCTCTGTTTTACCTAGGTTCAATTTATTCCTACCAAGATAGCCACTGTGTAGGGGACCCCTGATTGGAAAATAAGTTAGGTTCTGGTGTGCTGGTCAAATGAGATGCAAAGAAGGAAACTCAGCCTATGAAATAACAGAAGCACTGTGTGACTTATAAATCCCATAAAGAAGAAGACAGCACACCGCAGAGGGTAAATGGGAAGGAAGGAGCTTCTGTGGACACACTGCTACAGCCAGCAGGTGGAGAGCAAAGACAGAGGGAGAGAGAGGGTCTTGGGGGCCAAAACTTTGATTGGGGTCAAGCATGTTGCTAAGCAGGTTTCCCACAGGGAGTGTTAACTTGTCACTTTACAGCAAGCAGGCATGAGTTCCATGGAGTTCTGTGTGAGAGGTGGCCACTGTGGCATATCTGTGCAGTCCACATGGAGTGTGGGGATTGGTGGGTGGAATAAAGTAGGCTGTGTCTAGTGGTCTCATAGATAGACTCTATGTGATAGATATCCAAATCGACCAGATTAAGGAACTGGGAAGAAGCAGAGAACTGGAAACTATGTCACAAGTGACTAAGTCCTGCTTCTGTTGTGAGCAAGTTAATTTTACAGATATTTATCAAATGGATGGTGAAGCAATGTACAATTTTAATAATTCAATATAACATGTCAAATAGCAATTCTGGTACTCCACTAGTAACTTTAATATCCCTAATTCTAATAGGTAGAAAGTAAGTGGAATTGGTCAACTTACATGAAATTTATATTGAAGCGTGTTTCCTCAAAAACAAATCAGAATGTGGCAGATGAGCCACCATGATTTCAGATTGTGAAATGTGTAGTAAGAGGGAAAAATAGTGTGTTCTATTAATGCTAGTGTGCACGTTTTCACATCTTTCAAATATAAATGCATCTTAAAATGCAGAGTGTCAAAACAGTGTTAGCCAGGAGGCAGTCATAATGTGTTGGTTCTTGTGTGAACATGCATGAACTTTATCTAAAACCTTTCATTGACATCTTATGATGCTATCATCAGCTTCAAAACCTGCAGAGTGGCTGTCAGGAGGTTGGAAAGATAATCTCCTGGAGAGTGGCTTAGGAATCTCACAAGATATGTGGCATAGCCAAAGCTGCTGATTGACACAGATGATGATAATATGGGGAATAATATGGGGAATGTCATGGAGAGGACGAGCTGCAAAGTTATACAGAAGACTTTTACCCAAATGAGAGAAATTTAGAAATATCTTTGTGGATACATGGTAGTTACTTTTTTTTTTCCGTCCCACATAATCATGGAAGTAATCTGAAATGAATATCCACATTTTTACAAATTATAAAAAGTTTTCTCAATATTTATAACAAATATTATAAATGATAAGTATTATCCATGTCATAGTTTGTCAGTGATTTTGTTCTTTGTGATGAATAAAATAATGATGTATTTTACAATTGATGTGATGGATACATTGTGCAATTTTTAGAAAATGCCTTTAGTATTAACAAATGATCGTTTAGTGGTTTGTATACACCTGGTATTATTCTACATGCTTGAGGTATTACTAGTTCATTATATCTTCACAGCATCTCAGAAGGGAGGCACGAATACCACTCCCATGATGCAATTCTGAATCACAGAAATAAACAGAAAAACGTGAACTTGACTCAGTCTGTTTCCAGAATGCTTGCTCACGTCAAATGTGTTAGAGTATCTTTTAACTTATGTGGTAAATACTTTATAGGTTTAGTTTAAGAATTGTTACTCTTCACCACAGTCATGAAGCTATCTTTTTAAGTTCTAAATCATGTATTAAATTGTTTTTATATTTATGTCTATGATCCACTTGAAATAGGTTGTGTGTGTAATGTGAGAGTAATGGTAGGTTTTATTTCCAATGATGCATATTTTGAAATATTTATTGAAAATTTATTTCCCCACTAATTTGTCTTATATATTATTTACCTATATATGCATGTGTTCGTTTTTGAGCTCTTTTTAATTTTTTTCCATTGGTTTTCTCTATCTTTGTGCAAATACTGAGTTAGTCCCTTCATTTAATGCAAGAATTTTCCTCCAGTGCCGTTTCTGTTGTCCACTGTACTGTTCTATAATGAAGTAAAAGAAGGGTGAAATTTTGCATACCTTACACCTACACCAGGATTCCCAGCTGGATCTTGAAGGAAGCGGAGGCTAGAGCGTTCAATATTAATGTCGACACTAATGTCTCTAATGTCCTCGTGAATCTTAGGCAATTCTCCCGAGATACTGTCTGCTTTATTGTGTGTGCGTGTGTTTGAACGTTCTCAGTGAATTACATTTGCTGTCATGACTCCTGATTTTCTTTCCCTGTTTTAGGATACTCAGTAACTTTCTACTCCCCTAGCAACAGCCAGCAGTGGTAGGAGCCTGCACAGACAACCCTGAGTGCCTCGTGCGCGGGCGCAGACGCCCCCAGTGTGTTGCTTCCTCCAGACCACGCCCACCAATGCCGGCAGCAGCTGGTGCAGCGGAGCTCAGATCCTCTCTGTGGGGTCTGCACCGGCGAGGGCAGCTGCTCCCTGCCTTTCCTCTGGAGTCGGTTGAGGTAATAACTTGTTTTCATGTAAAGAACAAGTTTGTTCAACAGTGATTTTGCTTGTTGACCAAAGACAGGATTCGTTCGTTACCCCTTAGGGCCTTATCTGGTAATACGTGCTTTTGCTTTTTTTTAGGTGGGGGCGGTGCGCAGAGAGGCACTCATGAAGGTTTTTTAAAACTTTTGTATAAATTTTCATTTTACTCCTCACATAAACACCATCTAGAAGCAAATCCACATTCTGTTTTGTATATTAAGGCCTTTCTTACCTGTGATTTAAAATGCATGCATTCATTTATTCATTAAACTTCAAATAATCGTTTCAATTATTTCCATGTTTTCAGGTATCACTCTTCACTATATTAAAAGATAATATCACTTTTATTATTTTAAAGACATATATTATACATTCTCTGAGAATTTTCCAGAACTTTCCTCTGCAATACCTCTGGTTGAAACGGTGAGGGACAGAGACTTTACTGGGAGTCACAGGAAAAGTCTGCTCAGTCTCCTGCTTAAAAAGAGCTTTGAATGTTTTTATTGCATGGCTGAATTTGCTCTGATTGTCAGATGTTCGCAAAGGCATTAACTTGTGTGATTGAACTCTGAGACCACCTTTCTGAATGCATAGACTTGCCACATTGTTGCTGTGTAAGCATGAATTTCATCATGTTGTCAGCTTTTCCTCCTACCCAAAAACTGTAAACGTTGGCTAAAGTCCTCGAGTGCTTGCGCCTCATTTTTGTAAATGTGTGCATGGCGTTTCCTTCAACAGATGGCTCATAAAATAGATACAAATTCTCTTTGATGAGTAAATACTAAAATGGTTTTCAGTTCTCAGTTAAATAAAAAATGCCTCTCAGAAAATTGGCAAATACGTCTCCAGGCAGCAAATATTTTTAGATTATGGTCTTGTAGACATATAATTACAATAAGCATTTATTGTCTTTTATCACAGAGCATATTTTGAAGAGGTTTTCATGCATGTTACTTTTTCGGATTACCATTTTTATTGACAGTAAGTTGCCCATCTTTCTATTTCTGATCTGATCTTTTGATGTCTGTTGTTTTCATGCATGTTACTTTTTCGGATTACCATTTTTATTGACAGTAAGTTGCCCATCTTTCTATTTCTGATCTGATCTTTTGATGTCTGTTGTTTTTGTCTGAAGCTTTGACGCTCCTTTAATGCAGTTTGCCTATGAAGAGAAAGCTGGTTATCCTGACTAGTAAAGAAGGGATTACTGAACCTGAAACTGTGAAGAGACACAAAAGCAAGAAGAGGACAGAAAGAATTCAGGGCTCCAATAAGCAGAGTAGGATCTGTTTAGTGACTGCAATGTGGAGGTCTCTAATGTCAGCAAGACTGTGTTGAGAGGAACACGTTTTCTTGTGAGTGTTAGAGACTCAATGGCCTATGTCTGCTGTGCAAGTAATGAGTCCTCCATCCAGTGGTATCAAAACTGTTCTGGAAGGCTTTCTTCAGGATTTATGAGGTGTTAGCAACCTCCAGAGCAAGAACCCTGATAGTTTATGGCTACTCCAAATTATTATAATAGGTGGTGTTTGTTTTGGCAGGTAAGACTTCAGTCAGGGACTCTGAGGTTGGTACTGTATCCAGAGAATTTAAAGTCCAGATCTTAGTTAAAAAAATGGCCCGTCATCTTTACTCTATTATTGAATTGGAGTCTAACATCATTGATTTTAATTTTACTGAATATAAATAGCCACCCTATATTCTATGCATACGGTTTTGACTGTGGCATTTAGAGAAGAATGGAGACAAGATGAAACCCCATCTCTACTAAAAATATAAAAAAATTATATTTAAATTTAAATGTAAAGGAAACTGGAAATGTTCTGGGGAAACAAATAGAGAAGGTAAGCCTTACTGGTGTCTCCTTTGGATGACAACCATGGTCTGCTCTTATAAATAGAAAGCTCTTTTTGAGTTATTTCCTTTTGGTAATCTTATCAGCAAACATAAGGCATCATAGGAAAGGCAGGAGAGGGTCCAGGTGGGGACTTTCACCTGCTTCTAGGCGTCATTTCCTTCAGTCTGATGGGCACCCCCTTCATCGCTTGGGCTTATTGCAAGATGGCTGGGTCATCTCTTTTTTTTTTTTTGAGACGGAGTCTCGCTGTGCCGCCCAGGCTGGAGTTCAGTGACATGATCTCGGCTCACTGCAAGCTCCATCTCCCGGTTTCACACCATTCTCCTGCCTCAGCCTCCTGAGTACCTGGGACTACAGGCGCCCGCCACCACACCCTGCTAATTTTTTTATATTTTTAGTAGAGACGGGGTTTCACCGTGTTAGCCAGGATGGTCTCGATCCCCTGACCTCATGATCTGCCCGCCTCAGCCTCCCAAAGTGCTGGGATTACAGGTGTGAGCTACCGTGCCCAGCCGGGTCATTTCTTTTTGAAGTTAGGAATAAGATGAAAGGATTGAAAGCCAAGTTTATTTAAATGGATTTTACTTGTTGCTCACTGTTTCTTCTGGACTGCTCCCTTAGTTCTGTGACCCATGTTTTGGTGGAGTCATGATGGCACATGGATACCCTGCCTCATGAGCGCTGGTGTGACTTCTCTCTTCTGTTCTTACCACTGGGCATGATGGCTTGATGAAGTTAGGCCACCTCGCTCTTCTGTGCTCTCAGTTCCATCTTCTCAACTCGGAAAGCCTGCCAAGGTCCTTCCAACATCACAGCTGGGAAACTCTCAAAGCAGCAAACTTGGGCAATAGTAGGCTTCACTCACATCCTTGTTGTCTATTTCCAGGTATCATTGTTCTCCATCATTTGGTGTACACCAGTTTAAAATAGTTTCATATTCTTTGTCCATTTTCGTGTTTATGTGTGGTAAGGCATGTCCAATTCCTATTAGTTTTTCCATAACATCTTGATTCATTCCTCCTGAAAATTCTCAAGGATCGCTCCATCCCTGGTTACATGCTTCTTGTTCACAATGTAAAGGAGAATAAAGGCCAATTAAGCTAAACTCACAGGGAGACAGATAATTTTATTGGCATTTGTAATGCTAAAGAGAAGGTCAGAATTGGCCAATGTACAGTACCTGTGCAAGTTTCCACTGGGGACATCCACGAGAAGTCAGTGAATCAAACATTTAAAATGGATAATATCTCTAAAAAAAGATCCTGTCTCTGTCAATTATGATTTTTGACACTTAATAGCCTTATTTTATACTCATTGAAAAAGCCCTTCAGAATTGGTAAGATGTAACTTTTATTTACATAAAAAGGAAAGCAGTGTGGAAATTAATTTGCAAATGAGTTTCTAAGGATACAATGGCATTCTAATTTTTCTGAATCAGATCTTGATCCAGAGTCACGTATATCTTAATATCACTCTGTGAAATGAAGAGTGATGCGAACCAAACATTTCCTAATACAAGAGGCACCATTGTCTGTGTGATTTCCAGCTTCCCTGTTGACACCTAGTATTGATCTCAACTTTAAATTAACTGTGCTCTGAGAATAGATGTTTATGATTTCTATTATCTTAAATTTGTTCAGGCTGGTCGTGGTGGCTCATGCCTGTAATCCCAGCACTTTGGAATGTTGGGGCTGGTGGATCACTTGAGTTCAGGAGTTTGAGACCAGCCTGGTCAACATGGTGAAACCCTGTCTCTACTAAAAATACAAAAGTTAGCCAGCTGTGGTGGTGGGTGCCTGTAATCCTAGCTACTCGGAGACTGAGGCAGGAGAATTGCTTGAACCCGGGAGGCAGAGGTTGCAGTGAGCCAAGATTGTGCCACTGCACTTCAACCTGGGCAATAGAGTGAGACTCTGTCTCAAAAAGAAAAAATTGCTAAATTATCTTTTATGACCAAGAATGTGGTCTGTCTTGGTGAATGTTCCGTGTGTTCTTGAGAAGCATGTGTAATCTGCATTTGTTGGACTAAGTCGTCTGTAGATGTCAGTTATACCCAGTTGACTGATGGTGGTGTTTAGTTCAACTGTGTACTGACTTATTTGCTGCCTGCCGGATCTGTCCTTTTTAAAAAATTTATTATTATTATTATTTTTATTATTTTTGAGATGGAGTCTCACTCTGTCACCCAGGCTGGAGTGCAATGGCGAGATCTTGGCTCACTACAACCTCTGCCTCCCGGGTTCAAGCGATTCTCCTGCCTCAGCTTCCTAAGTAGCTGGGATTACTGGTGCCTGCCACCATATCCAGCTAATTTTTGTATTTTTAGTAGAGATGGGATTTCACCACATTGGTCAGGCTTCTCTTGAACTCCTGACCTTGTGATCCACCCACCTCGGCCTCCCAAAATACTGGGATTATAGGCATGAGGCTACCGTGCCTGGCCATGTCTGTCCATTTTTAATAGAAGGTGTTGAAGTCTCCAACTAATAATAGTAGATTCTTCTGTTTCTCCTTGCAGTTCTTTCCTAGTTTGACCCACTTTTGTTATGTGCATACATTTTTTTTTTTTTTTTTTTTTTTTTTTTTTTTTTTGAGACAGAGTCTCCCTCTGCTGCTCAGGCTACAGTGCAGTGGCATGATCTCAGTTCACTGCAACCTCTGCCTCCCTGGTTCAAGTGATTCTCCTGCTTCAGCCTCCTGAGTAACTGCAACCTCTGCCTCCCGGATTCAAGCGATTCTCCTGCCTCAGCCTTCTGAGTAGCTGGGATTACAGGCGCCTGTGCTACCACACCCAGCTAATTTTTGTATTTTTAGTATAGATGGGGTTTCACCATGTTGGCCAGGCTGGTTGAGAACTCCTTATCTCAGGTAATCTGCCTGCCTCGGCCTCCCAAAGTGCTGGGATTATACAGGTGTGAGCCACTGCACCTGACCAAGAAAGAAATGTTAATAGAAGGTGCTGAGTTTGACTCATTCTGTCTCCAGAGTCCTTGCTCACAAGGATGTTAGAATATGTTTTTTCTCCTATATGAAAGATGTGTTCTAAGTCTAGTTTCAGAAATAATACCCTCCGCATATTGTAAAATTACTGTCTTAACTTAGGTTCTAAATATAGTAAATTACTTTTATATTTGGATCTGTGATACACCTGGAATTGATATTTTGAGTAATAGTAATGTGAGCTCAAAAGACAGATTTTTATTCAGCACCAATGTATATTCAATTTCCTAGAACATTTATAGAAAAATTCATCTTTTCCCCATTGATCTTTCTTTCTTTTCTTTTTTCTTTTCTTTTTTTTTTTTTTTTTTTGAGACGGAGTCTCACTCTGTCACCCAGGCTGGAGTGCAGTGGCATGATCTCGGCTCACTGCAAGCTCCACCTCCCAGGTTCATACCATTTTCCTGCCTCAGCCTCCCGAGTAGCTGGGACTACAGGCACCCGCCACCACGCCTGGCTCATTTTTTTGTACTTTTTAGTAGAGACGGGGTTTCACCCTGTTAGCCAGGATGGTCTCGATCTCCTGACCTCGTGATCCACCCGCCTTGGCCTCCCAAAGTGCTGGGATTACAGGTGTGAGCCACTGTGCCCAGCCTGATCTTTCTTATTAATTATTTACATACATGTGCATTCATTTGTTTTGAGCTCTCCTTTCTTCATTTCTCTATCTTTGTGCAAATACCACACTGTCTTAATAAGAGACTTCATTGAACCCAAGAAGTTTCATTCCAGTGCCTTTTCTATTAACCACTTGTTTATTCTGTAATGATTCATGAGAAAAGTTAAAAGTCTGCATGCCTTCTATCTATACCAATATGTCCAGCTTAACTTTTTGTTTTGTTTTGAGACACAGTCTCACTTTGTTGCGCAGGCTGGAGTGCATGGCGCGATCACAGCTCGATGCAGCCTTGACGTCGTGGGCTCCAGTGATCATCCCACCTCAGCCTTGTAAGTCGCTCAGACTACAGGTGTGTGCCACCACACCTGGCTAATTTTTAAAAACATTTTGTACAGATAAGGTCTCACTGTGTTGTCCAGACTGCTGTTGAGCTCCTGGGCTCAAGTGCTTCTCCTATCTTGGCTTCCCAAAGTGTTGAGATTACAGGTATGAGCCACCACGCCCAACCCCCAACTTAGTTTTGAATAAACAGGTGGGTTTAGAACATTAAAACATTGGTGTTGCACTGTTGTCTCTATTATTTTGTGAGTCTTGAGTCAATACTCCCATTATCACTTATGGCAACATTGTTAGTGCATTCTCAGTATTATTTGATATGTCCTCTCTTTTCCCTTTCTTGCTTTCTGGAGCCTTGGGGACTTTATTTTTTGCTGTACACAGCTTATGGAGGTGGGGACCTTCATAAACCGTCCTGGGTGAGCCAGGCACAGGGACTCACGCTTGTAATCCCAGCATTTTGGGAGGCAGAGGCAGGCGGATCACAAGGTCAGGAGATCGAGACCATCCTGGCCAACATGGTGAAACCCTGTCTCTCCTAAAATACAAAAAATTACCTGGACATGGTGGTGCATGCCTGTAGCCCCAGCTACTTGAGAGGCTGAGGCAGGGAAATTGCTTGAATCCGGGAGGTGGAGTTTGCAGTGAGCTGAGATCGCGCCACTGCACTCCTACCTTGCGACAGAGCTAGACTCCGTCTCAAAGAAACAAAAAACAAAAAAACAGCCCTGGGTGGCTCCTGAACAAGGTCAGGTGATGCAGTGATGTGGCCTTCCTTCTCCAGACAAGGGATGCCAAGAACTGGGGAGTACTTGGTTACCACTGATAGCCTTCCTTGCTTCAAAATCTGTTATCTCCGACATTAATATTGGTATTCCTGCTTTCTTACAAATAGTGGTAGCCTGATATATTTTGTTTTATGCATTTACTTTTGTAACTTTAAATTTTTAATGTTTGTGGTTATATAATGTATATATTTATTTGTTACATGACATGTTTTGATACAGGCGTGCAATACATTAATAATCACATCAGGGTAAATAGGGTCTCTACTAATTTATATGTGTGTTTTATTTAAAGTGCATTTCTTGTAGAGAACATATAGTTGCCTTGTATTTTTTTTCCCAGTCACTCTGACAATCATTGTCTTTTAATTGGTTGATTTAGACCATTGACATTCAAAGTGAATAGTGATATAGACAGATTAATATCCATCATATTTATTAATATCTTATAGCTGACACTTGTCTGTGTTCCAGTTTTTGTCACCTAATAGTTTTCTGTGTTTTGTGGTTTTAATAGAGCATTTTATATAATTTTCTCTCCTTTATTAGCATGTCAGTTATATTTGGTTTTTGTTTTTTACTTTTTTTAATCCTAGGAATTAAAACTTTTATTTTTCATACTATTCATTGATCTCACGGATAACATATTCTTAAAAATAATGATATCAACAGTGTATTTGACTTGGTATGCTTATATATATATGTGTGTCATACATACAAATTCATATGCATAAATATATTTGCAAATATGCTTATATATACGTAAAATGAATGACAACAATGATACAAAGAATGAGAGGGAAGAATTCATATTATTCTCTTATTACAGGTAGTCATACTACCTCAGAAATGATACCCTCTTATTTGAAGGGAGCTTGGATTAGTTGTAAATGTAAATTGCAAACTGTTGGGCTGGTTATTGGATCAAGGGCCCCAGTTCCTGGCTGGCCATTGGCCAGAGGCTGCATTCGTTTTTTTTTTCCACATCAGCTTCTCTCACAGAGCAGAGTACTCTGTCAGAACCACCAAGGCAGAGAGCTTGCAAGGAAGATAGAAATTGCAATTTAGGTCATAATCACTGAAGTCTTCAACTTTCCAGTATTCTATCTTTTACATGCCAGTCACACTTTTTGTCCACACTCAAGAACAAAGAACTAGTACCCAAGGTTGTGTAAGCCAAGAGATCAGGATAACTGAGCATCATCATTGGATCTACCTGGCACATCAGATCCTGTTTATTCTGCAAAAGTTTCTCAGTCTCCACTTAAGAATGTCAAGTATCGGCCGGGCGCGGTGGCTCACGCCTGTAATCCCAGCACTTTGGGAGGCCGAGGTGGGTGGATCACAAGGTCAGGAGATCGACACCATCCTGGCTAACACGGTGAAACCCCATCTCTACTAAAAATACAAAAAATTAGCCGGGTGTGGTGGCGGGCACCTGTAGTCCCAGCTACTGGGGAGGCTGAGGCAGGAGAATGGCATGAACCCGGGAGGTGGAGCTTGCAGTGAGCCAAAATCATGCCATTGCACTCCTGCTTGGGTGACAGAGCGAGACTCCATCTCAAAAACAAAAAAAGAATGTCAGGTATTTTGCATGATATATCACAATATGGATCTAAATAGTTTCTCATAATTTGACTAGGGTTATGGATTAATTTAAACATTTACATTTATCTAACTTTAAAGATAAGAAAAGCTGGACACGTTATTATTTAGATAAACAAACTTAATTTTAAAAAAGGAAAATAAGGCCGGGCGTGGTGGCTCAAGCCTGTAATCCCAGCACTTTGGGAGGCCGAGACGGGCGGATCACGAGGTCAGGAGATCAAGACCATCCTGGCTAACACGGTGAAACCCCGTCTCTACTAAAAATACAAAAAAAAACTAGCCGGGCGAGGTGGCGGCGCCTGTAGTCCCAGCTACTCGGGAGGCTGAGGCAGGAGAATGGCGTAAACCCGGGAGGCGGAGCTTGCAGTGAGCTGAGATCCGGCCACTGCACTCCAGCCGGGGCGACAGAGCAAGACTCCGTCTCAAAAAAAAAAAAAAAAAAAAAAAAAAAAAAAGGAAAATAAGAGAATGCAAAATAGGTAATTCAAAATAATAGTAGCCTTCACCAGGGTAAGGAAGAAAGCAGAATTTGGGAAATGCATTCAGGGGCATCAGTAACATTGATAGTGTTCTGTTTATTGAGCGCCACAGTGAATTATAAAAAAGGGTAAGAATCTTTTTTGAATTTTAGAAGTGTTTTGGGCTTACAGAGCAGTTAGAAAGTGAATACAGAGACTTTACAAATACCCAACCCAGTTTTTTTTCTGATTATTAATCTCATACATTATTGTGGCACCTTTGTCATAATTAATGAACCAATATTACACATTAATCCCTCACTAATATCCACGGTTTATTAAGAATTCCTTAGTTTTTCACGTAATGTCCATTTTCTATTCCAGGTTCCCATCTAGGATCCCACGTCACATTGAAATATTCTCTCTCCTTAGGCTCCTTTTTCCTGTGCCAGTTTCTCAGGACTTTCTTTGTTTTTGATAACCTTGTCGCCCTTAATCGGGGATGTCTCTGATGTTTTTCTCGTGATTAACCTGGGTGGGTAGGTTTTGGCACGGAGGACCCCAGAGGGAAAGTGCCAGTCTCATTACAGTACACCAAGTGTGTATACTTTCAATTAGCTTTATCACTGTTAATGTTAATTTGATTATCTGGATGTTGTAGTTTTGGTCAACTTTCTTTCCTGTAAGGTTAATCTTTTTTCCTCTTTCAGTGTTGTGCTTTTCACAAGTCATTGTGCACAGCACACACTTAAGAAATGGAAAAACGTGGTCTCCCTCCTAATAGGCAGAGCCTCTGTAAATATCATTTGTGTTTCTTCACTATGGTCAGTTTATCTATTTTCCTCAATGTAGTATTTGCTTATTTATTCAATATCTTACTTTTATGGATTGTTACGTTAAATATTTTTCTTACCATATGCCTAAACTAGTTTATTGATTCTGGTGCTCATTTTTTTTCAGTTTTGGCCACTGAAAAGTCTTTTATTTGGTTCTTGTACGATTTTGAAATAGTTCCATCATTGCAATTCAATTCTGTTTGGTTTGTTGATTGGTTGTGTTGCTGCTTAGATTTTTCTCACTTTCTGGTAATACAAGGTGCTCCAGGTTAATTGTGGTGATTCCCTGCCCAAGTCTGGTATTACCCATTTATTTAGGGCATCTTAGCTCCTTTTTTGGTGAATGGTATTAGCAACAAATATCTGGTCCATGGGTATACGTATTTCTACTAAGGATCTACTGATTTGAAACATTATCACTTGACAGCAAATAATATGGTTTTGTCAGCTGACAGCAAAGAATATGTATGTTTATACTAACTCACACATATGTACATATGTATAAATATTTCCATGCTTATCCATGTTTATCTGTATAAAGTTAAACCTGAATTTCTACTGTCTCTAGGTTCACACCAGTGGAATCCAGGAAAACATGAATCTATAATACCTCCCCTTTCCCAGTACCTTACCTGACCTCCCACTCTAACAGTGAGGAAGTTGGCCTCCTTTAATTAATTATTGACTCTCAAAATACATACATAGTGGTTACAGAATTGGTCATCTCTACTCCCATGGGAAATAAATTTAATAACTGAAGTATAGTGCTTTTATTCAAGTCCCTTGGCCTTTAGGCTTAGAATCTATCCTTACTGACTAACTTTCTAAAAGGAGTCAGTCCCCTTTTAGTCTACACATTCCACTGGAGTTATTTCTTATACTGTTAGATTATTTTGTCAGAATTGCTCCCCGGGGTCTCCAAGCATACTAAGCAATGTGTAATGCCTTATTTAATGACGATTCAGTGTATACATTTAGGTTTACTCTTTGTGATACTAAGTTCTAGATGATTTGAAAAATGATTATTAAGACATCCTTATAGTATCATAGAGAAGAATTTGGCTTCACAAAATCTTCCCCATTTCCCCTATTTATTGAGCCTACCTCTGTTCCAAGCCCCTCATAGCCACTAATCTTTTTCATTTGCTATAATTTTACCTTTTCACCATGTCGTATAAATGGAATTACACAGGAAATAGTTTTTTCAAACTAGCTCTTTTCTTCCCCTCCCCTCCCCTCCCCTCCCCTCCCCTCCCCTCCCCTCCCCTCCCCTTCCCTTCCCTCCTTTCCTTTTTCTTTGAGATGGAGTTTCCCTTCCCTTCCCTTCCCTTCCCTTCCCTCCTTTCCTTTTTCTTTGAGATGGAGTTTCCCTTCCCTTCCCTTCCCTTCCCTCCTTTCCTTTTTCTTTGAGATGGAGTTTCACTCTTGTTGTCCAGTCTGGAGTGCAATGGCGTGATCTTGGCTCACTGCAACCTCCACCTCCCAGATTCAAGTGATTCTCCTGTCTCAGCCTCCTGAGTAGCTGGGATTACAGGCATACACCACCACGCCTGGCTAATTTTGTATTTTTATTGGAGACAGGGTTTCTCCATGCTAGTCAGACTGGTCTCGAACTCCCGACCTCAGGTGATCCACCCGTCTCAGACTTCCAAAGTGCTAGGATTACAGGCGTGAGCACAGTGGCCCAAACTAGCTTTTTTCAATCATGAGTATGCCCTTAAAATTTGTGAAGTGTGGACAGACATGGTGGCTCATACCTGTAATCCCAGCACTTTGAGAAACTGAGGCAAGAGAATTGCTTGAAGCCAGGATTTTTAGACCAGCCTGGGGAGCAAGGTGAGAGCCTGCCTCTAAAATTAAAAAAAAAAAAAAATTAAGCTGGGTGTGGTGGCCTATGCCTGTAGTCTTAGCTACTTGGGAGGCTGAGGTAGGAAGATCCCTGGGGCCCAGGAGTTCAAGCTTACAGTGAGCTATGATTATACCACTACACTCCAAATTGCTGGGCTATAGCAGAGCAGGGAGACCAAGAGACCCCCCCCCAAAAAAGAAAAAAAATATATATATATAAAGCATATCTCATGATGGTTTAGATTTGCATTTCATTACGGACTAAAAGTGCTAAACATATTTTTACGCCCTTAGTGGACATTTCTATAGTCATTTGGAGAAATGTCTATTCACACAGTTTACTCACTATTTTTTTTTTTTTTTTTTTGAGACAGAGTCTTGCTCTGTTGCCCGGGCTGGAGTGCAGTGGCAGGATCTCGGCTCACTGCAACCTGTGCCTCCCTGGTTCAAGTGATTCTCCTGCCTCAGCCTCCTGAGTAGCTGGGATTACAGGCGTGCACCACCACACCCAGCTAATTTTGTATTTTTAGTAGAGACAGGGTTTCACCATGTTGGTCAGGCTGGTCTCAAGCTCCTGACCTTGTGATCCACCCGCCTCAGCCTCCCGAAGAGCTGGGATTACAGGTGTGAGCCACCACACCCACTTTTCATTATTTTGCTTGTCTTTTTATTTTTGAGTTGTATGAGTGATCCGTATTGTCTGGATAATAGTCCTCTGTCAGCTCTGTGATTTGGAAATACTTTCTTACTTTCTTGGATTGTCTCAGTGGTGTACTTTGAATCACAAAAGTTAATTCGGATGAAATCTCTTTTATCCAGTGTTTTCTTTTGTCACTTGTATGGTGGTGTCATATTTTAGAATTAATTGTTTCACCTAAGGTGAAGACGTTTCTTTTTTGGGATTTTTAGTTTTAGCATTTATATTTAGGTCGATGTTTGATTTTGAGTCAATGACATATATGGTATAAGACAGTTCAGTTTGCATGTGGATACCACTTGTCCCAGAAAATTTGTTGCAAAAAGTGTTTTTCCATGTTGAATTGTCTTGGCAAGCTTTTAAAAGTAATTTACCATGTATGTAAAGATTAGTTTGAGGCACTCAATTCCATTAACACCTATGTCGGTCCTCATGTTGGTACTACAATGTCTTGATTACTATCAGTCTGCAGTACATTTTGAAATTTGGAAGTGTGACTCCAGTACTCCAAAATTATTTTTCCAAGATTGTTTTGGCTCTTCTGGAGTACTTCGATTTCCATAGGAATTTTAGAATCAGCTTGCCAATTACTGCAAAAAAATGGAAAAAAAAGGTTTCTGGATTTCATTTTTTTGGATTGTTAGTACATAGAAATATAGTTGCTTTCAAAGTTGACTTTGTGTACTGCAATGTTACTGAACTCTTTTTTGTTTATAGTCTTATTTTAGTGGATATGTCAGGATTTTCTATACATGAGATCCTGTCATTTGCAAACATAAACAGTTTGACTTCTTGCTTTACAATCTAAGTATCTTTTATTTATTTTCTAGCCTAATTACCCTGGCTACATCCTCCTGTACAATGTTGAATAGAAGTGGCAAAAGTGGACATCTTTGTCACATTTCTAATCTTGGGGAAATTACTGAGACTTTAGTGATACCTTATGTTATGCGAGCTTTCAATGGATGCCCTTTCTAGGTTGAGAAAGTTCCCTTCTATCCCTAATTTATTCAGAGTTTTTATCATGAATAGGTTGTGGGTTTATCAAATGCTTATTCTGCATCTTTTGCAATAATCATACAGATTTTGACCTTTATCTTATTAATACAATGTCTTACACCTATTGCTTTTGTATGTTTAACCAAACTGACATTCCAGTGATAAATATGCTTGGTCATAGTGTATAATCCTTTTCATGTGTCGCTGGTATGTTTTGATAGTATTTCTTTGAGAATTTTTTGCCTCTGTTTCATGAGGCATATTGGTGTATAACTGTCCTATCCTCAAATATATTTGTTCTACTGTGGGATCAGGGTAACTGGCCTCGTAGAGTAGATCGGAGATCGGCAAGTTTTGTCTTCTCTTTTTTTTCTCCTTGGAGGAAGAGTTAGTAAAGGATTGTTATTCATTCTTAACAGATTTAGAGTAATTCACCGGTCATCTCGCCCTAGACAGGAATTGAATTCTAACAGCAATGACAGGAGCTTGGAAGGGAATCTTTCCCTAGGTGAGCCTTCAGTTGAAACCTCAGCCTGAGTCATGTGACCTTGAAAAACCATAGGTATTACATTCATGAGGTTCTGAGTCACTAAGGTTTGAGGTGACTTGTTATGCAGTAATAAATAACTAATATACCTGTGAGTAACTTGAATGTGTTATACTAAAGTAGATCATACAATAGAAAAAAGATATTAGTGGAAAACCTAGTATAATATGAAGAAAGCCTGTATTTCAGTTACTAGTTTTGTACCACTGTCAATTTCTGAGTTTTCATAAACATACTATGGCTAAGTAAGGTATAAACATTACAGGAGGCTGGAAGGTATATGAGACACTCTGTACTATAATTGCGTTAGTTTGTCTTCTTTTGAGACGGAGTCTCACTCTGTAGCCCAGGCTGGAGTGCAGTGGCGCGATCTCAGCTCACTGCAAGCTCCGCCTCCCGGGTTCACACCATTCTCCTGCCTCAGCCTCTTGAGTAGCTGGGACTACAGGCTCCCGCCACCACGCCCGGCTAACTTTTTGTATTTTCAGTAGAGTTTCACTGTGTTAGCCAGGATGGTTTCAATCTTCTGACCCTGTGATCTGCCCGCTGCAGCCTCTCAAAGTGCTGGGATTACAGGCGTGAGCCACCGCACCTGGCCTTTCTTGTTTTTTTTCCTTTGAGACAGAGTCTCACTCTGTCACCCAGGCTGGAGTGCCATGGCATGATCTCGGCTTACTGCAACCTCCAACTCCCAGGTTCAAGTGCTGCTTCTGCCTCAGCCTCTCGAGTAGTTGGAGTTACAGGCACAAGCCACTGTGCCAGGCTAACTTTTTTGCTTTTTAAATTTTAGTAGAGACGAGGTTTCACCATGTTGGCCAGGCTGGTCCTGAACTCCTGACCTCATGATCCGCACACCTTGGCCTCCCAAAGTGCTTGGATTACAGGTGTGAGCCATGCCTGGCCTGTTTTTGCATTTGTCTATACATCTAAAATTATTTCAAAATAAAAACATTTTAAAATGTATTTGCTCCAAAAAAAAAAAAAAAAAAAAAAAAAACCACAAAACAAAACAAACAATAACAACAAAAAACTTTGATCACAGGATGACCAGAGATGTTGAGAGAAAATGGCAAAACAGTTCGCCTGTTATCCACCATGCCAAACCCAGATGAACCTACTTCAAGAAGACCCCCACAATCACTAGAGACTCCCCTCAATTTTCTCCCTTCCTGTAAAACTCCCCATTACACAGTCACCATTTTGTGTGTCAGTAACTACTTCTTTAAAGATGGTGGCCTGTGCCTCCCACACCTCATAAAGCCCCATTTTCAGACATTGGCAGTGTATCTGTTGGATCCACTAAAGACTTTTTAAAAGACATGGCTTCCAGACACTAGAAGCTATCATAATATTGAGAAATATAAGTGACAGGGAACATACACCACAATTCTGCATTCAAGGGTGTTTTCTTGGTGCTGGCATTCCTTTTTGAAGTTTGAAAAGCAAAATATATCTTCATGCCTTTGAGAAACACCTTGGTTAATTAAACTTTTTCTTCTGCAGACCCAGTCATGAATTCTTTGGGACCATGCACTACGTTGAGACTTACCTTATGGTTTTCTGTTGAACATTGCCGAGTCCAAAAGCCACAGATTAAATATCATAGTGGTAGCAGGTGAGTAGAGCATATACATAACAACAATAATAACAACAACCAGTTTTAATAAACATGGGGGTTTAGACCAGCCTCTGCTTATATAGATCAGGAAAGGAAACCTTTGGATGGCTGTGGTGTCTCAGGCCTGTAATCCCAGCACTTTGGGAGGCCCAGGCAGGAGATCACTTAAGCTCCAGAGTTCAAGACCAGCCTGGGCAACATAGCGAGACCCCATCTCTACTAAAAATACAAAAAAAAAAAAAAAATAGCTAGGTGTGGTGGTGTGCGCCTGTGGTCCCAGCTGCTCGAGATGCTGAGGTGGGAGCCCACTTGAGCCCAGAGGGCAGGGGCTGCAGTGAGCCAAGATCATGCCACTGCATTCCAGCCTGGGTGACAGAGTGAGACCTTGTCTAAAAACAAGAAAATAAAAAGGGAAAGAAACTTTAAAAACCAGGTCCACTCATGCCATGCACAGCTCCCTGTTCTCAGACCTCAGCACTCTGCTGGGTAGCACCAGGGCTGTGTGCGGGAACCATGCCTACAAAGCGTACAAAGCCATAGGAGTACATACTGCACTCCCACGGAAATCCACAAAGTCAAGGCTCTTGCTTCTATTGTCCATAATCTGGAGAATATTCTCCACACTGCAGTTATAGCTTCAATGAGAAAATGAGCTTCTGCAGCCTGCAGACCTGGAGTGAGAAGATAGAGCAGACCTGGGCCACATATCTCACTACTGAGGTCAGGACAGCAGATATTTAGGGTCTGTTATAATGGACATTTGTATTTAAAGAATCCTCACTCTTCCATGCTTATATTTTACTCCATGAATAAGGATAGTTTCCTTTAAATTGATAATCTTAAAACATGGAGGGTTATTCTATTAATCATAACAGGAGTTCCTGTAAGCTAAGTGACTTGTAGAGTGCATTTCCTCTTCATTTTGATGTATACATTATAGTCTATTATGATGTATACTGTGAATAACATCCCTCACCAAAATCTTCGGGGAAAAAAAATGGAATGGCAGACATAAAGGAGACCCAGGAGGATGTGGACAAGGAGTGATCCATCTCAAAATGGCAAGAGTGACAATGAGCTCTATGTGCTGAGAGTTACGCAAAAATAGATTTCAGACACAAAACTGTACTAACATGATATCACCGGCACAGATAGCACAATGCTGAGGACTGAGTTCCCAAACATGACTCTGATAGCGTGGAAGATGTGATTTCTCACAACCTGTATGACAAACTATTACCAGATTTCACTTAGGCTGCCCTGCCTACAAGGGCTCTTAGAAAGATGCCACTGAAAAGGTCTAAAGTCTTAGATGTCATCAGGAAGGAAGGACCCAACACTGTCTCCACCCTCTATTCTGAATAGAAAAGAGTTCTCGATGGATGCATAGCTTCTGATTTGGGGATCAAAACTTGTTGTTAACTTAATTGAGCCTTCCTAGAATTTGAACATTTTAGTGCCAATAAACTCAACATCCTAAATTATAAATTATATTAATTTCTTCTTCATTAAACATACTCTTTAGGCAGCACCAAAGCCCATTCCATTTCTAAGTACCTAAAAGTAAAGTTGACCAGAGCAACAAGTGGTCAGAGAAGAACATTTTGTGAAAACTATAATGCATCTGCATCTGCAGTGACTATTCATAAAGTTCTTATTGGTGTGAGCATCATTCGTGTGATTAGAAAGATGAATGGTGATGTAGTGTGGATTTGTATTCCCGCTTAAATCTCGTGTTGAAATGTAATCCCCAATGGTGAAGGTGGGGCCTAGTAGGAGGTGACTGGATCATGGAGGAAGTTTCTCATGAGTGGTTTAGCACCGTTCTCCTTGGTACTGTTGTCACGATAGTGAGTTCTCACGAGATCTGGTTGTTTAAAAGTGTGTGGCAGTTCCCAGCCTCTGTCTTGCTCCTGCTCTGGCTATGTGTTGTGCCTGCTCCTCCTTCACCTTCAGTCATGATTTTAAGTGTTTTGAAGCCCTCCCCAGAAGCTGAGCAGATGCCAGCATCATGCTTCCTGTGCAGCCTTACAGAATTGTGAGCCAATTAAACCTCTTTCCTTTGTAAATTGCATGAGCTCAGTTTTTTTTTTTTTTTTTTTTTTTTTTTGAAGATGGAGTCTAGCTCTGTCGCCCAGGGTGGAGTGCAGTGGTACAATCTTGGCTCACTGCAACTTCTGTCTGCTGGGTTCACGTGATTCTCCTGCCTCAGCCTCCTGAGTAGCTGGAATTACAGGCACCTGCCACCATGCCTGGTTAATTTTTGTATTTTTAATAGAGATGGGGTTTCACCATGTTGGTCAGGCTGGTCTCGAACTCCTGACCTCATGATCTGTCCACCTCAGTCTCCCAAAGTGCTGGGATTACAGGTATAAGCCACTGCACCCGGCTAGTATTTTTTTTTTTTTATAGCAATGTGAGAACAGACCAACACAAATGGAAAATACAAATATATAATCATTCTGGATTGAAAAATTAGATTTGCAGTGCAGCTGATGGAGAGTATTGCTCATAATGTCTAAGATTAGGGCATACATTTTCAAGATACAGATTTTTTCTGTCTTCAGAGAATATCAGTCAAGTGAAACCTTTGAAGTAACTCTTTACTATTTCTATCTTCCTTCTCAACCAACATTATGAACCATGGTCTACAAAGTTACCTTTCCACATATGTGTATCTTTTTTATCTATAGTTTACTCTCTTTTTTTTTGAGACTGAGTCTTGCTCTGGTGCCCAGGCTGGAGTGCAGTGGCACAATCTAGGCTCACTGCAACCTCCACCTCCCAGGTTCAAGCCATTCTCTCACCTCTTCTTCCCGAGTAGCTTGGACTATAGGCATGTACCACCATGCCCAGCTAATTTTTGTGTTTTAGTGGAGACGGGGTTTCACCATGTTGGCCAGGCTGGTCTCAAACTCCTGACCTCAAGTGATCCGCCCGCCTCGGCCTCCCAAAGTGCTGGGATTACAGGCATGAGCCACTGCGCCTGGTTTGTAGTTTACTCTTGAGTTCTGTCTCTCTACATAGCTATAAAGTATAGCCTTACCAAATGAGACTCCAGAAGATTAACTCCTTGTTGTCTACAATGTCTACATTTCATGGGATACTTCTTTATCCTGGTGTATTTCCTAATATCTAAATGTCCTACATGTCACCAGGTGTGCTTCTCACAGGAAACTTGTTTATACTAGCACGTGCCTCTGAAGCTCTTATCCGACCTATGTACAGTTTACTTCTACCAAGGTAGTCCCAGCTACTTAGGAGGCTGAGGTGGGAAGATCGCTTGACCCCGGAGGTCGAGGCTACAGTGAGCTGTGATCATGCCACTGTGTGCTAGCCTGGGTGGTAGAGTGAGACCCAATCTAAATAAATAAATAATAAATAAATAAATAAATACAATGAAATCAAGTTTTGAAAATTACGATTAGTTTTATATGTACAAAACAGTGGCAAATATAGTACAAAAGTTCTTGTATTCTATTCCACATATAGAATTTCCTATATTATTAACCCCTTATATTAGTGTAGGGCATTTATCACAATGAACTAACCAATATTATACATTATCACTAACTGCTACCCATGCTTTATTCATATTTCGTTGTTGCACTTCATGTCCAGTTTCTATTTCAAGATCCCATCTAGTGTACCACGTCACAATTAGATCTCATGCAGGCTTTTTTGACTGTGACAGTTTCCAGGAGTTTTTTCATTTTTGATGACATGAGCATTCTTGATTTGGGATTACTCTGATGTTTTTCACAGGATTTTGGTGGATTGTGGATTTTGGTGTAGAAGACCACAGAGAAAAGAAAAATGCCGTTCTCATTACATGATATCAAGGGCATATACTAAAAACACACTTTATCACTGTTGATGTTCATTTGATCGCCTGGATGAGATAGTTGATATAAAATTTCTCCACTGTAAATTACCTTTCCTCATTTTCCATGTTGTATGTATCAAAAAAATTACTACTCACATAAGAAATGGGGAGTCTTGCTCCATCTCCCAACAGGCAGAATATCTACAAAAATTATTTTCAGTCTTTCACCATTTGTGTGTCTGTTTTTTTCCATTTATATTTATTGAATCACTTATTTCTGTAAGTATGCAAATGTGTATATTTATTTTACACTTTACTTGTATTTGTTTATTTATTTATTTTTGAGACAGAGTCTTGCTCTGTTGCCAGGCTGGAGTGCATTGACACGATCTCAGCTCACTACAATCTCTGCTTCCTGGGTTCAAGCAACTCTCCTGCCTCAGCCTCCCTAATAGCTTGGATTACAGGCACATGCCACCACGCCCAGCTGATTTTTGTATTTTTAGTAGAGACGGGGTTTCACCATGTTGGCCAGGATGGTCTTGATCTCTTGACCACAGCCTCTCAAAGTGCTGGAATTACAGGCATGAGCGACCGCGCCTGGTCTCCTTCATTTATTTTATTGCTCAAATTATTCTACTGTTGATCATTCAAAGGTCTTTTGGTTGATCCTCTATCATTTTGAAATACTCTGGTAATTACAGTTTGATGTTGTGTGATTGGTTAGTTGGTTTTACTGTTGATTAGCATATTCTTTGCTGGCACTGCATGGTGCTCCAGGCTACTTTGTTTTGATTCCTTGCCGAAGCCTAGTATGCATCGTGTCTTCAGGAAGCCCTAGTTCCTTTTATTGGAAAATAGAATTTGAAACAAAGATTGGGGCACCAGGTCCACTCACTGCTACGGGGGCATCCATTGATTCGAAGCCTTGCCAGGTGACAGAGAAAATAAATATATATATATTGACACATAAATATATACATATCTCTAAATATAGCAATATATGTCCATATGCATCTATACTAAATTAAACATGAATTCCTACTAATGCTCCATTACCACATAATCTAAATTATTAGCAGATGAATCCGTTTGCCTATTCCCACTTATTTGTATGTAACCTACCATTCTAACAGTGAGACAGCTGGCTTTGTTAACAGTTTTACATTCTGAAAAGACTTGCATAGTGTTTCCAGAATTGGTAATCCATATGCCCAGGAGAAATGACTTTTACCAACTTCGGTTTTTAGACTTAGACTCTCCCCTCATTTTTAAAGTGACTTAGGCCATTCCCCCTTCCTCCCATTCCCTTCAGTGAAATAACTCATACCTTTGTAATACTGTTACATTATTTTGTGTATTTCTTTTTGAGGTCCCCCAGCCTACTAAATAATGTTTTAAATTTGCATGCTTTTAGATTATTCCTTTCTGTTGTAAAATTCTATAGGGTTTCAAAAACACTATTATATATCCATCACTATAACATCACACAGAATAATTACACTGCCCCATAGAAGACCCCTGTAATTCATACCACCCTTCCTCTCTCCCAAGCCCCTTGTAACCAACAATCTTTTTGCTACCTTTATACATTTGTCTTTTCCAGAGTGTTCTGTAAATGGAATTACACAGTATTTTGCCTTTTCCAACTTGCCTTTTTCACTTAACAATACACATTTTAGATTGGTGAAATATAACTCCATCATTGTTTAAATATTCATTACCCTAATAACAAAGGAGTTGAGCAAATCTTCATGTCTTTCTTATAGCATTTTTGGAGAAAAGTACATTTAAGTAATTGGCCATTTTTAACTTAGATATTTGCCTTTTTATTATTTAGTTAAAACATGCTTTTATATATACTGAATAGTAGACCCTTATGTGGGTAGCAGAAATTTTCTCCCTTCTTTGGTTTGTCTTTTTACTTTTTGATACACTTTGAATCACAGATTTTAATTCTGATAAAGACCAATATATCTCTTTTTTATTCTGTCACTTATGCATTATCAGTCGCACCTTAGAAAATATTGCTTAATAATCTAATGTCATGAAAACATACTTCTATGTTATCTTCTATGGTTTTGGGCTATCTAGCACTTATATTTAGATATATGATTAATTGGAATCAATCATGTATATGGTGTGAGGGAGGAGTTTAACTTGCATGTCGATATTCACTTGTCCCAGCAGCATTTGTTAAAACATATTTATGTTTTTTTTCTTATTGAATTGACTTGGCACACTTGAAAATCAGTTGATCATGAAGGTAGGTGTTAATTTTTGGACACTCAATTTTATTGTATTGATGTATATGTCTATCTTTATACTAGTGCCACAAATCTTTTTTTTTTTTTCTTTTACTTTTTTCTTTTTGTTTTGAGACAGGGTCTCGCTCTCTCACCCAGGCCAGCGTACAGTGGCATGGTCATGCCTCACTGCAGCCTCCAATTTCTGGGCTCAAGAGATCCTCCTACATCAGCCTCCTGAGTATGAAGAACTACTCATGTGGGCCACCAAGCCTGGCTAAGTTTTTAAAACGTTTTTCTTTTTCTTTTCTTTCCTTTTTTTTTTTTTTTTGAGACAGAGTCTCGCTCTGTCACCCAGGCTGGAATGCAGTGGCGTGATCTTGGCGCACTACGAACTCTGTCTCCTGGGTTCAAACAATTCTCATGCGTCAGCCTCCCGAGTACCTGGGATTATAGGCATGCACCACCACACCAGGCTAATTTTGTATTTTTAGTAGCTATGGGGTTTCACCGTGTTGGCCAGGCTGTCTCGAACTCCTGATCTCAGGTGATCTGCCCTCCTTGGACTCCCAGAGTGTTAGGATTATAGGCGTGCCACTGCGCCTGGCCAAAAGCTTTTTTGTAGAAAAGAATCTCTCTGTGTTGCACAGCCTGATCTCAAACTCTTGGCCTCTAGCAGTCCTCCTGCCTTAGCCTCCTGAGTAGCTGTGATTACAGGCATAAGCCACTGCACCCAGCCAGTACCACAAAACTTTATTACTATTGCCTTGTAGTCATTTTACAATCAGTAAGTGTGCATTTGCTTTGCAGACTTTATTGCTCTTTGTCAAGATTAGTTTCTTTATTCTGGATCTATTCTATTTACATATCAGTGTTATAATCAACATGCAAATTTAAGCAAAATTTCATCTGGAATTTTGATGGGGACTGCATTAAATCTGTAGATCCATTTGGAAAATAGTGCCATCTTAGCATTATTAAGCCTTTCAATCCGTGATAAAATGTCTTTTCATTTATTTAGGACTTAATTATTTTTCTTCAGTAAGTTTTATAGTTTTCAATGTACATATCTAACAATTGCTAGTGTGTAAAAATGAAATTTATTTCTCTATTTTGACCTTGTTTACTGCAGCCTTGATGAATTCATTTTTTATTTCTAATTATATTTCATTAGAATTCTTAGAATTTTCCATACTCAACACCATGTCATTTGCAAAGCTGACTTTCTTTCCAAATCAGATTCTTCATGTTTATTTTTCTAGCCTGTTTGGCCTTACTATACCCTCCCGTGAAATGTGAAACGTAGAAGTGGCAAGAGTGGAAGTGGACAACTTTCAGGTAAATTACAATGTCACGTGAGTTATCCGTGATTGTCTTTAAGTGAAGAAAGTTCCCTTCTATGCCTAACTTGCTACATGTTTTTATCATAAGTTGATTTGGCATTGAGCAAGTGTTTATTCTTCATTTTTGAGATAATCATGTGGATTTTGTCCTTTATTTTATTAATATAGTTCATGAGTACTAATTTATTTTGTATGTTATTTGTGTTACCGATGTAAACATCCTTGGTCATCCTGTATAATTCTTTTTTTTTTTTTTTTTTTTTTTTTTGAGACGGAGGCTCACTCTGTCGCCCAGGCTGGAGGCAGTGACGCGATCTCAGCTCACTGCAAATTCCGCCTCCCGGGTTCACACCATTCTCCTGCCTCAGTATCCCGAGTAGCTGGGACTACAGGCGCCCGCCACCACGCCTGGCTAATTTTTTGTATTTTTAGTAGAGACGGGGTTTCACTGTGTTAGCCAGATTGGTCTCGATCTCCTGACCTCGTGATCCGCCTGCTTTGGCCTCCCAGAATGCTGGGATTACAGTTACAGGCATGAGCCACCGTGCCTGGCCTGTATAATTCCTTTTACATGTTACTGATTTGTTTTCCTCATATTTTAACATCTGTATTCATAGTACATATCCATTTATAATATTCCCTTGAAATATCTTTGTTACATTTCTATTCGAGATCAGGGTAGACTGTCTCATGAAATGCATTGTGAAGTGCTGTCTTCTCCACCTTGTTTGTGTCATTTTTAGTTTTTTTTAACTATTGGTAATAGATTGGTATTCATTTTCTAAAAGATTTGGACATATGCACCAGAGAATCCTAACAACAAACACATGAGCTTGGAAGGGGATCCTTTTCCAGCTGAGTCTTCAGTTGAGAGCCCAACCGTGGCCATCAGCTAATTTGGATTCCTGACCCAAAGAAACTGTAACACCTGTGTGGTTTTGAGGCAGTAATTATGTGGTAATTTGTTATGCAGAAACTAATAAGTAGTATACCAGATAGTAAATGTAATGTGGCATCCTGGATTAGATCCTAAAACCAAAGAATGACATTACTGCAAAGCCTAGTAAAATATGATAGAAGCCAGTACTTCAGTTAAAATTTTAGTACCACCTACAACTTTGTTTTCCTATGTCTACTATAGTTATATTAGATGTTATCATTCCAGATACATGAAAGATGTATAAAACTCTCTGTACTATCTATGAATATTTCTGTATATCTAAAATTGTTTCAAATAGTAAAATGTGTAGATATTATTTGGCACAAAGAACACAAACCATAAACAATAGCCTGATGCACAGGAAATGAATGGATGTGTAGGGAGGGAAGAGCATCCCGTCATTCTGAACACAGGTTGCTTCAGGAAGACAACCTCGAGCTCCAGGGACTCTAGTCATCTTTCTTCGTCGCCATCAGACTGCCTACTCCCCACTCACCAATTTGAGTGTCAGTAACCACATCTTCAAAGATAGATGCTTGTGCCTCACATATTCCAGAAAGCCTCACTTTCAGACTCTATTTTGAAGTCAATCTGCAGGATCCACTAAAAACTTATTGAAAGACATGACTGCAGGATGTTAGAATCCAATATTAAGAAATGTCAGTGGCCAGGTGCGGTGGCTCACGCCTGTAATCCCAGCACTTTGGCAGGCCGTGGTGGGCAGATCATGAGGTCAGGAGATCGAGACCATCCTGGCTAACACAGTGAAACCCCGTCTCTACTAAAAATGCAAAAAATTAGCTGAGCATGGTGGTGGGCCCCTGTACTCCCAGCCACTTGGGAGGCTGAGGCAGGAGAATGATGTGAACCCGGGTGGCGAAGCTTGTAGTGAGCGGAGATCGTGCCACTGCACTCCAGCCTGGGCGACAGAGCGAGACTCCGTCTCAGAAAAGGAAAAATGTCAGTGATAGGAAATATAAACTGTATTTCTGAATTTAGGAGAGTGTTTTTTCTGTGTACAAGTATTCTTTGTTCACATGCTCAAAAGACAGATATACTTTCAAGTCTTTGAGAAAACTCTGTGAAAATTGTTATTTTCACTTTACAGACTGAATCATGAATTATTTGGAACCCTGTAGCCTGTTGACATTGATATCATGGAATTATATTGTCCCTTGCCAAACCCAGAAGCCACAAAGTAGATATTATCATGGTCGCAGGTGAGCTGGCTACAAAAAAAAAAAAAATTGTAAATATGCTAATTTAGGGCAGTCCCTGCTTACAAAGACCTATAGATGAATCTATATACACAAGGGTTTTGGCAGGTGAAGTCACGTGTTGATATGGTCAGGCTTTGTGTGCCTACCCAAATCTCATCTTGAGTTGTAATCCTCAGGTGTTTAGGGAGAGACCAGGTGGGAAGTGACTGGATTATGGGGGTGGTTCCCCCATGCTGTTCTCATGAGAGTGAATTCTCAAGAGATCTGATGGTTTTATAACCAGTCGTTTTTCCTTCCCTGACACACGCTTGCTTGTGCTCTCTCTTTCTTTCTTTTTCTCTGTCTCTCTCTCCCCCGCTCCCCCTCGCTGCCTCACTCACCTGCCACTGTGTAAGATGTATCTGCTTCCCCTTCCACCATGATTATAAATTTCTCGAGGCCTCCCCAGCCATGTGGAGCTATGAGTCAGTTAAACCTCTTTTATTTATTTATTTATTTATTTATTTATTTATTTATTTATTTTTATAAATTACCCAGTCTCAGGTATGTCTTTATAGCAGTTTGAAAAGAGACTAATACATATGTGTTGTATACAAGTGGAGAAAAAGAGATAGAAAAAACAAAAGAACAAGCCGTATACAACATATACTCAACCCTCTACGCCGTGTTCCAAGAGATGGAGACAGGCTGAATGAGGATTGTGCATATGTGTTGGCTAAAGAAAGAATCCCACTGCAGGGAGGACTGTCCACTGACCTGCCACCAACAGCTCCCAATTCACGGACTGCAGCAATCCGATTGGCAGCACCAGGTAGTGTCCAGGAAACATACCTAAAAAGCCTGCAAAGCCATGTGAATGCTTACTGCACTCCGTAGAGATCCATAAGATGAGCATAATTCCTTTTAAAGTCTGTAATCATGGGGTATATTCTCCACATCAAATCAATAGTGTCAGTGAGAAAACTAGTTCACAGCTTAGAGTCTGGAGTGAGAAATTCAGCTGACCTGAACCACATTTCTCATGTCTGAGATCAAGATAATAAGAGTTGTTACTTAGGCACTGTTATTTGAGTATTTGTATTTGTGAAAATCTTTAACTTCTCCAATCTCATATACTTTACTCTTTGAGATATAAAAGGCCTCATTTATACTTCCACATCTTAACACGTGGAGGATTACTTATTTTAAGTGGATATATATTAATACTTTAATGACTTGTGAAATCTCCTTTTACTCTTCGCTTCAATGCATATTTTAAAATCTGGCCGGTCGCAGTGGCTCATGCCTATAATCCCAGCACTTTGGAAGGCCCAGACAGGCAGATTACCTGAGATCGGGAGTTTGAGACCAGCCTGACCAACGTGGAGAAACCTCATTGCTACTAAAAATACAAAATTAGCCGAGTGTGGTGGTGCATGCTGGTAATCCTGAGGCAGGAGAATCACTTGAATCTAGGAGGTGGAGATAGCAGTGAGCCGAGATCGTGCCATTGCACACCAGCCTGGGCAACAGAGCAAGACTCTGTCTCAAAAATAATAATAATAATAATCTGTCATGATGTATATACTGTGAACACTCTACCTTACCAAAGTGTGGATCAACAACAAAAAGACCAGAGTGGAAGGCCATAAATGAGACACAAGAGATCTAGACAACGAGTAGTCCCTCAAACTGGCAAATCAGAATCAAGCAGGTGTGAGAGCTCAGACTGAACAGAAAAAAAGCCAATGGACACAAAACGGTACTGACATGATGTTACGTGATACAGTGTGTTGCACCAAGTCCCCAAACAAAACCTCTGACAGCATGGAAGATATGATTTGCCACGGTATACTAAACTACCCGATTTCACACAGATGGGCCTGGCCACAGCAGTTTTCCAAAAGATATCATTGCACACAGGCCAAACTCTTACACTACATCATGAGGCGAGTGCTCTGCACTCTGCACACCCTAGCCTGATTAGAAGTTAGAGTTCAGGCCGGGCGCAGTGGCTCAAGCCTGTAATCCCAGCACTTTGGGAGGCCGAGACGGGCGGATCACGAGGTCAGGAGATCGAGACCATCCTGGCTAACACGGTGAAACCCCGTCTCTACTAAAAAAATACAAAAAAACTAGCTGGGCGAGGTGGCGGGCGCCTGTAGTCCCAGCTACTCAGGAGGCTGAGGCAGGAGAATGGCGGGAACCCGGGAGGCGGAGCTTGCAGTGAGCTGAGATCGCCACTGCACTCCAGCCTGGGGGACAGAGCGAGACTCCGTCTCAAAAAAAAAAAACAAAAACAACAACAACAAAAAAGTTAGAGTTCAATGAATAAATGGCTCCTATCTTTGAGATGATGACTTCATGTTCACTTAATTCAGTCTTCCTGGAGCCTAAAACTCTGGCTAAAATTTTAGTCATAATTCTGAATCATGAACTATATGAGTTTCTTCTTTACTCAATACATTCACGAGGCAGTGGGAAAACCAATTCCAATATCCAAGTACCTCAAAGTAGAGTTGAACAAAGTAGCCAGGGGACATAGCAAAGGTTTAACGGGAACCACGATGCATCCATGTCTGCAGTGGCTTATCATGAGGTGACTTGCAGGTTCATCAGCCTCATGATTAAAAACATAAATGGAAATGAGTATACAGAGACACATACAAATATTACAGGTTGGAAAATTGAATTTAGAATGAAGCTTAAAAAGACCATTATTCACATCTCTTTTTTTTTTTTTTTGAGATGGAATCTTGCTCAGTCGCCCAGGCTGGAGTGCAGTGGCACGATCTCAACTCACTGCAAACTCCACCTCATGGGTTCACACCATTCTTCTGCCTCAGCCTTCTGAGTAGCTGGGACTACAGGTGCCTGCCACCACACCCAGCTAATTTTTTTTTTTTGTATTTTTAGTAGAGACGGGATTTCACCGTGTTAGCCAGGACAGTCTCAATCTCCTGACCTCGTGATCCACCTGCCTCGGCCTCCCAAAGTGCTGGGATTACAGGCGTGAGCCACTGTGCCCGGCCTGTTACTCATATTTCTAAAATAAAGGCAGGAATTATCAATATAAAACTTTTTCTAAGTCTTTTTTGTTTTCTTCAACTTTTATTTTAGTTTCAGGAATACATGTGCAGGTTTGTTACCTGAATAAATTGCATGTCACTAGGGTCAGGTGTACAAATGATTTCATCACTAAAGTAGTTAGCTTAATACTCGATAAGTAGTTTAGCTTTTTGACCATCACCCTCCTCCCACCCTTCTTGTCAAGTAGGCCCCGGTGTCTACTGTTCCCATCTTTGTGCCATGCGTTAAAAAGCTAACACTTCAAGGAAAGTGTCCAGTAGCTCTTTACAATTGTGTCTTCCTCCTTCATTGATTTTTTGAATGATAGTTTTTAAAAACTTCTTTGCACTTAAAACCTGAACACATCCATGATGACTTAACACTGAGAAGTGGGCAGTTGCAGAGAAAACCAGCGTATTTCATTCATGCTGTAGTGCACACAGGTCACGTCTTTCAACAGAAAGGCATCTTGAATCCGATAGTGTTGAAGCACTGTTGGCCAGAAGAGAATCATAATGAGTTTGTCCTCATGTACACTGACATGAACTTGGTCTAAAAACCTCCCATTGATATCTTCAGGTGATATCATCATCATCGAAACTTGCAGAAGGGATGTCAGGAAGTTGGAAAGGTAATCTCACAGAGAGTAGCACAGGAATCCCATCAGAAATGCAGCATCACCAGTGCTTTTGATTAGTACAGATGATAGTAATATGGGGTCAGTTATTGGCAAGATGGGTTTAAAAGTGATTCAGATAAGTTTTGCCTCAATGGGAGAAATTTTAGGAAAAAAATCTTTAATGTATTTTGCCTGTATTTCATCTCCTGAAATCATAAGAATTACATCAGACAAATATCCACATGTATAGAAGTTGAAAATAGTTGAACTATTTTTGAAAACTCAGTTTATATATATGTGGGAGGATTAGGATCATTTGATAAAGATATACTAGATGTGAGCACCATCAGAGCAAGAAGAACGCTCTTTTATGGTTTTTATCGTTACTTTTACCCATATTTTATGTGTGCTTTTGTTCTAAATTGGTAGATGGACATTTGTTTTCTCAGGTATGACAGCAGTCGGTCTTTGAGCTCCAATAGTGTACACAGATAATTTCAGTGACCGATTTTGGTAAAAAGAAGAAAAAATACCCATCTATTTTATTATAGTGTGTCATCATTTGACTTAATTTCACCGAATATAAAGAATAGCCCGAAATTTCATGCAAACCAGATAGACAGTGGTGTGTATGTAGTGAAGAAGAAAGGAAAAATACTTCTCAAATTTAAAAACAACAAGAATTTCTGGAAAACAAATAGAAAGTTTCATTGGTTTCTTCTTCTTTTGGTGATAATTTTGTTCTGCTCTTTTAAATAGAAAGCTTTACTGTTTTTGTTTTGTTTTGTTTTGTTTTGTTTTTTAAGACAAGGTCTCATTCTGTCACCCAGACTGAGTTCAGTGGCATGAACATAGCTCACTGCAGCCTCGACCTCCCAGTACTCAAGCAGTCCTGCTGCGTCAAGCTCCTGAGTAGCTGGGACTACAGATGCACACCATGATGCCTAACTAATTTTTGATGTTTTGTAGAAATGAGGTCTTACCTTGTTTCTCACAGTGGTCTTGAACTCCTGGATGCAAATGTTACACCCCCAAAGTCCTGAGATTACAGACGAGAGCCACCATACCTTGCCTCTACCTTAGTTATTTCATAGTGTAATGAGTTTATCAGCCACAACTAACAGGATAACATAGAAAAGGCAGGTTAGTGTTTACATGGGGTGGTTCATCTACTTAAACACATCATTTACTTCATTTCTAAGGCCATCCCTTCATCCTCAAGCTTCGTGCAAGATCACTGTCATGAACGACCCATCGTTTCCCATTGAGGAATCAGATGAAAGGGTGAAGACCAAGTTCATTCAAATTATTCGATTGTGCCTTTGCCTTTTATTTATGTGCCGCTCCTGTAGTTCTGTTCACCATGTTTTAGTGGAGTAATGATGACACCACCGCCCTGTCAGTATGGATGCTGGCATCTGTGCTGTCTCACATGTTTACCATTACATGTGGAAAATGGCTTGACAAAATTCAGCCACTGCATTCTCTGGACTCTGAGTTCCCTCTTCTCAACTCAGTGTGCCTTCTACAATTTATGCTCCATCACAGCCTGGGAACTCCTAAAGCAGTATCCTTACTTAATAGTAGGTCTCAGACCATTTTTCATATTTCTCACGTATTGCCATCCTTCACTGATGGACGTGTAGTGTCTGGAATTCATATTCACATGTAATTCATCCAGTTTTTTTGTTTGTTTTTACATGTGGCAAGCCATGTCTAATCTCTGTTAGTTGTTCCACATCTTGTTTCATTTTTCCTGGAATTACTCAGGCATGATTCTTCCCCAGTTAAGTGGTTCTACTTGGCCATGTGAAGGTGAATGAGGACAAATGTGAGTCCAGCACAGTGAGGAAGGCAGACAGGGGAACTGGCACTTGTAACATTAAAGAAAAGTTAAGAATTGGTGAAATGTGGCTGGTGGAGTGGCTCACGCCTGTAATCTCAGCACTTTGGGAGACCGAGGTGGGCAGATCATCTGAGGTCGGGAGTTCAAGACCAGCCTGGCCAACATGGAGAAACCCCATCTCTACTAAAAATACAAAATTAGCCGGGCATGGTGGCGCATGCCTGTAATCCCAGCTACTCGGGAGGCTGAGGCAGGAGAATCACTTGAACCTGGGAGGCGGAGGTTCTGGTGAGCCGAGATCATGCCATTGCACTGCAGCCTGGGCAATGAGAGTGAAACTCTGTCTCAAAAACAAAAAAAGAAAATGGTGAAATGTAGTTACCAATAAAGATTTGGAAATATTTATCAAAGGAGCCGTATTAATAGAGAATAGAGGTGAACGAGATTTTTCTCGGTCTCAGAGGCCAAAACTGTGGGAAGGACAGAAGAGGAGCAAATAGATGAGGTAGAAGCAGCTAGGCCAATGAGAGGAGCTCTGCAGTGTATTGAGGTTGGGGAGGCTGGAGAAGAGGCTCAGGGGGAATTAGGATTCAGATTCTGTCCTGAGAAGAGAAAGGAGAAAAACAACAGCAACGACAAAAACTAGCTTTATCTTCAAGTTCAAATCCTTTTCAGATAGAAAGAGACTTAAAATGTATTGGGAAGTAGACAAGAATATAGGTGAGGAGTTAGATTTGTAAATTTACTTGTAGAATTCAATGTAAAGTAGAATCTTTGTGTTGCTCTGTTACATGTGTGGGGCTCATAGGGGAACAACAAAGACAAAGTTTCCCTCTTCTCTGATATTTCAGTTCAGTGGGCACTGAGAAAACTAAACAGAAACTAAACTGTAGGTTTCGTTCTGAAGAACTGCCCTTGGGAGCTCAGAGGACAGGTTTCAGGCCTGGGATGGGATGGGTAAGGGGAGCCTGCAGGAGGAGGAGCATTGGAAGAGATTCTGGAGAGTAAGGAGTAGTGAGTCCAGCAAACAGGGGAGGGAAAGGGAAGAGGAAACAGTGTGTCTGTGGCACAGGCCAGGCCATGAGAAGAGGACAGTGGATTAAAAGGACCGCTGGGATGAGAAATACGTGAGGAGGCAGGAGCTGGAAGGGCAGATCATGGAGGGACTGGGTAATGATCCAGGAGAGAGATTTCTCCTTGGACATACACATGTTCACATGCCTATGACTATATGTCCTCATGATGTTTCCGTGTCTCTCAGATGTCACATAAATGTATTCTATCACATGTCCCCTGTTACATTATATTTGTACTAATTGTTACCTGTGAAAGTTTTTTACTGGTAGATTATTTGTACTTAAATGATTTGCTATCTTAGTAAACAAATGAAATTACCCACGTACATTTGATGTTGGAAACGAATATAGGTACACCTGCTTCCTTTAGTTTTTGTGATCATGTTATATTTGTTGTACCCAGTCACTTTTAGGTCATATAGGTCTTCATATTTAAAGCGAGTTTTACATAGACAAAATATACTTGGGTCTTTTTGATTCACTCAGTCTTTTGTTTACTGCATTTAGAACATTGACATTCAAACTGATTATTGATATAGCTGGATTTAAAATCTATGAAATTTGTCACTATCTTCTAGTTGTTTATTTGCCTTTGTTCCTATTTTTTGTATTTCAATCATTCTCTACCTTGTGTTGTTTAGATGAGCTTTTTTTTTTGTTTTTGTTTTTGTTTTTTTTGAGACGGAGTCTCACACTGTCTCCCAGGCTGGAGTGCAGTGGCAAAATCTCATCTCACTGCAACCTCCGCCTCCCGGGTTCAAGCGATTCTCCTGCCTCAGCTTCTTGAGTAGCTGGGACTACAGGTGTGCGCCACCACGCCTGGCTAATTTTTTTGTATTTTTAAGTAGGGACAGGGTTTCACCATATAGATCAGACTGGTCTTGAACTCCTGACCTCGTGATCCTCCCGCCTTGGCCTCCCAAAGTGCTGGGATTACAGGCATGAGCCATCACGTCTATCCAGCCTAGGTGAGCATTTTATATGAACTCATCTTCTCTTAGCATTTCAGCCATACATTTTTAAAACTTTTTTAAGTGGTTAACCTAGGCAATAAAAACTTTTATTTTTCATATTCTTAATTGATCTAACAAATAATAGTCTGTTAAAAATAATGTAGTGCCAATGTATTAAGTATGCTTAAGTGTCATACATAAATTAATATACATATATATATACACACACGTGTGCATTCATCTATGTAAGTGAAACAAATGACTGCAATTATACAAGGGATAAGAGAAAAGAATTAGGATTATTCTGTTGTTATAAGTTGTTCACACTACCTGTCAAGTGATAGGCTGTTATTTGAAAGGGGGCTTGGATTATTTGGAAGTGTAAATTGCAAACTCTAGGGCAGGCTGTTGGTCCAAGAGCCTCAGTTCCTTGCTGGCTGTTGACCAGAGGCTGCATTCAGTTCCTTCCCATGTTGGCTTCTGCTTTATGGCAGAATGAGCCATCCAAGACATCAGGGGAGAGAGCTTGCTAGCAAGAAAAAAAAAATCACACTTTTATGTAACATAATCACCCATATGATATCCCATCTGCTTGCATTATTCTATTGTATTAAAGCAAATCACATCTTGTGCCCAAAACTCACAGGGAGATGATTCCAATACAAGGTTGTGTAAACCAACAGGTGATCATTTAGTACCATCCTAGGGTACCTGCGATATCAGGTCCTGTCTGAGGTGCAGCAGTTTCCCAGTATTCAGTTATTTTTCAGAAAAAGAACTGGTCAAATATTTTGTAGGATGCATCACAATGTGGATTCATCTGATGGTTTCTCATTATTTGAATAGAACTACAGATCGATTGGAACACCTTTATTTATTTAAATTGGAAGACAATACAAACTGAACAATTTATTATTTAGAAAAACAAACTTAGCCATAAAAATAATACAGAAAAATGTGGGAATGACAAAAAGGAAATTGAAAATAATAGTAACCTTCATGGGGGTAAAAAAGACTGTGGAACTGGGGAGATGAACATTTGGGGCATTGACAATATTGATAATATTCTGTGTATCACGCTTGGCAGAGAATATTTAGAAAGAGAGGAAAAAATTTTTCTGTTTTGCATTAGCTTTGGATTTGCAGAATAGTTGCATAGTTAATACAGAGAGTTAATATATAGGCAACACAGAGTTTCCATTATTATTAACCTCTTACATTAGTGGGAGGCATTTGTCACAATTAACACGCCAATATTATGCATTCTCATTCACTGATCTACACATATCCACATATTAACCAGATTTATTTTTTCCTTTATTCACTTGATGTCCATTTTCTGTTCAGGAACTCTTCCAGGATAACATATCACATTTTGATATCACGTCTCCTTAGGCTTTCTTTGTATCTGTCAGTTTATCTGAATTTCCTTGTGTTTGACATTGAAATTCCATGACATTGACATCCTCCTTTTGGGATTTCCGTGATTATTTTTTTCTTACAGTCAGACAGGAGTTCTGGGTTTTGGACAGTAAGACCACAGGGTAAGTGTGATGCTCATGACTATATCAGAATGCTGTACCAACTATTGATACTAATTTGATCACCTAGATTAGGGAGTTTAGGTCAGTTTCTCTACTCTAAAATTAATCTTTCTTCCCCTTTTCCATGCCATACTTTTTGGAAAAATGTTACTATGCATAGCACATACTTCACAAGTGGAGAATTATGCTCTACCTCCTTGGGGGTAGGACATCTACAAATATAATTTGTGTTTCATTAGTATCGGCAATTTACCTATTCTCCAGCATTTATTTTATATTTATTAGAACATATGGAATATTATGCAAATAATAAATATTTATTTCCACTGTAATTATACTAGTTTATTGTATTATTCGAATTGCTCTAGTGTTGGTCATTAGAAGATCTTTCAGTCAGCTGCTGCTTTACCACTTTGAAGTACCCACATCACTGCTGTTTGATTTTGTTTGTGTAGTTGGTTGGTCGGTTGTGTTTAACTTTTTCTTTCTTTCTGGCACTACAAGGTGCTTAAACTTAATCATGTTGATTCCCTGCCCAACCCTACGATTAACTATTTCTCCAAAAATTCCTAGTTCCTTTTGTGGTGAGTGGCATTAGAAACAAAATTCTGGGGAGTAGAGTTCTCATTTCTACTAGGAATTTATTAATTCTGTGCTTTGTCATCTGACAAGCTATGTGTGTGTATAACTCATACTCACATATGTATTTTTAGGTCTACATTGCTCCATATGTATCTATGTAAAGTTAAGCATGAATTCTTCCTGTTTCTAACACCCATGATCTAATTCAGTACCACATGAATCCATCTCCCCATTCCCACTACTTGTATGTAACCTCCCATATTAACAGTGAGACGGTTGGGCTCCTTTGTATTATTGCTGAGTCCAAAATACATGCAGAGTGGTTTTAGAATTGGTAATTCATACCCCCACGGGAAAGAATATTTCCAACTAGAGTATTTATTTACAAATACTTTGACATTTAGCCTAAGAACTTCTATTTTTCTAAATTTCTTAGGGTTGGTCTCCTTTGCCCCCACTTCCTTCCATGAGGTTATTTCATTTATTTGTTACACATTTATATTATTTTGACTGCATTCCCCCATGGGATCTCCTAACCTATGAAATGATATGTAAAATTCACATTTATGTAGGTTTATACTTTTTGATGTAAAATTCTACAGGGTTTGTAAAATAGTATAATTAACATACCGTTGAAGTATCACAGAAAATTATTTCACTGCACACATACAAAAAGTTTCTATTTCACCTATTCAACCTTCCTCTCTCAAGCACCCTGCGTTTTTTTTTTTTTTTTTTTTTTTTTTTTTTTTTGTAGACAGAGTTTTGCTCTTATTGCCCAGGCTGGAGTGCTGGAGTGCAGTGGCACAATCTCGGCTCACTGCAACTTCTGCCTCCTGGGTTCAAGCAATTCTCCTGCCTGACTAGCTGGGATTATAGGCATGCACCACCACATCTGGCTGATTTTGTATTTTTAGTAGAGACGGGTTTTCATCATGTTGGCAAGGCTGGTCTCGAACTCCTGACTTAAGATGATCCGCCCACCTTGGCCTCCCAAAGTGCTGGGATTACAGGCGTGAGCCACCACTCCCGGCCTCAAGCCCCTTTTAATCACTTACCTTTTTCCTAACTGTATAATTACACCTTATCCACAATGTCATATAAATGTAATTAATTACACAGTATATACTTTTTTCAAACTGGCTTCTTTCACTTAAGAATATGCTTTTAAGATTTGTGGGCCAGGCATGGTGGCTTATGCCTGTAATCCCTGTAATCTCAGCACTTTGGGAGGCCGAGGCGGGTGGATCACCTGTGGTTGGGAGTTCCAGACCAGCCTGACCAACAAGGAGAAACCCCATCTCTACTACAAATACAGAATTAGCCAGGTGTGATGGTGCACACTCAGCTACTCGGGAGGCTGAGGCAGGAGAATTGCTTGAACCCGGGAGGCGGAGATTGCAGTGAGCAAGATCACGCCATTGCACTCCGGCCTGGGCAACAAGAGTGGAACTCTCTCTCTCTCGAAAAAAAAAGATTTGTGAAGTGTATCTCTTGATAATATAGATTTGCATTTTAATGAATAAGTACTAAAGGTATTGAAGGTATTTTCATGTGCTTTTTGGACATTCGTGTGACTTCTTTGGAGAAATGTCTGTTCGCACAATTTACTTACATTGAGTTATGATCTTTGTTTTGTTTTGTAACAATGTTTTGTACATTCTCAACAACAGACCTTATCAGCTACACGATTTGCAAACATTTCTCCCATGTTTGGGTTATCCTTATGGTGTACTTTGAATCACAAAACTTTTAAAATCTAATGAAGTTCAATTTATCTATTTTTTTTTTTTGTGACTTGTATTTTGGTGTCTATCCATTATTTCACCTAAGCCACGAAGATTTATTTCCATATTCTATTCTATGGGATTTGTAGTTTCAGCTCATACATATGAGTCTATGGCCTATTTTGAGTCCATTAAGTATGTTTTGTGAGGGAGGAGTCAACTTTCATGCCAATATCCGCTTGTCCCAGTAATTTTATAGAAAACATTTTCCATATTAAATTATCTTGGCAGCCTTGAAAAGTCATTTTTCAGTAACTGTAAGGATGAATTTTGAATACTTTATTCTATTTACATGGTTTTTATTTACATACTTGTGTGTTTTGTATACTCTCCTCTATTCTACCGGAAGCTGGGAGCAGCCTGACAGGATGTGTGGTGCCCAAGTCTGCACAGTGAGGTGGGGAGTGAGGGCCGCAGGCGGAGGGCAAGGGGCAGGGGGCAGGGGCAGAGGGCAGAGGGCAGCAGAGAGGCCCAAGCCTACAAGGAAACTGAGGTCTGAGGACGGCGAGAGGACTGCAGAGGGAGGCAGGCAGAGTGAGGGTGGCAGGCAGACAGCAGGAGTGAGTGGGCGCCAAGAGCTGGGGGCGAAGCCCACAGGGAGAGAGAAGGCAGAGGGCGAAGGAGGGCAAGGCTGACACAGGAATGTGAGGGTGGCAAGGCCCAGAGGGGAGCTGAGGGCGGCTTTCTGCGGGGTCAGAGGCATTGGGCTTTCAGGGTCGCTTTTCTGCGATCTTCTGCTTGTTCCCGAGGTGGTGCCTGCCAGTGTCGTCGTCCCTGTTTGTTCTCCTACAAACCTCAGGAGTTTTCCATGTTTCCCAGACCTAAAGGTACGTTTAAACTGCTTGCTTTCTCTCACATATGTGTGCCCTTTTATATTATAGACATAACAATAGTTATATACCTAGGTTTTTTCTTTTTGAATTATTCATAAATAACTTACTAAAGTGGCTGGGCACAGTGCCTCACTCCTGTAATCCCAGCACTTGGAAGGCCGAGGCGGGTGGATCGCCTGAGGTCAGGAGTTCGAGACCAGCCTGACCAAGATGGTGAAACCCCCTTTCTACTAAAAATACAAAAATTAACCGGACGTGGTGGCGGGCACCTGTAGTCCCAGCTACTCGGGAGGCTGAGGCAGGAGAATCGCTTGAACCTGGGAAACGGAGGTTGCAGCGAGCCAAGATCATGCCGCTGCACTCCAGTCTGGGTGACAGAGCGAGAGACTCCATCTCAAAACAAAACAAAACAAAACAAAAAACAAAGTTTTTATTTATTTTTATTTATTTTTATTTTTAGATGGAGTCTCGCTCTGTCGCCCAGGCTGGAGTGCAGTGGCGAGATCTCGGCTCACTGCAAACTCCGACTCCTGGGTTCACGCCATTCTCCTGCCTCAGCCTCCCATGTAGCTGGGATACAGGTGCCTGCCACCACGTCTGGCTAATTTTTTTTTTTTTTAATTTTTTAGTATAGGTGGGGTTTCACCATATTAGCCAGTATGATCTCCATCTCCTGACCTTGAGATCTGCCTGCCTCAGCCTCCCAAAGTGCTGGGATTATAGGCGTGAGCCACTGCGCCCGGCCCAAAGTTTTTATTTTTGATGAACGTCAATTGTGTATATGTATGGATTATGATGTGATGTTTTGATTCTTATATTCATTGTGGAAGATTTAGTCAAGCTAATTAACATGTGCATCACCTTACCAACTGACCAATATTTTATGGTGAGAACATTAAAAATCTGTTATTTAGCAATTCTAAAATGTTCAGTACGACTTCGGAGCAAATGAAAGTGCTGGCCTCAGTACCCTGAGACTGATCATTTCTGAAGCAAGGGATCCTCATTTCTGCGGGGGTCATGGCTGCATGCCTGGAAGCAAGGGGTGTGTTTGGGTGCTTTGTTTGCCCTGTTAATTTTGGATGCCTCTGTGTTCTGAGAACTAAGATAATATTTGTGTGAATAATCCAGTTGCTTTAATCTTTACTTTGTTTTACTGTTAATTGTCTTACAGCTTTTCTTTAGCTGAGTTTGGATTTAATATATTCTTCTTTTTCTAGGTTGCAAAGCTGGATATACAGATGACAGATTTTTGGTCTTTCATTGTTTGCTATGTATGCATTCAGTGCTATATGTTTCCCTATGTGCTCTGTTTTCCTTTCATCCCACAAATTTTGAGAAGTTGTGTTTTCATTTTCATTTAGGTTAGAAAATTAAAAAATTATCTGGATGTTTTCTTCGACCCGTACATTATATGGAAGTGTGTTGTTTAATTTCTATGCATTTTGTGATATTCCAGTTGTTCCAGTTATCCTGCGATTTCTAATTTAATTCCACTGTAATCTGAGAGCTGACATTGTGTGATTTCCATTTTCTTTAAATTGTTGAGTATTTTTTTTGTCCCAGAATGTGATGTATTTTGCTGAATATTCCTACAAGCTTAAGAAGAATGTGTCATCTGCAGTAGTTGAGGGAAGTAGGCTGTAGGTGTCAGTTATGCCCAGTTGCTTGGTGGTGCTGTTGGGGTCAGCGTTTCCCTCCTGAATTAGCACCTGCTAGATCTGCCCATACTTGTCGTATGCTAACGTTTCCAACTGTAATAGTGAATACACCTCTTTTTCCTTGTGGTTCTGCTGCTTTCTGTCTCATGTAGTTGTCACGCTCATAGGTTTTAAGAATTATGACATCTTATTGGAAGAGTGGCTCTTCCTCTCTATGTAGTGCCTTTCTTTATTCCTAACTTTCCTTGCTTTGAAGTTGGCTCTGCCCCTAATTAATACAGCTCCTCTTGTTTACTTTGATTAGAGGTAGTATATTTTGTTTCATCCATTTACTTTGAATTTATTTCACTCTGTATTTGAGTTCCTTATACAGATAGTTGTGTCTTGTGTTTTGATTCACTCTGTCAATCTGTGTCTTTTAGTTGGTGCAGTTAGACCATGGCCGTTCAAAGTGGTAATGGATACAGTTGGATTAACATTTACCATATTTGTGACTGTTTTCTGTTTGTTCCCCTTGTTCATTCTTTCTATTTTGTTTTCTATTTTCTGCCTTTTGTAGTTTTTATTGAGCATTTTACATTATTCGATTTCTTGTATTAACATCAGTTATTGGTTTAATATTTTTATATTCTTAGTTTATCATAAGAGAACATTTATTGGAAAAATAGGAAAAATGTATTAAATTATATATGCATATGTATATATCTTTTGTATTTGTATATATGTATAGATTTAAGCATATGTATGTATGTATGTATATTATTTTCATGTATATGTATGTATATATGAAATGAATAGCAGTAACACAAAGGAATTAGAATGGTTTTGTTGTTATAAGACAGTACTGTGAAGCAATATAGTTGTATTTCAGAAGTGGCTTGGGTTAGTTTTATTTTTTTATTTTGATTATTTTGATATCTTTGAATATAATTTTGGTGTTTTACAAAATTTATCTTTGGGGGTACATGTGCAGGTTCATTACTTAGGTAAACTCATGTCACAGGGTTTGTTTGTTACTGAAACACCAGGGGTTTGCTCTGGGTCCTGCTGCTGGCTGCACAGAAAGCCAATTGCTGAGAGGACAAAGTATTGCCGAGGAAGAAGACCTTAATTGGGTGCTGCAGTCTAGGGGATGGGAACTCAGTCTCAAATCCATCTCCCTGACTGACTAAAACCAGGGGTTTATGTAGCAGGGAAGAAATGTAACAATGTGTAAGAAAACAGTAACTAGGGAGGGTGCAAGGAAGTAATCATGGTGAAGAGGGGTCTGAAGTCTGGGGCCATCATCAGGTTTCAGTTCTTTGATACTTTTTGTGAGAGACTTGAAGTTTGTTTCCTTAGAAAGGAACTCAGATAAAACAAATACAAGTTTCAAAGTTTAACAGCAGCAGGGTCAGTTTCCATGTTTATCCAAAAATAACTGTCTGTGGGACTAAGGCCAATTTCAGTTGTACAGATTATTTGATCACCCAGGTGCTAAGCCAAGTACGCAAGGCTTCTCTCCCTCCTCCGGAACCTTCCACCCTGAAGTAGGCCCCAGTGTCTGTTGTTACCTTCTTTGTGTTCATGATTTCTCACCATTTAGTTCACAGTTTTAAGTGAGAACATGCAGTAGTTTTCTATTCCTGTATTAGTTTGCTAATAGCCTCAGGCTCCATCCATGTTCCTGGAAGAGACATGATCTTTTTTATGGTTACATAGTATTCCATGGTGTATATGTACCAGATTTTCTTTCTCGTGTCATTGATGGACATTTAGGTTTATTCCATGTCTTTACTATTGTGAATAGTACTGCAGTGAACATTCACATGCATGTGGAATGGTTTATATTTTTCTGAGTATATACCTAGTAATGGGATTGCCAGGTTGAATGGCTGTTCTGATTTTAACTCTGAGGAATACCCGTACTGCTTTCCACACTGGTTGAACTAATTTATATTCCCACCAACATTGTCTAAGTTATCCCTTTCTCCTGCAACCTCATCAGCATCTTTTATTTTTTACTTTTTAATAAAAAGCCATTCTGACTGGTATATCATAGTACCTAATTGTAGTTTTGATTTGCATTTCTCTAATCATCTGTGATACTGAGCTTTTTTAAATATGCTTTTTGACTTTTTAATAAAAGCCGTTCTGACTTGTGTGAGGTAGTATCTCATTGTAGTTTTCATTTGCATTTCTCTAATTAGTGATACTGAGCTTTTTTATATGCTTTTTAATTTTTTCATAAAAGCCATTCTGACTGGTGTGAGATAGTATCTCATTGTGGTTTTGATGTGCATTTTTCTAATTATCAGTGATGCTGAACTTTTTTGTCATATGCTTGCTGGCCGCATGTATGTCTTCTTTTGAGAAGTTGTCTGTTTATGTCCTTTGCCCACTTTTTTTTTTTTTTTTTTTTTGAGACGGAGTCTCGCTCTGTAGCGGCCCAGGCTGGAGCGCAGTGGCCGGATCTCAGCTCGCTGCAAGCTCCGTCTCCCGAGTTTACGCCATTCTCCTGCCTCAGCCTCCCGAGTAGCTGGGACTACAGGCGCCCGCCACCTCGCCCGGCTAGTTTTTTGTATTTCTTTTTTTTTTTTTTTTTAGTAGAGACGGGGTTTCACCGTGTTAGCCAGGATGGTCTCGATCTCTTGACCTCGTGATCCGCCCATCTCGGCCTCCCAAAGTGCTGGGATTACAGGCTTGAGCCACCGCGCCCGGACCTTTGCCCACTTTTTAATGGGGTTATTTGTTTTTCTTTGTAAATTTGTTTAAGTTCCTTATAGATGCTGAATAAGTTCAGCATAGATGCTGTTTAAGTTCCTTACAGAATGTCGGATGCATAGTTTGCAGGATATTTTCTATTTTCTCCCCTTCTGTGGGTTGTCTGTTTACTTGTTGATAGTTTCTTTGCTGTGTAGCTGTTAAGTTTATTTGGATCCCGTTTGTCAGTTTTTGCTTTTGTTGCAATTGCTTTTGGCGTTTTTGTCAGGAAATCTTTTCACATTCCTATGTCCAGAATGGTATTGCCTAGGTTGTCTTACAGGGTTTTTATAGGTTTGGGTTTTACATTTAAGTCTTTAATCCATCTTGGGTTGATTTTTGTATATGGTATAAGGATGGGGTCCAGTTTCAATCTTCTATATATGGCTAGCCAGTACTCCCAGCACCATTTATTAAATAGGGAGTCTTTTCCCCATTGCTTGTTTTTGTCTGCTTTGTCAAAGATCAGATAGCCATAGGCGTGTGGTCTTACTTCCGGGCTGTCTAGTCTGTTCGCTTGGTCTGTGCTTGCCTTTGTACCAGTACAATATTGTCTTTTTTACTGTAGCCCTGTAGTATAGTTTGAAGTTGGGCAATGTGATACCTCCGGCTTTGTTCATTTTGCTTAGGATTGCATTGTCTGTCTGGGCTCTTTTGGATTTCATATGAATTTTAAAATAGTTTTTTCTAGATCGGGCACGGTGACTCACGCCTGTAATCCCAGCACTTTGGGAGGCCGAGGCGGGTGGATCACGAGGTCAGGAAGGAGATCGAGACCATCCTGGCTAACATGGTGAAACCCCATCTTTACTAAAAATACAAAAAATTAGCCGGGTGTGGTGGCACACGCCTGTCGTCCCAGCTACCTTAGTCTCCTGAGGAGAATGGCGTGAACCCGGGAGGTGGAGCTTGCAGTGAGCTGAGATCGCGCCACTGCACTCCAGCCTGGGCGACAGAGCGAGACTGTGTCTCAAAAAAAATTTTAAAAAATTAATTTTTTCTACGTCTTAAAGAATGTCATTTGTAGTGTGATAGGAGTAGCATTGAATCTGTACACATCTTTGGGCACTATGAGTCAGTGTTAAATATAATATTACCAACTGTAGGACAGTCTATTGCATGAAAAGCCCATTGCTTTTCTGGCTGTTGGCCATTGGCTGAATAAAGTGCCTTGCCGAGGGGACTTCTCTCCCTTGGCTACATAAAATTCATCAAACAAGAGACATTTCTAGCAAAACCAAAATCATAATCATATATAAGAATCCAAGTCACGTTTATCCACCTTTGCACTGTTCTGTTGTTTCAAAGCAAGTCACAATTCCTGCTTACACTAACCAGAATGGGATTAGAAGGTTATGCATTGGAGAAGGTGGGGCTGATTGGGCACCAACTTAGAATCTACTTGACACATCAGATATTCTCCCATATGAAACAGTGTCTTGGTCTTCACTTGTTTTTCAAGTGACCCTTTTGAAAACTACCAGTCAGGTATTTTATAGCATGTCCTACGTACAATATGGCTTTGTGTGATTTCTCATGATTACAGTGCAAGTATGGATGGAATTAAATATAGTCACCTAAGTTTGAAGAGAAAAAAGACCTGAACAATACAGTATTCAGATTTAAAAACTCATTGGAGAATAATTTTAAAAATTTGAAATGACAATGAATGTAAGGAAATGCACGAAGGAGGTATCAACAGTATTGCTAATGATTGGTTTTCTTAAGCTTGGGAGTGACATTTAAGAAAATACTTTTTCTCTTTCGGAGGCCGAGGCGGGTGTATCATGAGGTCAGGAGATCGAGACCATCCTGGCTAACACGGTGAAACCTTGTCTCTACTGAAAATACAAAAAATTAGCCAGGCGTGGTGGCACGCGCCTGTAGCCCCAGCTACTCGGGAGGCTGAGGCAGGAGAATGGCATGAACCTGGGAGGCGGAGCTTGCAGTGAGCCAAGATTGTGCCACTGCACTCCAGCCTGGGTGACAGAGCGAGACTCTGTCTCACAAAAAACAAAACAAAACAAAACAAAACAAAAACCCACTTTTTAAAGAATAGGTTTTTTTTTTTTTTTTTTGAGACAGAGTCTCGCTGTTTCGCCCAGGTAGACTGGCAGTGACGCCATCTCGGTTACCTGCATCCTCTGCCTCCTGGGTTCGAGTGGTCTCCTGCCTCAGCCTCACGAGTAGCTGGGATTACAAGCATGTGCCACCATGCCCAGCTGATTTTTTTTTGTATTTTTAGTAGAGACGGGGTTTTTCCACGTTGGTCAGGCTGGTCTCTAACTCCCGACCTCGGGTATTCCACCCGCCTCAGCCTCCCAAAGTGCTGGTATTACAGGCATGAGCCACCATGCCTAGCCATTTATTTTTTAAGAATAGTTTTACATTTACAGAATAGTTGCAAATAGTTTCCAACATACCCCACACGCAGTGTCCCTTATTATTTACCTTGTACATTAGCGTGGGACATTTATCAAATTAACCAGCCAATATCATGGATTATCATTAAGTACTATCTACACTTTATTCAGATTTCTTAGTTGTCACTTAATGTTAAGTTTGTTTTAGGATCTCATCCAGGATACTTCATCACATTTAGATGTCATGTATTTTTAGGCTCTTCTGAATGTGATAGTATTTCAGAGTTTTCTTGGTTTTGATGGGATTGACATTTCTAATTTGTGGTTTCCCTGATATTTGTCTCATGATGAGACCGGATTTGTGGGTTTAGGGTAGGAAGAACACAGAGGAAACGTGCCATTCTCATCACATAATATCCAGGCACACGGTATCAACTGACTTTATCGCTGTTGATGTTAATTTGATAACCTGGAGGAGGTAGTTACTAACAAATCTCTTGTAAAATTACTCCTTTCCCCCCTTTTCATGTTGTCTGCATAGAAAAAAGTCACTATATACAACACACACTTAAAATGTGGAGGAATCGTGCACCACTGCTTTTTTTAAAAAATAGATTTTTAAACAATTGAAGTAGCTTTAGGATTACAAGTGGGTTTTGGTTACAAGAATGAATTGTATAGTGGTGAAGTCTGGGGCTTTTAGTGTACCTGTGACCTGAATTGTGTATATTTTACCTCATAGTGAGAGGTAAAGCCAGCTGGACTTCCTGGGGCCAGTGGGGACTTGGGGAACTTTTCTTACAAGAGGATTGTAAAACGCACCAATCAGGAACTTCTGCGGCTTACGTGACAGTTGTAAAATGCACCAATCAGTGCTCTGGAAAAAGTACCAATCAGTGCTCTGTAAAACACACCAATCAGCGCTCTGTAAAACGCACCAATCAGCGCTTTGCAAAATGCACCAATCCACGCTCTATAAAATGCACCAATCAGCAGGATTCTAAAAGTAGCCATTCCTGGGGAGGATTGAAAAAAGGGCACTCTGATAGGACAGAAATGGAACATGGGCGGGAACAATAAGGGAATAAAAGCTGGCCACGCCAGGCCCCAATAGCAGCGAGGTGGTTGGATCCCTTTTCGGACTGGAACTGCTGTGGTTTTGTTCTTCACTATAAACGTTGCTACCGCTGCTTGTTTGGGCCCGTGGCATCTTTGAGAGCTGTAACACTCACTGGGAAGGTCTGGTGCTGAGTCCGTGCTGTCTTTGAGAGCTGTAACACTCACGGGGGAGGTCTGGTGCTGGGTCCGTGCTGTCTTTGAGAGCTGTAACACTCACTGGGAAGGTCTGGTGCTGAGTCCGTGCCGTCTTTAAGAGCTGTAACACGGGGGAGGTCTGGTGCTGAGTCCGTGCCGTCTTTGAGAGCTGTAACACTCACGGGGGAGGTCTGGTGCTGGGTCCGTGCTGTCTTTGAGAGCTGTAACACTCACGGGGGAGGTCTGGTGCTGAGTCCGTGCTGTCTTTGAGAGCTGTAACACTCACGGGGGAGGTCTGGTGCTGGGTCCGTGCTGTCTTTGAGAGCTGTAACACTCACGGGGGAGGTCTGGTGCTGGGTCCGTGCTGTCTTTAAGAGCTGTAACACGGGGGAGGTCTGGTGCTGAGTCCGTGCCGTCTTTGAGAGCTGTAACGCTTGACTGGGAAGGTCCGCCACTGAGTCCTTGCCGTGTTTTAAGAGCTGTAACACTGAACGTCCGCCGCTCAAGTCAGTCAGACCACGAACCCACGGCAGGAATCAACTCCGGACACAATAGGTACTTTTTCATTTCTCATTCTTTACCAACCCTCTTTTCTGAGTCTAATGTCTATGATCCCACTGTATGCTCCTGCTTATCCATAACTTATCTCCCACTTACAAGTGACAGCATGGAGTGTTTTTCTGTTCCTGAGTTACTTCTCTTAGGATAATGGCTTCCAGTTCCATCCAAATTGCTGCAAAAGACTTTATTTTGTTGTTTTCTATGACTGAGTAGTATTTTGTGGTATATGTATATATAGATATATTGTGATATATGTAGCGATACGTATTTTGTGAGATATATACACACATTTATTTTCTGTATTTATTCCTTGATGGACACTTGGATTGATTTAATATTTCTGCAATTGTGAAATCTGCTGTGATAAACCTGGAAGTGAAGATGTCTTCTTGATATGTTGAATTTTTTCATTCCGGTGTATACCCAGTAATGGGATTCCTGGGTTGAATATTAGATCTGCCTTTAGTTCATTGAGAAATCTTCATGCTGTTTACCATACAGGTTGTACTAATTTACATTCCCACCAAGGGTGTGTATAAGCGCATTCTCTTTTCACCTCATCCACACCAATAGCTATTATTTACTGACTTGAATAATGGCCATTCTGACTAGGATAAGGTGATATCTTATGATTTTAATTGGCATTCCCTGATGCTTATTGATGTTGAGCATTTTTTCATATGTTTTTGGCCATTTACAAATTGTCTTTTGAAAAATATCTGTTAATTTGCCCACTTTTTGATGGGATTATTCATTTTTTTCTGATTTTTTTAACTTGCTAAAATATGGTTTTTAGTTGATAAATAAGTTTAAGTAAATAAGGTAATAAATAAGGTTTTTAGTTTATATACCTTTATATTTACCCTTTGTGTTATAAAGTTCTGTAAGATTTATTCATTTATTTATGTATGCATAATGTCTGATTTTGAGCTCTCTTTTGTCGTTGTTCTTCATCCTTATGAAAACAGCGTATTGTCCTAGTGAGAGATTTCTGTTTAACACGAAAGTTTTGCTCCAGAGCCCCGGGTTATTTTTTTGGTGTTTGTTTTGAGACAGAGTCTCACCACTAGGCTGGAGTGCAGTGACGTGATCTCAGCTCATTGCAACCTTGGCCTCCCAAAGTGCTGGGATTACAGGCGTGAGCTACCGCGCCTGGCCATAGCCTTTTTTTTTTTTTTTTTTTTTTTTTTTTTTTGTGACCGAGTCTTGCTGTCACCTGGGCTGGAGTGCAGTGGTGTGATTTCGGCTCATTGTTAGCTCTGCCTCCCAGGTTCACGCCATTCTCCTGCCTCAGCCTCTCCAGTAGCTGGGACTACAGGCACCTGCCACCACACCCTGGCTAATTTTTTGTCTTTTTAGTAGAGACAGGGTTTCACCGTATTTGCCAGGATGGTCTCAATATCCTGACCTCGTGATCCGCCCACCTTGGCCTCTCAAAGTGCTGGGATTACAGGCGTGAACCATCGCGCCCGGGGGCCGCCTTCCTTTCTTGATTTCTGGAGCAAAGAGTTCCCCAAAAAGGGACTTTGTATTCCAGTTTTCAACAGTCCGTGATGGGAAGAACCTGAACAAATATCCCTGCATCTTCCTGCACAAGCTCAGATGACACAGTGGGTATGGCCTTTCCACTCTAAACCATTACACCAAGGACTGGGAAGCTGCTTGTTATCCCCAATAATCTTCCTTGATTCAGAATCTACTTTGTCTGACAATATTGTTACTGCAGCTATTTTTATAATTTTTTATTTTATAATTAGTGTTGTAGGGTATATTTTATTGCATTCATTACTTTAGTTTAACCATTTAAAGTGGATTTCTGATGAAAAACATACAGTTGTACCTTGCTTTTTCATCCACTCTTGACAATTTTGTCTTTTAACTAATATCCTGTTGAGAAAAAAAAGTGCAGCTTGCTGCCAGTGCTCGTTTCTTGGGGCAAACAGGTTAATTTGTAAGTTTAGACCCTTGGCATTCAGCATGAATTTTGATATAGTTGGATTAATATTTATTCTGTTTGCTCATATCTTCTAGTTGTGTTCCTTGTCTTTGTTCCTGTTGTTGTTATCTACTTGTTTTCTGCCTTTTGTGGTTTTAATTGGGCATTTTACATTATTTCATTGTCTCCTAAATAGCATATCAGTCATACTTTTAAATTTGTTTTTTAGTGTTTAGAGAGTAAAAACTTTTATTTTTCATACGCTTAATTGCTAATAGTTAACAAATTGTTAAATACAATAATAGCAACATCATATGATTAGGTATTCGTATGTATGTGTCACATTTACATACCTGTACATAAGTATGCTTTATTCAATTGATACTAATAACAATGATACAAAGGATGGGATACAATAATTATGTTTATTCTGTTAGTATAAGGTGTTTACACTACCTTTTAAGTGATATACTGTTATTTGAAAGGGGGCTTGGAATAGTCATGAATGTAAGTTGCAAACTTTAGGGCAGGCTGTTTGATCGGGAGCCTCAGTTCCTTGCTGGCTGTTGACCAGAGGCTGCATTCAGTTCCTTCCTATGTTGGCTTCTCTCACAGGGAGATTACTTCATATTGGTCATCAAGGGCGAGAGCTTGCACGCAAGAGAGAAATCATAATTCTAAGTACCAAAATTGCATTATTGAATTGTTTGCAAGCAAGTCACCATTCCTCTTTACATTTATAAGGAGAAAAGTATAATACAAGATTGTATATCCCTAGAGGTGGGAGTTACTGGGTACCATCTTAGGGCCTATCTACCACATCAGGTCTTGCCCAATCTGAAGTAATTTCTCAGTTTTCACTTACTTTGCTGACCTTAGTCCTTGTGGGGAAAAAAAAAAAAGAACCAGTCAGGTATTTTGTACAATGTACCACGATACGGATTTGTCCAAGTAGTTTCTCATAATTTGACTAGAGTTACGGATTAATTTAGACACTACACTTAGATCTAAGTTGGAAAAATGAAAAAACTGAGCAGTATATTACTTAGCAAAGCCAACTTACATAGAAAAATAATAAAGAAAAATAAATGACAAAGAGACAAAATAGTAACCTTCACCAGTTTAAAGAAGAGAACAGAATTTGAGGAATGCATTCAGGGACATTAACAGTATTGATAGTATTCTCTTTTATTAAGCGCAGGAGTTGGGGAAAAAAGAGAAACTGTTCTATTTTAGAATACTTTTGGATTTACAGAACAGTTGTAAATCAATACAGAGTGTTTATCGATATCCAACACAACCTCTTATATTAATGTGGAATATTTGTCATAGTTAACAAAGGAACATTATACAATATCATTCATTAACACACATTATTTGTATATCCTTAGTTTTCACTTCATGTCCATGTATTATTCCAGGATTCCTTCTAGGATCTATATAACGTTTACATATCATGTCTAATTAGGCTGGTTTTACCTGTGCCAGTTTCTGAGACTTTCCTTGTTTTTGATGACATTAACATCCCTCATGGGAAATTTTTCTGGTGGTGTTCTCATAGTTAGACTGGACTCTGGTGGGTTTTGGAGAGGAAGACCACAGAGGAAAAGTGCCATTCTAATACATCATACCAAGTGTGTATCCTGACAGCAGGCTTTATTGCTTTTGACGCTAACTTGATCATCTGGATAAAACATGTATTTCTTCCAATGTTGCACTTTTTAAAAAGAAGTTGCTATGCACAGCACATACTAAAGAAGTAGAAAAACATGCTCCACTTCCTCATAAGCAGATCTTCAAAATCATTTGTATTTCTTCACCAAGGATAATTTATGTGTTCTCCTTAATTATATATTTGTTCAATCATTTATTTATATCATCTGAATGGTCATATGAAGTCATAATAGTAGTTTTACATTTTATTATACTAACTATTGTATTATTCAAAATTGTCCTGGTGTTGGCCATTGGAAGGTCTCCATATATTCCGTTACTGTTTTGGTATTCCAGCATTATTGCACTTTGATTTTGTTCGTATATTTGGTTGTATTGTCTCACTTTTTCTTTCTTGGTGGCACTACAAGTTGCTCCAGGTTAACTGTTGATTTTCTTCTCAAGCATAGTATTAAACACATTTGTCAAGGAATCTCAGTTACTTTTTGGTAATTGTATTAGAAACAAAGGTCTGGGCAGTGATTTTACTCATGTATTGGGGATCTGTTGATTCTAGGTTATCTCAGCTAACGAGGGTAAAGGGATTTTTGTTTATACCAATTTTACAAATACGTATGTATAGATAGTTCTGCAGTTCTCCATATATGTCTGTGTGAAGTTAGACATGAATTTCTACCTATATCTCAGTACCACATGATACAATCCAGTACCATGAGAATCAGTGTGCCCTATTCCACTACATTTATGTGACCTCTCGCTCTGAGAAAGTTAGTCATGTTTATGTAACCACTGAGTCCCAAAATACATGTATTGTAGTTTCAGAATTGGTAGTCCATACTCCCAGGGGCAATAACTTTATCAACTAAAGTGCAGAGTTTATGTTTAAATATTTTGGTTTTTGGACATAGAATCTTATTTAACTTACTTAGGTCAGTAAACTTTTTTTTCTTATACTTTTCACTCAGGCTATTCTATACTTCGGTTACATAGTTATTTTGTTTGAATTTCTTTCTGGGATCCCCAAACTTAATAATGTTTTCTTAAAGCAATTTATATACGTTATTTGGGTTTACTCTTTGTGATGTGAAATTCTGTAGAATTTAAAAAAAAGTATCATTAATACCATCATAGCATCATAGAGTGTGTGTGTATGTGTGTATTTTTTTTTGAGATGTGGTCTTACTCTGTCACTCAGGCTGGATTACAATGGCATGGCCTTGGCTGTCTGCAACCTCTGCCTCCTGAGCTGAACTGATCCTCCCATTTCAGCCTCCCGAGGAGCTGGGACCACAGGCACATGTGACCATGCCAGGGTGATTTTCGTATTTTTGATAGAGATGGAGTTTTACCATGTTGCCAAAGCTGGTCTCAAACTCTTGAGCTAAAGCGATCCACCCACCTCACCTCCCAAAGTGCTGAGGTTACAGGGGTGAGCCACCATGCCTGGCCCAGATAATAATTTTAATGTACAAATAATTTTCTGTATTTCTCCTAATCAAGCTTTCTGTCTTCTAGGACCTTAGTAATAGCTCATGTTTTTATGTTCTTTGTAATTTTACTTTTTCACAGTGTCATACAGTGAAATTGGATATTACATAGACTTTTAAATATTTCTTCCAAAAGTTATGAATATGCCTTATAAGATTTGTGAAGTGTGTCCCACGATAGTTTTGTATTTCCCTGAGGAATAAAGATGTTAAGCATCTTTTCATGAGTTTATTGGACATTGCTACAGCTTTTTGCAAAAATGTCTATTCATACAATTTACCTACTTTTGATTAGGCTATGTGTCTTTTTAATGTTGCATTTAAGAATGTTTCATGTGGTTAGGCGTGGCAGCTCATGCCTGCAATCCCAGCACTTTGGGAGGCCAAGGCAGGCGGATCATGAGGTCACGAGATTGAGACCAGCCTGACCAACATGGTGAAACCCTGTCTCTACTTAAAAAACACAAAAATTGGGCGGGCACGGTGGCTCAAGCCTGTAATCCCAGCACTTTGGGAGGCCGAGACGGGCGGATCACGAGGTCAGGAGATCAAGACCATCCTGGCTAACATGGTTAAACCCCGTCTCTACTAAAAATACAAAAAACTAGCCGGGCGAGGTGGCGGCGCCTGTAGTCCCAGCTACTCGGGAGGCTGAGGCAGGAGAATGGCGTGAACCCGGGAGGCGGAGCTTGCAGTGAGCTGAGATCCGGCCACTGCACTCCAGCCTGGGCCACAGAGCGAGACTCCGTCTCAAAAAAAAAAAAAAAAAAAAAAAAAAACCCACAAAAATTAGCTGGTCATGGTGGCACGCACGTGTAATCCCAGGTACTCAGGAGGCTGAGGCAGAAGAGTTGCTTGAACCCAGGAAGCGGAGGTTGCAGTGAGCTAAGCTCGTGCCACTGCACTCCAGCCTGGTGACGGAGCGAGACTCGGTCTCAAAAAAAAAAAAGAATGTTTCATGTATTCTGGACAGTAGTTTCCTAACAAGTATATGACTTGGAAATATGTTCTTCCATTGTTTGGACTGTCTTGGCAGTGTATTTTGCATCACGAAACATGTTAATCCACATGGAGTTCAATGCATCTATTTTTTTTTTTTCTCTCACTTGTATTTTCGTGTCACATGTTAGAATCCCATTGTTTCACCTAAGGCCATGAAAATGTATTTCTGTGTTCTCGTCTATGGGATGTTTAGTTTTAGCTCCTACATTTAGACACAAGCTCTATTTTGAGTTAGATACATATGTGGTGCAGGAAAGAGTTTAACTTGCATGTGGTATCACCTTCTCCCAGTAACATTTGTTGAGAAAATATATTTCCATCTTTAATTAGTTTTTCAACCTTGAAAATAAGTTTGCCCTGAAGGTTGATTTTGGGAGTACTCTATTCTATTGGCTTATATGTCTTTGTTTGTTATGTGACTTTTTCATAGATGTGGAATTGACAAGAGTGACAAGTGGTCAGAGCAAAGCATTTCATGAAAATTGCAGTTCACATGCATCTGCAGTCCCTGCTTACAGTGAGATTCACGTGACCATCGTTCATGAGATCATGAGATAGGAAGGATGAAAGGGGAGGAAGAAAAAGATAAGTAGTTGAAATGGATGAAGAATTGGATTTGGAAAGCAACTTAGAATAATCTCTGCTTATATTTCTAAGATTAAGGGAAAGTCTCGAAATACAGATTCTTCTGTCTTCAGAGAGCTGCAGTCTGATGCAAACTTTTTTTTAAAAATAATGTTAAAACGTGACAATATATACATTTGGTGCAGGAATTCTAAGGTTCTTAACAATTACCAGAAGATTATAAGTAATATTAGACTGCTGTGTCATCTATAGGGTAACCACTAGAAGAACAGCAAAAAAGCAAAATAAATCATATAACTACAAAGCTAATACAGGGCGATAGTGGAATAATAAGGCAAAAAGGGAGAGAAAATATAGAACAAATAGGACAAATAGAAATCAAATTAGGAGGTTTAAATCTAAATATTTAATCTAAATAGTTTTAACTATTTAAATCTAAATAGTTACAACATTCATGTGAATAGGCAGTGTACCAATTAAATGCAAAGATTATCAAAGTGAAAACAAAGAACTCACAAAGTACCTTTACTGATGCAAACTCTTATGTAACAGTACTATTTCTGTCTTCCTTCCCCTTGGGATTTTTTAAAAATTATTTGTTTATCTTTCTTTTTTTTTTTCTGAGACGGAGTCTCGCTCTGTTGCCCAGGCTGGAGTGCAGTGGCCGGATCTCAGCTCACTGCAAGCTCCGCCTCCCGAGTTTTCACCATTCTCCTGCCTCAGCCTCGCGAGTAGCTGGGACTACAGGTGCCCGCCACCTCACCCGGCTAGTTTTTTTTGTATTTTTTTAGTAGAGACGGGGTTTAACCGTGTTAGCCAGGATGGTCTTGATCTCCTGACCTCGTGATCCTCCTGTCTTGGCCTCCCAAAGGGCTGGGATTACAGGCTTGAGCCACCGCGCCCGGCCTTTTTTTTTTTTTTTTTTTTTTTTTTTTTTTTGAGATGGAGTCTCGCTCTGTCGCCCAGGCTGGATGGAGTACCGTGGTGCAATCTCGGCTCACTGCAAGCTCCACCTTCCAGGTTCTTGCCATTCTCCTGCCTCAGCCTCCCGAGTAGCTGGGACTACAAGTGCCTGCCACCACGCCAGGCTAATTTTTTGTATTTTTAGTATAGAGATTGGGTTTCACCATTTGGCCTGGCTGGTCTTGAACGCCTGACCTCATGATCCACCAGCCTCCCTCCCGAAGTGCTGAGATTACAGGCCTGAGCCACTGCACCTGGCCTCCATGGGATCTTTGAGCTGTAATTGATAAGGTTACCTGTCTGTATCTGCTGTATTTTTGTTATGTCTAATATTCTCTTGAGGTCTTTCTTGGGACAATGGCTATAAATTATAGCCATGCCTAACAGGACTCGGGTCCTGGATATTTACAGTGTGCCTTCCATGGGGTTGTTACTTGTTCTGGCAGATGACCCAATGCCTAAGTGCACGATCCTTGACCCGGGCAACCTTCTCACAGAATATTTGTTTACACTGTCAGTCACCCTTGTGGCATTTGTCAGACCTGTGTCCACTACATTCCCACCAAGGCAGTCACTGCCTTGGAGAGCTCTGAATTGGAAAAAAGTTGAGTTCTTGTGTGTTGATCAAGTGAGACGCAGGAGTCTATTCAACCAAGCACAGATATTTTTTACATGGGGAGTCATTGGGCACTGTCTTAGGCTCTTATCTGACACATCAGGTCTTCTCCATTCTGCAAGTTTCATAGTCTTACTTTTCTTGATCTTGATCCTTTATAAAGTGTTATTTTGTAGGATGTCCCACAATATGGATTTGTCTCATAATTTCTCATGATTAAGCCAGGGACATGAATCCATGAAACACGTTCTTCTGAGTTCAAAGATAAGAAAAACTAAACATTACAGATAATAGAAATATAAACATAAAGGTAAATAATATACACAAATTAGAGGATAAGAAATAATTCACAGTAATAGCTTCCTTCAGTGATTAAGGAAGATGATGAAGCTAAGGAGATGCACTAAGGGCCAACAAAAATACTGTTCTGTTTTATAATGTCAGCGGTAACTTTAAAGAACAAGATACCTCATAAATACAAGAATTGTTTTAGGTTTACAGAACAGTTGTAAATGTGGTAAATAGACTTTCCATATATCTCACAAAGTTTCTGTTTTCATTAACTTTACATTAATGTAAGACAAATATCATAATACACTATCATTAACTACTTTTTATTCTTTATTCAGATTTTCTTAGTGTTCACTTAATGTCCAGTCTGTGTTCTAGGATCTCATCCAGGATACCTCATCACAGATTTCACATGTCCTTCAACTTCTCTGTCTGCGACCGTTTCTCAGAATTTTTTTGTGTTTGATGACATTGACATTCCTAATTTAGGATTTCTCTGATACTTCTTTTAGGGTGAGACTGGATTTTTGTGGCTTTAGGACAGGAAGATCACAGAGGAGAGATGCCATTCTCCTCACATCATACCAAGGATGTAGACTATCAGGAGGCCTTATCACTGTTGATGTTAATGTGATCACGTAGATTAAGTCATTTCTATCAAATTTTCACACCGCAAAATTAGCCTTTTTTTTCTTTTCCATGTAGTATGTTTCAGAACAAAGTCACTATACAGAATATGAACTTAAGTGGAGGATTCATGGTCTACTTCCTTATTGGCAGAGTGTGTACAAATTTGAACCTTCACCATAAACAGGTTTCTATTATGTTTTAATTTCATATTTATTTATACATAAATTATTTATGTCAAAACATTGATATTTATTTTACACTTTATATATGCTAATTTATTTATTTTATTGCTCAAATTGTTCCAGTGTTGGCGATTGGAAGGTTTTTTTAGTTGTCTCTGGTGTCATTTTGAAATACCCCCATGATTATGGTTAGACGTTGTGTGGTTGGTTGGTTGGTTTTGTTGTTGGTTAGCATTTTCTTTGTTCAGTCACTACTAGGTGCTTTAGGCTAACTGTATTTAATGTGCTCCAGGCTAATTGTGTATTTTCTACGAAGGTTTCCAATACCGTGTGATCTAATCCAGCACCATATGAATGGATCATTCTCATTTGTATGTAGTCAGCCACTCTTCCTATGAGCAAGTTGGTGCTGTTCACTTAATCATACCACCTGAGCATATATATACAGTGGTTTTAGAATTACACCCCCATGGGAAACAACTTTACCAATTAAAGTATACTGCTAAGGTGTAAATCCTTTGGCTTTTGGCCTCAATGACCACTTATTTCCTAAATTACTTAGGTCGGCTGCTTTCCTCCATTTTCTTTAGTGAGGTGATTCCGTACATTCATTACATAGTTATATTGTGGGCATTCCTCCCTGAAAAGCTTCTACCTCCTAAATAAGGTTTTTAATTTGCATCACTTAGGTACACTCTGTGTTACAAAGTTCTTCAGGATTTGGAAAACATGATTAGTAGTTAACTGATTCCACCTTTTTCTCTTCTAAGCCCCTTGTTACCACCAAACTCTTTATTATTGCCTATACTTTTGCCTTTTCTGTAAAGTCATATAAATGAAATTACACAGTATTTTGCCTTTTCCAACTTAAATTTTTTCACTTAGCAATACGTTTTTTTAGAATTTGAAGTATAATCCCGTGGCTGTTTGGATTTGACTTAACCTAATCTTTACAGGATAGGTGAGACGCAAAATTGGGGCTTCGCTTGGAGGGTTATTGACTTTGCCAAGTAAAGAATTTAAGGGTGAACCAGTGGTGTTAGCAATCTTTTATTTTATAGTACGTCTCCTTGCAGAGCAGGGCTAACTCTGAAGTAGTCTATCCAAAGTTGGCAATCTATGGGCTCTTGACAACTGTATTTACAGTAACATAAATCTGCTTTCAGTTACATGAAAATTGAGGGTTGGGTCAATACAAATTGAGAGGTAGGTTATTTAGAACTTTCTAGGAAATGAGCAGTAACTTATGGGTCATTGCCATTGAAATGGCTGGTAACTTTCAGGTTGTTGCTGTGAAATTTGTAAACAGTCGTGGTGCTGATGGAGTGTCTTATGCTAATGAGGATGGCCAGGATCACTTTTGTCTATCTGCTGGTTCCTGTTGGTTTCTTTACTTTATCCTGTGTGGAACAGATCTTGTTTTGCTCAGTAGGATTGCTAACAGAAAACAAGTGATACCATTCTCCCACCTCAGAATGGCAAAAGGCATTGAGTGTTTTTTCATATGATTTTTGGATATGACTGTAGATTTTTTGGAGAAATGGCTAAGCGAATAATTTTCCATTTTTGATTGGGATATTTGCCTTTTTATTTTCAGCTTGTAAGAGACTGTCGTATGTTCTGAATAATAAACCATTATTACCTGTAAAATTTACATGTATTTTCTCTCATTCCTTGGGTTTCTAATTTTGATGGTGTTCTTTGAATCCCAAAATGTTTTAATTGTAATGAAGTTCAGTACATCTATTATTTCTTCTTTTCCTGTTTTCAGTGTCATATCTTAGAGAACATTGTTTAATCTAAGATTGCAAAGATGTATTTCTGTGTTTTGTGTATGGTTTTGGGCCTATTTAGCTATTATATTTAGATGTATGATTATTTTGAGTCAATTCTGTATGTGGTGTGAGGCAGGAGTCCGACTTGCCTATGGATATCTACATTTTCCAGAAACATTTGATTAAAAAAAACTCTATACCTAATTTATTTGTCCATTTATTATTTCATCATTAACGTAAGGATTTATTTTTGAGCATTATATTCTATTCTGTTGATCAGTATGTAAATCCTTATACTAGTACCATAAATCTTGATTCATATTCTTTTGTATTAATAGTAAATTTTTCTTTCTTTTTTTTTTTGAGACAGACTCTTGCTCTGTCTCCCAGACTAGAGGGCAGTGGTGCAATCTTGGCTCACTGCAACCTCCACCTCCTGTGTTCAAGCAATTCTTGTGCATTTCTTGTGCTTCAGCCTCCCAAGGAGATGAGTATGAGCCACCATGACCAATTTTTGGATTTTGAGTACAGACAGGGTTTCACCATGTTAGCCAGGCTGATCTCAAACTCCTGACCTTAAGTGCTCTGCCCACCTCAGCCTCCAAAAGTGCTCAGATTATAGGTGTGGGCCATTGTGCTGGCCTGTATTAATAGTAAGTTTTGAAATCAGCAAGTAGATGTCTACAATGCCAACCTTTTTCCTCTTACTCAAGATCATTTAGGCTGCTCTGGATCTGTTACATTGCATATGAACTTTAGAATAACCTTGTTAATTTTGAGGAAGGAAATATCACCTCGGATTTTGGTAGAGGTTGCATTAAATCTATAGATCTATTTGAAAAATATTGCCATCCTAACAGTACTAACCCTTCTGAGCAATGAACATTAAAATATTTTCTGTTGATTTAATTTTGTTCAGTATGTTTTCAGTAGTTTTTGTGTACATATCTTACACTTAATTTGATAAACATGCCTATTTTGGACGCCATCTCAAGTGGAACGGTTTTCTGAGTTTTGTTTTTAGATTGTTAATCGCTAGTGTATAGAAATTCAAATGATTTTATATGTTGACTCTATATACTGCAAGTTTGTTACTCATCTTTAAGTTTTAAATATATTTTATTAGAGTCTTTTGGATTTTTTTATACATAAGATTATGTCATTTGCAAACAGAGTTTGACTTTCGTTATCTGCCTTATTTGCTGCGTGTTTTTATCATAGTGAGTTCAGGAAATCTCAGGTCTTTCTGCATCTTTTGAGAAGATTATGTGGTTTTGTTTTTTATTATATTAATATAGTGCATGGCATTAATTGTCCTTGAATGTTGTACCAAATGTTGCTTTCCTGAGGTAAATACCCTTGACATATTTTATAATAGTTTTTACATGTTGTTGATTTATTTTGCTAGGATTTCCTTGGTGATTTTGGGGTCTATATTCATAAGGTGTGTTATTCTTAATTTTCATTTTTTTAAATCTGTCTAGTTGTGGTATCAGGGTAAACTAACTCATAGTATACATGAAATGCGATGCCTTCTCTACTTTGTTGTTGTTGTTTTTAAGAATTTATTATAAATTAATATTAATTGTTTAAGTGATTCTAGTAACTCACTAATGAATTATCTTGACTGGGGCAAGGAAGCAAATCCTAAGAAGAAAGAATCACGTAAGCTTGGTAGGAGACCTTTCCCCGGAGAAGAAAGAATCACGTAAGCTTGGTAGGAGACCTTTTCCCAGCTGAGCCTCAGCCTGGGCCATCATCTACATCTGGACTGAAGACCCAGAGAAACTGTGAGTAGTATGTGTGTGGTTTTTGAGCCACTTAGGTATATAGTAATTTGTTACACACAAAGTAATAAGTAATATAACTGACAGTAATTTTAAGGTGGCATTCTGGATTAGGTCCTGGTACAGATACGTGTATCGTTATTAGAAATCATGGTAAAATAGGAAGAAAGTTCGTAGATTAGCTAATAATTTTGAAAAACAGTTAAATTCTTAGTTTTCATTAAAACTGTATTATGGTTATAGTAGATAATAACATTGTAGTTAGCTGAAGGTTATATAAACCTCTCTGTACTACCAGTGTGTTTTTTGTTAATGTGCAGTTACTTAAAAGTAAATGTTTTTTAAAATTATTAATTTGTTTTATAAAAAGAAAACAAAGACATAAGCCAAAAATTTGGCCTCCAGAGACAAAATAGCTTGTAGGGAGAGAATAGCAAACTAGCTTTTCGTATCTAGTCACCTTTCTCAACCCAGGTGCACCTGCTTCAGGAAGGCACCATCAAGCTCCAGGGACTGTCATCCTCTTTCTCCGTCCCCATTACACAGTCACCAGTTTGAATGTCAGCAACCCCTTTTTCAAAGAAAGTTGCCTTTCCTTCACATATCCCAGAAAGCCCCATCGGTGGGCGTCATTTAGCAGTGTATATGCAGTCTGTCACTGAAGCCTTTTTGGGAGATACGACTTTCAGATACTAGAAGCCAAGAATAAGAAATTTCAGTGACAGGGAACATAAATCATATTTCTGCATTCAGGATAATGTTTTCTTGGTACAGGGATTTCTTCTACAAGTAATCAAAAGACAACTGTACCTTTAAACCTTTCAGAAAACCTGTACTAATATTTAGTTTCTTTTTAACTCTACAGACTCCCATCAGGAATTGTTTGGAACCGAGCGTTCTGTGGACACTCACATCGGGGAATTATTATGCCAGTTGGCATTCCTAAAGCTTCCACACCAGCAGGTAAGCAGAGTACAAAAAATACTTCTAATGAGGTGATTTAGGCCAGTCCCTGCTTACAGAAACCTGGATATAAATTTTTACACATCAGGGTTTTCTCAGGTGAATGTTAGCGAGTGATACACATCCATTGTGTGTTAGTCAAGGAAGCTCAGTAGGAACAAAAACTTCAAAAGAACAAGCAGCACAGGATGTACCCCCAACCCTCCATGCCGTGATCTTAGAGATGGGTGCAGACTGAGTGATGACTCAGTATATACTAGCAACATGCTTTTTAAAAAAAAAAAAAAAAAAAAAAAGACTGAGTCTCACTCTGTTGTCCAGGCTGGAGTGTGGCAGCATGATCTCAGCTCACTGCAAGCTCTGCCTCCGTGGTTCATGCCATTCTCCTGCCTCAGCCTCCTGAGTAGCTGGGACTACAGGTGCCTACCACCACGCCTGGCTAATTTTTTGTATTTTTAATAGAGATGGAGTTTCACCGTGTTAGTCAGGATGGTCTCGATCTCCTGATCATGTGATCCATTCGCCTCGGCCTCCCAAAGTGCTGGGATTACAGGTGTGAGCCACCACACCCACCCCTTCCCTTTATTTTTTTATAAGACAGGGTCTCATTCTGTCTGTCGCCCCAGCTGGGGTGCAGTGGCATGATCCTAGTTCAATGCAGCCTTGAGCTCCTGGGCTCAGGTGATTCTTCCACCTCATCCTGTTGAGTGTCTGGGGCTACAGGCGTGTGTCACTGTGCCAGGCTAATTTATTTTTATTTTTACTTTTGTATAGGCATAGTCTCCCTGTGGTGCCCAGCCTTGTGTTGAGGTCCTGACCTCTAGTGATCCTCTCACTTTGGCCTCTCGAAGTGCTGGAATTACAGATTTGGGCCGCCATGCCCAGCTGCATTATCATGGTAAGTATTATTTGATCACCTGCATGAGGCAGTTTAGCTCAGGTTTTTCCACTACAAAATTAATATTTTTTCCCATTTTCATGATGTCTTTTTGGAAAAAAGTCACTATGAACAGCACATACGTAGGAAGTAGGGAATTAGGCTCCATCTCCTTATGAGCAGAAGTTCCATAAATAACATTGGTATTTCTTTAAACATTTTTATACATTCTTTTAGGTGTTCTGGATTAAATGCATTTTCCTGTATATTTTAGAATCTGCAGTCCAGTTATCACAAAAAAATGAAAAACATGAAAGCTAGAATTTTTGTAGGGATTGTATTGAATCTGCAGATACATTTGGAAAGTATAAGCATCTTGGTAGGTACCTAATAGCGTTCTCATCAATGAAAATCTAGGTTTTTTTTTTCACGTATTCAGGATTTCTTCAATACTTCAATATCATTTGTAATTTTCTCTCTCTCTCTCTCTCTCTCTCTCTCTGTGTGTGTGTGTGTGTGTGTACTTGTAGTTTTTTTTTTCTTTTTTGAGACAAGTCTTGCACTGTTGCCCAGGCTGGTGTGCAATGGTGTGATCTCAGCTCACTGCAACTTCCACCTCCCGGATTCTAACAATTCTCCTGCCTCAGCCTCCTGAGTAGCTGGTATTACAGGTGCCTACCACCACGCCTGGCTAATTTTTTGTATTTTTTAGTAGAAACGGGGTTTCACTATTTTGGCCAGGCTGGTGTTGAACTCCTGACTTCGTGATCTGCCTGCCTCACACTTATGTTAAATTTATTTCCGAATATATTTCCTTTTTGATGGCATGTTAAATGAAATTTTTTTTGGTTACTTTATTTGATTAGTTTGTATTTTTGTATTCGTTTGTTTCCCCAATGCTGTAAAGATGCTATAAGAGACTGGGTAATTTATAAAGAAAAAAGGTTTAATTGACTCACAGTTCCACATAGCTAGGGAGGTCTTAGGAAACTTACAGTCATGGCGGAAGGGGAAGGGGGAAGCAGGCACCTTCTTCACAAGGTCACGAGAAAGAGAGTGAAGAGGAGGAAACTGCCAAACAGTTTGAACATCATCAGCTTCTTTGAGAACTCACTCACTGTCCTGAGAACAGCATGGGGGAAACAATCCACATGATGCAGTCACCTCCCACTAAGCTCCTCCCCCAATACGAGGGGATTCCAATTCCAGATGGGATTTAGGTGGGGACACCTACTTAATTGGTCAATCCATATCAGTTGTATAAGAGTGCGATTTTTTTACATGAATCTTGCATTCTACAGGATTACTGAACTTTTTTTAATAGTTCCTATCTTATTTTAGTGGATTCGTTAGGATTTTCTATACATTAGATTGTTACTGGCAAATAGAGATACTTTGATTTCTTCCTTCTCAATCTGGAAGTCTTAAATTTATTTGTCTAGGCTAGTTTTATCAATTAAATCCTCAAGCATAATGTTTAGTTAGTGGGAGTAGGTAATCTTTTTGTGTTCATAATTTTTGGGAAATTACTGAGACTTTCTTGATACCATGTGTTACATGAGTTTTTCATAGATGCCATTTTTGTGTAAAGAACATTTCATTCTATGCAAAATTCATTTAGTGTTTTTACTGTGAGTGGATTTTGGATTTGTCAAGTGCTTATTTGGCATCCTTAGAGGTGATAATGAGGCTTTCGTCATGTGTTATATTGATACAATATATTACAATAATTCTTTTTATATGTTTTACTAAATTTGCAATCTTGAGTAAAGAAATACTCTGCGTAGTGTATAATCCGTTTCATAATCCTGATTTGTGTTGAAATTATTTCCTTGAGGATTATTGCCTGGGTATCCATAAAGTATATTGATTTATATTTTTGCTTTTTTGGACTTTGTCTAGTTGTGGTATCAGAGGACACTGTCCCATAAAATGCATTGTTTACTGATCTCTTCTCTATGGTTTCTATTTTCTTGGAGAACAGTTAGTGAGAATTGCTATTGCTATTTTAAAGGTTTGGAGGAATTCACCAGTGACGTCTTCTCAACCTGGGTAATCATGTGAACTTGGAAGATGATCCGTCCTCATCTCATCTTTCAGGTGAAACCTCAGCCTTGGCCATCACCTACATCTGGATTTCTGATCCAGAGAAACTGTGAGTAATGTGTGCGTGCTTTGGAGCCACTAAGCTACATGGTAATTGGCTATGCTGTAATACACAATAATACACTTCATGGTAAATGTGATGTTATCCTGAATTAGATCAAAATACAGAAAAAATGGCATTAGGTGAAAACCAGGTAAAATATGAAGACAGTCAGTACTTAAGTTCTATGTACCTTTATCAATTTTTGGGTTTTCACAGATATTCTGTGTTTATGTATGATGTTAATATTACAGAAAGTTGAAGGGTATATGAAACCTTATGTAAGATCTTAGCAATTTTCTATAAATCTAAAATTTTAGAATAAATAAAAGTGTAGACATGGCTCATATATTTGAGATCAGGACTTGCTGTTAACTTAATTGAGCCTTTGTAGAACCTAAAACACATGGTACAAATGCAGTAACCTTATAAAACATAAATGATATGAGTTTCTATTTTATTCACTTTTTTTTTTTTTGGAGACAGAGTCTCACCCTGTCTATCCTGTCTACCCTGTCTCACAGGATGGAGTACAGTGGCAGGATCTCTGCTCACTGTAACCTCCGCCTCCTGGGTTCGAGTGATTCTCCTGCCTCAGCCTCCTGAGTAGCTGGGACTACAGGTGTGTGCCACCATGCCCGGCTAATTTTTTGTGTTTTTATTTTTATTTGAGATGGGATTTCACCATGTTGGCCAGGCTGGCCTCAAACTCCTGACCTTGTGATCTGCCCACCTTGGCCTCCCAATGTGCTGGGACTACAGGCATGAGACACCACACCCGGCCTATTCACTCTATTCTTCAGGGAAGATGAAAGTCCATTTTTTCCCCCAAAGTATCTAAAAGTACAGTTGAGCTATGTAACAAGTAGACAACACAGAAGATTGTATGGAAACCAGAGTGCATCTACATGTGCAGTAACTAATCTTAAAATGATTTGCATGATCATCATCCATGTGATTAAAATGACCATGGGAAAGAAGAAAAGGATAGAAATGCAACTTTCTTGATTTAAAAAATTTAACTGGGCGGGTGTGGTGCTGTGGGCATGTAGTTGCAGCTGCTTGGGAGGTTGGGCTGGATGATCACTTGACATGAGACATTTGAGGCTGTAATGTGCCATGCTTGTGCCTGTGAGTAGCCATTGCACTCCAGCCTGGGCAACATAGCTAGACCCAGTTTCTAAAATAATTAAATAAATAATAAATAAAAGAATACTTGGATTTAGAGTGCAAGTTACAGAGATCATTGCTTATAGTTAGAGCTGCAATTCTCTAGATACAGATTTTTCTATTTCTTTAGAGAGCTACCACTCCAGCACAGGCTTTCAAGTAATGCTTTGCCATTTTTATTTTCCTCTCAATGGATTTCTGGAATTACAGTTTGTAAAATTATCTCCTAGCATGTGTTTCATTTTTATTTCTGTTTGCTATTGAGGTCTGTCTGGGTACTGGCCATAACCTGTATATAGCCTTGTCCAATACAACTCGGGGTTTGGTACTGAGTGTACCTTTCATGGGATGTTTATTCAACCTGGTTGATGGCCTACAGCCTAATTATCCAACTTGAATTGAGGTCCTTCTCTCACAGAGTGTACTTGTTTTTACTGGAAGACATCCTTGTAGCTCCTGTCTGACCTGTGTCTTATTTCTAACAAGATAGCCACTCTCTAGGAGAGTGCTGTGTGGGAAAAAAAGTGAGGTCCGCGTGTGTTTGTAAAGTGAAACACAGGAGGCAACTCAACAAAAGGTGTATAATGGCACTAGTAATGTATTATTACTAACCAGTCAAAGAGAGGAGGGCAGCATTCCTTGAAGCACCAATAGGAAGGGAAGAGCTCTCCGGGACACGCACTTACAAACAGCATGGGTGGTGGGGGAGCAACTTACAGAACACAGGGTAATGGGCCATTAGGCTGAAGCCTTTATGGGTGTATCTGTCAGTTTTTTTCTAGACAGACAGAACAAATACATGGTAGGTAGGTAGGTAAGATACTTCGATAGATCAATACATAGATAGATAGTTAGAATAGAGGCATTTTTTTGGGGGGATTTGCTCATGTGATTATAGAGGCTGAGAATTCCCAGGACAGCCATCTGTAAGTTTAAGACCCTAGGATGTTATAGCCTGACTGTAAGCCTGAGATCTTCAGAACCTGGAGAACTCTTAGTGTAATTCTCAGTTTAGGACCAAAGGCCTGAGAATCCACAGGTTTCCCTTTTAAAAAGTCCTGGAGTTTCAAGGTCAGAGAATTCAGAGTTCTGTCAAGGACAGGAAAAGAAGTATACCTGCCAAAGTGGGTGGGTGGGGGTCGGGGGAGAGAACTGTTTTTCTACTTTTACTTTTGGTTATACTGGGTCCTCAAGGAGATTGTATGGTGTCTGCTTCCATTGTGGGTGTATTTTCCTCACTAAATTCCTTCACTCACACAACAATCTCCTCTGGAAATACGCTGGCAGACACTTCCAGAATAATGCTTTACCAGTTCTCTAGGTATTCTTTAATCTACATTAAATACCCATGAAAATCCCATCACCTTTCTACCTAGCACCTACATGTATCACCTTAAGCGATACTAATCTGCAAATACAGACAGTAATAAGGCAACATGATGCAATTATTCTGTATACAATCAAAACATACTCATCTTTTTTTAGAGTAGTAAAGGTTTGTGGGTGATGTTTACTCTTCTTTTGATATCCCATAATTTCAATACAAATATGTTGAATTACTAATACTTAACTGCTAGTAATTTCAATACAAATATGTTGAATTACTAATACTTAACTGCTAGTATCAGATCAATGCATTATTGGGTTTTGTAATAAAAGAATAAGGATGAAAACAAAGTTATTTACCTAATATATGTACATAAACATGCAAAAGTATTCTTAACAAAGTAGATAGGACATACTGGTGACAATTTTAATGCTTGTTTCTGTAACTGTTCACCTGGTCCTAACTGCTGTTTATAACTTCCTTCCACTGCTCCCCACTCTGTATTCTCTTTGTGTTCAACAGGCTCCTCAGCTGGTCCGAGGTCTTTACCTGGCAGGGTGATGCAAACCTTCATTCCTGAAAGATCTGGACCATTTGTACTGTTGCCGGGAATGATGGTAGTTTTCCATTGAACTTAATAACAGGGCGTAGTAATACTGAGAGACTTGGTTTTAGTCCATTTCCTGTTACTTAAAACAGAATACCTGGAACTGAGTAGTTGATAAAGAAGACACATATATTTCTTACAGTTACTGGAGGCTGAAAAGTCCAAGGTTTAGGGGCCACATTTACCACATGGTCCTGTTGCTTCTTGGGACTCTCCAAAGAGTCCTGAAGCCATGCAGGGTATTATATGGCAATGGAGTAGAGCTTGCTGCCATGGAAGATCTGGTCTCCTCTCTTGCAGGCTATCAGTTCTTCTCTCATAATAACCCATTAATCTAAAACTCATTAATGTATTAATCCATGAGTGGATTAACTTAATCACAGGGACAAACTCTTCATGATCCAGTCATCTTTTAAGGGCCTTACATCTCAATACTGCCACATTAGGAATGAAACTTAAACATGAGTTTGTGAGGAGAGCCCTCCACTTCTGACTTTCTAAAAATCATACCCTGTCACTTACAAAAAATGTATTCCGTTTCTGTAGTTCAAAGGCTTAAGTTGTTCCAGCACCAACAGAAAGTTCCAAAATCCAAAGTCTCATGTGTCAGCCTAAGAAATCAAAACAAGTTATCTTCATACAAAATTCAGTGATTAGATTGTTAAGGCCCAGTGGATTCATCTTGGCTGCTGCCCAGATAGGGCCACTTGACCAAGACAGGAGAATTGCTGTACAGAGAAAGTTTAGTACATGTGGAGCTGACTAAAGGAGAGACTGGAGTTTTCTTGTTACTCAAAACAGCCTCCCCAAATATTAAGATGCTGGGGTTTTTATAGATAGTTTGGCATGCAAGGGGCCAGGGAAAGGGGAATGCTGATTGGTGGGTGTCAGGGATAAAATCTTAGGAAGTCAAAGTCGTCATCTTGTTCTGACTTAGTTCCTGGATGGAGGCCACATGTCCAGATAAGCTGGTTTACTGGTTTGGGTGGCACCTGCTGATCCATCAGAATGCAAGGTCAGAAAAATACGTCAAACACAAATCTAGGTTTTACGATAGTAATGCTCTTTATGGGAGCAATTGGGGACGTTAGTAATATTGTGGCCTCGTGTTGTATGACTCCTGAGCCACACTTTATAACCCCATGGCTAATTGGTTTTACAAAGGCAAATATGGTCCCCAAGCAGTCAGCGGTTTTGTTTCGGGAAAGAACTGTTACTATATTTGTTTCAAAGTTAAGCTATAAAATAAATTCCTCCCAAAGTTAGTTCGACTTTTGCCCAGGATTGAACAAGGACAACTTGGAGGTTAAAGGCAAGATGCAGTCACTTAGATCATATCTCTCTGTCTGTCACAATTTTGTCAGTGTTGCAGTTTTTACAAAGGTGATTTCAGTTCTCTTTTGGGGATTTTACTGCACATTATTCTTAAGGTGTGAGACAGCCAGTTGGGAAAAGGCTGAAGACCACTCTAACTTCTTCCTACCAACAGGACTTGTACTTGGGATAGGGTTTGGCCCCGGGGTATATGGAATAATACTGCTTTGCAGCTGTCTGCATATATTCACAGGTGCCTCGCTGGGATTCGTTGGCTTGCATGACAAAGATGTTAGTACTGTCATCCACAATTTTAGTACAGCACTTAAATGAACAGCAAACTGTGGGACAATGAGTCCTAATATAAGAAGTAGAAGTCCTAGCTTTAGAAGTTCTTATATAATTCATCTAAATTCCTGAGGGATTCAGGGAAATAGCCCCAAGAACCAGTCAGACATGGGGTCAGTAGTCAAGAGAGATTTGAGTCATAAGTTGTTAGAAAGACAAATCGGAATAAATAGGAAAGAGCAAATTTATATATACCATTCCACATCTTTCTAATTTCCTAGTCCTGCAAATAGATTCATTGAGTTGAATATTTATGTTTTATTTTAGAAAGCAGAATTGCAGATGGACTAGGCCTGTATTTGTGATGAAGGCAGAAAAATTTTTAATGACAGGCATTTGAACAAAAATAGAAAAAAACTACAAAGGTTAATGTTGGGCACAGTGTATTCACATGATAAACTCAAGTATTTTTAAAGCAATGGCAATCTGACATATTTTCTCACCTGTATCACAAGAGATAAGCATCTGCATGCAGGGCTTCAGGAAAGAGGTGCTAAAAATTTCATTGAGTCCAGATTAGTAAAAATGGAAGAAAAATTAGAAAGTGTTAGTTTGGGGATATTTGGCTCTGAGAGAGTTGAGGATTCAGCCCAAAGTGCAGAAAATGTAAAAAGCTCAAAAACAGTGGGCAAGACTAGAATCTTAACAGTGGGTGTGCTATAGTATTTTCCTGAAATATAATTTTTCTTATACTAGTTTTCATTTTTATTAAAGACACATCATAGTAGGACACATTTATTTACAAAATAAGTTTTGGTCTTATACTTACCTTATTATTTGCATAAAGTGAAGCAAGAATAATTATTTGCCATATTAGCTCTTTCTAAATTGGCTTTGCTGGAACTTTGTTCCATAAGGAATCTTAGATTAGACTTTTTTAAAAGCCTTGAGTCCACCCATGGATTTATCTGTGCCTGCAAATACGTATGTGTATTGGGTGAATTCCTCTCTTCTTGACATTCCAAGATAACATGGGGATTCTAGACCTGTCAGAAAGTAACATTTTTCCCTACCTCTGATCAGGAACCCCATACAAAGACTATGCAGACCAGGTATGAGGCCAGTTCCCCCCAGGGTTTTCATCATCTCTATTAGTCAGTTTGGATTCCTTAAGGCAGTCTGTTTATGTGTGAAAGTATATCATTCCACTGGTAAAATAAAATAAGTACATTTTTGTAAAGTAACCAGTGTATCCAGTTGTTTCCTGTTATAAAAGAAAACAGATTCTTAAGTGTAAATAACGAATTACCTGTAAGTTTAAAAAAGCTAAGTAATTTTCAAATTCTGGAGAAATCAGGTAGAGAAAAAGAAATATGCCTCAAATTTTACTCACAGGAGTATACTTTACTTAATTGTTAAAAGCTGGAAACAAAACTCAATTGTTGAAAGCTCTGATGACACTGAAAAACAACAAAAAGGCTCTCCAAACAAAAACGCTTCCTTGACACTGAAAAACAACAACAAAAGGATCAGCAACATTTTTTTTTTTTGGACAGAGTCTCGCTCTGCCTCCAGGCTGGAGTGCAGTGGCACCATCTTGGCTCACTGCAATCTCTGCCTTCTGGGTTCAAGCAATTCTCCTGCCTCAGTCTCGAATAGCTGGGTTTACAGGCATGCCCCACCACACCCAGCTTTTTTTTTTTTTTTTTTTTTTTTTTGAGAGACGGGGTTTTACCATGTTGTCCAGGATGGTCTCGATCTGCTGACCTGGTGATCTGCCTGCCTTGGCCCCAAAGTGCTGTGATTACAGGCATGAGCCACCCCACCCAGCTGGATCAACAACATTTTAAGCAACAAATCATAAAAGGATGACTTTGGTCTCCTATTTGTTCAGTCCATGTAATTAACTCTTGTACTGCCTGACACTGGGCCAGTAGTCATCATGAAAATATCAGCTATCTATGAAAGTATGTTTTTTCTATTTCACTGACACAGTCTCTGTCAGAAACCTGTATTCAAGAGAACCTTTCATAAAGCAAATCACTTTTTGAAAAGGATCAAAGTAATACAACAAGTATCTGTGGATGACAAACATTTCAGGACAGCCATTGATTTTTAATTTTACTTTTACCTTTTTTTGAGACAGCATCTTGCTTAGTTACCCAGGCTGGAGTGCAGTGACACAATCATGGCTCACTGCAGCCTCAACTTCCTGGAATCAAACAATCGTCACACTTTAGTCCCCAGAGTAGCTGGGACCACATGCAAGTGCCACCACACTCAGCTAATTTTTGTTTTGTTTTGTTTTTGAGACAGTTTTGCTCTTGTTGCCTAGGCTGGAGTGCATTGGTGCGATCTCGGCTCACTGTATCCTCCACCTCCCAGGTTCAAGTAATTCTCCTGCCTCAACCTCCCAAGTAGCTGGGATTACAGGCGTGCACCACCACACCTAGCTAATTTTTTGTATTTTTAGTAGACCTGGAGTTTCTCCATGTTGGCCAAGCTGGTCTCAAACTCCTGACCTCAGGTGATCCACCTGCTTCAGCCCCCCAAAGTGCTGGGATTACAAGCATGAGCCACCGCGCCTGGCGACACCCAGCTAATTTTTATACTTATTTGTAGAGACGAGGTCTTACTATTTTTCTGAGGCTGGTCTCAAACTCCTGGGCTCAGGGTATCCTCCATACTTGGCCTCCAGAGTGCTGGGTTTACAGGCATGAGCCACCACGCCTGATGAGGACAGCCATTGTTAAAGACACAGTCAAGAAGAAAATCTGGTCATCTCTGTGGTACAGAATAATTTAACATAATCATAATTATTACGAATACAATGAAACATACGAGAATTATAGGAATCATATAATTTTGAAATACTTATATAAACACAATTCAAAGAAAATTAAACACCATTTTGTATTTGACAGCAATGTTTTCTGTATGGTTAATATACCAAATAAGGCAAATACGTGTTTTGAACTTCAGGGGACCCAATACTTAAAAGATTAATTAGGTAGAAAAAAAAAGACTTAATTTATAATTTGATTTTTCAAAGTTTTTCAAATATTAAAGGTTTAAAACACTTCATATCACAAAATGGAATCCCAGATAACCACACATCATTTATTTAGAAAATGATAACGGCCGGGCGCGGTGTCTCACGCCTGTAATCCCAGCACTTCGGGAGGCCGAGACGGGCAGATCACGAGGTCAGGAGATCGAGACCATCCTGGCTAACACGGTGAAACTCCGTCTCTACTAAAAAATACAAAAAAAAAACACTAGCCGGGCGAGGTAGCGGGCACCTGTAGTCCCAGCTACTCCGGAGGTTGAGGCAGGAGAATGGCGTAAACCTGGGAGGCGAAGCTTACAGTGAGCTGAGATCCGGCCACTGCACTCCAGCCCGGGCCACAGAGCGAGACTCCGTCTCAAAAAAAAAAAAAAAAGAAAATGATAACTCAATTTCAAAAAGGCAAAATTCTCTACTCACTGATAGAAAGGGGTGACTCATCTCTCCAAATAAGACCCAATAAAGATAGCATGAGACTGACCACATCTGTCTCTTCTCTCTTGCTGTTTTTCAGTTTATTTAAAAGGCAAACAAAAATATTTCATTATTATCCTTCAATATTATACAAAAGTCTTGGTCAAAGATAAAAAAACAAATTTTACCTTTGCATTCGTGTAGCAGGAAAGTCAGAGAACCGGAGAGACCAAAGGAGTTCAGGAGGGTTTATTTAAGGTGTACACTGGCTCAGTGGACTTGCATCCAGAAAGTCTGAGCATCAAACAGAGAAAGCACGTGCCTTTTATGCATCTTGGGGCAGGAAAAATGTGAAGCAGAAAGCAGGTTTACAGAAGTGAGAACAAAAGCAGTTAATCATCTTGTGACATGTCTCAACATCTTGGGAAAAAACATGTTTTGCAGCTTGTGCTTACCTTGTGGCCTTGCAGCTGTACAGCTAGAAAAACAGGAAGTTACAAAATATGCAGAGGGTAGATATGGTTAGTGTTTCACAGAAGGGCAATTAATATTCTTTCTTAACTCCATTTTCGGGATGAGAGGTTACCTATAGACCTCTTAGCCCACGCTTAGACAGCATTCTATGGAAGAAACTGCTATTATGTCATTACTATTTCATTTTACGATTTCTACTGTTATTCTCTTTGCTTCATTAGTGTACTATTAATGTTAAACCCAATTTTTATATAAAACTATACGTATCGATCCAATTTAAATCAGTTTGATTATAAAGTAAGAGTTTCATAAATATTTTACAACGTTTTACAATTGTATATACTAAAGAGCAGATTAATGCTCCGTGAAAACTCCATTTATCACACACAGGGCTGCAGTCTCTGGGCCTATATCAGTGTCCATTTTATTTTAATGTTTATTCTGTAGAGAAACTAAGTAATCCCCTTCAAATTTTGGCAGCTTGTTCATGCACAGAACTTTCTTTACAAGTTCAGTCTTTTATAAACCTTTTATAAGTTGCTTAAACCTTCAGTTTTGTCCTTTTTTTTTTGAGACAACTTTTTAAAATCCTCTAAATTAGACAAAATTATTTTGACATTTTTGTGTCTTTGTGTAATTTTTTACCAAGACACATTTCGTACTTTTATATACATTTCATGTATATATTTTTGCAGTAGTTTCAATTATTTATATTACAATGTAGAGTCTTAACAACTTTTATTTTTAGTGAACGCGATGTTAATTTTTGTACCAGGTGCAGAGCCTAGGACACAAGATAGAACTGTAGATAATATCTGACCCTTTCCAGCATAGTTACAGGGCATAGCTAACTCAACATGTCCTCCCCAGTCCTTACCTAGAAGCTAATGCCTCTAATGCAGGCAGGTTAGGCAGTTATAAAAAGTCTTAGAAGCAGTTTGTAACCTTAAATCATTTGGCAAAGACAGTATCTGACCTGCCTAAGTTAGATCGAATATTTAAATATCGAAGACATTTTTATTTTACCGATAATCTATAAAACTGTCTTTATTATTCAAAGATTATTAGAGTCATGTGAACTAAAAGGCAAAGTAGTTAATTTTTTGCGATAAAATATTTAAGTGCATTATATAGACATGCCAATTCGTTAGAGCTCTTTTAAAGATTTTGTTAGTGAAATGTTGTACTTATGAAGCATATCCAGAAACAGACATAGAGAAGCCGCGACTTTATCTGTTCTTGCAGACTGGCTGCCTGATACGAATCAAAAAATTCCAACCCTCCGTATGTGGGAGAACAAGGGACAGTACTCTCACATGGTTACAAAGTCAAGTTCTCAAGGACAAAAAACAAGAGAAGAGGAAAATGTCACTTTTTTTTTCAGGAACCTGCAGCAAAGTTTGTAACTAACGAGTCTGCAGGGCCAGCTCAAACATCAAGCTTTTAGGGGTCTTAGGCCTACATTCTATTCTGTGATATTCCTCTCTCTGACAGATTGACAACAGAAAGGTTTCAAAAAGCTTAGTCACACAGATCTTTTTTTCCTTCTAATCCAGACTTGCAGAGGAGACAGTGACTTTTACAATTCATTCAACTGGTTTTGCAGAGAGAGAGCTTGGCTGGTAAGAAATCTTTACTTTTTTGCCAGCTTGCCAGTTTTCCAAGTTCCCTTTGTCTGCAGCTTCCAGGAGAATGGAGCAACTTTTGATGACCCTGTTTTCTGTACCACATCTGTGGGGGCCAAGCGGTGTTACAAAATTTTGCACGACACCACCCAGTGGGCTGCAATGGGAACCAAATAAACACTTCTCATTTTGGCCAGAACAAAATGCATGTGACAAAATACAGATCCTAGTCACCCCACTCACCAACAAAGTATTCATTTGGCAAAGCTTTTAACTTGTTGCCTTTGGCCCCTGTCATCTTTGATCCATTCAAGGCAGGGAGAGATGACCTCTGAAAAGTAGTTTCAGTGGGTGCTGCCCAGGTAACATGGAAGGGTGAATGGTCACCCTCAGTTAGATCTGTTCAGCTCCTCCTAACAGTTCTTTAAGGTTCACTGTGAAGACGAATGATCAGACGAACTAGGAAAGCCTGCAGTAATTCCATCAGCAATTTCTTCAGAGATCTCCATACATGCAAACTCACTCGATGAAATATAGGAGGCCTTTCAAACCGAAATTTCAGATCAAATTCAAAGCAGAAGAGTATTCCTCCAAATGTGTCCCCTATTCCCTTCCAAATGGAGATAAATCTCCTCAAACCAAGACTCTTACTACAATTCAGGGACAGACAGGCAGACCCCATGATGGGTCTACAGTACCTTTGAGGCCAACAGAGTGTCTTCCTACGGTCTTGGGAGAGCTGGACAGTTCCCACGATAGAGCTGCAGTGCACTCTCCAGATCAGGAGAAGTGCAACACTCACCAAACCAGGGTAACGTTTGTCATCCAGGAATTACTTGTCTGTTCCAATTAGATCCAGACACTGGATGAGTAGCACCCCGCTGGTAGATACAGTGCCAGAGACAGCCTTTATTTGAAGAGAACTAGGCAGAGAATTGGGCTGTTCTCTGGATCTGCCAGTAGTGAGAGGATGTTACACATAAGGGGTACACCCCTATGAGCTCCTAAGTTTGCCATGGCCTGATGGGTTAATCTTGGCTGATGCTGAGATGGAGCCAATTTATCAAGAGTGGGGGAATTGCTATAAAGAGTTTAATACTTGTAGAGCCAGGTAAGCAAAAGACAAGAATTATATTATTACTCAAAACAAGCTCCCCCCAAAATCTGAGGTTAGGATTTTTTTTTTATATAGATAATTTGGCATGTGGGAGGCTGGAGATTGGGGAATTTTGATTATTTGGGTCAGAGATGAAATTATAGAATGCAGAAGCTGTCCTCTTGCATTGACTCAGTTCCTGGGTGGGGGCCACAAGTCCAGGTGAGCCAGGTTACTGTTTGGGGAAGTACCAGCTTCCCCAATACAGGGTCTGAAAAATCCCTCAAAAACCAATCTTAGGTTTTACTGTATTAATAGGTTATCTATAGGAGCAGCTGGGGAGGTTAATAATCTTGTGGCCTTTGGCTTTATGACTCCTCAGTCATACTTTCTAATCTTGTGGTTATTTCGTTGTGTTTGCAGGGGTGGTCTAGTCTCCAAACAATGAGGGGATTTATTTCAGGGAGCTTCTCTTGTCATCCTTGTTTCAAAGTTAAGCTAGAAACTAAATTCCTCCCAAAGTTAGTTTTGCCTTTGCCCAGGAATGAACAAGGGCAGCTTAGAGGTTAAAGGCAAGATGGAGTCACTTAGGTCATATCTCTTTCACTGTCATAATTTTCTCACTGTTAGCATTTTTTGCAAAGGCAGTTTCAGGATAAGCATAATGTACACATTCCCTTTCTAAAAGAGAGAAATGGGCAAAAAGAAAGCAAGCAACATTCCTAAAGCAAATTCAGAATCCAGCAGGGCAACAATTACATCCTAAAGCTGGGGGATATTTTTTGGACTCTGTCTTTGACTCCTGAACACACTGGGGTAAAGGTTGGACTCACAGGCCCTCAGGTACTATCACTGCTATGGCCTTGCTTGGTGCATTCTCTGTGGGTGCTTGTACAGGTTGCAGTCAGGTAGATGAAGTTTTCCTGGGTAGACATTGCTGTAGGTAACCGTGCATTTCTGGGGGGTCCCGGGAGTGGTACCACTTCCTCAGCTCTGCTAGGCATTACCCATGTGGAACTCTCTGCAGTGACTTCAGCGCTGTGGCTTCACTTGGCATTGCCCTGGCGGGGACTCCTTGCAGCAGCTCTAAGCCCACATTTTTGTTTGGCATCCCTCTATTTGGGGCCCTCTGCAGTGGATCTGGCCCTGTGACAAGTGTCTTTGAACTCCCAGGCTTTCAGAGAAATCCTTTGAAATGTGTAGAGACCGCCAAGCTTCTATATTTCCTTTTTTTTTTTTTTTTGAGACGGAGTCTCGCTCTGTCGCCCAGGCTGGAGTGCAGTGACCAGATCTCAGCTCACTGCAAGCTCCGCCTCCCGGGTTTACACCATTCTCCTGCCTCTGCCTCCCAAGTAGCTAGGACTACAGGCGCCCACCACCTTGCCTGGCTAGTTTTTTGTATTTTTTAGTAAAGACGGGGTTTCACCGTGTAGGCCAGGATGGTCTCGATCTACTGATCTCGTGATCCACCTGTCTCGGCTTCCCAAAGTGCTGGGATTACAGGCTTGAGCCACCGCACCCGGCCAGGCCTCTATATTTCTTCATTTCTGAAAGCCTACATTATTAGCACCACATGGACACCTTCAAGGTTTAGGGCTTGTACCTCCCAGAGCTCTGGGACATAAACTCTGCCTGGGTTTATGGTAAGCATCTGGAATGAGCAGAGCAGCATCCTAACATGGTGCAGGGCAGTGACCCAAGCTGTCCGCAGAATCCACCCTGTCTGCTTAGACCTCTGGGCCAGCAATGGATGAGGCAGCCTGGAAGGGTTGTAGGGCCTTTTTCTCGTTGTCTTGACTATTAACAACTGGCTGTGCTTTAGCCATTGTAATTTCTGGCAAGCTATGGCTCTGCGACATCCTTGGATTTTTCTCCTGAAAATGCTCTTTCATTCTCTACCACATGGCTAGGCTGCACATTTTTAGAATTTCTCTCTCTCTCTCTCTCTGTGTGTGTGTTTCCTCTAGCAGTTCACCTTAAGCAATTAGAAGTAACCACACACACAGTTTAGAAGTAACATTAAGACTTTGTGGCTTAGAAATTTTTTCTGCCAGATTACCTAGCTCTTCAGTCAGAGTTCAGTGTCTTTACAAAGCCCTTGGCGTGGACCCAGTTCGGCGAAGTTATTTGCCAATTTTTAACAGAGATGTTCTTTCGTTTCCGATATCGTTTTTCCTTAGTTGTGATACAGCTCCGAGGAGTGGAGGAACACTAGGGCTCTTCTCTCATGCTGAATTAGGTAAGACGACACGGACACACGTGGAGTGGTTTTAAGGAGTGGAGAGTTTAATAGGCAAGAAGGGAGAAGAAAGAAAGAAGACTGAGGGAGGGTGGCTCCAAATCCAAGAGAAGAGACCCCATGTGCCACGGATAAGTGGCTGCTTATTTGAGTAGGCTGGAGGAGGTGGTGTCTGATTTGCATAGGGCTCGGGATTGGTTTGACCAGATAAGTCACTCAGCCCTCAAGAACAACTGACCCTCCCACCCTAGCCTTTTAATATACAAATGCAGGGCACCATGTTGTTCTGCACACATGGGGATATGTGGAGGTGGCCATGTTGCTAGGCACATGTGGGGGCAAAGAATAATAGGGTGGGAATCACCATCTTTGGGTAGACCCAGTTTCTAATGGCTGGTATTTGCATATCAAGGTTGCAGGCCTGACTGTAAGAGTCAGGGTTTTCCTGCTAGACAAGAAACTTTTCTGGAGCTGCTTTAAAAGACACAAAACTTTTCAAGGACCCCTTTTCCTCTGTATTTGCTTAATAACTCTTGTAATGTTTGCATCTGAAACCTTGCCACAATATCCTTTGGTCTCCATAGTTTTATCAGCAGTCTGGTCAAAACCACTTCATCAATCTCTAAGGACTCCCAAATATTTCCCAGTCTTCTTGTCTTATGAATCCTCACAAGAACACAGGCATTTTCTAGTCTGCCCCTCAAGATTCTTTTAGCCTCTGCCCATAACCCAGTTTGAAAGCAACTTTCACATTTTTAGATACTTAGTTTCAGCAGCAACCTATTTTTTATTACCAATTTTCTTATTAGTCCCTTTTTTCTTGCTTATAACAGGATACAAAATATTGGGTCATTTATAAAGAAAATAAATGTATTTCTTACAATAATATGCTGATAATTTATATCAGCTGGTAAGTCTGAGGCTGAGGGGCCACATCTGGTGAGAGCCTCTTGCTGTTAGGGACTCTCTAAAGAATCCTCATGACACACAGGATATCAGCTGGTTAGGGGGCTGTTAGAAACAAGTGTTTGGTGTTGCTAAGAAAAACCAGCACTTAGAAAAGTTCTCAGCAAGGCACATTTACTTCTGCAGAAGGGTGCTGCCTGTGTCCGTCCAATAGCAAGAGCATACCAAGTGGGGTAGGGCAGGGGTTTTCATCCCTAAGGCAATCTCTGTTTCTTTGTCCTTCCCCCATTGGCTGGAGTCAGACTACACAGTCTAAGCTAACCCGATTGGCTACTGTTGGAAATTGAAAATGGTTAATTAGGCAGGAAGGGAGAGGCTGTTCGTTGCTAAGGTGGTAAGGGTTGTTTACAGAACAAATACAAGGCATGTCTGGGCACAGTGAAGGGTTGTTTACAGAGTAATAGTTTTGCTAGTTAAAGATGAAGCAGAGAAACATGCTTGTTACAGATCAAGCAGAAAAGGCTGTATACAGAGCCAGAAAGAACAAGGAAGCTTTGAAGAGGAACTTATTATTTCTGGCAGGGCTGAGCATGCTAATGCAAGTCTCTTTTTCTCTAACAAAGCCACCAATAGCCCTCACATGATAACCCATTAATTTATGAATCCATGAATGAATGGATTCATCCTTGAGGGCAGATCAGTCATGATTGATTCAAACACCTCTTAGAGGCCATGCCTCTGAATACTGCCACACTGTGGATTACATTTCAAAATAAATTTGGTAGGGGACACATATTTCAAACACAGAAGACACAAGGAGATCTCCTGTATTCCAGATATACTCTTCCTTCCTCCGTTGTGGAGTACTTGTCCAATTTCCCCTGGTAATCTGGATTAGTTACCCCAAACAACAGTGCAACCTCCCTTTGTTGATTCAAGGACCTGAAGATTGAAAGTGGCTAGGTGGGCCATTCTCATTATAATCTATTGATTCCCGAACTACGTGTAAATTCTTGTTTGGGGAGAAACAGCACCATAAATGGATGCTGATTTCACAGGACGTATAGCCTTCTAGAGAGCCTTGCAACAGTCTCCTAAAGTACTGTCACCTAGCAAGTGCTGGAACCGAAGCCTCCAAAGGACATTCTGTAATTTTACCAAGACAGTTGCTGCAGGATTACAGACGACATGGTAGACTCATTGAAGTTTCTGAGCATGAACTCACTTCTGCCCCTCTTTGTCTGTGAATTGAGGTCCTTGTTCAGAAGCGATGCTGTGTGAAATATCATGATGGAAGATAAATTATTCTATATGTCCATGGATGGTAGTTTTTGCAGAATAATTAACGTTCAAGGAAGCATAATTTATGGAAAGAGTAACTATCTTACTATTCAAGGAAGGACAAAATGCTACCGCTTCCTTGATGAAAGCTGCCCAAGGTAATCAACCTACCGCCAGGGAGTTGCCAGATCATCCTGGGGAATGGAGCCATGTGAGGGGCTTAGTGGGTGTTTCTGCTGCTGACACTTTGAGCACTCAGATGGGGTTGTAACCTGGTTGGCCGTGGTGAGTGAAATTCCAGGTTGCTGTGTGCATGCATAATCTCAGTCCCTACCACTGTGGCTGCTTTATTCATGAGCCCAGTGACTGATGACACAGGTGGCTGGGGACAGAAGCTGACTAGTGTCACAGAATGCGTTACCCCAGCCACTAAATGGTTAGTCCTCCTCTGCTGAGGTGACCATCCATTGCTGATCATCCACATAGGACACAAATGTTTTAAATTTCTGGCCGCTCAGATAGGTCTAGTCCTGTATCACTCCTGCAAATTTCTTTGTCACCAGTTTTTCAATCATATATTTTAAAGACCGTGACCATCTGGCCTAACCATTGGCTATAACCCTTGGATCATTGTATAATTACACATCTCACCAGGTTTTCTTCTAAGCAAAGTGCACAACTATATGCCCTCCTTAACATTCTGCTGATTAAGATCTCCCTTTTCTACTCAACTTCAGTAGTGGCCCAGATAGGGATTGTAGTGCCACAGCTGTACAGTTTTGAGTGATGCTTGCATATCGTGTAGAACTATCAGTAAATGAGGCTCCAGTCTTCTCTTTCTGTTTCAGGCCATGACACAGGCTCCTAGAGAGAAGGTGGTGTAATGGGAGTGGAGACCATGGGCATTTGGACAGTTCATGTAACTTATTTGTGCCTCCTGGGTGGGCCTTCTTGGGCCCAATCGTGTATATACTACTCTCACGTCATGATGGTGCTCTGCACATCCAACTTTATGTCTTGGTATGACAGGCAATGCCCAGTTCATAATGGGCAGCTGAGGCTGCCTGGTAACTTAATGGCCCACAGTCATGCATTTCATTTTTGTTAAGACCCAGTGACAAAGAGCTGCTTATGGTAGTTATTGATTTGCTTTCTAGGAAACTGATTTGCTTTCTAGGAAACTGATTTGCTTTCTAGGAAACTGATTTGCTTTCCAGGCTCACCAGGGTGAGTATTAAAGGACCAGTGAGTAGGCAAGGCTAGGAGCAAAACTGCAAATTTATTTTTTGGTCAGCCAGCTTTGTGGGGGAGGGGTGAGGTCCGTCGGTCTCTGGCAGGGGAGGCCGAGGGAGTCGCCCGGTGGAGCTCTCGGGCGAGGTTCCTAATGCAGTCCCGACAGGAGTGGGGGCTGAGGAAGTTCCCGCCGCGTGGCCGCCAGGAGCGGCTTTTATGTCCTGGGCCTGGGAGTGGGAGGGCAGTGGGCGGGACATATGTGGGTCAGGGGCTGGGTGGTAGGTGTGGCTAGGCGGGTTCTAGTTTTTCTCCGTCGGAGGTTGGGTTGCGTCTGCACAGTCGACCTATGTCTTTCCCGGGCACGGGAAAGTTGACGGTGAAGAACCCGGAACTGTGCCATCTTGCCTCCGTTCGTCCAAACAGTCCAACCTTTTATTGATAATAGTGATAAGGGGCGCCATGGTCTGTCTGGCTACTTCCTTCTGTTAAGGGACGTCGTTAAGGTTGGGGTCTATGGTTGGTATTTGTACGTACAGATGAAGAAGCATCTGGTTGAAGGTGATGCGCGTGATCTCTTGAACTTTGGCTCGGAGAAATTTGATTAAAACAGGAGCGACACATAAGACAAAACAGAGGATTAGTATGGGAATTAGGAATGGGAGCATCTGCTGTATTATGGGCAGCAGCCATATCGGTGGTCCGGGGGTGAAGGGGGGTATTGTAGGTTTTTAATTCTGCTTTAACTCTGTTTAGGGTTTGAATGTTAGTGTCTACTAGGCCTGACTCGTTTATGTAATAGCAGCATTCTTCTCCTAAGAAGAGACATGTTCCTCCTTTTTCGGCAGTAAGTAAATCTAATGCTCGCCTATTTTGTGCTGCTACTTGAGCCACTGAGGTAATTTGACGCTGTAGAGAGGCCAGGCTTTCAGCTGAAGCCTCTATGGCCTCGAATTTGAGCTGCTAAGAGATCGGGTAGACTGTACCGAGTAGGCAAGTGCCCCAGTTCGAAGCCCTGACGCCACTAGGGAGGAGGCCAGGGAGACTCCGATGACTAGGGGAAGGAAAACAGCCCATTTTTGGAGGTCATTAGGAGGAGGGTTAAATTGTATGACAAATTCAGCTATTTCTGTTTTGCTATATAAGGTTAAACTAGGTACCAGGGACACTGGGACACAGAGGGATTGACCAATGGATGTGTGATTAAGGACCTTGAAGAGGATTTTGTTGCACCAGAAACAACCTCCGATGGGAGCCGTCTGGGTCTTAGCGGGTGGCTGGGTATAATTACACCAGGAGGTGTTTGGAGTAGAGTAGCAGAAAGGAAGGATTGGACTTTCTGGGTTTTGGTATAGTGGGACTTGGAGTAAGAACGGTTTTTGGGAGGCGCTTGTAGAGTTAGTTGTAGCCTTGAAAGCAGCAGGTAAAGGGACTGCCACTAAGGGGGCTCTTTCAAGGGCCGCACAGAGAAAACAGTGGGAGAGATTTGTTATGTTGGCTGCCTGTGTTAGGTTTAACCCTTGACGGACTAGTTTTAACCATGAGAAGGGGTCTTTTATTGGAGGAGTGTAATGGATCTTGTAAGGCCTGTTCTTGTGATTGTATGGCTAAGGTTAAATTCTGTAGGACTTGTATGTTTTGAGGAAAGGATCTTTGCTGGACAAGTGTTCTTTTAATCAGGAGAGTAGCCATGGGAAATGAACTAAGAATTGTGTAGCCTATGTAGAGTCCACCTTTGACTCCGTCTGCCCATCGGGGGTCCCTGTCCCAACCTGCAGGACAGTCGAACAGACCCTGGAAGGGGGAGTGGGAATGGAGGAGACAAGAAAACACGAGAAATAGAGACAAGACAAACAGCCTGATCAAGTCTCGTTTAATGGTGGCGGTGCAATGCCTTATATAGGCTGGCAGAGGAAGAGGTTGGGCCAGGGCGGTGACAGGAGGCTGGGTTTACTCAAATTACAATTGCGCATGCGCCGTGGGTTTGTAATTTTCCCGGGCGCGGGATCGCGCCTGCGCCGTAGGCTGCATATCTTCCTGAGCGGGAAAAATGTTTGCGCGCGCGCGGGAAAGGTTTAGGTGCGCGCGGGAAGGGTTTGTAATGAAGAACCCAGAAATGTGCCATCTTGTCTCCACTTTGCGGAGATCAAGCAACAGAGGTCGGGTAATTCCAGGCCTCATGGCTCCGGACAGTTCCCCCTTTTTTATATATAATTTTGGCTAGAAGATTGTCCCTCGGGAGCTGTGCCTGTCTTAGGTTGGAGTAATCCATCTCATCACTGGTACCCATCGTGGGATTAGGCAGTAGCTTATGACGGCCCTCCTGTCTCAGGTTAGTGAGAGACGACACTCTTACCCGTCATTGGCTGTCCAGTTCAGCGCATAGGGAAGGTGGTCATAATGGGTGTGAGTATGAACCACCGCGATCTTCTTGTTCTAGGTGATGATAATGGACCTGTATAGGTTTCGCTTGGATAGCCTCGACCTGTTGCTTAATGAATGTCATGAGCTTATTGAAGACCAAAGGTCCTACAGAGAGTAAGAGCAATAGGTGAAGCAGGGGGCCCAGGAATGGCATAAGACAGGGAAGGAGTCCATGGAACCCAGTCCAAAACGGGTTATTGGTTATTTCTTTTCGTCGTTTTTCTAGGTCTTCTTGTAGACGCCTGATTTTATCTCTGACGATCCCGGATTTGTTGGCATAGAAACAGCACTTCTCCTGTAAAGCCAAGCAGATGCCTCCCTGTTCTGCAGTTAGTAAATCTAGGCCTCTTCTATTTTGGAGCACTACCTCTGCCAGAGAATCCACCTGATCTTGTAAATCTTGTATAGTACTTGAAATGGCCTGCATAGCTGAGATCAGTTGGCGAGACAATTTGGTGTATTGAGTAACAGAGACCCCTAGGCCTGTAGCCCCAGTTGCTACGGCAGTAGTTATGCCTAATCCTGCAAGTAAGGGGATAAACTCCTAGGCCTGCGGCCCCAGTTGCTCCGGCAGTGGTGATGCCTAATCCTGCAAGTAAGGGGATAAACCCCTAGGCCTGCGGCCCCAGTTGCTCCGGCAGTGGTGATGCCTAATCCTGCAAGTAAGGGGATAAACCCCTAGGCCTGCGGCCCCAGTTGCTCCGGCAGTGGTGATGCCTAATCCTGCAAGTAAGGGGATAAACCCCTAGGCCTGCGGCCCCAGTTGCTCCGGCAGTGGTGATGCCTAATCCTGCAAGTAAGGGGATAAACCCCTAGGCCTGCGGCCCCAGTTGCTCCGGCAGTGGTGATGCCTAATCCTGCAAGTAAGGGGATAAACCCCTAGGCCTGCGGCCCCAGTTGCTCCGGCAGTGGTGATGCCTAATCCTGCAAGTAAGGGGATAAACCCCTAGGCCTGTAGCCCCAGTTGCTCCGGCCTAATCCTGCAAGTAAGGGGGATACATTGTATTGCCCTTTTATTTCTCCCTAAAAAGTGATCTATGGCTGGGATAGGCACAGGTTCATCTCCAGGGATAATGTCTATGTCTGGCAAAAGTGTGGCTAAGACACAGCGTCCTGTCCAGTTAGTAGGTCAATAGGTATAAGCCCTATTATTGCCACATATAAAAACCGAGCTGTTTGGGGCACACGACGGTTGGGAAATATTTGCTATGGTGGAACAATTATTGAATTGATTGAATCCTACATCGAGGTCGTAAGTGTTATTAAGGGGAGGGGAGTAGATGCAAGAGGAACTAGGAAATTCTAAAGGCTGTACTTTAAGGGGAGGAATTATGGTGCAAGGGGTATTGGATGTATAATTTAAGTCATTGCTGGGTATGGCAAGAGGAACGGGATCTCCTGATTGCAGACACAGCCAGCAGTCATTAGCCAGACTAGAGTTGGAATTGTTAAGCAGGTTATGAGTAGCCGTGAGGAGGGCAAAGGTCTGGGCATCAACTTTCTCTTTCCCTCGGGCTTTGGGCAAGGCCAAGGGGTGGTAGTGAATTTCCGGGTATAGGGACCTTTATAACTCTTCAAGTTTTCTGTATACCCTAATTTCTCGGACCTTGTCTTGTGGTCCTCCTCCGCCAGAGATATGAAGAGGGGAGTGAATATTCCAGCAGACAGGCTGTCCTACAATTCCAGTAAAGTCAGCAGATACAAGGTTATTGGTATTTCCTAAAACTGTAGGGACATTACTGGCCCCTATAGTAGGGGTTCTAGATCTTGTTAAGATAGCAGTATAGTATGTTTTATTGCCAGAGGTACATTCTAAATAAGTAGTGTAGCAGGAAGTATGCATAGCAGCCTTAAATGTGTCATAAGGGCAGGTTGTGGTACCCCCTCTGCTAGATAATCTTGGGGTTGTCACACACCTCCACTTAAGAGAGTTACTAGGCAGGTATGCTGTGTAAGCGGAGCAGGACATGGTTGAGATGTATGTATTTGGAGGGGAGGTCACATACCCCCCAAACAATCACAGGGCTTACCGTGTCGTTGTTGTATATATGTAAGGGCCTCATGGGGATTACCAAAGCCGGCATAAACCTGGAATGCTTGGTAAATCAGCACCATGGTCCAGAGGGGCTTGTAGTTGGAGTTCATCTCTGCAATAGAGGAAAAGAGTACCCTCAGGGAGAAAATTACTCCCTGGATTGGTTATTGTTAGGTACCTGTCTTACCAGTCGCTCTGGTAGCCATCTGGCTGCATCATGAGTTTGAGAAAAAACACAAACTGAGCCTCTTCCCCAGATTAACACTGGGTCTGGACCATGCCATGTGTTGTCTAAGGGGTCTTTCCACTTAACCATGGCAAATTGTTTTTTGGACTCGGAATGCCAAAATCGATCGGCTGCTGATCTGTTCAGGTTATCCAAATTTAAAAAATTTAAAATAAAAAGTGTGTGATTAAGGATATTTCCAGGGGTGCCCTTAGTAGGGTACCATTCTCCCTTTTTTTATTTTGTCAGTGGTGGTTTTTAAGGATAGGTGTGCTCTTTCAACTATTCCTTGTCCTTGAGGGTTATATGGAATTCCAGTAATGTGTTTTATTTGTAATTTAAGACAAAAGTCTTGAAAGGCTTTGGATGTATAGCCAGGACCATTGTCTGTTTTTAGTTGTTTAGGCTTTCCAACTATGGAAAAACAGTGTAGTAAATGAGCTATGACATGTTTGGTAGCTTCTCCTGTTTGTAAGGTGGCTAGTATAAATCCACTAAATGTATCTATACATACATGGACGTATTTTAAGTTACCGAATTCTGAATAATGAGTGACATCCATTTGCCAGGTCATGTTGGGAACTAGTCCTCTTGGGTTAATTCCTAAGTGAGGGACTGGCAGGTATGTTATACAGGTCTGACATTGTTTAACTATTTGTCTTGCTTGTTCTCTAGTTATTTTAAACATCAGTCTCAAAGTTTGAGCATTAAGATGGTGTAAGGCATGAATAGCCTGTGCTTGGGCTAGGTTTGTATTTGTAGCTATGGCTACCGTCTTGGTTGCCATATCAGCCAGTTGGTTGCCCTGGGATAGAGGTCCTGGTAATCCTGAATGAGCTCTAATGTGTCCAAGAAAGAAGGGTGTAGTTCTATTATGTATTAACTGTTGGCATTGTAAAAATAACTTGGCTGTATGTGACACATGCTTAACTTGTGCTACTGTCTCTAAGAGGGGTACAGAGTGAGCCAAATAGGCGCTATCTGTATAAATATTGAGTGCTTGACAGGGGAAGGCTGTTGAAACTGCAATTATGGCTTGTAATTCTACCAATTGAGCTGAGGTATGGCTGGTTTTGAATTTAACAGTGGTGTCAGCAATGGTATATGCAGCAGTTCCTGTGGATGACCCATCAGTAAATACTAATAAGGCATTGTCTAAAGGTGTTTTACTGATGACATGAGGGAAGACAAAAGCACGTAGCTTACAAAATTGGATAAGCTTGTTTGGCGGGTAATGGTTATCTAAGTTACTGGCATAAGAGGCGCAAGCAATTGGCCACGTTTCAGTATTTTGCATCAACCAATGGATTTGTGGCTTAGAATAAGGTTGTATGATTGTAAAACGTTCAATTCCAAAATATTTTTTGCTATTGTCTCTACCTAAGATGATTAAATCTGCTATGGCATCATAATAGGGGAGTAATACCTTTTTGGGAGATGAAGGCAAGTGGACCCACATAATAGGGTTATTTTGCCAGAATAAACCAGTAGGTGTCAGTGTTGTGTTAAAGATTAAAAAGGTTAATGGCTGTGAATAGTCTATGTTGGTAACAAATTGCTCAGCAATGGCCTGCCTCTACTTTATTAAGTGATAAAAGAGCTTCTTTTGATAACGATCCAAGGGACTTAGGGTTGGGGTCACCTCTCAGGGTGTTGAATAAAGGTTTTAAGTCTCCTGTGGTTAGTTTTAAGTATGGCCGGAGCCAATTTATGTCTCCAAGGAGCTTTTGGAAATCATTTAGGGTTTGTAACTGATCTTTACGGATAATGGCTTTTCGATTTGTAATTTTAGGTCCATTTATTTGAAAACCTAAATATGTATAAGGGTCTTGTAGTTGTATTTTTTCTGGAGCTATTTGTAACCCCACTGTGGTTAGTTCCTGTTTGAGTTGAGCAAAGCACTGTAAGATTTGTTCTCCTACTTGTCCTGCTATAAGAATGTCATCCATATAGTGTATAATATACATTTGTTTCCATGTCTCTCTAACTGAGTGTATGGCTGTAGCCACATATTTTTGACACAAGGTGGGACTGTTGGCCATACCTTGAGGTAACACTTTCCATTGGTATTGTTTCATTGGTTCTTTGAAATTTATAGATGGTAAGCTAAAGGCGAATCGTTTTTGGTCAGTAGGATGAAGGGGAATTGTAAAAAAGCAACCCTTAAGGTCTATGATAATTTTTAAATATCCTTGAGGGATTGCAACTGGAGAAGGTAGCCCTGGCTGTAAGGCACCCATAAGGACCATAGTAGCATTTACTGCTCTTAAATCTTGTAAGAGTCTCCACTTTCCGGATTTCTTTTTTATGACAAATATGGGGGTGTTCCAAGGAGAGTTGCTTTCTGTAATGTGTCCTGCCTCTAATTGTTCCTGCACTAACTGTTGGGCAGCGGCAAGCTTCTCATTGGTTAGTGGCCATTGATCAACCCAAACGGGTTCATCTGACTTCCAGGTGATTGGGTCAGCACTTTTTTGGGGTGCAGGCATGTCAATGGACACTGTTAAAAATTTCCAAGCCCCTTTTTGTCCAATTTTCCTATGGCTGGGATTGGCTGTAAAATGCCATCTTCTCTTTTTCCTAACCCTTTCCCAGGGTGGTAGCCCTGAGCCAACATTTGTGCAGTGACTATATCATTTGGGCTACACATCATGACCCTCATTTGGGAGAGAAGATCTCTACCCCAAAGGTTAACAGGCAAATCAGGGATAACAAATTGCTTAATGAGACCGGAATTACTTTCTTGATCTCTCCCGGTGAGATATTTGGAACTTTGTGTAGGGTTATTACTTTGCTCGATTCCTCGTAAATTTGTTAAGGTCTCTGAAGTGGGCCAACTGGAGGGCCAATCTTGTTGTTTAATAATTGTTACATCGGCCCCTGTGTCTATCAGTCCTGTAAATAACTTTCCGTCTAGCCATAAGGTGAGAGAGGGTTTTTGATTAGTAATGGACTGTACCCAGTGGATGTCTGAGGATCCGAATCCTCCCTTTCCCCTTAGGGGCGATTGGACTTTATTAGCTGTTTTTAGCAATGGCAACAGGAGTAACTGCGCTATTCTATCCCCTTGAGGAATGATAATGATGTTGTCAATAGCTTTGGCCATGATTTTGATTTCTCCTATATAATCACTATCAACTATTCCCAGAAAGACCTGTAGGCCTCTCATGGTGATGCTGCTTCTCCCTAGGATTAATCCAAACATGTTTGAGGGTAGGGGTCCATATATACCCGTACTTAGGGCTTGGGGTCCCATTTCAGGGGTTAATACTGTGTGGGAGGTGGAACAGAGGTCCAATCCTGCGCTTCCTGGGGTTGCTCTACTAAGCTGTGAAACGGATTGTTGTTGGTTGGTACAAAACTGACCTCCCCATAAGCTTGTTTCGGGGCCTGGGGCCGGCCCCTCAATCCGTTTCCCTGTTGAGGTGTTAGGGGATTTTCTTGATTGTCAATTTTAGGTTTACATTCGTTGGCCCAATGTTTTCCTCTTTTACACCTAGGGCAGAGGCCTGGGGCTTTTGCCTTTAAGGTCTTAGCTAGCTCTCCCTTACAATCCCTAGCGAAGTGTCCCATTTTTCCACACTTGAAGCACCCCTTGCTATTTCTATTTTTACTGGTGAGGAAATCTTTTACGGTTTGTCCACTAAAGGCAGCAGCCATAGCCAAACCCTGTTGATATGAGGGCCCTATGTCTGAACAGAGGCGGATGTAACCTGTTAAGTCTGTTTTCTTTCTATAAGGTCTGATTGCTGCCTGACAAGCCGGGTTAGCGTTTTCGTAAGCTAGCTGTTTTACATAATCCACCCCTGCCTCGGCATTTCCAAATATTCTGCTGGCCGTGGTTAAAAGTCTATGTACAAAGTCTGCAAAGGGCTCATCAGGCCCCTGTTTGACCCCCGTGAGCGAGGCTCCTTGATCCCCCTTAACAGGGAGTTTTCTGCAGGCTTTGGTAGCCACTGCTTGGATTTGAGAAAACAGTATGGGATTGTACTGCATCTGAGCATCGGTTTCTGTGTAGTTACCCGAGCCAGTTAGCATATCAAAATCCCAACCATTTCCGGCTTGTTGGTTTCTCTTGGCCGTATCTCTACAATTTTCATAAAATTCTGACTTCCAAATCAGATGGTCACCTCCGGAAAGAACTGCTCTAACTAAGGTATTCCAATCTATGGGAGTGAGCCAATTTTCGGCCACAGATTCGACTATGGCCAGGGTGTACGGGGCAGTAGCTCCGTATTGCGAGACAGCAGTTTTTAGTTCTTTTATTACAGTAAATTCAAACCCATTGTGGTGCCTCCAGGCTCGGCCCTGCGCATCTGTAGTTTCCATTACTGGAAAAACATCTTGAGGAGAGGAATCCTCCCTATCCCTACTACCAAGCGACCTTCCTTTTGGGACATGCTGTCCGGCTCTCTGAGGGTGAGAGGGTTTCTCTATTCCTTTAGGGTATTGAACGCTCTCACTTCCTGTCCTTAATTTCTGCAATCTAGTGATTAAAGACTGATGTAGTTCTTCGAGCTTTATTTGCTCTTCAAGCTGTGCAATTTTTTCTCTAAGCTCCTCTTTTGGGTCTATTACTGCCATAACTGCGGGGGCAGAAGCCTTATTATAGGGAGGGGGATAAGTAAGAGTTTGTGGCCAGTCAGAATTATGATATTTTGCTGCCTCTTCCTCCAAATTATCCCAGTTTACTTCTGAAGGGTTAAGGTTGTTTTTACTTTTGTTTTCATTAGTTGTGGGTAAAACTGGGTATTTTTTGAACTTTTCCTTATTTGATGTTTCTATATTTGTTAATGAGGGGACCCCAGCCTCTTCCTCATCGCTTTGTAGCGATATAAGGTCTATTTCTTTATTAGGTGTGGATTTTTCGAGGTCGGTCTGGGAGCTGCCTCTTAATATTTCCTCAGTCTGAGTAACCACCACCATTACCTCAGGATCTTTTTCTTTTTCCTTCTTATCTATTATATCTCTGATTAGATTCCAATAAGAAAAAGCTGTCACCGGAACCTTTTCTGGTCCAAAAGTACTATAGTAATCTTGAAAACAGTCTCCCACTCTACGCCAGCTCTTTATGTCAATGGTCCCTTCTTGTGGAAACCAAGGGCAGGTTTCTTTTACAAAATCAAAAAACTTAAACAAATCATTACTTTTAACCTTTACTCCTCGTGTTTTTAAAGCCTCTTTTAATTGCCCTACATAAATTTGATGCTGGCTTAATTCTTGTCCCATAATCAGACACTATTACTCACCTCTGGTTCCAACGCGGCAGGCTCCCACGACGTCCGGAGGAATTTCTTTCCACTTTCACTTTCGGCCGACTTTAGTGCCTTCTTCCTCACTTTTTCCCCCGTGTCCAGGTCCCTGTTCGGGCGTCAGGTGTCCCGACCTGCAGGACAGTCGAACGGGCCCTGGAAGGGGGAGTGGGAATGGAGGAGACAAGAAAACACAAGAAATGGAGACAAGACAAATAGCCTGATCAAGTCTCGTTTATTGAATGTAGGGTCATGCCTTATATAGACTGGCAGAGGAAGAGGTTGGGCCAGGGCGGTGACGGGGGACTGGGTCTTCTCAAATTACAATCGCGCATGCGCCGTGGGTTTGTACTTTTCCCGGGCGCGGGATCGCAGCCTGCGCCCTGGGCTGCATATCTTCCTGGGCAGGAAAATGTTTGCGCGCGCGCGGGAAAGGTTGGCGCGCGCGGGAACAGGTTGGCGCGCGCGGGAAAGGGCGCGTGCGGGAACAGTTTTGGCCCGCGCGGGAGAAATTTAGGCGCACGTGGGGAAAGCTTTGGGCGCGCATGGGAAGGGTTTGTAAATAAAGAACCCGGGAATGTGCCCTCTTGTCTCCGCTTTGCGGAGATCAAGCAACAGAGGTCGGCTAATTCCGGGCCTCATGGCTCTGGACAGGTTTGGAAAACGAGTGGGGTCTTTGAGCTTGACAAGAACTGGTGGGTGGTGGGCCGCTATGACCGGGATGGAAGTGTCCCACACTTGAGGGTGTACAAAAATAGGGAAGATGGGGGGTGGGGGTGGCAAAGGAGGAACGTGTGCGCATGCACAAAGCATGAACAACAGGTCGTGAGGGGATTGAAGGGGAGTAGATGAGTTGGTGGGAATGGATATGGAGGCCTTTAAGGTGCTCAAGATGTCTCGGCCTAGTAAGGGGGTAGGGCATGAGGGTATAATGAGGAACGAGTGTGCAAAGTAGTTGGCCAGGCAGCGATTAAGGAGAGGAGTTTTGCGTGGAGTGGATGGCCTTCCATTATTGGATGGAAGGCTAGGTCCAGAGAAGGATGGCAAAACAGAATGGGTAGCCCCGCTGTCGATAAAAAAATTGTCTTACCCGCTACCAGGAGAGTTACCCGCGGCTCGGCGAGGGTGATGGGGATCCCCGAGTCTCAGCACCTTCAGTTATCGTTGTCCAGATGTAGGAGCTGGAAGGAGCTCCCAGGATCCTGGGAAAGGGGGTCACGTTGAGACGTGGCACCTGTTCTCAGGGTGGGGCAATCAGATTTCCAGTGTCCTTCCTGTTGGCAAGCAGGGCGGGGGTTGCTGGTGGACGAGGGTTAGGATATTTGCTGGCCCAATGTCTTGACGCCTTGCACTTATAGCAAGGCTGCATTGGGGCTCGGGGCCTTGTGGACACCTGTTGGCATAGTGTCCTGCCTCGCCGCATTTACAGCAGGCTCCTTTCGTAGCCTTGGAGTCTGCGGGGTGTGTGCTCTCTGGTTTGGGGTTATGACTGGGCTGTAAAACCGCCGCTAGGAGCTGTACCTTCTGTTTGAGGCAAGCCTGCCGCTGTGCCTCAGCCATTTTCTCTCTGGAGTTATAGACCTTAAAGGCTAGTTTAACTAGGTCTTGTATTGGTGTCTTGGGGCCATTTTCCACCTTTTGGAGTTTTTTTGCGAATATCGGGAGCTGATTGGGAAATGAAATGAGATGCCAAAATGGTGGCCCCTGTGGGGGAGGCCGGATCTAGCCGGGTATATTGGGTTAGAGTCTCAGTTAGCCTATTTAGGAATGCGGCTGGATTTTTTTCCGGATTTTGAGAAATTTATTTTAATTTGTTAAAATTTACGGCTTTGTTTGAAGCCATTTGCATACCAGTCAACAGGCACTGGACCAAGATGTCTCTCCTACGGCGCCCAGGCTGGCCTACTTGGTAGTCCTAGTCTGGGTCTGCCGAGGGGACTGCTTGCTCCCCTAGTGGGATGGTGGCGTCAGTTAAATGTAGTTGGTTGGCGTGCTACCTGGCGGCCACTAGGATGCGCTCTTGCTCCTCAGGGTTTAGGGTAGAGGTTAGGATAACCTGGAGGTCATGCCAAGTTAACTCATAGGCCTGACAAAGGTATCTAAATTCCTTTATGTATACAGTGGGATTAGCTGAGAAATCCCCTAAACGCTTCTCAATTTTGGAAAGGTCAGCCAGTGAAAAAGGGACATGTACTCTGACTACCCCCTCTGCCCCAGCTACCTCTCGCAAAGGCGCTAACACTGTAGGAGGGTGTGGGGCAGGAGTGGGGGCATCAGCAGGGCACTTAGAGCGGGTGTGGGCAGAGATAGGGGACCCAAGGCGGCCAGTTGGGGGCCCTGAAGGAGGCACGGGACCGAGTGGATTACTAGTAGATGAGGAGGAGGAAGGAGGAGGAGTCTGGGCAGGAAGGGAGGGGGTGGAGAGAGCGGGGAGAGGAGGAGGAGTATAGGGCAGGTCGGGACAAGAGTGTAAGGCCCAAAAGCCTTGTATGTAATTAATTTCAGACCACTTGCCTAGTCACTGGCAGAAATTGCTGAGGTGGATCAGAACATTGCGGTCTAGGGTGCCCTCTGGTGGCCACTGAGACTGATTGTCTAGTTTGTATTGGGGCCACGCCACAGTGGAAAGGAAAATTAACCGCTTCCTCCTAAGGTCTTGTTCGAGCTGTAAGGTTTTTAAATTGGCTAGGAGGCACCCTAAGGGGGTGCTCTTTGGAAATTTGGACTGGGGGTTTCCCATTTGTTTCCTCTTTACTTACACAAGTGACACAATGGAAATGGAAGTGGATCTCTGCCTGGCTTCAAAGCGTCCTTTGGAAGCAGCAGAGACAGACTGGAGGCTTTTGGAGCTAAGGTGGAGATTACCTTCAGGCGGACTTCTCTGTCCTGAACGGGTCTCCCGAGCCACTTGGTGGCTCAAAAGTGGGCCTCGGACCTGCGCAGGATTTTTGGCCGAGGGAGGTAAAGAGGAGACAAGGGCACTTACCCCAGAGAGGCCGTGAGAGTGAGGGAGGCGGGTCTCAGGTCCTGGTCCGTCTGCGGCGTGGAAGCAGGAGGAGGTTCCTCAATCCTTAGAGGCCTGAGGTGGGGTCTCCTCCCGGGTTTCGGCACCAACTGATTTGCTTTCTAGGAAACTGATTTGCTTTCTAGGAAACTGATTTGCTTTCCAGGCTCACCAAGGCGAGTATTAAAGGACCAGCGAGTAGGCAGGGCTAGGAGCAAAACTGCAAATACGTTTTTTGGTCAGCCAGCTTTGTGGGGGAGGGGTGAGGTCTGTCGGTCTCTGGCATGGGAGGCCGAGGGACTCGCCTGGTGGAGCTCTCGGGCGAGGTTCCTAATGCAGTCCCAACAGGAGTGGGGGCTGAGGAAGTTCGCATCGTGCGCCCGCTGGGAGCGGCTTTTATGTCCTGGGCCTGGGAGTAGGAGGGCAGTGGGCGGGACATAGGCGGGTTGGGGGCCGGGCGGTAGGCGTGGCTGGCGTGGCTAGGAGGGTTCTGGTTTTTCTCCGTCGGAGGTCGGGTTGTGCCTGCGCAGTCGACCTGTGTCTTTCCCGGGCACGGGAAAGTTGACGGTGAAGAACCCGGAACTGCGCCATCTTGCCTCCATTCGTCCAAACAGTTATCTGTGGATGATGGCCGGACCGTGCTGCAAAATCTAAAGGGCCTCCTCTGAATTCACCTGTAGGTATCACTGGTAAACTGAGCTCTTTCCTCACTTTATATCAGTTGTACAGAAAGAACATTTAATTGAAGAAGACACTTAGGTTTTATCTGATGGCCAGAGACTGGAGAAGGCAAGCTCTTTCTTTAAATGCATGAACAAAAGGCATGGGGTTCTTAAGGACTAGCTGGGGGGGAATGAAAGGAATATTAGCATGTGTGAGGTGGGACTCCAGACATGCAGTCTCAATTCGTAAACGTGTCTTCATGCATCACATGTGCACAGAATAGCAGAGATACTCTTTTGCGGGTGGGAATTTTAGCATTATGTTGATATGTTAATGACCTGAAGGTAACTTCAGGTCCCATGTTCCAGACTCTTTCAGTTTCACATCTTTCTCTGGTATCTGGTCAGGGATCAGGATGCTCTGGCACCATCCTCGGCCATCTGGTTTCGTTCAGCAGCTTTGCCTATAAATAAGGGACTTAAAAACAGTAGGAAAAAAGAACATTCCCAATTATTTCATCGGGGTGTCCTAGATGACCTCTGTTTATTTTCTCCTCATTCTTGAGGGCTGCTGAGGGGCAGGGGTCCAACTTTTGGAACTACTTCCTGATGTTTCTGGGTGTTGTCTCTTGATAAATTAGAGGAGCAAAACCTTTCCCTTGCTATTCTGAGGTAGATCTGATTGTCTCTAGGCTGCAACCCCAATTGCTCGTATCCCTGGGTGATTACCATCTGCAGCTTGATTGCTTCCAGTCTCATGCTTAATCTGATTACTGGGGTCTAAAATTAATAAAAACAGGATCATCACCAGCAGGCCAAGGAGGGGAGGAACAAAGTGTGATTGAACAGGCCACTCTTTATTGCACTCCAAATGTCCTTAGAGCTGCTCTTGGTCACCACGAAGGAGTGACACCATTCTTCTTGTTTGAATGTTTGCTTTATTTTAACTTCTATCTCCATAGAGGGTTTAACCCAGGTGCAGCAGGTGGTATTGGTGATCACACATGTTCCCCTTTATTTTTCTAGAAGATAGTCTAAGGCTAACTGATTGGCCAGCACTATGTTGGCTAACGAGTTGAAAGAAGGTTGTTTATTTTGAATAACCTTTCTGGTATTACTTGCTAGATTTTTTGTTTGGGTTATATTTATTTGGGTATCCTCATGGTAGGTACAGTGCTTCTCCCCACTCAAGGGTCAACCAATTGTACAGCAAGTCCCAAGCCTGCCTGGAGCAGCCCAAGACTCACCTTTGGCCTACTGTAATGGCAGGTTGTATTTCGAATGGTTATCTCGCTGTATTCCATAACACCTGTGGTACATTGTGTTATGTGTATTTCATTATCTATGGAATGGTTACCTACCACTAGCAATGGGGAGGAAAAGGTAGCAACAGAGGAGCTCTTAGGGAGTTGGTGGTGGGGAGAGCTGCAAATAAACACATACCCTGGGGATACACAAACCCTTATGGGAATGGAAAGTTTAGCCAGTAAAGTAATTGAGAGCCTCAAGGGGGAGGGGAAGTCTTTGGACAATGAAAGAGGGTTCTCTTTGAGTTCAGGTGAAATTTATTTTTCTTACTGGAGCTGGAAGTATTGCTGGAGGAGGGGTGCATAGTAGAGTCAACAATATTTTTCATTTCCTGAGGTGGGTGCTAGACTACAAAAGTAGTTGATTTTAGGAGCAGGATCCATGCAACCCCTATACTGAGAATTTCTCAGGTAGACAGCAACAGGTGTGGGTGGTTAGATTTACATGGCAGCTTTGTGAGGTTGAAACCACCTTCCCGAAGGTACACACTGGGCCCTGTTTCCTGAGTCTTGGAGTGCCTATGGCTTATATAGCATTCAGACAGATTGTTCCCACTGGCTATAGAATATGGGAAAATTGGACTGTTGTGTTGGTGTCCCAGAGACCCTTGGATGCTGAGGACTAAAAGGACCAAGTGGTATAAGAAAAAGAGTAAAATTTTACTGATCTAGCTTAAGTATTCTGAGGTGGCTAAGAGATGAGGAGGCAGAGGGCAGATAGTTCAAGGAAACAACCGTGGGACTATCAGGGAGTCCTGAAGGTGTATAGTTAAGGTATCTGTAGTTTTCTATCAAGATACCAGGAGGGCCACAAGTCAGGAATACAGTGATCAAGATTATCTGGAATAAAAGGAAACAGATCCCTAAGCCAGAGGCCAGCTTTGAGGATGACAGGACAAGCCCTAATGCCATCAGAGAGCCCAAAAGTGCCATCAAGGATACTCTTGGTGGGTAGAGACATTTAAGTGTTACAGCAGTGACCCTTTAGATGGGTCAAAGTATCCTGTACTTATCTTTTTGGGAGTCAGGTTGGGTTTTCAGAACAGCAATTTGAAATCTGAGATGGGTTCAGCCTAGTACGGGGGAATTTCCTGCACTGGTGCATGCACTCACTTCACTCATGTATGAAGCTGTGGGGTGAGTCCCTGAAGCTTTAAGGCAGAATGTGTTGTCAGAATCACCACGTATAGCCCCATTCATTTTGGACCTAATTGCCTCTCTGGACTTTGAACCTTCCAGATTTTCAGATATACCCAGTATCAGTGGACATAAGGATGCAGAACCAGGTCTGTCAGTGATGGAGAATCCTGGTTTCTATAAGCTGCAAGAACATGGGCCACGTTCCTAATATGTAATGCATATTTTAGTTGTTCCAGTTCCTGTAGACTGAGCCACTTCCCTGTGGTTGCCTCTGGGATTGATCACCCATACACTGAACACTGAGTTAAAATGCACTCAGTTAAAATTATTTTGGGGGGTGCAATCCTTATTCTCAGAAGAACTGTGGTAAGAGAGGAAGCCAGTTTTCCTGTTTCCCAGCACAGTTAAGCCAACATTCTCTTTAAGCTTTAGTTGGCTCTTCCCATTTCTGTTGAGGACTGGGATCTCTAAGCTATGTGAAATTTTCAGGAGATTTCTAGGCCTTGGACTAACTTTTGTGTAATTTAAGATCTAAAAGCAGGCCTGTTGTCATTCTGTATGGTTTTAGTCAGCCTGAACATAGGAATATTTTTTTGACAGTCTTGTTCTGTCACCCAGGCTGGAGTGCAGTGGCACGATCTCTACTCACTGCAACGTCCACTTCCTGGGTTCAAGCGATTCTCCTGCGTCGGCCTCCTGAGTAGCTGGGATTACAGGTGCCTGCCATCCCGCCCAGCTAATGTTTATGTTTTTAGTGGAGACGGGGTTTCACCGTCTTCACCAGGCTGGTCTCGAACTCCTGACCTCGTGATCCACCTGCCTTGGTCTCCCAGAGTGCTGGGATTCCAGGTGTGAGCTACCACACCCAGCCAGGGAATTCTTTTCTTGAGATGGATTCTCGCTCTATAGCCCAGGCCGGAGTGCAGTGGTGTGATCTCAGCTCACTGCAGCCTCTGCCTCCCAGGTCTCGGTTCAAACAATTTTTCTGCCTTAATCTCCTGAATAGCTGGGATTACAGGCACACACCACCATGCCCAGCTAATTTTTGTATTTTTAGTAGAGATGGGGTTTCACCATGTTGGCCAGGCTGGTCTTGAACTCCTGACCTCGTGATCCACCCGCCTCGGCCTCCCATAGTGCTGAGATTACAGGTATGAACCACTGTGTCCGGCCTGAAAAAAATTTTTTAAGAGATGGCATGCTACCTAGGAGGTGGTCTCAGAGCGAGTTGGGAATGCCCACTCCCATCCTGGGAAGATATCACCCACAACTAGAAGGTACCTAAAGTTGCCAGAAGTCTGGGACATGATCGTGAAGTGTATTTGCCAGTCCTCATTAGGGTAAATTCCCCTGAGTTGTACTGCCTTAACATGAGGCCTTGGGGCCTCATGATTATCTGCTAGGGAGCTGTTAGTCTGGCAGAGAGAGCAACTCTGGGTCACTTGCTGGGCTGTCTCTGCAAGGCTGGGAGTGGTCATCATTTGAAGGAGCCAGTTGTACAGTGTTCTCTATTATAATTTGAGCCCTCATGGGCCTCCTTAACTACCTGGGTGACTATGGCTTTTGGAAAAATCACTTGTCCCTGGGAGTTTTCAAGCCATCCTGGATATCCTCTTCTTTTTAGGAAGACTTCCCTGGGGATTACTGCTAGGGAGCCAGTGTGTCACCTACAGCAACTGCTGTATCATACCGTGTCTGATACAGCAACTGCTGGGTGTTAAGGAGACTGTGGGTCTCAGGAGAGACCAGGTGTCATAAGGCTCTTCAGGGGGAGAGTCTAATTCAGGAAATATTTGCTTGCCTTCTCTGGGTTTTATCTTTGTTGAAGTCAATTTACACTTGTTTTGCAGTTCCTTATTCTGGCATAGGGCCGTGAAGAACTGCTTTCTTTTTGCTTTTGGCAAAAGCTGTCTTCTTAGAGATTTTCCCACTAAGATTTTCCCACTGGAATGAAAATACCTTATAAATATTTTTAGAGTAGTTGTTACTGCACATCTACAGTGTTGATTCTGCATAATGCCATCAATACCATGGACCAGTGTGATACCTTGTGAAAGGGGGAGGAGATCAACTTCCCTGCAAACTGTGACTTAGTGATGGAGAGTTGATACACCTTTGAGGTAGGACAGAGAAGGTATATTACTGGTATTGTTGCTGAAATTGAACTGCTTCTCATGGACCTTATGGACAGAGAAAGAGAAACAGCACTCACTAGATCAATAGGGGGTATACCAGGTACCAGGGTATGTGTTAATTTTCTCAAGCAGTAATACTATGTCTGATATACTAGCTGCAATTAGAGGGAACACTTGGTTTGCCTTATGGGAATCCACTGTCACTCTCCAGGATCCATCTGTCTTTTGCACAGGCTGAATTAGACAGGTGTGTGGTGAAATCACAACCCCTGCATCATTCAAGACCTTGATAGTGGTGGCAATCTCTGAAATTTCTCCAGGGATGTGGTTATGATTTTCTATTTCCCTAGGTAGCTCTAGTGCCTTCCATTTAGGCTTTCCCACCATACTAGCCCTCACTCCACAGGTCAGGGAACCAGTGTAGGAAATGGGCCTAGTGCTAACTATGTCTATTACAGCTATGCATCTGAAACTGGGAAATTACCAGAGTATGTGTTGGTGGACCCACTAGGCCCACTGTGATTTGATCTGACTAAAACTTGATTAATCACCTGACCTCCATATGCCCCTACTCTGATTGGCATTCCATAGTGCTGTTTTGAGTCTCCTGGAATCAGTGTGAGCTCAGAGACAGTGTCTAGTAGTTCTCGAAAGTTCTCACTATATTCCTTTCCCTGAAACACAGCCTGTTAAAAGGCTGTGGGTTCCCTTTTAGGAAGGATAGGAGAAAGATTAACAGAATAAAGTTTTTGTGGTATACCTGGGTCCTTCATCAAGGGGACCTGGCTGCTCCCTCCTTCAAGGAATTCTTAAATGTAAACTGGCTCTGGTCAAGGATTTGAGTAGGGGCTGTGATTCTCTGCTTTTCTGTTTTGAGTTAAACTTTTATAAACTTAACATGAATGCTTTCAGTATATTCAGATCAATTAAGAACTTATTAGGCCCTTATATATTTCACTTCTAAGAATACCAGGATTATCTGGCCAACACCACAGATCTAATTGAGTCCGACTAACCTGACTGTTGGTTTACCTTTGCTGACCACTGTGGTAACTATGCCCACCTTGACTTTGAAGGTTGACAGCTGCCATTTGGCCCTGGGACCCCTGAGATTCAATTATTCTCAATGCATTTAAATTTTTTTTTTGAGTGATTGTGGTTCTCATTATAAGCTTCATTCTACAGAGAAAGCTGTCAGGGGGTTATTCAAGGATGCTGGGCTCCCCTTGCAGCTCCCCTTGCAAATGTGTTTCTCAAAGTATTGCTGAAAGATATGTCTTCTGGACACTCCCAGGGTAGGTGAGTAAATTTCAAATGACAAATGCACTCCAGAGACCCATTTGTTCTAAGCCTTTGAATCTCTTCCGCCACATTAGGCCAAGGGAGATCACGAACATCCAGCTGGCTAAAGGAGGGCCGTCTTTTGATTCATGATTCAGTCAACCAAACAATTAGAGCCCTTTCTAACTCCCCACACTGCAGCACTAGAACCAGTGTCTTTAATGGGTCCGTATGAATAAATTTGGGCTGATCGAACTTTATGTTTTCTCCACCCATTATCCCAACTCTTAATATCCTTTTCCACACGTGTTCCCCACATTTCTGCTTGTGTAAATGAGAAAACTCAAATAGTTTTCTTGGACTGTAATGAAGTTCCTGTGGGTCAAACTTTGGAATTTGAGTGACTTACAGGTCCAGAAGCAAAACTGAGTGGTGGGTGTGGGGCCTGAGGAGAAGCAGCACTGCATTCCTCGGCAACTGCCTCAGGGGAGTCCACTATATTTTCCTCAGGCAATGCTGGGTTAATCCCTTCAAACAGAGGTGGAACCGCATATACCAATGTTGTGGGGAGGCCACTGCCATAGAGATGGGTGTAGGGGGCCATTTTCACTGGCAGAGACATCTGAATTTCAGAGCTTCATGTCTCCAACCTCCACACAGTCCCGACATGTTCCTAACCCAGTTTACAGGGTTTCATTCTTTCCCGAACAGTGCTGTAAATGTACAGTAGACACTTTGCTAGGCTGAAAACTCGGCTTTCACAGTAATTCAGCCAACTGCTTGGTGATGGCTTGTGTTTCATTTGCAGCATTTTCAGCCCTATGACTATAGGAGATACAATTCTCAGAGCACTGTAAGGCTTTTTATGTGCAGCTGGATTCTGAAATTTGAGTCTCTTAGTTTATCTTTTTTTCATTCATCCCTTTGCTCAGCAACACTAGAAGCAGAGTCCTTAAGTTTTCCACTGATGTTTAAAGATCTGCTTTCAGAGTTACCAAGTTCCTTGCCGCTTACCAGTGGTTGATTAGGAGTGTCAAAGGCAGATGTTTGCATGTCACTTAAGCAGTTCATGAAATGGACTAGCAGTGTGTTCTCTTTGCTATTAGAAGTAGAGTCTTAAGCATTTTTAGATATCATCAGGTTACAGATCCAAAACTTTAGAAACCCCCAATATAGTGAAAGAAACTCATCCTTACAATTTTGTTCCCCCATAACCCATTCATGGTTAAAAAAAAAAAAATCTGTTTTATGGTTCTTTAGATAAAGAGAACAAATAGGATAGATAACATAGATGGAGGGAGATTAATTATAGAAATTGGGTCACATGATCATGGAAGCTAAGGCAGATCTTCTGCAAGCTAGAAACCCTGTAACACCAGTAGCATGACTCATTCCGAGTCTGAAAATATCAGAATGAGGAAAGTTGACAGTATAATTCTCAGTCTGAGGTCAAAGGACTGAGAACCTGAAGGGATGCAGAAGTAAGTTCTGGGGTCCCAAAGAAGACAGCCTGTAGTTTAGATGTCCCCGGGCAGGAGGTAGAGAGTGTACCAGCTCCAGGAGAGAGGGAGAGCAAAATCATTCTCACTCCTTTTTTGTTCTTGCTGGGCCTTCAGCCCGCTGGATATTGCTCACACACAAAGTGAGTGGATTGTTACAGAACTGAACTGAGGTCTGCTCACACAGTGCAGCAAGACCAGGTATCTACACTGATGTTTGCCGTGGGAGAAAAGTAGATGTTTATGTCCATGGTGTCAAGCAAGGAGAATCACGCAGCTAATGCTTAAGTTCCCATTTCCCCAGTGACTTGTAGGTAAGGGTTGTTAACAGAAGAGGTAAATTTCAGGGAAGCAGAAGTTATTAGCAAAACTAGAAATCAGTACATGGAGTTTTGCATTGGTTTTGTTCTAAAACGATGGGATATCTTTTTTCTTTGGAGACGGAGTCTCACTCTGCTGCCCAGGCTGGAGTGCACTGGCGTGATCTTGGCTCACTACAACCTCCACCTCTCGGGTTCAAGCAATTCTCCTGCCTCAGCCTCCTGAGTAGCTGCGACTGCAGGTGCCCACCACCACACCTGGCTAATTTTTGTATTTTTAGTAGAGACAGGGTTTCACCATATTGGCCAGGCTGGTCTCCAACTCCTGACTTTGGGAGGCTGAAGCAGGTGGATCACAAAGTGCTGGATTACAGGTGTGAGCCACCACTCCCGGCCAAGGATGGGGTATCTTGAAGCAGTGGTCAAGCAGGGGCTTACAGGTCATATACAGATTCAAGGGTTTCTGATTTGCAATTGGTTAAAGAAGAGAAGCTTTGTTTTAAAATTTGGGGTCAGTACAAAAACATGTTATGTTAGCTCTGGCTCATGGATGTGACTCCCTGTAGGCCCCTCAGGAAGACATTTAGGACAAAGAAGAGCAGTCAGAGTTCAGCCTTCAGGAATCTCTTATCTGAGGACTGTGTGTCAGCAGATCCATTTTGTGGGGGTCCAGGTTTATGAAAAGCGACTCAGCAATGTATGTTAAGATGGTATCTTTGTTTTCCATAGGGAACAAAAAGCAAACATCTTCTGACTGTAACATCCTTGGCTATTGTTTAGGCTACTATTACCTTATTGCTTATCAAGTTCCTCATTTCCTTCTCAATGCTAGCTGGGTACCTGGGATTTGCCTTGAAGGAAATGCACGATTTTTCTTTATTTCCCTGCTTGGGGAAGCTACAGTCCCCTAACCAGGGGTCCCTGCTCTATCACAGGATCTACCCACTCTGTCCACTGACTCACATATCAGACTTTTCTGGTGAAACTCTCACAGACCCAAAAGTAATGCTTTACCAGTGTTCTAGGTGTTCCCTAATACAGTTAGTTGACTCCTAAAACTAAACATCACAGTTGGGTTTTGGAGTGTTACCCAAGCAAGTTGCTCATGAGGAGGTCAAAGTGCTGGGTTAATGTCAAGCAACCATGATTTCCATAGTGTTGTGCTGTGACCAAGAGATGGTTATTGCAGAATATGCCTTTCCCTGAAGGATCTGTGGGGGTGAGTTAAGTGTTGTGTCCAGCTGTCCTACATGGAGTAGTTCCCTGGAGAGCATTTTATAAGGACAAATCTGGAATTACCACATTGAGGAAGTTGGAAGAGGGCACAAACTGGAAACTGGCAGACCCTGTTTCTGGTATGAGCAAGTCAAACCTGTATCCAAAATAAATGCCCAAATAATACAAAATTTAAGTAATTCACAGCAACATTTAAAATAGGAATTCTTGTAGTCCGATAATAACACTACTTCTATTCCTGAGGTAGTGGGTAAGCCCAGTTGTTCAACTAATTTGAAACTGTAGTTGAGCATGTTTCTTTAATAATAGACCGGAATACATCAGATGAACCACCATGATTTTTTGTTGAAAAGCAAGCAGTCATAGAGAAAAAGAGTGTGTTCCATTTATTTTAGAGGGTGTATTTTTTACATCTTTCAAGTAGAGATGTATCATAAAAGTAATATTGTAAGAACACTGTTGATCAGAGACAGTCATAGTGTGATTGCCTTTGCGTGCACACACATGAACTTGGTTTAAAAAACTCTCATTTTCACATTCTGGTGATATTGTTAACAAAATAACCCAGAGGGATATCAGTAGATAAGAAAGATAATCTAACAGAAAGTTTTATGGTACTCACAATAATTGTGGCATCAACAAAGCTTCTAATTAGTAGAGATGATGCTAATGTTAGGAAAATTCATTGACAACCTAAGTTGAGAAGTGATTTAGAAGAGTTTTATCTAAATATTACCTATTTTATTTATCCGTTTTCATGCTGCTGATAAAGACATACTGGAGACTGGGCAATTTACAAAAGAAAGAGGTTTATTGGACTTACAGTTCCACATGGTTGGGGAGGCCTCACAATCATGGTGGAAGGCAAAGAGGAGCAAGACATGTCTTACATGGATGGCAGCAGGCCAAGAGAGAGCTTGTGCAGGGGAACTCCTCTTTTTAAAACCATCAGATCTCATAAGACATTGGCTGTGGTGAGAACAAAACAAGAAAGATGAAACCAGTGAAAGATGATTCAATTATCTCCAACCAGCTCCTTCCCACAACATGAAATTATGGCAGCTACAAGATGAAATTTGGGTGGGGACACAGAGCCAAACCGTATCATCTATTTTACTTGTATTTTCTATCTCGTGATCATAGGAGTTATATAAAACAAACACATATATAAGTTCAAAAGTATTATTTTCATTATAAGATAAAATTTTTAAGTGATAACAAGAGTTACAGTTTTCCATAGTTTATGCTTTTATTGAGCCATAAAATAACAATGTATTTTAGAATTGATGCATATGATACAGTTCCTTGAAAAAAGCTGTCAATAGTAGCAAATACTGACTTAATGTTTAGTGTAGACCTTTGTAAACCAAAAATAACTGAAACACATCTCATTCATTTTAGAGAATTATTTTGTCAATTTTAAGGTCATGCCTGGGAAAAAGAAACACAAGTAACAGGATGTGTGGCCTGTACTTTTTTGAAAGGTTTTGCTAACTTCAGTATTTATAAGGGTGAGACCACACAGAAGGAAAAGGAGGAAAAGAAAATAAAGTGGAGGATAGGCAGTGGGTCAAGTGTTACATTCTTGTAAGGCCTTGATTAGCACTCACTGCATTCTTATGTTGCAAGTGTAAAGAGGAGTGGGGAAAAAGTTGATTGTGCGTTTGTTTCTTGGGAGATCTACATTTTACATGAGATAAGTGAACTTGTGAAATTAGAGCTGTCTCTTTGGGAAGAAAAGGAAGGTGGTATTTGCATGACTCAGTTCCCAACATTGCCTTTGGCAAAGTGAGTTTGGGGTCCCAAGAGTTTATTTTCCTTGTTCTTTAAAATATTTCAGATAAAGCATCTTAGAAGAAAATGAGTGTTTGCTTATGTTTCCACCCCCGATTTTTCAACACTAGGATGGTTTACTCCTAGAATGTTAGGTTGCACATTTTTAAGAAGACCCATTCTAAAAGGTTGTGAAGAAATAGGGGGAAGAAGAAAGAGAAAGAAAAGAAAGAAGAAAAAAAGGACACAGCTGGATTATAGCAACAAAGTAGAAAGCAATCCTGGAAAATTGATGCAGGGTATATGACAGAGCAGTCCATATATCACTAGACAGTCATGAAAATATTTTGTGTACATGATAAGACGCTGTTATTTCTCCCAAAGTTTAAGCTTCAGTCTGCAGGGCTTTACAAAAAGCACAGTTTTAATTTCTACTGATTGTTAAGTCAGAAGAAATGGGAAAGAAGAAAAAACAAGATGTTGAAAATGCTTATTTAGAGATTTGTAGCCAGCAAATAATTTAGGATCCAGTCCAGCTAAATTGTAGAAAATTATAAAACTGGAAGGCAATGGATAAAGCTAGAATCCAATAAAAGATGTACTATAATTTCATTTGAAATACATATTTTCTGTCTGCGGTCTCCCATTTTTACTTAAGACAGATCATAGTAGGACCAATTTATTTTCAAAGTAAGTTTAGTTTTATTGTACTTGACCTGATTATTTTCACCAAGTGCAGCAAGAATAACTTTTTTCATGTAGGCTCTTAGAAATTGGCTTTGATGGAGCATTTTTAAAATAAGGAATCTAAGATTTGACTTTTCAAAAAGCCTCTCAAGCTCAACCGAGTATTTATTGTGCCTGAAATAACTGCATGAATTGGGAGAATTCTTCTCATCTTGAGGTCACAAGATTACTTGCAGGTCCTAGGCCTCTCAGAAAGTGACGTACTTCTCCTGCCACAGGTCGGAAAACCTGCAAAGTAACTGCATAGAGAAGGTACAAAGCCTGTCTTTCAAAGGGGATTTTATTGGCTCTGTAATTCAACCTAAATTCTTCAAACCAATCTGCTTATAGATGAAATTATGCTATTCCAGCCAAAGCCTTGGCAAGATAACCAGCATCTCCAATTATGTTCCATTAAAAAAAAAGATTATCGATTATATGCAAATAACTTATATTGCTGTATATTAAGAATATTCAGAAAGTTATCAAATTCTGGAGAAGTCAGGTAAAGAGAAATAGGCTTCACATTTTTCTCAAAAGAGTGTTCTGTACTGAATTGTTAAAAACTATAAATAGCTTTAAAGACGTTTACTCTGAAAACCAAAACGAAAAGAGTCATCAATGTTTCAAACAAAAAAGTCCTAAAAAGTAGTTTCAGTCTTCTGTTAGTTCAGTCCCACATAATTAACCTGCTCTACTTGATGTTGGCTTAGCAATCGTCATGAACACATCAGCATGTTAGAGTTCTGGAAGTTTCTTTAGTTTTTATTGTTGTTTTCACTACTACAATGGCACAATCTCCAAAGTTATCAGAAACCAAAAATCAAGAAAACTTGTCAGAGTCATTTTTCATGAATTCCACTAAAGAAGTAAGTTTTGGCACACTGCTTTTTTATAAACCACTTTTTTGAGAATACTTAATGTAAAATAATAGTTGGGAATGAAAAACCGAGAGAGCATGTTTACAAGCAAAGCTCACAAGGAAATTTGGTTATTTCTGTGGCATACAACAATTCAACATAATCATAATTTTTACTGATAACATATAGTAAGGTATCAGAATTTCTGGCATCTCATATGATAATGGAGCACAAATAATAAAACATTTAGATAAATAGAACCCAAAGTAAGTTAAATATTCAAGCCATGCTTCCTGTATGATTTTTAACACATTAAATAGGCCAAATGTGTCTCTCTTGGACTTCAGGGGAACTGATATTTAGGTCATTAAGACTGAATTTAGAATTTGATTTGGAAATTTTGTCAAATGTCAAAGGTTCAAAATACTTGATGTTACAAAACAGAACCAGTGATCAGTATAAAACAAATTACTTATTAGGTCAAAAATGATATTAAAAAAATTTTTAAAAACCAAAACCTTTATTATTTGATAGAAAGAGAAGAGACTCAGTTTCTCAAACAATAAGGTCTAATATTGAGCCTGGTGTGATGGTTCACATTTGTAATCCCAGCACTTTGGGAGGCCAGGGCAGGGGGATTGCTTGATCCCAGGAGTTCAAGACCAGCCTGGGCAACATAGTCTTTCCCTGGGTAGCTCCTATTCTTTGGGTTCTGGGGATAAGAAGTGAGGGGATAATTCTTAATGCAAGTCTCACATGCATTAATGACCTATTTGACCATTTGTAGCAGATTTTTACCTGAAAACAATCTCTGGGCCAATTGATAGGTTTTATCCTTACTTAGGTGGAAGGCCTGTTGAAGATTTCCATTGGCTGGCAGCTAGTAGATGAACCTTGCCGCCATCTGACTGTAACCATCCTGAGGACTGAAACTTATATCCCTGAGAGGTGGCTCATTCTGTTTCCACGAAGAATATTGAGGTTTTATTTATCTTATAGAGCCCTCCCAGATCAGAGGGGCTTCAAGTGGATCAGAAATGTTTTTCTGATCCACTGTTTTGTCTGCCAACGTAGAACTAACAATAAAATACCCAACACATGTCCTGTATCTCTGGGACTGGGTCACATTCACCTGTAAGAGCCAACCAACCATATTTAAACCTAACAAAATTTAGAGGTGGACCCGAATGCAATGATTTAACATCAGCCACAAAGAAATATAAGGAAATTAGTCGTTTTACAATTGGTATATTATAGCTAGAAGTGATATGCCACTCATTTGAAATTCTAGTTTCAAATGAAATTAAGAGCACGTATCATGAGTGCCTCCTAACCTGAAAGTCTTCTAAGTGAACATTGTCTTGGCATGGAGAAACGTGCAAGATACACTAGAAACACTCAGACTTTTGGCAGATAAATCAGCTACCTATAAGGTACTATTTATTACAAATCTCATAAAAATTCTAAGAAATAAACCCTGGAAGGCACTAAAATTATTCATATTCAATATAAAAGGCTCAAAATGTATTTAAAATGGGGCTATGCACCTTGGCAAAATAAACCAAGGTAGAGAAATTGGTAACCCACGTGAAGCAATTCACAATCTAAACAAAACGACTGACAACCAAGGACGTAAGGGCCAAACTGGCAACAGGGCGGTCTAAGGCCACCAGTCAGATACCAAAATAATGGGCAGAGACACTGCTGAATTCCATGACTAAACCCACCTCTTCAGAAACAGCAGTGAAAACAAATTTTACAAGACATACTTTTCTTAGATCTTGGGCCCCCCAGGTACAGGCTGTAACACTTGAACCTAGGGATCACAGGGCATATATACAATGGCTATAGAGATAGACAAATATACACATATGGACACATTTCTTTCAGACACCAGATCGCAAATAAGTCGTCTTAGATACAGTGCACCACACTTGGATACAAACATCTGTATAAAGGACTGAGGAATATTAACTAGAGTCTCCCCAGTCTCTGCTTCTATATCCTACTATAACTCTAAACATATATCTTGCATGTTTTACTGTTCACCCAAATTAGAAAACATTACAGGAATGGATCTGATTCCACAGCTTTTCAGCCTGAGGTGGCTTATTAAGAAACTAAAGAAATGAAAGTTCTCTGACCTAATACAAATTGAAACCTCTAACACTGACTGCACCCCACCAGGCTACACACACTAAACAGTACCCATTACAGGGAGGACGTGAAGAAATGGAAGCAAGGTTCTGGAACTCCTCAAAGAAGATATTACTATAATGGACATATCGAATAACTTTGTCCAGTATGGCCTGTCCTGAAACCAAATGAGAGCTACAGATGAACTGTTGATGATACCAATTTAAATAAAGTCTCACCTAAAATGCCAGAAACATTACCAGATGTAGATTTTATTACTACAATAATGAAAAGTACTATGTAACCATAGACATATTAGATAGGGTCTTTGTTTTACCAGTAGATATAGAAAACCAGGAATATACCAACTTCATTTACAAAGACAAAAAATACTAATTTAAAAGTTTAATGCAGGGCAATTAAACAGCCCACGTATTTTTTTTTTTTCTTCTTCTTCTTTTTTTGAGATGGAGTCTTGCTCTGTCACCCAGGCTGGAGTGCAGTGGCACAATCTCGGCTCACTGCAAGCTCCGCCTCCCAGGTTCACACTATTCTCCTGCCTCAGCCTCCCAAGTAGATGGGACTATAGGCGCCCGCCACCACACCTGGCTAATTTGTGTGTGTGTGTGTGTGTGTTTGTGTTTTTAGTAGAGACAGGGTTTCACCGTGTTAGCCAGGATGGTCTGGATCTCCTGATCTCGTGGTCTATCTGCCTTGCCAAAGTGCTGAGATTACAGGTGTGAGCCACCGCACCCGGCCAGCCTACTGTATTTTATCAAAACTCATAGACAAAATACACATCACTAATAATACACGTACGTGACATTAAAATGTTAACACAATGACTAGATAAATGTTAAGCAAGAAACATCCCGATTAATATTGCTTTTAAGATCACTGAGATAGACTATTCATATAGACAAACCACAGTCCCAGACACCAATTGCAAAGTTTTAGGAGTACAGTGGCCATCAGAAGGGAGAAAAGCAATGATGACAATGATAGATAAAATAAAAGCCCCCAAGGCACCAATAAACATGTAGGACAAAGATTAGTAGGTTTATTTGGATATGGGAGACAGCATATGCCTATTTAAACATCATCCTAAAACCAATATGTAAGACAACTAAGAATTTCCTAGACTTTGTGTGGAGACAAAAACAAAAACACTCGAAGCACTGAAAGGCTACGTTACCACATTTCTCACTTTGCATTATCCATCTTCTGATTCACAACTTTGGTTGGAAATTCTGTTGAGTGCTGAATGTCAAAAGGTCCATGGTCACTGTGGACAAAGATATTAGATTGTAAATTCTTCCTACCAGTGGGATTTTGTACAATAAAATTTCTGCGCTCTAACAACAAATTAAAAGCCCATTTGAAAAATGTACATGGCTTACATGTACCTAAGAAACTGAGCTTCTGACTGGCAAACAACATCATTACAGTTAAATGCGATGTGGCTCTCCTTCACTGGATAAATTGAGTCCTGAAGAATTGACAGGTATCCAAATTGATTAAAGCTGCTCACATGGAAATGGTACATCCAGGATTGAAACACTGGCCTTAAGGGTCAACCAGGTCTGCTCACTGAGTAGATTGTCAAGACTGAAATAGACTTGCCAGAATGTATTCTGAGGACAGGGACAATCCATGCCAATCCAGGCAAATGGGGCCCTGTCTGGTCTAATGTCTTGCTCAACACCTGGTTTACAGACGGATCAGCCTCCGTGACCCAAAGCCAGATCCAGTGGACAAAGCAGCACTCAGATCCCAGGACCACACAATCCTGAAGGAAGCAGATCAGTTACTGCACAGCATGCAGGACTGATTGGAGATGTTCTAGCAGTCAGAAACTCAGTGTTAGAAAAACAACATAAGATTTGCATTTTTACAAACTCATGGGCAGTTGCAAATGGCATAAACCTATGGTCACACAAATAGTTGCAAAAGTTTTTAAAATCAATGATAAAGATATATGGTCCAAATTTCATTGGGAGGAAGTGAGTTATCAAACAGAATTAAGATACTTATCATACTTATAACAGTGCAACAAAAATATAATTCAGAGACCTTGGATTTGTATAATCAGGTAGATGCATTATCAGGGAATATAACCATTGCACACAAAACACACTTCAACTAAGGCAACACAGAAATCCAGACAACTCATGGGATATTTCAGTACCACCTCTGCAACTCAGCAGAAAATTGGACAATAAATGGGAGATACCACAAGTACCACTAATAATTATAGTAAAACAGGAAAATGACTTTACAATTAGACAGACACCAGAAGCAGCTTACACTTCACAAACACACCTATAACCATATAAGGAAAAAAAGATTTAAGCACATGATCACTGTACATGTGGTGATCAGACAGAAATTGAAAGTGGCATGGCATCAAATTCAATAGGGCATAGGTAATTGTGAACAATGTAAAGCCAATCTAGAAAAGTATAGCTATACTAAACCCATAGGTATGTATAAACCTAGCACCTTCAACTTGGGCTAACAAAAGATTTTTATTGGTTTACTGAATTATCCCTACCCACAAAAATATGCACTAGCAAAGCTGGATATATGTACAGTGATTTGCATAGCAATAGAGTTAGCCATTTATCTGCCAAATATACCATCTCAGCCTTAGCATTTATGGTAGCTCACTATGCAGACCCTAAAGAAATTGAAAGTGATCAGGTAACTCATTTTTCATCAAGGAATAACAGGCATTGGCAGATAAATGGGATATATAATGGAATTTTTTCCTATCCTATCCTCTCACAGCAGCAGGATATATAGATTTAAAATGGACTATCAAAAAGAGAATTAAAAGCTTTAGAAAAAAATGAGTACAGTCCAATAACCTGATATGTTTTAATTTAAAACGAGAAAGACTCAATAAGAGCAACCCTACTCTTATTTTAATCAACTGACCTTAATGGTCTTACAGAATAAGGAGGCCGGGTGTGGTGGCTCACTTCTGTAATCTCAGCACTTTAGGAGGCCGAGGTGGGCAGATCAGTTGAGGTCAGGAGTTCGAGACCAGCCTGACCAACATGGTGAAACCCTTTCTTTATTAAAAATAACAAAAATTAGCCAGGTGTCACGGTGGATACCTGTAATCCCAGCTACTCGGGAGGCTGAGGTATAAGAACCACTTGAACCCGGGAGGCAGAGGTTGCAGTGATTCAAGATCACGCCACTGCACTCCAACCTGGGTAACAGAGTGAGACCCTGTCTCAAAAAAAAAAAAATAAAAAAAAAAAGAATAAGGAAGAAAATGATGTAAATATTATTTATATCTTCACAAGGTGAGCACTAGACGTAATGACAACGCTCTCCCCCGAATGGACATTGTGGCCAATGGACATGTAAATACTTACTGGACTATAGGAAAAAGAGGAGAGGTACAATTACACACAATCTCCAACCTTTCTCCTGGTTTTCACTAGAACTATATTTGTTATCACTCTTCCTGCAAAATCGGTACTGCACTGCTGTTTTCCAGTCATTGTATTAATGTAATTGGCATTGTATTCAATTCAATAGAATTTTAATTGCTACTAACCTAATACATTAACTTTAACATCACTTATAGCCATCACTGGAATAAGAAAATATGTCACTCACTTAAGACAACATCATACCTACAAATTTTTGTAGCTTCTCAACTGTTGGTCTTACCACCTTTCTTATCCACATCTTACTAGCCATCATAGTGACTTTACAGTCTTGTGATTCCTTATGTTGCCACCAGAGAGATTGCAAGCCAGTGTAATGCAAATGCAAGCGCACACTTCTCTCAGTGTAGAAAAATTAAAAATTACACTATGTTCTTGCTAATTACATCATTGGATTAATAATTTGCACACCAACACCTGTAATGCACTTCCAGTATATGGACTTAGCGTCTCCAAGATCTCCTATCACCCCTTTATGTCTTGCTAATTACATCAATGGATTAATAATTTGCACACCAACACCTGTAATGCACTTCCAGTATATGGACTTAGCATCTCCAAGATCTCCTATCACCCCTTTATGTTCTTGCCTTATTCACTTTTCTCTTTATCTTCAGCCACATCTTCACCATCTAGAATCTTCATGACCATCTCGCCAGATTTTCTTAATAAATCAGCTGAAGCAGTGTGAGCCCCATCAGGTAGGCCCAAACTGGAATGTCAAACCAGACCTGGTGGAAACCAGGCACCACTACCAGTTTTATCCTCTCTCTATTTGTGAAGTAAATACAGCATTAAGAACCATTTTTAGCTCAGCTGAATACACAGGCTTTGAGGATTACAGTGGTCCCATTGTCACATAAATTTTATTGCTGAACTGCTTGATAAGAGAAAACCCGTAGAACTACCTTACTTTGCTTGATGTACCTCACCTTACTCAAACTGCTATACCACTGCTAACAGCAACTCTATACTGCATTGTTAGAGAAGAACAGATAAAGATGCAGTGTATCAGTGGGGTATTGTATCTTAGTTTATTTGCAGTTTTATGTTTAATTTTTAATGTCAGATAATTAATATCAAACATAGGATTCGTACAAATGGATTAAAATATTTTAAGATATTTTAAAGGGGAATAATGGATATTTCTGTTTTTAGTACTACTATTCCTAAAGCAGTCATAACAATTCCTGAGCCTTGAATATATGCATATCAAACAATGCAAGCTCACACCACACCTAGATTTGTAGGATTACGAGAACACACTCCACAATTTGTACTTTACAAAAATATATCATGTTTGGAACAATTGCTGGAAAACCAAGGAATTGATAACAGTAATATTTAGAGCCTCAGTTAGACCATTTCCTTCACATTCATTTGACCCAATACAATGCCTGAAGAGTTTCCACATACACATATATATTCAGTGCATCTACTTTTTTTCATAACAGAGATAGGGTCTCACTCTTTTGTCCAGGCTGGAGTGTGCATTGGCACCATCAGAGTTCACTGTAACTTCAAAGTCCTGGGGTTAAGTGACCCTCCCACCTCAGTCTCCTATGAAGCTAGGACTGCAGGTCCACACCACCATGCTCAGCCATTTTATTTTATTTTTTAATTTTTATTTATTTATTTATTTATTTATTTTTTGAGACAGAGTCTTGCTCTGTCGCCCAGGCTGGAGTGCAGTGGCTGGATCTCAGCTCACTGCAAGCTCCGCCTCCCAGGTTCACGCCATTCTCCTGCCTCAGCCTCCCAAGTAGCTGGGACTACAGGCACCCGCCACCACGCCCGGCTAGTGTTTTGTATTTTTTTTAGTAGAGATGGGGTTTCACCGTGTTAGCCAGGATGGTCTCGATCTCCTGACCTCATGATCCGCCCGTCTCGGCCTCCCAAAGTACTGGGATTACAGGCTTGAGCCACCACGCCCGGCCGCCATTTTATTTTTAATAGAGACAGGTTCACATTTTATGTAGTCCAGCCTGGTGTCAAACTCCTGGGCCAAGTGATCCTCCTGCCTTGGCTTTTTAATCAGTGCATCTTCATAGAAATTCTTTATGTATTCCTAAATACACCTTGGAAGAATGCATGCATGACATGACTAAAGATGACTCATCCACCTTATATAGCTACAGCCAAGCATTTGTTAACATCACAAATCAATGGACAGCACACATAGCAGATAAAGAAATGCTAATATGAACAGAAATAGCAATCAAAAGATGTCATTGCATAAAAAGCCACATATCAGACCAAACACCAATTCTGGTAGCACATGTAGAACTATGTATTGAAGGATCTGAATGAATTTTAATGTTTTTAAATCGAAGTATGTCCTGGTGACTCATGAAAGCAGTTTACTCTGATTATTCCCTTTGCCCTGGTGACAAGATGAGACTTTGCTTAAATTGAATTTGGTGTTAGATAATGACAGAAGTCAGTGCCACTTTTTAGATGAGATGTGTGTACTCAGGAGTCAAAGCCCTGTAACATAACAGCAGAAGGATAGTTAATAGCACCTAATAAGGAATTTTTTAAGGGAGTGGAGGTGGCCATACTGTAGTCTATGACCTGACTGGAAGTGGTAAAAAAAAATTCTGTATCATTCAGTGATTAATTTAATAGCTTTGATATAAACTTCCACAGTATGTCAGAGACTTAATTTAGGATTTGACTTTGAATACCTCTGTCAGAGATGTTAAAGATGTTAAGAGTTTCAAAACATTTGATTAAAACAGAACCACCAGTCCTTGTAAAACAGTAGTTGCTCATTTAACCAAAGCAATAATCAGAACACTCTGAAGGCAATAAAGAAGGTTACATGAATGTAAACACCTTAACCCTTTTAGGTATTTTTTTTAGCAATTAAAAAACTAATAAAGAAACTATAGAATTATTTTGAGAAACAAAACAAAAAAATGTTTCTTAAACCAGTTTCCAGAAAGGCAGAGAGTAAAACTTGCCGTTATGGGAAGTCTATTTAGATAACTTGGGTATTAAATCTTATGAAGGTGTGTTTGAATTTAATCAGACTCAGAGTATCTTCAAGTTTATGAGTGTAGCAGGGGAATTCATAATTTTTAGTAACTGCATGAGCAGTTTTCTGATGACGTTGAACATTGAAACATAGGCCGAAAAGCCAAAAGGACCACACAGCCACGTGGACACCGAACAGCCCGCTCCTGAATGACTCTTGGGCAAATAATGAAATTAAGGCCTAAATCAAGAAGGCCTTTGAAACTGAGAACAAAAACACAGTGTGCCAGAATCTCTTGGACATAGCTACAGCAGTGTTTAGAGGGTAATTTATGATACTAAATGCCCGTATCAAAAAGCTAGAAAGATTGCTCAAGTTAACAGCCTGACATCACAACTAAAATAACTAGAGAACCAAGAGGAAGCAAACCTCAAAGCTAGCAGAGGACAAGAAATAACCCAGAACAGAGCTTAACTAAAGGTGAAAGAGGCACAAAAACCCCTTCCAAAATTAGTGAATCGAGGAGCTGGTTTTTTGAAAATTTAATAAAATAGATTGGCCGTAGATCATTAGCTAGACTAATAAGAAAAGATAGACGATTCAAATGAACACAATCAGAAATGATAAGGGGGACATCACCACTGACCCCACAGAAATACAACCATCAGAGAATACTATAACTGTAATCTCTATGCACATAAAGTAGAAAATCTGGAAGAAAGGATAAAGTCCTTGACACACCCTCCCAATACTGAACCATGAAGACATTGAATAGACCAATAATAAGTTCTGTTCTAAAATTGAGGCAGTAATAAATAGCCTCCCAACTATAAAAAGCCCAAGACCAGGTGGATTCACAGCTGGATTCTACCAGAAGTACAAAGAAGAGCTGGTACCATTTACACTGAATCTATTCCAAAAACGTGAGGAAGAGGGACTCTTCAACTCATTGTATGGGGCCAGTATCATTCTGATAGCAAAACCTCACAGAGATACAGCAAAAAGGGAAAACTTCAAGCCAATATCCTTGATGAACATCCATGAAAAAATCCTTAACAAAATACTGGCAAGCCAAATCCAGCAGTGCATCAAAAGCATCCCTTCATGTTAAAAACTCTCAATAAACTAGGTATTGAAGAAACGTACCTCAAAATAATAAGAATCATATATGACAGACACACAGATAATATACTGAATGGGCAAATGCTGGAAGCGTTTCCTTTGAAAATGGGCAAAAGACAAGGATGCCCTCTCTTACCACTTGTATTCAGCATGATATTGGAAGTTCTGGTCAGGGCAATGAGGCAAGAGAAATAAAGAGCAAGAGTCCATCTCAATAACAACAATTTAAAAAATAAAATTTTGTTTCTCTAGAACTATTCTGATTATGGATATGTGTATTAGTTAATTTTATCTAAACAGACGGAAGCAATAGAATAGGTAGGTAGGCAGGTAGGTAGGCAGGTAGATGAGAGGGGATTTATTTATGGTATTTTCTCACATGAGTATAGATCCAGACTGAGATCTTCCACAAAAGGCTCTCTGGAAGCTGTGTGGATGCAGGGATGCTGGTACTGCACCTAAGCGCAAGACCAAATTCCTTAGAATGATGGAAGCTTGGTGTAACTGAGTTTAGGCTGAATGACACTGAAGTTTCTTCAGTTGTATCCTCAATTTCAGTTACCTCTATGTTTGCAGTTTGATGTGTGGTTGTGTCATTTTCTAGCGTATTCTATTGTTTTGTGAGTACTAGATGCTCCAGGATAATTACTGCTTATTTGCCACCTAATTAAATTCTAATGAATTTTTCACAGAGTTCTAGCTTTCTTAAATTAGAAAGTGGAATTAGAAATGAAGATTTAGCCACCAAGTTTATGCACTGTGACTCGGAAATCTGTTGATTCAAGACTTTGTACCTGACAAAGCAAACAAATACATCTGTGAATTCTTGTTATACTGACACAGAATATATATGTCAACGTGGGTCAATATTCACTTACATTAAATTAAAGGTGAATCTATTGTTTCCAGCCACACATGACCTTATTCAGTACACAGGAATCTATCCACACATCACCCCTTACTTGTATATAGCCGCCTGCTCTACCAGTAAGCTAGATGGTTCTGTTAATGTAATAATACCCTGAAAATACAGGTCAAGTATTACCTGTCCAAACTGTATGGGACCAGAAGTGTTTCAGATTTTGGAATTTTGGGGTTTTGGAATATTTTCATATACATGATGAGATATTTTATGGATGGTGGTGTGGGGTAACAATGGCCAGTGGTGCAAGGATAAAATAATTTACCAAGAGATTCATAGGTAGAGAAAGACAGGTTTATTAGAGAAAGTAGGAAAAGACATTGCACGGATGGCAACGGTCAAGTTAATGTGAGGGAAGCTAAACTAAAGAAACAGACTTGATGAGGATTTTATGGGATGGAACTTGGGCTACTTGATAATGTCAAGGTAGCAGGTACTTAACTTGCATTCTTCCTTCAGCTGGAGTCAGCTGGGGTGTTTGATAAATTGAGGCATTTGATGGTAAGCAGGAAGTTTGTGAGTTACGTATGTTTTCTGAGCAGGAGGGCCATGTGTCTTGGGCCATATATGTCCTCAGCCATGAAGAAAGCAGACCTGTAACTTACCTGCCTTCTCTTGCTTAAATTTTCTGGACATGGAGGAAGGCATATTTATAACTTATTGCTTATTTGCTTTAACTCTTTTGGTTCCCCTGGTCCTGCCATGTGGCATGTGGGTGAAGGTCTTGTCTTCTAACTGCTTCCTGCTGATTCGAGGTGTAGAGCTGACCCCATCTAGGATTGTTAGTAGGTCAGGTGGTTACATGGGCCTGAATCCTTGAATCGGGACTTAAACTGGGCAGAGTTGATGTGCGACAATAGGGGAACAGCATTTGCAGCCTAACATTTTGTCCTGCTGCATCCAAAGGAGAGTTACGAATTTCTCTTTTAGTGACTGATATTTTTGCTACAGTAACCTCTTGGTTCAAAATTGTTGCATTCTAGAAGACACAAAACAAGATATTGCATGAATAATACATGGTGCAAATAAATGAATATGAGCATTGTTATAAGTGACAAAGTGGAGTCTGATAAAAAAAAGACTTTTAAATATCAGCGGGACAAGAGAAAATTGAGGAAAAGTTGTAAATGTATTAATGAGGTTGAGAAATTGTCTAGTCTTGATCCCGTTCGTACGTATTCCATCCTGGTTGCTGAACTATTTATAGGCATAAAGGAATTAGTATAAATTTTGCTGCCATTAACTTTGTTGTTTCCCCACCATAGAGAAAACCTGCAGAGGTACAGTACATAGTGAACTCGTCTCCCATTTTGGTGTGTTTGATTATAGTTGAAGTGTAATTGCAGTGGGCTGGTGTTAAAGCCCTTAGGGAAGAATTAGACCCTCAGACTTTCTGATGTAAAAGATAGCCTACAGGCTTCTACGTATGATGAAGGCAAACAAATTTCTAATAAGAGACATTTTTGTGTAAATAGAAGAAAAGCAAGGATCAGCATTGGGCACAATTTATGCAGATGTTAGACTTAAAGCAATTTTAGTTATAGAGAAGGAAGACAGTGGCATTTTTTTTTTTCTTTCTCTTGCCTATGTTACAAAGAGTTTCAGTTTGCAGGACCTTAGCAAAGAGCTCTATTGAGTTTAAGTTAGAAATATGAAAGGAAAACAAATGGAAAGTATTCGTTAGGGTACTTGTAGGATTCAGTTTGGGAACTTGTAGGATTCAGTTAAAACTACAGAAAAGAAGAAAAATGTGAAAACACTGGACAAGACTGAAATTTGATGACAGGTATACTACAGCTTTTCTGAAACATAATTTTTCTCTCTAGCTCCTGTTTTTACTAAAGACAAATTATGGTAGGACAAATCTATCCGCAAAATAAGTTATGGTTGTGTTATACTTGGGTTTGAGTATTTGAATAAAGTCAGCAAGAACAATTATTTTCCATATATACTCTTTTTAAAAATTGGCTTTGCTGAAACTTTATTCCGTAAGGAATCTCAGATGTTAAAGCTTTGGCCCAGTCATGGGTTTGTGCCATTAAATACCTGTATAATTTGTGTAAATTCCTCTTTTCTTGAGGTCCCAAAATAACTTGGGGTTCCTGGGCCTGTTTGAAAGTGACATTCTTTACTTACTGAAAGCAAGAAACCCTGTACAGGGACTGAAGACAAGGTATGAGGCCAAGTTTTCCAGCTTTGATGGGCACTGTAAGTCAAATTTGCTTTTTTTTTAAAATTTTTTTATTTTTTATTTATTTATTTATTTATTTTTTATTTTTTGAGATGGAGTCTCGCTCTGTCGCCTGGGCTGGAGTGCAGTGGCCGGATCTCAGCTCACTGCAAGCTCCACCTCCCGGGTTTATGCCATTCTCCTGCCTCAGCCTCCCAAGTAGCTGGGACTACAGGCGCCCACCACCTCGCCCGGCTAGTTTTTTGTATTTTTTAGTAGAGACAGGGTTTCATCGTGTTAGCCAGGATGGTCTCGATCTCCTGACCTCGTGATCCACCCGTCTCGGCCTCCCAAAGTGCTGGGATTACAGGCTTGAGCCACCAAGCAGTTTGTTTATATTTGGAAGCATGCCATTCCAGCCAAAGTGTTGGTAAATTACCGATGTTTCCAATTGTGTCCTGTTATAAAAGAAAACAGATACTTAATCAACTTACACAAATAACTATACTGCCATAAACTAAGTATCCTTATAAATAGTTTTTAAATTCTGGAGAAATATGCTTCAGATTTTTGGTGATGAGGTTGTACTTAAATTGTAAAAGGCTGTAAGTAGCTTAAAAGAAAAAAGGTTTTCTGGAGTTTGAAAAATAAAAATTAGTAATATCCAAATGTCATAAAAAGATGTTTTTAGTGTTTCATTAGTTTATGTAATTAACTCCTACTCTGCTCAATATTTGGGAACACATGAGCTTTCAATGGGAATATTGGAAGCTATTTATTTTAATACCACAGTCTTTTAAGGTATCAGAAACCCACATCCAAGAGCACCTGTTAGAGTGTTATAACTGATTATAGAACGACCTTGAAAACAACTTAAGTAAAACAATTGTAGATGAAAAAAGTCTTAGAACACCCATGGTTAAGATCTGTTTATCTCCGTGGCACACAATAATTTAACATAACAATCATAATTATTACTGATAATGTATACTGAGACATATCACAGTTATAGGAATCATAAAATTCTGGAACACACATCAATAACACATTATGTAAACGTAACTTAAGGTATGTATGCTAAACACCATTTGGTACTTGATAATGTTTCTTGTATGAATTTAATACCAAATAAGCCAAATATGGGATTTTTTAGGGACTTTAGAGTCTTTAATATCTGCAAAAACTAAATAATCTCCTTCAAATCTTAGCCATTTGCTAAGCAGATCCACAGAACTTTCTTTACAAGAGTAAACTTTTACAAACCTATTACAACTTGCTTAAACTTTCTGTTTTATTCCATTACTTTATGTTAAGGCAATCCTTAAAACCTTCTCAACTAGACAAAATTACATTCCCTTTAAGAAAAATCATATTCTCAATACCTTCTTACAAACTTTGCCAAAAAAATATTTTACTTTTCTTAAAACTGCTCTTCTAGTAGTTTAAGTACATGTTACACTGTTAAAACTCTTAGCAACTTTTACTGTTGGTGAGAAATTAGTAGTTAAGCAACTTCAACCATTTATAAGATTGCAAAGCCCATAACTTTCCTAAGCCTAGCCAGGCGACCTGTCGAACTCCATATATTCCTAGGTCTTACCTAGAATGTAATCACTGGGAAAACAGACAAGTTAAATAATTATTAAAGTCATAGAAGCAGTTTATGGTCTGGAAGCATTTAGCAAACAGTATTTAGCTTGCCTAATTTAGATTATATGTCAGAACTTTGAAGACATTTATTTTACCAACAATCTTTTAAACTGTCTTTGTTTAAGGATTAGAGTCAAATGACCTAAAGCCATTAAAGTTTCAATTTTTTGACAATATGTTTGATTGAAGCTTTTTTTTGTTTGTTTTTTTGTTTTGTTTTGTTTTTTGTTTTTGTTTGTTTGGTTTCGTTTTTTGGGACAAAGTCTCTCTCTGTGGCCCAGACTGGAGTGCAGTGGCGCGATCTTGGCTCACTGCTAGCTCTGCCTACCGGGTTAACACCATTCTCCTGCCTCAGCCTCCCGAATAGCTGGACTACAGGCACCCACCACCATGTCCAGCTAATTTTTTTGTGTTTTTAGTAGACATGGAGTTTCACCATGTTAGCCAGGATGGTCTTGATCTCCTGACCTCATGATCTGCCCACTTCGACCTCCCAAAGTGCTAGGATTACAGGTGTGAGCGGCCTCAAGCACTTATTTTTCTTTCATCCAATTAATAAGAGCTCTTTTTTTTTTTTTTTTAGACGGAGTCTCGCTCTGTTGCCCAGGCTGGAGTGCAGTGGCGCAATCTCGGCTCGCTGCAAGCTCCATCTCCCGGGTTCCCGCCATTCTCCTGCCTCAGCCTCCCGAGTAGCTGGGACTACAGGCGCCCGCCACCACGCCCAGCTAGTTTTTTTGTATTCTTAGTAGAGACGGGGTTTCACCGTGTTAGCCAGGATGGTCTCGATCTCCTGACCTCGTGATCCGCCCGTCTCGGCCTCCCAAAGTGCTGGGATTACAGGCTTGAGCCACCGCGCCCGGCCAGAGCTCTTTTTTATAAACATCACATACATATCATATAATACACAGAAATGGAGAATTAAGACAGAATTCCATTGTGTGAGAAGTTTTTACAGGGCAATAAACCCAAACAAAAAATACATATTCACAGTTACTTTATCAAGAATTTTTAAAGCTGGCTTATTGATTTAAGGCTCCTGTGAACTTGGAAAGTATTTGGACGTGATTTATGTGTACTGATTTATTTATATTGCCAGTTGGATAGCATGCTGTTGGGGTCCGCGTGTTTCCTAAACAAAGGAACGAACACACAAGACAAACATGGTGGCCGCCCCGAATGGCACGCTCTGCTTTATTTTATACAGTCGTTTGTGGAATGTTACCAAGTCATATGACACATTGTTGGTTTTCTGACCTTTCCCTGACTTTCTGGTTTTTCAAGATGTTTACACATAAACAAGCCCCCAGGGTCTGCTGTTTGCAGCTGGCTCCTTTGTCCTCCCTGTTTGCAGGGAAGGAACGCCCTGCTTCGTTTGCAAGAGCAGGACTTTTCGGGAACGTCTCGTTTGCGAGCACGTAGTCCTCTACAGCATGCTAAACAAAAAAAACAAGATAACTATTACATGTACATTGCATAAACATGTTAAAACATGAACTATACATATATATATACAAAGATTTAATAGCTTTTACATTAGAATTTTGGCCATGATTCAGTATTACAAACTTGCTAACCTACAAAAGATACCTGACTTATTTTTCTGATAAAATTGAAACCTGTTTATATGGCTAGCCTTTACAATCCAAGGAAAGCTGTGAACCAAAATTAGGGGTAAAGCAATCTTTATGGCAGTTTGTTTTAATAAAACTTATTGTATGCTTTAATTTCAGATAAGTTTTAATGTTTACATTTTAGATAGACCATAAACAATGAGCTTTATCTCAGCAGTAGCAGCTTAGCAAATTTAAAGCAGGCAGAAAAGAAAAGGGGAAGATAGAGAGCTTTATTAGCAGATTTTACTTTACAGTACAGGTTAAACACTTGAGCTGATCTTTTTCTTTTGTTTGTTTGCACCAAAACAGGCTATAACAAGTAACCAGCTGGAGTTTTAAAGAGAATGACAAAATCAGGGGTTAGGATGTTAGAAACTGGTTTTTTCCCCCCTTCTAAGGCTGTATCTTTGGATTGAACAGAAAAATGAAAAGAGAGGAGTGGAGAAGAAAGGGGGATACGTTTTACAGGAGAGCTTGTGAGCCTCTTAGCCACTGTAGGGTGTGGAGCCACCACCTTTTTCACTTCTTTTGTCTCCTTTAGCACCTTAGACCTAAACCTGTAATGGGATGGGGCTTGTTAAGCAGTCAACAGTTGAGCCTCCCTTTTGTCTCCGCTTTTTTCCTTAACCCTTTTCTCCTCATTTTGCTCTCCGTTATAAATTTAGGCTAAGGAGGCCAATTTGAAGTTTTTTTTGTTTTTTGTTTTTTTTCATGGGAGCCATGTTGTATTACATAAGAAGGTGTTTCTTTCTGAGGGTTTGGAGTTTGAATTTGTCCAAATGCTTTAAAATACAGCCTAAGTGAGTCTGAAGGAATGGACAGGGTTGATCTTACGGTTGGACTGGAAAACATGCCACTCAAGGGCTAGTGCTACTTGGGTTCACAAACCACACCTTCTCTCAGAGTGTCCTGCCAAAATGAAAAGAGGGTTTCATGTACATCCATTGAGGGTCTCAGGGTACATTAAAGGTGTACTCACCTATTGGAAAAGACCGCTCAGCCCCTCAAGGGCCTTATGCAGGATGGCCAGTCCAGGTACTCTTACTGAGTGATCAGCCTAGGTACGAGGGAAGGCGGTAAACGAAGCTCTTCATCTGGTGCCAGCCTGGTAGGAAAGCTCATCATTCTTACGCTGTCTGAGATCACCTGATTTGGCAAGTCCAGAACAGGATGGCTGACTGACAGTCCACAGGAGAATGTAGAATGAGAAAGAGAGTGTATGAGTTACCTGAAACGAGCTTCCACTGTCAGCTGTCTCCCATGGAGAGGTGAAGGACTATGACCAGAAAAGAGAGGAGAGAGCCTTTCCTCGATCTGGGCAGGACAGCTATCTCCCTGTTCACTTTTTGGTCTTCAGGCAATTTCAGAGAGTGGCTCTGGCCAGTTACCCCCAACTGCCAAAGAGCTACTAGTGAATGGCCACTGAAAGACTGAAAAGAGAAAAGGATTCAGATCCCTCACCCAAACCAGGCAGCTGCGATCCGTTGCTTCCACATGGGCACCCTTCAGTCCCACCATTTAGTCCCAGAGTATAGCCCTGGACAGAAACCTGCGATTGTCTCTGTGCTTAGAAACTCTTCAATGAGGGTCCAAAATAGGGAAAGGGAAAGAGAAAGAGAAGGGAGGGTGTTTCCTGTGAGGGGAGAGAGTTCCTGTACAAGAGTCCCCTTACGGGCCACTAAAATATAAGGGAACGATGGTTGGCGGTGCATGGGGTAAAAGAATTTACCGAGACAGCGGCTGTAGCTGGAGCTAGGTTAGATTTATTAGAGAAAGGAGGAAAATATGTTGCCAGAAAGTCAGCGGACAAGTTAGCATGAGGGAAGCTAACTCAGGACACAAAGGCTGACTTGAGGATTTTATAGGATGGAACTTGGGCTGATTGATAACACCAAGTAGCAGGGCGCTTAACCTGCATTCTTCTGTCAGGGGTGTTTCATAAATTGAGGCAATTGATAGTAAGCAGGAAGGCTGTGAGTTATGTATGTTATCTGAGCAGGAGGGCCATATGTCTTGGACCATATGTCCTGGGCCATAAAGAAAAGCAGACCTGTAACTTAGCTGCTTTCTCTTGTTTAAATTTTCTGGACATGCACAAGGGCCTATGGATAGCTATCTCTTTGCTTTATCTCTTTTGCTTTCCCTGGTCCTTCCAGCCTGATTCCTTTTTGCTAATTAGGACTCCACAGATGGGATACAAGTATATACGTGGATTCATTTCTATTTTATTTTATTTAAAAAAAATTCTAAGGTTAGTCAAGTGAAGCAGTGGGAGTGGAACAGGCATTTATATTTCAAATATACTTTACACACATAGCCTGAAGCTAGTTGTATACAGTATTTTAATAGCTGCGCATGAAACAAAGCTTGCCTACATTGAACCATCAGAAAGCAGTGTCACTATCTTGGCCTCCCATGTGGACAATCTTTGATTGTTTAGAATCACCATCATCTCTGACTCTGAATTTATATGTTGCGGATAAGCAAGTATTTTCTTCTATTTATTTACCCATAAGCACTTAACATAATAAAATATGATGTTCCATTAATACAGTAAAATAATTGTGCATTCAGAGTGCGAGTATACAGTCACATGCCCCATAATGACATTTCAGTCAAAGGTGGGCCACAGATATGGTGGAGGTGTCATGAGAATATAATGGAGCTGAAAAATTCCTATCTCCTAGTGATGTTGTATATAAAGCATTACTCATGTGTTTGTGGTGATGTTGCTAAAAATGAAATCAGCCCGATTGTCCCACAGACCTATTGTGTGTGTGTGTGTGTGTATGTGTAAATATGTATATTGACCCTCCCTTGCCTTAAAACTTGAAACATAAGTGTGTCTTTATCTGAGTTCTTTACTCAGAAAACCAACCTTCATTCAAATAACTGAAACTCACCAGATCACTGCATCCATAGAATCCAGACTCCTCATTTGACATGATTGCTTCCTTAACCCCCCAGTTCTTGTTGCTTGCAGCTATATTTCTTCCCCAATATGTAAACCCCCAACTTTAGTTAGTTGGGAAGATTGATTTGAGGCTGATCTCCTGTCTCTCCAGCTGCTGTCAAACAAATACATAAAGCCTTCTTCCCTGACATTTGTCTCAGTGATTCACTTTCTGTGTGGTGAACAACAGGATCCAGATTGAACCTCTGGTGTCTTGGTAACAAAAACAACCTTCTGTGCTGCCAGTTGTGTAAAAGTATAGCACATACAATTATGTACAGTATATAATACTTGATAATAGTAGCAAACTATATTACTGGTTTACGTATTTACAATACTATATTTTTATATTAGAAGGAGCTCCTTATTTTTTAAAAAAATTTTACTGTAAAACAGGCTTAGGTGCTTTTAGGAGGTATCCAGAGAAGTTATTTATTTATTTATTTATTTATTTTTATTTATTTTTTTTTGAGAGGGAGTTTCACTCTTGTCGCCCAGACTGGAGTGGGGCCATCTCAGCTCACTGCAACACCCGCCTCCTGGCCTCAAGCAATTCTCCTGCCACAGCCTCCCGAGTAGCTGGGATTACAGGCGCCCGCCACTACACCTGGCTAATTTTTGTGTTTTTAGTAGAGACAGGGTTTCACCATGTTGGCCAGGCTGGTCTCTTAACTCTTGACCTCATCATTGCCTGCCTCAGCCTCCCAAAGTGCTGGGATTACAGGCGTGAGCCACCACTCCCGGCCCCAGAGAAGTTATTTTTATCATAGGAGAGGACAGTTCCATGCCTGTTGTTGCCCCTGAAGACCTTCTAGTGTAATAAGATGTGGAGGTAGATGACGGTGATATTGATGATTCTCACTCTGTGAAGGCCTAAGAAATTCTGTGTTTGTATCTTAGTTTTTAAGCAAAAGTTTGAAAAGTAAAAACTTTAAAATTTAAAATCGATAAAAGCTCAAAAATAAGAATATAAATAAAGAAAATATTTTGTACGGGTGTGCAATGTGCAATGTGCAGTGTTACTAAAAAAGTAAAAACTTTAAAAATCAAAAAGTTTATAAAGTTGAAAAGTTAAACTGAGATGTGTTTTAATACTTGAATACAGGTAAACAATTTTTATAAGTTTATTGTTTACGTGTACAGCATTGATAAAGTCTACAATAGTGTACAGTAATATCCTGGCTTTCACAGTCACTCACTGCTCACCCACTGACTCACCTAGGGTAACTTGAAGTCCTGCAAGCTCCATTCATGATAGCTGTCTTAGACAGACATCGTATTTTTTATATTTTGTATCATTTTACTGTATCTTTTTAAAGTTGAGGTGTGTCTACATATACAAGTACTATAATAACATGCTATATTGGTTTGTAGCCTAGGACAATAGGCTATATTCTCCAGGTTCTGTAAGTACACTAGGATATTCCTAAATGACAAAATCACCTAACAGCCCATTTTTCAGAACATATCCTGATCATTAAGTGACACATGACTGTGCCTGTATGTTCCCGGTTGAGGGTGTCTAGGTTCTTGGTGTTTTGAACAAAGACTCGAACAAAAGTTTTGCACAAATAAAGCAAGGAAAGAATGAAGAAAAAAGCAGAGATTTATCGAAAATGAAAGCATGTTTCAAGGTGGGAGCGGGCCCAAGCAAGCAGCTCAAGGACCTTGGTTACATAATTTTCTGGGGTTTTTAATACCCTGTAGAGGTTTCCCATTGGTTACGTGGTATGCGCCCTATGTAAATGAAGAGGATGGAGTTACAAAGCCATTTACATTCCTGTCATTGCTCAGGTGTTTCCGTTTGATTTAGTTCTAGGAAGTCCTTAGGTTCCCTGCCTCCAGGCCCTGTTCTCCTGTCTCATGTCCCCCCTGAAAGATGTGGTCCTCATAAATCTTTATGGAGGCAGAGGGACCAGTGCTTTAATCTGTAACTGCTTCATGCTGGCTTGGAGCGTAATCTCTGTCTATTGGGGATCACAGAACAGTGAAATTGGGTTGAATAGATGGAGAATTGTCTACAGTGGAATCAAGTGGAATAGAAGGAGAGTTGTCTACAGTGGGATTGATTGGAAGAGATGGAGAGTTACCCACAGTGGAATCAGGTGGCACAGATGGAGAGTTGTCTACAGTGGAATCAGGTGGGACAGACGGAGAGTTGTCTACAATGGAATCAGGTGGAATAGAGGGAGAGTTGCCATTGTGGTCTGGAAAAGGAAAAAGGACTTTGAAAAGTGGAGCTTTTATCAGGTGACCCAAATTTTACCTGTGGTGTCCCCCTCAAAAAATGCTGGGCCCTGACTGGGGTCCCCAGTGGTGTACCCCTTCTGGGCTTCATCTTAGTCTGTCAGACATCTCTGACCTGAGATGGGTGACAGCACCGCTTTGGAATGGTTCCTTCCACCACTGATGGCCTCCTATTAGCTTTCCCTCTTCTTTCTGGATGAAGGCCTCAACTTGTAGAATTAATTTTCAGTCAAATCTTTGGATTTCTTTTTATCCCGCTTAATTATTTAACTCACTAAATTTAGGCACAATTACATTGTACATAAATTCCCTTTTATGAATCACTCCAATGACTCTCACAGACCACCTGCAACATGCCCAAAGCCTCTCACTTGTCTTTAGCAGACTGAGTAGGGGAAAGGAAGAATTTGGCATATGGAAAGAAGGTTTAAGAAAGATAAGAAATAAAGATAGGTGAAACATGTGTGAGCTCACCCTGGACAAGCTGCCACTGCCAATTGCATCACATGTAGGGATCAGAAATTACAACCATAAAAGGATAGAAAAGAGTCCCCATTCTGGGGAGGTAGCCATCCCTGTTCGTTCTGTGGCCTCAGGCAATGCCGGAGAGTGGCCCCAGCCAGTTGCCCTCACTTACAAAGGAGCTACTAAGAAATGGCCACTGAAAAACTGAGAAAGGAAGAAAGGAAAAGAACTCAGTAAAAGGAAAAAAGGAATAGGACTAGGAACTAAAGGTTCCCTGCCTCCAGGTTCTGTTCTCCTACCTCATGTACCGCCAATAACGAACAGTGGCATGGTTTCACTTTCTTTCTATTATGTTGTGTTTTGATTTGAAGCTCACTGTATACTATATGTTATTTTTATGGGCCAGAAGAAACATCAGAAGCAGTTCAGGGACCAGGAAGTGCATCCTGTATAGATGAGGCGTTCTGCTGGATGGTATTTTAAGTGTTAACTTTTTTTTTTAAATTAGGGATGCACATGTATATATATATGTACATGTGTAGTGAGTTCAAAATCGGTAATTAATATCCGTATGGGGAAGAACTTTACCAATTAAAATGCAGTGCTTATGTATAAAACCTTTGACTTTAAGACTCAGAATCTCCACTTATTACTTGTTTCATAAGTCAGTCCCTCATTCCCCACTTCCCTCAATGAGGTTATTTCTTACCGTTGTTATATATTTGTATATATTTTTGTCACATTTCCTCCTGGAATCCCCTTACCTACTGAATAAGGTTTTTAATTTGCATACTTTTATGCTCACTCTTAGTAATAATATGAGGTAAGGTTTGAGACTCAGTGTCATGTGTCCACATTTACACTATCATACAGAATAATTTTGCTGCCCAAAAGAAATCCTATACATACACTGGCCTTTCCTTTTCTCCAAATTCCTTAATAACCACTAAACTTGACTGTCTCTATGTGATTGCCCTTTCCAGAGTACCAATGTTAGCAGAATTACATAGTACTTTGCCTTTTCCAACTTCCTTTTTTCACTTATCAATATACGTTGTAAGTTTGTAAAGTACGTCCCACAGTTGTTTTGATTTGCATTTTTCTCACGACACAAGACATTGAACATTTTTTGATGTGCTTATTGTACATGACTATCACTTCCTTGGAGAAATCACTATTTGAATACTTTACCATTTTTTATTGGGATATTTCCTTTTGACTTTTGATTTTTGAGTTATAAGGTGCTTCCGTGACTTGAAAAGATTTTCTTCGATATTGTGGGAGTCTTTTTACTTAATGGTATACTTTGAGTTGTAAAAGTGTTTAATTCTGAGAAATTTTAATATATCTATTTTTTCATCCGTTTTTTATGCTTGTGCATTCATGGCATAGAAATCATTGTTTAACCTGAAGCTGTAAGTATATATTCCTATCTGATTTTCTATGGATTAAGCTTATTTATTATGTTTAGGTATATCGTAATTTGAGTACTCTCTCTTTCTTCTCTCTCTCTCTCTCTCTCTATATATATATATATGTATGAATAATATTAGGGGAAGGGAAGTGCTGGGAAGAGAATGGTATGGTCCCTTTAAATGATACAGAAATGGTGGGAGGGCATGGTTTCTGGTCAGGGCTCCACCCCTGTGCCTGTGCCCATGAACCTAGGTTAGAACAGGCATTTTTGTTTTCCTGCCCAAATGTTGCATTTCCCAAGACCACCCTGGCCTGCCAAACCCCCATCCTGTACTATAAAACTCTGAGACCCTAGCAGGCAGAGACACAGGCAGCTAGTCAGCCCAGGAACACACGGGTGGCTGGATGTCAAGAGTAATGCACCAACAGGCACCAGCATACCGGCCAGCCACAGACCAGCAGAATGGCACAAAGTTTGGCTGGGGCAGTCAGAGGAGAGCCCGGGCTGCCAGGCAACCCAACTCCAAGGGAAAATCATCTACCTTCTGGCTCCCCCATCTGCTGAGAGCTTCTTCCACTCAATAAAATTGTGCACTCATTCTCCAGGCCTATGTGTGATCGGATTCTTCCGGTACACCAAGGCAAGAACCTCGGGATGCAGAAAGCCCTCTGTCCTAGTCATAAGGTGAGGGTCTAATTGAGCTAAATAATACAAGCCACCTATGGATGTCCAAACTAAAAGAGAACCCTGTAACACTCGTCCACTGGGGCTTCAGCTTTAAACAGTCATCCCTAGACACCGCTGTGGGGTTGGAGCCTCACAACCTGCCTGTATGCTCCCCTAGACGTTTGAGCAGGGGGTACTAAAGAAGTGAGCTATACCCACATCGCAGACCCTGTGAGGGGGACAAGGGAACTTTGCCTGTTTTGTATATGTGAGTAATCAAAGTTTAGTTCAACTCATACATAGATATCCCCTTAACCCAGCAACACTTGATCAAAAAGTTTGTATGTTGAATTCACTTGACATTCTTATAAAATCATGAGATCATAAAGGTAAGAGTTAATTTTTAGACATTCAGTTTTATCCCATCAAGCTATATACCTATTTTTTATTTTTACTTGATTTTTTCTTAAGTCTTTTTGTTTGTTTGTTTTAGACATTTGTTTCCTGCATATACCTATTCTTGAGCAAGATTTGTAGTACTAGTATATTTGTTTTCTATTCATTCTATTAATGTATTGCATGGCACTCATGGTTTTTGTGTATTGAACCAAATTTGCATTTCTGAGAAAAATACCTTTGGTCATAATGGTATAATAATGACCAAATGTGTAAATGACCAAATTTACACATTTCTAATTTGTTCTGCTAGTGTTTCTTGGGGATTTTTTCCTGAGTTTTTATGGCATATTAGTCTTCATTCTTCCTTTTTGAAATGCCCTTACCTTGTTTTGTTACCAGTATAAACTAACTCATAGTAACTGTTGTAGAGTGATCTCTTCTCCACTGTTAGTATTATTGCTGTTGTGATTGTTTTGTTTTTTGGAACAATTTGTGATACATTGATGTTAATTGTTTATGATTTAGAATAATTTATCAGTGAAGTCATCCCAGTGCCGGGGAGAGATGTGAATCCTAACGACAATCACGTGACTTTGAAAGTGGTTTCTTCCCCCCCGATCCTTCAGTTGAGACCTCGGCCTTGGTATTTACAGTTGAATTCTTGACCCAGAGAAACTGTGAGTAATGTGTGTGTGTGGATCCGTATGTTAATTTGTTACGCAGAAGCTGGTAAGTATTAATCTGGCAATAAATGTAATTTGGTATCCTGGATTACATTTTGGTACAGAAAAAAAGGTCATTATTAGGAAACCTAGTAAAATATGATGAATAACTCTCCTTCAGTTAATAATATTGTAACATGGTCCATTTCCTAGTTTTCATGAATAGACTACAGTTATAGAAATGTTAACATTCTAGTTGGATGAAGGATTTATGAAACTCATGTGAATGTGTGTACATCATTCTGTAAATCTAAAATTATTTCAAAATTTAAAAATGTTTTTCATAGTATTGCTTTGTTACAAGAAGAAAGCAAAACAAGCTGGGTGCGGTGGCTCAGGCCTGTAATCCCAGCACTTTGGGAGGCCGAGGCGGGTGGATCATGAGGTCAGGAGATCGAGACCATCCTGGCTAACACGGTGAAACCCCGTCTCTACTAAAAATACAAAAAATTAGCCGGGCGAGGTGGCAGCACCTGTAGTCCCAGCTACTCGGGAGGCTGAGGCAGGAGAATGGCGGGAACCTGGGAGGCGGAGCTTGCAGTGAGCACAGATCACGCCACTGTACTCCAGCCTGGGCGACAGAGTGAGACTCCGCCTCAAAAAAAAAATTAAAAAAGAAGAAAGCAAAACAATGGAGGACATAAACAGAACGCCTCATCCTCAGGAGATGAATGGATATGTAGGGAGAGAATAGCAAAACAGCTTTCCTTATCTAGCCAACATTCCATACACGCATGTGCCTACTTCAGTACAGCACCAACAGTCTCCAAAGAGTCTCTCATTCATTTCTATATTCACCGTCATATTCTTCACTGCCCAGTAAGGAGTTTTAGTTGCAGTAAGCACTGCTTCACAGATCGGTGCCTGTGCTTCATATATCCCCACAATCTCCGTTTTCACATATTGTTCAGAAATGTGTCTACAGAATTTCACTAAAGCCTTTTTGGAAGACATAACTTCTGGACATTTGGTGTCAAAATTGAGAAAGTCTGGTGTCACAGAATTGCAATCTTACTTCAGCACTCAGAAGAGCGTTTCTTTGGGACAAGGATTCCTTCTTCAAGTGATCAAAAAAGAACTTTACCTTCAAGTTTTTTGGGGGAAAAAATAACCCTTCCATAATTTCTTTTCATTCTGAAGTCTCCATGATGAATTCTTTAGAACCATTTATTCTGTTGACACTTACACTGTAGAATTATATTACCCATTGCTAACATGAAAAAAAAAATTCACAGAATAGGTAAGGCCACTCAGGTACAACATAAAAGCTTACAACTATGGTGATTTAGGTTCGTCCTTGCTTTCAAAGACCTCGACATATATCTCTACCAGGTGTTCTGCAAGTAAGGCTAGTGAGTGATATACATATATTGTGCATAGGTGGAGAAAGTGCCATATGAACAGAAAAAAGAACAGACAGGTTACAACATATCCCGTCTTCACCATGCAGTGATCCAAAAGATGAACACAGGATGATGACTGATAACTCCATATATGTGCCACGTTACAACAGAGATGTCAACCACTCATTCCTCACATGATGCCCTGTCACAGACCGCAGCACTCTGTTGGGTGGCAGCAGCATTGTGTCCAGAAACCATGTTTGCAAAGACTACAAAGCCTACAAACCATACTGCATACTCTACTCCTAGTATCCACAAAGTATCTTGTTTTGTGTTTAATATCATGGGATGTATTCTCCATACCACATAGTTTCACATAGTTTCAGTGAGAAAATCAGTGTTTGTGACCTGGAGTGAGAGATAAAGCTGACCTGGACCACAAACCTCATCTGTAAATCAGGATAACAGTTATTTAGGTGCAGTTATGTGAGCATTTGTTATTGAAGAAAGATTGTAACTTCATATTCATACTTCACTTATTAAGACACAACATCCTCATCTAAATTCCACATCTTAACATATCAGGAGTTATTCCATTTATTTATTTTTAACTGGATATTGTGTAAGAGGTACCTGACAAGTTAAATCCCTCGTTCCTCTTCAATTGCATGCATGTATTCTAATGTATCATGATGTAGAGTGTAAATACAGTGACTCATCTGAATCTAGGATGAGAAAAAACACAACAACAGGCAGTCCATAAGTGAGACACTAGTAGATCTAGACAGAGGGGATCCATTTAAATGCGACAAATCAGGATCAGTGCAATTATAATGATCAGGATTTTAAAAAGGCAGTAAACAAAACTGTACTAATATGATGCCACACGCACAATGAAGCAAAGCACCAGACTCCCCAGAAAGAAGAAGGTATGATTTTCCACAGTGTATTAAATTTACCACCAGATTTACTAGTAGCTTGCCTTTTCAAGAAGCTGTCATGGCAGGCAAACCGGAGTCTCAGACCGCATCATGAAGTAAGTACCCAAAACTCTACCCTGATCAGAAGTTAGTGTTCAGGGGATGAATAGTAGCTTGCCTTTTCAAGAAGCTGTCATGGCAGGCAAACCGGAGTCTCAGACCGCATCATGAAGTAAGTACCCAAAACTCTACCCTGATCAGAAGTTAGTGTTCAGGGGATGAATAGTAGCTTGCCTTTTCAAGAAGCTGTCATGGCAGGCAAACCGGAGTCTCAGACCGCATCATGAAGTAAGTACCCAAAACTCTACCCTGATCAGAAGTTAGTGTTCAGGGGATGAATGGCCTGTATATTTGAGATGTTAACTGCATGTTCACGTAATTCATAATTCCTGGAGTGTAAACTTTCAGTCAGTATCCTACATTATAAACTCTAAGGGTTTCTTTTTCACTTAATCCTAAACTGTATGTTTCCTTTTTAGTCAATCAATTCATGAGGGAACACCAAAAGTTATTCCTATATTCAGTAGCCCCAAAGTGGAGTTAATCAGAGTAACAAGGGGGCAGAACAAAACATTTTATAAAGACCACAGATCTCCTAGTTCTGCAGTGACTGATCATAAGGTAATTTATGTAATTACCTGCTATGTGATTAAAGGATCAGCATGAGGAAGAAGAAAGAAGCATGTTAAAGATAGAAGTATTGCATTTATAATGCAGATTGTAACAAACAAAACATTGCTCATATTTCTAGAATAAGGACAGAAATTTGAAATATACAGCTTTTCCCAAGTCTTTAAAAAACTATCGCTCCAGTTATTTTCAAATAACTATTCAAAATTTATATTTGTTTCTCAATGAATTTCATGAACCATGGTTTATAAAACAACTTCTCCATACAGAAAATAGGAATTCCAATACTTCAGTAAAATAATCTGGTTTTTGTGTTTTGTTTTGGTTTTTCTTTGAGACGGAGTCTTGCTCTGTCGCCCAGGCTGGAGTGCAGTGGCGCGATGTCGGCTCACTGCAAGCTCCTCCTCCCGGGTTCATGCCATTCTTCTGCCTCAGCCTCCCAAGTAGCTGGGACTACAGGCACCCGCCACCACGCCCAGCTAATTTTTTCTTTGTATTTTTAATAGAGACAGGGTTTCACCGTGTTAGCCAGGATGGTCTCGATCTCCTGACCTCGTGATCCGCCCGTCTCGGCCTCCCAAAGTGCTGGGATTACAGGCGTGAGTCACTGCACCTGGCCAAGAATTTGATATTTTTAATAGCTAGGAAGAATATAAATGGAGGTGGTTAATTTTTGTGAAAATGCTTTGATACATATTTTCTCAATAATAGACTAGAATACAGCAGATGTGCCACCCTAACTTAACAATGATTAATGGGCAGTCACAGAGAAAAAATGGTATGTTCCACTCATCCTAGAGTACACATTTTTACATCTTTCAAATAGAGATGCAGCATTTTACATTTGATAGTGTTAGGACACTATTGGCCAGAAGGCATTTATAATGTAACTGTCCTCACGTACACATACATGAATACCTGGCCTAAGGATCTTCCATTGATACCTTTGGATAATACCATCAAAAAACTTGCAGAGGAGGTGTAATAAGTTTGGAAAGATAATCTCACAAAGAGTAGTCCAGGACTCCCACAAGAAACACAGTGGCTGGGGACAGTGGCTCACGCCTATAATCCCAGCACTTTGGGAGGCCAAGGAGTGCAGATGACTTGAGGCCAGGAGTTCGAGACCAGCCTGGCCAACATAACGAAACCCCTGTCTCTAGTAAAAATACAAAAAAAGTAATTAGCCAGGCATGGTGTGATGCGTCTGTAATGCCAGCTACTCAGGAGGCTGAGGCAAGAGAATCCCTTGAACCCAGGAGTTGGAGACTGCAGTCAGCCAATACATGACACTATACTCCAGCCTGGACAATAGAGCAAGACACCATCTAAAAAAGAAAGAAAGAGAGAGAGAAAGAGAAATGCAGCATCACCAGATCACCAGTCCTTCTGATTACCACAGATGATGATGAATTAATCATGAGTTAGTGAAGTAAAAATGATTTCGAAGACTTTGCTCTGAATTGAATAAATTTTAGGCATACCTTTGCTTCTATGTTCTGATTATAGGAGTGATAAATGACAAATATCTACATGAATGTAAGTTCAAAAGAGGTTTTTCCAATAATTACAAAGTAAAATCTTGAAGTGATTCTGACATCATGATTTCTTTTTTTTTTTTTTTTTTTTTTTTGAGACGGAGTCTCGCTCTGTCGCCCGGGCTGGAGTGCAGTGGCCGGATCTCAGCTCACTGCAAGCTCCGCCTCCCGGGTTTACGCCATTCTCCTGCCTCAGCCTCCTGAGTAGCTGGGACTACAGGCGCCCGCCACCTCACCCGGCTAGTTTTTTGTATTTTTTTTAGTAGAGACGGGGTTTCACCATGTTAGCCAGGATGGTCTCGATCTTCTGACCTCGTGATCCGCCCGTCTCGGCCTCCCAAAGTGCTGGGATTACAGGCTTGAGCCACCGCGCCCGGCCATGAGCCCACATTTTTACATCTTTCAAATAGAATCCATGAAGGACCTGATAACTCCGAAAACACACTTGGCCAGACAGCGGTCAAATTGTGATTTCCCTTATTGGTGCACACATGAACTTGTTGTAAAAACCTTCCATAGTCACCTTCCAGTGATAATGTCAGCATCAAAACTTGCAAAGGGGCCATGAGCAGGTTGAAAAACTAATCTCACAAGAGTAGTACAGGAGACTCCTAAGAAATGCATGTCAACAAAGCTTCTGATTAGCAGAGATGTTGATAAATGTAAGGAAAATCCTGGATAATATGTATTGACAGGTGATTCAGAGAGTTTGATCTGAATGAGATAAATTTCAGGATACTTATGTTAGTGTATTTTGCTTGTACTTCCCATGTCCTATAAATCATATGTGTAATATGCAACAATTATCTACATAGAATCGTAGGTCACGTAGTGAGTGTAGAGACACTCCAGCCTGGGTGACAGAGTGAGACCCTGTCTTAAAAAACAAACAAAAACACATTTGTTTAAAAGAAGAGTGTTAACATTTGCAGAATAGTTACAAATGTGTAGACAAGTTTCCATGAACTCCACTCACAGTGCCTCTTATTACTTATCTGGTACATTAATGTGGGACATTTGTCAAAACTAACCAACTGGTATCATGTATTATCGTAAAGTACTATACACACTTTATTCAGATTTCTTAGTTTTCACCTAATGTTAAGTTTGTGTTTTAGGATCTCATCCAGGATAGATATCATGTCTTTAAGTTTCTCAGTTTCCTTGTTTTTGGTGCCATTGACATTTCTAATGTGGGATTTCTCTGATGTTTCTCTCATAATGAGACTGATCCCCAGCCAATGGTGTGTAAGCGTTCCCTTTTCACCTCATCCACACCAGTAGCTACCATTTATTGACTTTTTAATAAGGGCCATTCTGAATAGGGTAGGGTGGTATCTCATTGTGGCTTTCATTTGCATCCCAGATGCTGATTCATGTTTAACATGTTTTCCTGCGTTGGCCATTTGTGTATCTTTTGAGAACTATCTGTTCATGTCATTGTCTCACTTTTTAGTGGGATTATTCATTTTTTTCTTACTGATCTGTATTTCTTGTAGTTTCTTGATTAGTTCCTTGTTGGATGTATAGTTTTCAAATATTTTCACCCATTGTGTAAGTTGTCTGTTTTACTCTGTTGTTTATTTGTTTTGCTGTGCAGAAACCTTTTAGTTTAATTCCTTTCCATTTTTTTTTTTTTTTAAGTTGCTGTTGCTTTGGGGGTTTTAGTCAAACATTCTTTGCCCAGGTCAATGTCCAGAATATTTTTTTTTTCTAGTTTTTCTTCTAGAATCTTTCTGGTTTCACATCTCACATTTAAGTCTTTAATCCATCTTGAGTTAATTTTTATATGTGGTGACAGGTAAGGATCCAATTTCATTCTTCTGCGTGTGGCTATCTTATTTTCCCAGCACCTTTTATTGAATAGGGTGTGCATTCCTCAGTGTATGTTTTTGTCTGCTCTGTTGAGTATCAGTTGATTGTTAAGGCTTCATTTCTGGGTTCTGGGTTCTGTTCCATTGGTCTATATGTTTACATTTATACCAGTGCCATGTTAGTGTGCCAGCAGATGTTGTAATGGACTGTGTTTCTTGACCTCGGGGAAGGGTGCAGTGCTTGCAGGAGAGAGCCAGCTGCAGTCATGGTGGTGGGATTTAAAATGCTTAGCCTTTGTTACCCAGGGGAAGTACTTGCGATGATGGGCAAAGTACTCAGGTGATGATGGGCAGAGACATGGAACTCTTAAAAGTCCCCATTCCTGTTATGTTACTGGGGCAGGTAGAGGGGAAAAGCTGGGTGGGGAGTCAGGAAAGTCCACACTCTGATTTTCCGAGTGTGGGCGCAAGCAGCAACCCGATGGGGATTGGTGGATACTTTCCTGGCCACTGGGGTAGGATAACGTTCCAGGGAGAAGGAGAATACCCTCTGCTTCAGGAGAATCTGTACATACAGGAAAGGGTAGCAAATGGCAGGTCAGTTCCACCACCTTGACACGGCAGGTCTCACACATGCAGACTTCTGCTGGCAAAAAACCATAACAGCCAGCTAGTTCCAGGCTGTCCAGGCTCAGAAGACAAACCACAAGACTTCCCACTGGAGACTGAAACTGAAACAGTCGCTCTGAGGCCACACCCCTTGATTTGGCATGTGAAGCAGGAGTACCTAGCTCCCATGGTCCTGGCAAAAGAATGCTTCTGCTTAAATTCTGGTCGTAGGGGGTTCATCGTCTGATCAGTTTTGGATTGTGCATGTCAGTTGGGAGCTTCTTTCAATGTGTGACCTCTGCCTGGGTTACCTGGATGATTTCCATAAGGTTCCCCTATGAATTAGTATCAGGATTATCTTCTGTCCCTGCTGTGGTCTGGGAGTGGATGTGCAGTACATCCAGGTACCACTCTTTTCATGCTCCCCACCTCTCTAAGTCAGCTCCAGCGCTGGGTGGGGTTAAGGCACTTCCCCATGGACTGGAGTGCCTGGCTCCCCAGTGGGAGTGTGTATCATGGAGACAGTCCCCACCTTTTGCACTCTGAGGACTCAGTTCCCCATCTGACACATGGTGCAAGTTGCTGCCTGCTGCTCCTTTCAAATTATCCAAAGTTTCTTTCACGTTTTCTGTTCAGTTTCTGTGTTTGTTGGATACAAATTTACAGTGTAAATCTCTACACACAATTTTGCTGTTTAGAAGGAGGGAGGTGTCCTGACAAAGCCTCCAATCTGGCATCTTGAAACAAGCAACCCAAAAGACATGTTCCACTTTATGGGTAGAACGTCTACCAAAGTTATTTGGAACTTTCACCGTGAACATTGAACGTGTGTCTATTCTCCTTTAATAATTAATATATTTTTATTCAGTCACTTTTTATGTCAGAACCCAGACATAGGTGTTTATTTTACCCTTTACTTTTATTACTTCATTTGTTTGATTGTTTAAATTGTCGCAGTGTTGGCTATTGGATCGTCTGTCAATTTTTTTTTTTTTTTTTTTATTATTTTACTTTAAGTTCTAGGGTACATGTGCATAACGTGCAGGTTTGTTACATATGTATACTTGTGCCATGTTGGTGTGCTGCACCCATCAACTCGTCAGCACCCATCAATTCATCCCTCCCCCCGCCCCATGATAGGCCACGGTGTGTGATGTTCCCCTTCCCGAGTCCAATTTTGAAACACCACCATAATTAAGCTTTGATGTTGTTATGTGGTCATTTAGTTGTTTGCATTGTTGTTTGACATTTTATTTTTTTCTGGCTTTACTAGGTGCTCAGGCTAATTGTGCTGATTCCCTCGGAAGCCTAGTATTAAGCATTTTTTTTTCATAGTTCCCTGGTTCTTTTTATTGGAAAGTTGAATTACAAATGGAGACCTGTGCCTGGACATGTTCATCATCCTGTAGAACCTATATTCATGATCTTGCCTGCTGACAGAGCAAATAAATCTATGTATACTGATTCGTATATATACATATGTGTATATGTATGCATGCACAGATACATGTGAGTTTAGATATATGCACACATACATACACATATGTATAAATATTTTACCATGGATCTGTATGTATCTTAAGTAAGTTAAACATGAATTTCTTATAATGCTCCATCACTGCATGATTTAATCCAGTACCACATGAATCAGTGCACCTATTCCTGCTAACTTGTATGTAGCCTACCACTCTAACAGTGATAAGGATGGTTCTGTTATTTAATCACATAATCCAAAAGACATGTATAGTGGTTTCAGAATTGGAAATGCATACTTGACTAACTAAAGTACTTATGGATCAGTCTTTACCCTTTAGTCTCAGAATATTCACTTGTTTGCTGAGTTACTTGGGTCAGCTGCTTTTCCCCCACTCCCTTCAGTGAGGTTATTTCGCTGATAGTGTTATGCAGTTACATTATGTGCATAGCCCCATGCTATCTCCTACCTACTGTATAAGATTTTTAATTTGCTTGTTTGTATTATAAAGTTATTTAGGATTTGTAAAATGTCATGTATTTATCATTACATACTATAATAATTTCACTTCCCAGAGGAAATCTGCGGTGCCTTACCATTTTGACCAGCCTCTCTTCCAAGCCCCTGGTAAATACCAAACATGTCATTGTCTCTATGCACTTTCACTTTCCAGAGTGTCACATAACTAGAATCACACATGTATTTTGCCTTTTAAAATTTGCTTTGTTTTTTTGCAATATGCCCTTTAGATTTGTGAAGTGTATTTCATGGTTGTTGAGATTTGTATTTTCCTAATGCCAAAAGACTTAGGCCTCACATCATGTGGTAACTACATGACTATAGTATCTTTGGAGATATAGCTATTAAAATAATTTACCAATCTGATTGTGGTATTTGTTTATATTTTAGTTGTAAAATATTTTTGTATGCTGTAAATAATAGACCCTTTTCTGCTGTGTGATTGCAAAGATTTTCTTCTACACTTTGTGTTATCTTTTTGCTTTTAATGAGATACTCTGATTTCCAAAAGATTTTAATTCTGTAAAGTTCAATGTATTTCATGTTTTTTACTTAACTTTTCTTGGACTTTAGCTGTCATACTGTAGAAATCACAAATTATTGTTTAACCTAAGACACAAACATGTATTCCCATATTGTCTTCTGTGGGTGTGGTATACTTAGCTCCAAATTTGGATATATGATCATTTTGATCCAGTTATGTATGTGATGTGAAAGAGAAGTTCAGTTTGCTTTTGGATACTCAATTGTCCTATCAGTATTTGATGGAAACCTATTTTCCATACTGAATTTACTTAGCAACTTTGTAAAATCATTTGACCATAAAGGAAAAGGGTAATTTTTGGAATTCAATTCTATTATATTCCTTTTATCTGTAAGTCTGTGTTTATACTAGTACCACAAATCTTGATTATGATTGCTTTGTAGTAACTTTTGAAATTTGAATGCGGCCGGGCGCGGTGGCTCAAGCCTGTAATCGCAGCACTTTGGGAGGCCGAGACGGGCGGATCACGAGGTCAGGAGATCGAGACCATCCTGGCTAATGCGGTGAAACCCCGCCTCTACTAAAAATACGAAGAAAAACTAGCCGGGCGAGGTGGCAGGCGCCTGTTGTCCCAGCTACACGGGAGGCTGAGGCAGGAGAATGGCGTGAACCCGGGAGGCGGAGCTTGCAGTGAGCTGAGATCCGGTCACTGCACTCCAGCCTGGGCGACAGAGCGAGACTCTGTCTCAAAAAAAAAAAAAAAAAAAAAAAAGAAATTTGAATGCGTGAGTCTACTTTGTGAACTCTGCTTTGCATTTGAAAAGTTTCTGGCTGTATTGCATTATACACGAATTTTAGAAGCAGCTTGTCAAGTTAGAATAAGACGTTGCATTGCATCTATATGTGAATTTGAAAAATACTGCCACTTAGCAATATTAAATCTTGTGTTCATTTTTATTAACTATTTACCCTGTTTACATACTCCTGTACAATGTTGAAAAAAGTGTCAAGCGTGGTCCTGGTCTTGTTTCTAATCTTGTGGAAAAAACTTGAGCCTTTCAGATAAATTGTGATGATATGTGAAGTTTTCATGAATGCCCTTTAAGGTAAAGAAAGTTTTTTCATAGGCTTAATTTGCTTCTTTTGTTATCACAAATTGATTTTGAATTTTTCAAGTGAATATTCTGCATATTTTGAGATGATCATATGGCTTTTGTATTTGATTTTATTGATAAAGGACATTACACTAATTATTTCATATGTTGAACCAAATTTGCATTTCTGAGCCAAATATCCTGAGTGATGGTATGTAATGCTTTTTACATTTGCTGACTTGTTTTGCTGGCACTTCCTAAGAATATTTACTTCAATAGTTACAAAACATATTGATCTTAATTTATCTACCTTGCAATGTCTTCCTTTAGTTATAGCATCATGTAAATTCACTAATAGTATACATTGGAAAGTGATCTCTTCTCCACTTTTGTCATTTTTGTGTAAGTTTTTAGTTGTTTAAGTCTTAAGAATTTGTGGTAGATTGTTATTAATTATTTTCAGAATTGAATAGTTCACCAGTGAAGTCATTTCAACCAGTACAGGGCCTTGACTCCTAACAACAATCATATGAGCTTGGAAGGGGATCCTTCCCCAGCTGAACCTTCACTTGAGACCTCATCCTTGGCCATGATCTACATCTGGATTCATGATCCAGAGAAACTGTCATGTGTGCATGAGGTTTTGAGCCATCTAGTATGTTATAATTTATGCAGAAATAAATAACCCAGCCTGCATGGATGCTGGCGTGAATGCTGTCTCCCATTCTTACCAGTGGATGTGGTGAATGGCTTCATGAAACTGAGCTCATTTGTTCTTGACTCTCAGTTCCATCTTCTTAACTCAAAAACTTGGAGTATCTTCAATGCTGCTACACTACAGGACGGAAACTCTACCAAAGCAGTATCTTGAGACAATGGTAGGGCTCATGTCACTGTCTTGTCTGTCTCAGATATCACTGTCCTTCATTGTTTGATAAAATCTGTCTTACAAGCCTTTGTTTATTGCAGGATCTGGCCAGCAGCCTGCAGTGCAACGGGGCTCTCTCTTTGTTCCCAGGTGGATCGGCAGGTCAAGAAATAATGGACACACACAAGATACAGAGAAAGCTGGGTCCAGGGGGACCGCCTTCTGGTCCTGTGGTGCCAACAATGCACTGAATATGCCAGCATTTATTACTAAGTTTAGTGAGGGCAGGGGTATGTTAGTGAGGAATTTAGGATCATTTGATTATGAGATGAGATGGTCACATGGGGATGAAGTAATTCTTTAACATAACATCGGTATGCAGAAGTACAGTATACAGAGATAAGAGTTTACAACATAGTGTGTGCATCAGCAATTTCTAACAGAGCCTTAAAACAGAAACACAATCTATCCATAACCTATGATTAGCAAGATATTAATCAGCAGTAACAGTTGCAGCAAAAGCTGTTTGCTAAGAATCAATAGAAACAGGATGTGAAGAAAGATAACCAGTTAGACCAAAAATTATCAGAAGGGAGTATGCCTTAACCCTAAAGAGACCTAGAAGAGCCGTGGCAAGATAAGGGCATTTATAACCCTGTCTTAACCATATGGACAGGCACTCCCCATGCGTCCGTTTATAGACTCTCCACGAGGGTCACATTCCATTCCCAGAGCTATGAACATCTGCTTTTCTGGGATGGGAATCTTGGCGATATGAAACCTCCCTGACTGCACGTCCATTCATAGGCTCTCTGCAGAGGGGAAGCACATCAAGCATTGTTGGCTCATTCTGGCAGTCCAACCTGGCACTGTCTTTGCACAATCCTGCATGCAATTCTGTATGTACAAATTTGTATTTACAATCAGGAGCATTTCACTTTTATTCTGTAGCAATAGTTTCAGGGGGTCTCCGTACAATTGTTCCATGTATTTTGCCCCTTTTTTGTTTGTTTATACATGTGGTATAGCAGTCTAATCCTTACAGGGAGCAGTCTAATCCTCTAAAACTATTAGAATAGAGTTTTGCATTATCTAGAGTTGTGGATCATTGGGAAGCATCTTAGAACCTACCTGCCACATCAGGTTCTGTTCAATCTGCATCAGTTTCCCCATCATTATTTATTTTGTTGACATAAACCCTTGTGAAAAGAACTTACCAAGTATTTTTTAGGCTGTATCACACAATATGGATGTGTTATATTTTCTCAAAATTTGACAGATTACACATTTACTTATACACATATTTATCTAACTTTGAAAGCAAAAACCTGAACAGTATATTATTTAGAAATGCAAATATAGAAAATAGTAAAGAAGAATGAGAAAAATGACAAAAAGCGAAATCAATGTTACAGTAACATTCACCAGGGTAAAAGAGAGGATGGAACATATGTGATGCATAAGTGATATAGACAATATTTGGTTGTTAATCTTGACAGTGGATTAAGAAAAAGAAAATGTATTTTTTTCTGTTTTAGAATAGTTTTGAGTTTACAGAACTATTGGAAGTCACTACGGAGAGAGTATGTATATCTATCCAACACAGGGTTTTCTTTATTATTAACTTTCTATATTACTATGTGGGATATTTTTTCATAATTGTCACACCATTATTATACATTTTCATTCATTTGACAAGGGCATGCATTAATTGTATTTTTTGCCTTAATGTCAATTTTCTGTTCCAGGATTCCATCCAGGATACCACAACATATTTAGATCTTGTCTCCTTGTGCTCTTCTCCACTGTGCCAGGTTCTCAATTTTTCCTTTTTTTTTTTCCATGATACTTACACCTACCTTTAGAAGTTCTTTGACGTTTTACTGATTATTTGATTGGTGTGGGTTTAGGTGAGAAAGACCACAGAGGATATATACCATTCTGATGACATTATACCAGTTGTACATATTAATGAATCTATTTCCCCCTTTACATGTGCTTTTATTTTAAAGTCACTAAGTACAAAACATATTCAACAAGTGAGAAATTATGCTTTAAATTGTATTGGCAGAGCTTGTAGAAGTATCATTTGCATTTCTTTTCCATAGGCAATTTATCCTCCATTATTTATTATATATTTTTAAATCAATTGTTTATATGGGATATTATATAAAATTATAGATAAGTATTGTAAGCTATATTTACACTAATTTATTTACTTTGCTGCTCAAATTGTTTCAGGGTTTGTCATTGGAAGGTCTTTCTGTCGGCTCCTGTACCATTTGGAATTGTCAACATCATTGCTGTTTGATTTTGTTTGTTTTGTTGGTTGGTTGATTCTGTTGTTCATTAGCAAGATTTAACTTGCTAGCACTTTAAGGTGTTCCAGGCTTACTGTGTTGTTTCTCTGCGCATGCCAGGTATTGACTGTTTTTCAAGGAATCATAGTTTCTTGTTTTTGTGCATGGTATTAGAAAAAAAGATTTGGTCTATGTGTGTTCCCATTTCTACTAGGGATCTGTTGATTCTAGGCTGTCAGCTAACAAGGCAATGGAATATATGTATGTATACTATCACATACACATATATACACACGTGTACACAACTTATGTGTATCTACACACTCACACATATTTCTACATTTGATCTACATAATGTATATAAAGTGAAACATGAATTCCTACTAATGTCCTCAGTACCACATGATCTAATCCAGTACCCCATGAATCAATTTTTTCATTTCTACTACTTGTTGGTAATCTCCCACTTTGACAGTGGAGCAGTTCACCTCCTTTGTGTAATTATTGAATTCCAAAATACTTGCTGAGTGGTTTCCAAATTGGTAGTGGAAAATGTCTGCAGCAACTAAGCAAGATGCTCATGTGCAAATCACAAATGTTTTAGACTGCGAATCTCCCCTTACTTCCTAAGTTACTTTGGTCAGTCTCTTTCTCACCCACCCCCTTCATGAGTTTTTTTCATACATGTGTTACACACTTATGTTGTCTGCATTGCTCCCTGGGATTCCCCAATCTGCTAAGTAATGTTTTTAATTTGCATACATCTATGTTCACACTTTGTGATGCAAAATTCTTCAGGATTTGAAAAATGGTATCATTCACCCACCATTCCAGTACCATAGAAAATAATTTCACTGTAAAGAATATTTTTTACCTATTCAGCCTTTTTCTCTTCAGTCCCTGGTACCTACTAATCCTTTTACTGCCTCTATAATTACACCTTGTCACAATGTCATTTAAATTTAATTACCCACAGAATTCACTCTCCTCAAACTGGCTTCTTTTGCTTAAAGGCCAGGTGCGGTGGCTCACGCCTGTAATCCCAACACTTTGGGAGGCTGAGGCAGGCAAATCACGAGTTCAGGAGATCAAGACCATCCTGGCTAACACAGTGAAACCCTATCTCCCTTGAAAATAAAAAAAAGTTAGCCGGTCGTGGTGGCGGGCACCTGTAGTTTCAGCTACTTGGGAGGCTGAGGCAGGAGAATGGCGTGAACCTGGGAGGCGGAGCTTGCAGTGAGCCGAGATTGTGTCATGGCATTCCAGCCTGGGCAATAGAGCGAGACTCCGTCTCAGAATAATAATAATAATATAATATGTTTTTAAGTTTGTGAAGTGTCTCTTGGTTCAGATTTGCATGTTAGTTGAAAGGTCAGGTGTTGAGCAACTTTTCACGTGCCTTTTGGACATCTGTATAGTATCTTTGAAGGAAAAAGTGTATTCACAATATTTATACACTTTTATTTATGTATTTTAATTTTTGTAGAAATGGGGTCTTGCTCTTTCACCCAGGCTGTAGTGCACTGGGGTGATCACTGTAGCTCACTGTAGCCTCAAACTCCTGCACTCAAGCGATTCTCATACCTCACTGTCTTGAGTAGCTGAGACTACAAGTGCATGCTACCATACCCACTAATAAAAAAAAATGTGGGGACAGGGTCTCACTATGTGGCATAGACTGTGCTCAAATTCCTGGCCTCAATTGATTCTTCCACCTCGGCCTCCCAAAGCACTGGGATTATAGATGTCAGCCACCACACTCAGCCTCACCCACTTTTAATTAGGATATGTCACTTTTAATTTTTCTGATGTGAGATGTTTTATGTATTTTGAATACTGCTATCAGTTTTACGATTTGCAAACATTTCTCCCCTTTTTTTAGGTTGTTTTGAAGGTGCACTTTGAATTATGAAGTAATTCAATTTTTTTGTTTGTTTTTTGGGACAGGGTCTCTCACTGTGTCACGCAGGCTGGGGTACAGTGGCATGATCTTGACTCACTGCAACCTGTGCCTCTGAGGTTCAAGAGATTCTTGTGCCTCAGCCTCCCAAGTAGCTGGGATTACAGGTGTGTGCCACCATGCCCGGCTAGTTTTTGTGTTTTTAGTGGAGATGGGGTTTCATTATGTTGGCCAGGCTGGTGTCAAACTCCTTACCTCATTTGATCCACTCGCCTCAGTCTCCCAAAGCATTGGGATTGCAGGTGTGAGGCCATAGCACCTGGCCTAAAATGATCCAGTTTCTTGGTTTAAAGGAGGAAGACCACACAGGGAAAATGCCATCACATCATGTCAAGGGTAAATATTACTAACCTGCTTTATAACTGTTGGTATTAATTTTACCACCTGGGTGAGATCATTCTTACCAGATTTCTCCACTGCAAAATTACTCTTTTTCCCCCTTTCCATATTGTATGTTTTGAAAAAAAAAAAATGTGAGTATGTAAGACATACACTGAGGAAGTGGGGCAATCACACTCCCCTCCTGATGAGGCAGAATTTTTTTTTAAAACCTATTTGGACATTTGTCTATATTTTTTGTATATTTGTCCAGTCATCTATTTAAATCAGTATATCAACATAGATATCTAATTTCCACTCATTACTTATTCCACTTATTACTACTTCATTGATTTTCTTGCTAAATTTGTGCCAGTATTGCCCACTGATGCCTCAATAATTATGGTTTGATGTTGTTATGTGTTTGGTTGGTTGGTTATGTTGTTATTTGTCATTGTTTTTAGTTCTGGCACTATAGGCTAAATGTGTTTATTCTCTTCCCATGCCTAGTATTCACCATTTCTTCACATTTATTGGAAAATAGAATAGAAAAGAAGATCTGGGCACTCACTGGGTCTACTAATTATTCTTGGGGTTTCTGTTAAATCAAGACTTTCTTGGCTGACAGAGCAAATATACGTGTGTATATTTGTGAGCAAGTATACACTGATATGTGTGTAAAATTCTATTATAAACTTCTTCAGTATATGGAAAACATTATTACGTATCCACCATTACAGTAGCAGAGAAAGTAATTTCACTGCCCAAAAGAAATCTCCTGTGCTTCACTGATTCAACTTTTCTCTCTGTCCCAAGCCCCTTGTCGCCACCGAATCCTTTACTATCACTACACTTTTTCTAGAATCACACGAATGGAATTACTAGGTGTTTTGTTTTTCCAACTTCCCTGTTTTTACTTAGCAAGATGACATGGATTTTTGAAGTATATTTCATGATTGTTTAGATTCTCCTTCACTAATGATTGCAGGATAGGTGAGCCCCCAGATTAGGGCTTAGACTGGGAGGGTTCTTAGTTTGCCCACAGAATAATTTAAGGTTGAGCTGCTGGTATTAGACAGCAGTTTTTTATTGAGTATTGCTTCTTCCAGAATAGGAGTAACACATATGCATTGCATCCAGAGTTGGCAACCTGTGGCCTTTTGGCAACTGTATTTATACTAAGGTAAATCCGCTTTCAATTACATGCAAATTGAGGAGTTGGTCAATGCAAATTAAGGGGCAGGTTATTTAGGACTTTCTAAGAAAGGGGCAGTAACTTCTGGGTTGTTGCCATTGAAACTGTGGGTGGTTGCAATGGAATTTGTAAACAGTCGTGGTGCTGTTGGGAGTGTCTTATGGCAGTGAGCTATGAGCATAGCCAGGATCACTTTTGTCTCCATCTACTGGTTTCTGGTGGTTTCTTTACTTTATCCTGTGTGGAACAGATCTTGTTTTGTTCAGTAGGGGTTGTTAACAGAAAACAAGTCCTGCCATTCTCTCACCTCCTAATGTCAAAAGGCATTGAGTGCCTTTTCATGTGATTTTGGATATGATAATAGCTTTTTGGAGAGTTGGCTACTTGAATAATTTTCCAATTTTGATTGGGATATTTGCCGTTTTATCTTTGAAGTGTAAGATATTGCCATATATTCTGGATAATAGACCATTATCAGGTATAAAATTAGCAAACATTTTCTCCCATTCTTTGGGTTTCTCTGTATTTGATGGTGTACTTTTAATTTCAAACGTTTTCATTATAATGAAGTTAAATATATATTTATTTTTTCCGTTTTTGGCTTGTGCTTTCAGTGTCATATCTTAGGAAACATTGTTTAACACAGGACCACAGAGATGTATTCCTATGTGCTTTTCTACAGTTTGTACCTATTTGGTTCTTATATTTTATGCATGATCATTTTGAATCAAGTTTTTGGTGTAAGGCAGGAGTCTGAGTACATGTTGCTACCCACTTCTTCCAGAAACACTTGATGAAAACAATTTCTCCATACCTAATTTGTATGGCTGCAGTACACAATTATTTCATATAAATGTGAGAGTTTATTTTTGAGCATTATATTCCATTCCATTGAACAATATGAATATATCCTTATACTACCAACACAAAATTTGATTACTCTTTATAGTAAGTTTTGAAATCAGGAAGTATGTGTCTACTATGCCAACCTTTTATTACTTTTTCAAGATTATGTAGGCTGCTCTGGCTGTACTGTATTGTATATGAACTTTAGAAAATGTCAATTTAGGGGACATTTAAGGGACAGAAACTCATAAGAAAGCTTGTGATTTTAGAGGACATTTCCTTCCCCTAAATTTTGGGATTTTGATAGAGGTTGCATTAAATCTATAGATCCTTTTGGAAAATACTGCCAACGTAACAATATTAATCTTCCTAATAAATGAACATTGCAAGATTTTACATTTATTTAATTTTGATCAATATGTTTTCTATAATTTTCGTGTACATCTTATACCTAATTTGATAACTTATTCCTAAGTATTTTTGATGTCATCTCAAATGGTTTTCTGAGTTTTGTTTTTAGATTATTAACTACTTACTGTATAGAATTTCAAAGGATTTTATAAATAGAGCTTCTGTATTGCAAATCTGTTGAACTCATTTCTAAATTCTAAACATTTGTTTTATACATAAGTTAATGTCATTTGCAATCAGAGTTTGATTTCCTTTTCATACTGGTTGTTTTATATTTGTGTTTTTCTAGACTAATTTCCCTGAGTACAGCCTCCAGTACAATGTTCAAAACAAGTGTCAAGAGTGGAAATTCTTGTCTTCTTTCTAATCTTAGAAAAATTAGTAAACATTTCAGATAACTTATGATGATATGTGAATTTTTCATGGATGCCCTTTAAAGTGAAGACAGTTCCCTTGTCTGCCTTGTTTGTTGAACATCTTTTATCATAGTGAGTTTGGGAATTTTCAAGAGCTTGTGCATCCTTTGAGATGATTATGTAGTTTTTATTATTTATTATATTAATATAGTACATGGCATTAATTGTACTTGAATGTTGAACCAAATTTTGCTTTCCCAAGGTAAATACCCTTGACAGAGTGTATAATACTTTCTACAGGCTCCTGACTTGTTTTGCTAAGATTTCTTTGTTGATTTTTGCCTTTACCTGATTCTTCAGGTGTATTGTTCTTAATTTTCGTTATTTGAAATGTGTTTGTCTAGTTGTGGTATCAGGGTAAACTAACTCATGGTATGCAATGAGAAATGATGTCCTCTTCACTTTTTGTTGTTGTTTTTGAAGAATTTGTGATAAATCAGTATTAATTGTTCAGGAGATTCCAATGACACACTAGTCAATTCTCTTGATTGGGGCAGGGAAGTGAATCCAAAGAGCAATCACATGATCTTGGAAGGAGACCCTTCTCGAACTGAGCCTCAGCAAGAGTCACAACCTACATCTGGACTGAAGACTCAGAGAAACTGTGAGTAATAGCTATGTGACTTTGAGCCACTAAGGTATGTAGTAATTTGTTAGGCACCAAGTACTAATAAGTAAAATACCTGACAGTAATTGTCATGTGGTATTCTGGAATAGATAAATATATCATTATTAGAAAAGGTAAATGTGTGCCATGGTAGTTTGCTGCACAGCTAATCCCATCACCTAGGTATTAAGTCCAGAATCCATTAGCTATTCTTCCTAATACTCTCCCTCTAAAGACTTCTTTACTCTTAAAGCACATTCTTGAGATACATTTTGAAACTCTACTACTTTCACTGTATACTCCTTTGCCTTATGCACATTTATCTAATTGTATGTTTGTTAAATTCACACTATGCAAACTAACCATATGCTTTTCAAGAAATTCCAGAGGCTAATTTTTTTTTGTTTTGATTTTTTATTAGATCTTTTGACACTAATTTTTTTATTTTCTTATTTTTTAGTATACTTTAAGTTCTAGGGTACATGTGCACAATGTGCAGGTTTGTTACATATGTATACATGTACCATGTTGGTGTGCTGCACTCATTAACTCGTTATTTACATTAGGTATATCTCCTAATGCTATCCCTCCCTGCTCCCCCCACCCCACAACAGGCCCCAGTGTGTGATGTTCCCCTTCCTGTGTCCATGTGTTCTCATTGTTGAATTCCCACCTATGAATGAGAACACGCAGTGTGTGGTTTTCTGTTCCTGTGATAGTTTTCTGAGAATGATGATTTCCAGCTGCATGCATGTCCCTACAGAGGACATGAACTCATCCCTTTTTTTGGCTGCATAGTATTCCATAGTGTATATGTGTCACATTTTCTTAATCCAATCTGTCACTGATGGGCGTTTGGGTTAGTTCCAAGTCTTTGCTATTGTGAATAGTGCCGCAATAAACATACGTGTGCGTGTGTCTTTATAGCAGCATTATTTATAATCCTTTGGGTATATACCCAGTAATGGGATGGCTAGGTCAAATGATATTTCTAGTTCTAGATCCTTGAGGAATCACCACACTGTCTTCCACAATGGTTGGGGCAGGGAAGTGACATTGGCTGTGGGCTTGTCATAAATAGCTCCTATTTCTCCACATTCTCTCCATCACCTGTTGTTTCCTGACTTCTTAATGATCGTCATTCTGACTGGTGTGAGATGGTATCTCATTGTGGTTTTGATTTGCATTTCTCTGATGGTCAGTGATGATGAGTATTTTTTCATGGGTCTCTTGGCTGCATAAATGTCTTCTTTTGAGAAGTGTCTGTTCATATCCTTCACCCACTTTTTGATGGGGTTGTTTTATTTCTTGTAAATTTGTTTGAGTTCTTTGTAGATTCTGGATATTAGACCTTTGTCAGATGAGTAGATTGCAAAAATTTTCTCCCATTCTGTAGGTTGCCTGTTCACTCTGATGGTGGTTTCTTTTGCTGTGCAGGAGCTCTTTAGTTTAATTAGATCCCATTTGTCAATTTTGGCTTTTGTTGCCATTGCTCTTGGTGTTTTAGACATGAAGTCCTTGACCATGCCTATGTCCTGAATGGTATTGCCTAGGTTTTCTTTTAGGGTTTTTGTGATTTTAGGTCTAACATTTAAGTCTCTAATCCATCTTGAATTAATTTTCATGTAAGGTGTAAGGAACAGATCCTGTTTCAGCTTTCTCCATATGGCTAGCCAGTTTTCCCAGCACCATTTATTAAATAGAGAATCCTTTCCCCATTTCTTGTTTTTGTCAGGTTTGTCCAAGATCAGATGGTTGTAGATGTGTGGTATTATTTCTGAGGCCTCTGTTCTACTCCATTGGTCTATATCTCTGTTTTGGTACCAATACCATGCTGTTTTGGTTACTGTAGCCTTGTAGTATAGTTTGAAGTCAGGTAGCGTGATGCCTCCAGCTTTATTCTTTTGGCTTAGGATTGTGTTGGCAATGTGGGCTCTTTTTTGGTTCCATATGAACTTTAAAGTTGTTTTTTCCAATTCTGTGAAGAAAGTCATTGGTAGCTTAATGGAGATGGCATTGAATCTATAAATTACCTTGGACAGTATGGCCATTTTCACGATATTGATTCTTCCTATCCATGAGCATGGAGTGTTCTTCCATTTGTTTGTGTCCTCTTTTATTTCATTGAGCAGTGGTTAGTAGTTCTCCTTGAAGAGGTCCTTCACATCCCTTGTAAGTTGGATTCCTAGGTATTTCATTTTCTTTGAAGCAATTGTGAATGGGAGTTCACTCATGATTTGGCTCTCTGTTATTGGTGTATAAGAAAGCTTGTGATTTTTGCACATTGATTTTGTATCCTGAGACTTTGCTGAAGTTGCTTATCAGCTTAAGGAGATTTTGGGCTGAGATGATGGGATTTTCTAAATACACAATCATGTCGTCTGCAAACAGGGATAATTTGACTTCCTGTTTTCCTAATTGAATACCCTTTATTTATTTCTCCTGCATGATTGCCCTGGCCAGAACTTCCAACACTACGTTGAATAGGAGTGGTGAGAGAGGGCATCCCTGTCTTGTGCCAGTTTTCAAAGGGAATTTTTCCAGTTTTTGCCCATTCAGTATGACATTGGCTGTGGGCTTGTCATAAATAGCTCTTATTATTTTGAAATACGTTCCATCAATACCGAATTTATTGAGCGTTTTTAGCATGAAGGGCTGTTGAATTTTGTCAAAGGCCTTTTCTGCATCTATGGAGATAATCATGTGGTTTTTGTTTTTGGTTCTGTTTATATGCTGGATTACGTTTATAGATTTGTGTATGTTGAACCAGCCTTGCATCTCGGGGATGAAACTCACTTGATCATGTTGGATAAGCTTGTTGATGTGCTACTGGATTCAATTTGCCAGTATTTTATTGAGGATATTGGCATCAACGTTCATCAGGGATATTGGTCTAAAATTCTGTTTTTTTGTTGTGTCTCTGCTAGGCTTTAGTATCAGGATGATGTTGGCCTCATAAAATGAGTTACGGAGGATTCCCTCTTTTTCTATTGGTTTGAATAGTTTCAGAAGGAATGGTACCAGCTCCTCCTGTACCTCTGGTAGAATTCAGCTGTGAATCTGCCTGGTCCTGGACTTGTTTTGGTTGGTAGGCTATTAATTATTGCCTCAATTTCAGAGTCTGTTATTGGTCTATTCAGGGATTCAACTTCTTCCTGGTTCAGTCTTGGGAGAGTGTATGTATCCAAGAATTTATCCATTTCTTCTAGGTTTTCTAGTTTATTTACATAGAGTAGTTTATAGTATTCTCTGACGGTAGTTTGTACTTCTGTGGGGTCGGTGGTGATATCCCCTTTAACATTTTTTTTTTTTTTGCATCTATTTGATTCTTTTCTCTTTTCTTCTTTATTAGTCTTGCTAGTGATCTGTCAGTTTTGTTGATCTTTGCAAAAAACCAGCTCCTGGATTCATTGATTTTTTGAAGGGTTTTTTGTGTCTCTATCTCCTTCAGTTCTGCTCTGATCTTAGTTATTTCTTGCCTTCTGCTAGCTTTTGAATGTGTTTGCTCTTGCTTCTCTAGTTCTTTTAATTGTGATGTTAGGGTGTCAATATTAGATCTTTCCTGCTTTCTCTTGTGGGCATTTAGTGCTATAAATTTCCCTCTACACACTCCTTTAAATGTGTCCCAGAGATTCTGGTATGTTGTATCTTTGTTCTCATGGATTTCAAAGAACATCTTTATTTCTGCCTTCATTTCATTATGTACCCAGTAGTCATTCAGGAGCAGGTTGTTCAGTTTCCATGTAGTTGAGTGGTTTTGAGTGAGTTTCTTAATCCTGAATCCTTGTTTGATTGCACTGTGGTCTGAGAGACAGTTTGTTATGATTTCTGTTCTTTTACATTTGCTGAGGAGTGCTTTACTTCCAACTGTGTGATCAATTTTGGAATAAGTGCAATGTGGTGCTGAGAAGAATGTATATTCTGTTGACTTGGGATGGAGAGTTCTGTAGATGTCGATTAGGTTCACTTGATGCAGAGCTGAGTTCAATTGCTGGATATCCTTCTTATCTTTCTGTCTCGTTGATCTGTCTAATGTTGACAGGGGGGTGTTAAAGTCTCCCATTATTATTGTATAGGAGTCTAAGTCTCTTTGTAAGTCTCTGAGGACTTGCTTTATGAATCTGGGTGCTCCAGTATTGGGTGCATATATATTTAGAATAGTTAGCTCTTCTTGTTGAATTGATCCCTTTACCATTATGTAATGGCCTTCTTTGTCTCTTCTGATCTTTGTTGGTTTAAAGTCTTTTATCAGAGACTAGGATTGCAACCCCTGCTTTTTTTTGTTCTCCATTTGCTTGGTAGATCTTCCTCCATCCCTTTATTTTGAACCTGTATGTGTCTCTGCACATGAGATGGGTCTCCTGAATCCAGCAAACTGATGGGTCTTGACTCTTTATCCAATTTGCCAGTCTGTGTCTTTTAATGGGAGCATTTAGCCCATTTACATTTAAGGTTAATATTGTTATGTGTGAATTTGATCCTGTCATTATGATGTTAGCTGGTTATTTTGATCGTTAGTTGATGCAGTTTCTTCCTAGCTTCGATGGTCTTTACATTTTGGCATGTTTTTGCAGTTACTGGTACCAGTTGTTCCTTTCCATGTTTAGTGCTTCCTTCAGGAGCTCTTGTAGGGCAGGCCTGGTGGTGACAAAATATCTAAACATTTGCTTGTCTGTAAAGGATTTTATTTCTCCTTCACTTATGAAACTTAGTTTGGCTGGATATGAAATTCTGGGTTGAAAATTCTTGTCTTTAAGAATTTGAATATTGGCCCCACTCTCTTCTGGCTTGTAGAGTTTCTGCCGAGTGATTTGCTGTTGGTCTGATGGGCTTCCCTTTGTGGGAAACCCGACCTTTGTCTCTGGCTGCTGTTAACATTTTTTCCTTCATTTCAACTTTGGTGAATCTGACGATTATGTGTCTTGGAGCTGCTCTTCTTGAGGAGTATCTTTGTGGCATTCTCTGTATTTCCTGAATTTGAATGTTGGCTTGCCTTGCTAGGTTGGGGGATGTTCTCCTGGATAATATCCTGCAGAGTGTTTTCCAACTTGGTTCTATTCTCCCCATCACTTTCAGGTATACCAGTCAGACATAGATTTGGTCTTTTCACATAGTCCCATATTTCTTGGAGACTTTGTTCGTTTCTTTTTACTATTTTTTCTTTAAACTTCTCTTGCTTCATTTCATTTATTTGATCTTCAATCACTTGATACCCTTTCTTCCAGTTGATTGAATCAGTTACTGAAGTTTGTGCATTTGTCATGTAGTTCTCGTGCCATGGTTTTCAGCTCTATCAGGTCCTTTAAGGCCTTCTCTACATTGGTTATTCTAGTTAGCCATTTGTCTAATCTTTTTTCAAGGTATTTAGCTTTTTTGTGATGGGTTCAAACTTCCTTATTTAGCTCAGAGAAGTTTGATCATCTGAAGCCTTGTTCTCTCAACTCGTCAAAGTGATTCTCTGTCCAGCTTTGTTCCGTTGCTGGCAAGGAGCTGCGTTCCTTTGGAGGGGATGAGGCACTCTGATTTTTAGAATTTTCAGCTTTTCTGCTCTGTTTTTTCCCCATCTTTGTGGTTTTATCTACCATTGGTCTTTGATGATGGTGACATACAGATGGGGTTTTGGTGTGGATATCGTTTTCTGTTTGTTAGTTTTCCTTCTAACAGTCAGGACCCTCAGCTGCAGTCCGGAGGCTAGTTTTAAATGAACTGAGCATAAAACCCCAGCTGCAGAATTTTCCCCCTCTTAATGATTGCCTCAGATGGATAATCTTATGGCTCAGCTGCAGTTGAGACGGCATCTGCCTCTGGCTCCAGGTTGAACATAACTCACAGTAGGCATTGGAGAAAGACAAACAGTCCCTGAATTCTGCACAACTCTTGCACTCTTGCGCACCTCCCATGTCATGTTTCTTTTCCTGTAAATCACTGCCCTCACCCCAAAGTTTCAAAGTGGTCTACAAAGGTGTAATCCAGCTGTTTCTGCACGGCTAGCTTTAGCAGATAAAGCCAAGTTCCTTTCACTGCACTTCTTCCTAAGACTGTTGGTCTGCTTTCCAATAAATGGGGCAATTATGCACAGAAGCACACCAAAGCTTAACCATTCGTGCCACTGAAACAGGCAAGGAACACCCAAAAATGCCAGCTGCTTTGGGCTACTTGACCCCATGGTTGGGGCTCTAAAGAATTTCCCTGCACCTGTTGAGAGGTTTTTGTCTTGGGGAACTTCCCTTCTCTTCTTGCTGCTGCACCAGCTAGCTACCTACTATGCTTCCTTAGCACAGGGCAAGTGGCATCTGCAGAAGTTGACAGACTTCAGAACTGGGTAAATCAACCAAAATGCACCCTGAACTACCTATTCGTTGATGTCACTTGAGCTCTACCCTGTTTAGACATAGTTGCTTGTGACCATCTGGGCTTGTATGTCATCTGTGTCTATGTCAAGACCTGAGCTTTGCTTCATTTGGGCGCAGCTGCTTGGTGGGGAGCATCTGAGATTGAAATGAGGTTTCAGGACTTCTATCTGGCCCTTTGGTGGGGATCTGTCTGGGAGTATGCAGTCTAAACCTGTGACTGTATAAGTGTATAATATCTACATTCAGGCCTTTATCTCTGCCTCTCTCCCCTCCTCCCTCTTTCGTCTGCAAGGTGGTCTCCATAAGCCCCACCCCATCCAGGATCCAGCCCTGGAGGGAAACAGTCTCCACTGCCCTGGCTTGGTCATTCTAGGACCCTGGAGTACTTCTCACAACTGTGCCAGTTTTTATGGGGAAAGGAAGCATGTGAACCATTCCGTAGGTTATCTAAAGGGCTTTCCACCGTGCTTATGGTGCTTACTGTTTTTGAGAAAAAAAGCTTAACAGTATATGGGATAGGTATTTAGGCAGTCCTGACTCCAACCTCATGCCCTTTTTGTCTGCCAAATTCACCATCTCATTTGTTGCCATTTGCCACTTACCCTCTACTAGAGTACTAAGTACAGCAGAACATGGACTTGGGATGAAGTTGATAGTCTGGTTGAGGGGGCATTTGGTGAGTACTGTGCTAGCTACTGCTAATCACCAGCCTGGCCAAGGAGTTTATTCTCTGATCTAGTTGGCTGTTCCAGCTGTATGGTCAGATTTTCACATATATGCCTTTTAGGTCCATAAGTGGTACTACTTGCACTGTATATGTGAAGAGCTAGAAAAGTCTTTCCAACCCTGGAGTTCTGGTTGAAGGATATGAGCAGTGCAGAATGGAAGAGAGACAGCAAATAAAAGTTGCCATCACTGTTTCAACAGGGGTGAGCAGTATGGATATAAGCACCTGTGGTATATCCTAGCTAAATGTAGAGCCTATTGCTAATGTGTCCATGACAAAGAGAAAGGTTGCGATGCCGTTAGGACTCCGTGCCAACTAGGTTATGAATTTTGGTCTCTGAATGTAAATAACCCATACTCGACTTTAATCCAGTTAGGGCCATTTTGTCAGAGGTCTGGAAAATGGAAAGTAATACCATATGTCCAAGCTTTTATGAATTCAGACCACAAGAAATGATGCTGACTGCTAGCTATACAGAAGGATAAGGGAAGAAGAAGTTTCTTCACAAGCCATAGAGCCAAACTCAGCCAGAGAGCCAAACTCGGGATAAAGAACTGTGCCTTTTTTTTTTTTTTTTTTTTTTTTTTGTTGGCGGTGTCTCGTTCTGTCACCCATGCTGAAGTGCAGTGGCACGATCTTGGCTCACTGCAAGCTCTGCCTCCAGGGTTCACGCCATTCTCCCACCTCAGCCTCCCGAGTAAAGCTGGGACTACAGGTGCCTGCCATCACGCCCAGCTAATTTTTTGTATTTTTTAGTAGAGACAGGGTTTCATTGTGTTAGCCAGGATGGTCTCGATCTCCTGACCTCATGATCCGCCTGTCTCGGCCTCCCAAAGTGTTGGGATTACAGGCATGAGCCACCGCGCCCAGCCAGAACTGTGCCTTTTTAATGCCCTCCACCCGGTTGTTTCCACAGCTCCGGTCACAGCTGCAATCCTTCCTGTCACAGTTCCATCTATTTTGCCCAAGATGGCTTCCCTTCATTCTGGGGCTATTGCATGGGTACCAGGGGTTAGGACATATCCTAAGTATTTAATCTTTTGAGTTGAAATCTGGGCCTTATGTGTTGAGACCCTATACCCATTAGTTCACAGAAAATTTAGAAACTTAATGGTATTTTCATCTGAATCTCTTTTGGTTGGGCTAGCGACAAAGAAGTCATCCATATATTGGATAATATTACCTTATTCAATTGTAACATCCTTAATTCTCTAGCTGATGCATTTCCAAATAGATGAGTGCTCTCCCTAAACCACTAGGGAAGAAATATCCAAGTTAATTGAGAAATAAAATGACTAGCAGGGTCAGTTCATTCAAATGCAAAGATAAATTGCAAATCAGGATGTAGCAGATTGGGGGATAAAAGCATCTTTAAGATCTAAGAGCTAAACTAATTGGCATCCCCAGGGACCTGGGCTAACAACATGTAGAGATTAGTTACTGTTGGATGTTTGGGAATAACAGGCCTCATGGACAGCTTGAAGATCTTCAACAAATCTATAGTCTCCATTTGGTTTTGTAACAGGCAAGATTGGTGTATTACAAGGAGACTCACAGGGCCTTATCAATCCAAAATGCAAAAACTTCGCTATTAATGGCTGGATCCACAATTGCACCTTTGGTTTTAAGCAGCAGTGTCTCTTCCAGGGGTGTGGCTTACCAAGCTTAAATTGGATGCAAACCAGAGGAACGTTTAACACTTTGCCTGGAAACTCAGTGTCCCATACTATATGATTTACTTGTGAGGTTACTTTAATATGTAAGCTAGATAAGTTTCCTACTGACTTTCCTCTCTTACCACAGGAAAGGAGGAGCAATCTCTCCTGTGTCTTGTGATTTCCAAAAGATACCACTGTTTGCAGCTGTGTCAACAAACCCCTTGCCAACAAGGGGAGGGGCATTCAGGCATGATAAGAAAGGCATGTGAGAAACCAGAATCTCTGAAGAGAAGCTTTAAAGGATAGGTAAAATGGCATATGCGTTGTCCACACGTTCCCATGACCATACAGTTTTGGGGTGATGAATGCCCATTATAATGGATTAAAACAGAGTAGCAGCCCCTGGATCCAAAAGGAAGTTATTATTATTACCTACCATTTCAAGGGCAAGTATCCATTAGCTATTCTTCCTGATGATGCTCTCCCTACCCAACCCCACCCCTTGACAGGCTGCAGTGTGTGTTGTTCCCCCTATGTGCCCATCTGCCCCCATCAGTCAGCTCCGGTGTTTGGTTTTCACTTCCTGTGATAGTTTGCTGAGGATAATGACTTCCAACTCCATCCGTGTTTCTGCAAAAGGATATCATCTCATTCCTTTTTATGGTTGTATAGTTTTCCAGGGTGTATATGTGCCACTTTATCAAGTCTACCAGTTATGAGCATTTAGGGTTGATACCATGTCTTTGCTGTTGTGAATAGTGCTGCAATGAACATAGGTGTGTGTGTGTCTTTATAATAGAACAATTTCTAGTTTGGGAGGTACACACCCAGTAATGGGCTTGGTGGAACAAATGATACTTCTGACACTAAGCCTTTCAGGAATCACCACCAGTGTCTTCCACAATGGTTTACCTTTTTTACACTCCCACCAATGGTGTAAAAGAGTTCCTCTTCCTCCACAATCTTGCCAGCATCTGTTGTGTTTTTGACTTTTTAATAATTGCCATTCTGACTGGCATGAGATGCTATCTCCTTGTGGTTTTGATTTGCATTTCTCTAAACGATCAGTGAGGTTGAGATTTTTTTCCACGCTTTTTGGCTGGCTGTATGTCTTACTTTGAGAAGTGATCATTCATGTCACTTGCCCACTTTTTAATGGGGTTATTCATTTGTTTTGTTTGTTTTGTTTTTTCAGATTTGTTTTAAGTTCCTTATAGACTCTGGATATTAGACCTTTGTTAGATGAACGCATTGCTAAAATGTTCTCCCATTCTGTAGGTTGTCTATTTACTTTAGTGTTAGTTTCTTTTAATGTGCAGAAGCTGTTTAGTTTAATTATATCTCATTTGACAATTTTTGCTGTGGTTGCAGTTGCTTTTTGCATTTTCATCATGAAATTTTTGCCTGGGCCTATGTACTGAATTGTATTGCCTAGATTTCTTGTAGGATGTTTATAGTTTTGAGTTTTACCTGTAAGTCTTTAATCCATCTTGAGTTACTTTTTGTATATGGCTTAATGAGGGGACCAATTTCAATTTTCTGCATATAGCTATCCAGTTCTCCCAGCACCATTTATTAGGTGGGGAATTGTTTTCCCATTGCTTGTTTTGATCGGTTTGTTGAAGATCAGAGGGTTATAGGTGTGCAGTCTTATTTCTGAATTCTGTATTCTGTTCTGTTTGTCTATGTATCTGTTCTTATACCAGTATCATGCTGTTTTGCTTACTGTAGCCTTGTAGTATAGTTTGAAGTCAGGTAGCATGATGCCTCCAGTTTTGATTTTTTTGCTTAGGATTGCCTTGACTAGTCAGGCTCTTTTTTGGTTCCATATGAGTTTTAAAATAGCTTTTTCTAAGTCTGTGAAAAATGTAAATGTTAATTTAATGGGAACAATTTTGACTCTGTAAATTACTTTGGGCAATATGGCCATTTTCATGATACTGATTATTCCTAACCATGAACATGAAACGTTTTTCCACTTGTTTGTGTCCTCTCTGATTTATTTGAGCAATGGTTTGTAGTTCTCCTAAAGTGAAGAGGTCCTTCACATCCCCTGTTAGCTGTATTCCTAGATATTTTATTCTTTGTGTACAATTGTGAATTGGAGTTCTGTCAAGGTTTGGCTCTTGGCTTGCCTGTTGTTGGTGTACAGGAATGCTAGCAGTGTTTGTACATTGATTTTATATCCTGAGACTTTGCTGAAGTTGCTTATTAGCTTAAGAAGCTTATGGGCTGAGACGATGGGATTTTTTAGATACAGGATCATGTCATCTTCAAACAAAGATAATTTGACTTCCTCTCTTCCTATTTGTATATACCCTTTATTTCTTTCTCTTGCATGATTGCCCTGGCCAGAACTTTTGTTGAATAGGAGTGGTGAGAGTGGGCGTCCTTGTCTTACGCTGGTTTTCAAAGGGAATGCTTCCAGCTTTTGCCCATTTAGTATGATATTAGCTATAGGTTTGTCATATATGTCTCTTATTATTTTGAGGTATATTCCTTCAATACCTCAAATAGTTTATTAAAACCACATGATTATCTTAATAAATGCAGAAAAGCCCTTTGATAAAGTTCAACATCCTTCATGTTAGTATATTTTCTAATTGCCTCAACTAAATGCTTTGAAACAAAGCTGCATTCTCATCTTTATCCTGAGAAACTTCCTTATAACCTTTTCATAATTAATAGGCCTTTTCATATACCTATTCATCCCTTCCAACAAACAAGTGACCATATGATCTCTCCTTTCCAAATTCTGACTGCCCCTTTGATAGTTCCATTCTGGATCTTAATCTGGAACTGCTGCAACCCCTACTTGATATATATTAAGTTTAGGGTTATAAGCCAATACCTCATATACATGGTTCCTAGCTGTCCCCAAAATGCGTTGTGTTTCACTGTGCAACAGATAGACAGTAAAACATGCAAATCCTACCATGTTAAACTATAGGTCAGTGTAAATTTCTCAAACTTATTTTTGTATTTTTCTGGATCTTCAGAGAAATGACTAAACTTGTCTTTCCAGAAAGCCAAATCAGACACACAGAAGGGGATGTGTACTCTTACAGTGGCTTCTTCCCCATTTGTCACCTTTGTAAGTGGAAAAAGATTTCTTTTTGGAGGTTGGTAAGAGACTTTACTATTAGTAGTACTTGCAGGTCTAGTGGTTCCTCAGGGAATGATGGGTAAACAGTGGGACTAGATGGGTAAAGAGGAGGGGATAAAGGAGTTTCAGTAAGTCTTCCAGGTCAACTAGAGGGAGAGAAGGGCAATGCACCTGAAAGAGCTGACAGGAGGAGGTTCTCCTCCACCCAAAAATGACCACTGAACTGTGCAGGGAATGGGGGGAGGGAGGTTTGTATGGAGGCATCATCTAATATGTCTAGTTATTTACCTTTTCCTCTCATCAGAAATGCACACACCTGTTGCAGGGTTTCATCCTTACTGAGCTGCAAAAGTGCTTGATTGAACATATGGTATCTCATCCCACTTATTCTCCCACTTAACAAAACAAATCAAGTTGAAGTATAGTACTAAAGATTGTAGTTCCAGCAGATGGCCATTTTTCTAGTTTTTACAAATCATATTGGTGCAAAAAATATTACATAGAAATACCAGTTTCCTCTTCTTTTTTTTTTTTTTTTGAGATGGAGTCTTGCTCTGTTGCCCAGGCTGGAGTGCAGTGGCCGGATCTCAGCTCACTGCAAGCTCCGCCTCCTGGGTTCACGCCATTCTCCTGCCTCAGCCTCCCACGTAGCTGGGACTACAGGCGCCTGCCACATTGCCCGGCTAGTTTTTTGTATTTTTTTAGTAGAGACGGGGTTTCACCGTGTTAGCCAGGATGGACTTGATCTCCTGACCTCGTGATCCGCCCATCTCGGCCTCCCAAAGTGCTGGGATTACAGGCTTGAGCCACCGCGCCCAGCAGTTTCCTCTTCTTAAGCCCATTTAGTTTAAATTGGTCCAAACATTCAAGAGTACATCCTAGCGTTGACTCCTTTGGGATTGATGCCATCGTTCCCACAAAGGAGGCAGGCCATGTTAAAAGATAATTTCCATACCTATGAGATTGTATTCCCACTGGCTGAGTTTCACTAAGAAGGGTAAGAGAGGTTTTACGGTCAACTGCACTAATGAGGGGGCTCCCTGCTGAAAATTGAATTATCTTATTCATATTAGCCAAACAATATAAATGAACTGAACTGTGAGTCTTAGATAACCGCAACATGGAATCCAACAAAAGAAATGTCAAATAAGGCAAAGGAAATGAAGAGGATTTAGATGGTGATGACCAGAATGAGCAGGTTCTGGGCAATAGGGGCAGCATGAATTGGACAGGCAAAGCCATTTGCCCTGAATCCAAGAAAGAAAAGAAGTTTTGTTACTGTGCCAGTGAAACAGAACAGCACGGGAAAAAGGTCCCCTGATTTCCATTTTACTGCTTCTCAATTAGGCCTAATGGGCAGAGCTGCAGCAAAACATAACCACATATATCTAATGTTACTGCTCTCATACCTGTTAAATACCAAATTTCAATCAACAAGTTTAGAGATGGAGCTTTAACAGCTAGAGTCTTAAAATAAGCTGATAAAAGAAAACCAAATCCTGCAATGCTTTTTGGTCTCAATGTTTCACAGCTTTGTGACAGAGCACGTGTGCACAAGTAAACAGATGGAAATCGGCAAGTACACAGGGAAAGAGAATGTTAAAATCCCTAGGATCGGTTAAATGAAATTTTCTGAAAATGACAGTGAAACAGAGACAGAAACCAAGAAATCGATTCATGCAGCAAAGAGGACAAAGCAGATTAATACAAAGAGAATAGCAGTTAACATCCCTTAGTACCAAACCTATTCTTAGCTCAGTGGGACTTTAGTGAGTGGGCCCTTTAACTCCCGCAGATCTTAGGGGGACACTAACCCTCCTACGTTGGGCCTTTAACCCAAGTTCCCTCAAGCATCCTTGCCTTTTATAAGAAGGGCCTTTAATCTTCTCCGTCATAGTAGGGACTCTACCCTCCTATGTTGGGCCTCTAAGCCAATCCCATCCTCTACCCAGGTAAAATGCACCCCACTTACCCAAAGTCAGCCAATTGGTGCTGTGTGCACATGATTTTCCTTTGGGCCGGGGTCTCCAGTGTAGTCCCTTCATGGTTTACCATCAAGATGTTACTGAAAGGGGTCGTGATCCAAACCCCAAGACAGTGTTCTTGGATCTCACATGAGAAAGAATTCGGGCCACATCCATAGTGCAAAGTCAAAGCAAGTTTAGTAAGAAAGTAAAGGAGGAAAAATTAGCTACTCCATAGACAGAAGAGGGCATTCCCAAAAGTAAGAAGAGGAATGTGCCCACCCTAGGTATGATATTTGTTTATATATAATATTTTTTTTTTAAATGGGGAGATGTGCTCTACTACAGGAGCTTGTGATAAAGGATTAATTTTCATAACCACTATCTCCTGCAAGAATCAATATTGTTATCTTTAAAGCAAAATTTATTGAAAAACTAGGAATACTTTCAATTCACAATGTATCAGGATATCAGGAAATTCCTAGGTCTGTTATGTCCTATGTTTGTTTAGTAAATAGCATTAATCTATTCCCTTAACTGTAAACATCTTGAGCTAGGAATGTCTAACCTCTTGCTTATGCAGTGCAGCAAGTCCCAGCCTCATTTTTCCTAGCCCTTATTCAAAACGGAGTTGCTCTGGTTTGAATGCCTCTGACACTAGTTAAAGGTAGGTAAAGCAGCTCTACTGGTTTTCCTTTTGTTAGGGGAAAAAGGTATCTGAGTTGCTGGAAGTGAATCCATACGGGTCTGCAGCAACCTCAATTCTTGCCTTCTCAGAAGAAATAATTCAACTGAGGAGGATAAGGCAGAAAAAGGGACTGAGGCAAGTTTCAGATCATGAGCAGAAGTTTTATTATTTTAAAAAACAGAGCAGGAAAGGAAAGGACATTTGGAAGAGATCCAACCCGAGTGGGCAACTTGAAGGACAAGTATTGTGTTTTACTCTGATCACAGGACTTTATAGGCTGGCCCACCTCTGGCGTCTTGCTCCCCTGTTCCTTGATTCTAACATTAGGGTAGGCTGCCTGCATGGGAAGCGTCCTCCTTATGCTTGAGAAGTGAGCATGCAGCAGTGTGTTAGGAAGTATTTTTTACCTGTTTGGGAAGCTGCCTCTCCCTAGCACCTGCATTCGATTGACATTTTCGTGCGATAGCTGTGGACCATCAGCAGATTGTCTCTCCCTGGCGCTGGCTGCCAAATTATCACTGATAGACAGCAGTGTGGTAAGTGCTAAGCCATAACCTGATGATCGCCTGACACTCTTCGTGGGTGGGGTGGGAGAGCCCTCTCCTGCCCCTGATGCCTGTCTATCTGTAACATTTCCCTGCTCGAGAGACCAAGATCCCAAATCCTTGGGGAAAAATGAACAAAGGTCAGTCTTCTGTCACTGGGATGATGGTGCTTCTGTGGGTCTTGGCCTCTTGTTAGCTGGCAGAGCAGGAGGGTGACTCCAGGGGTTGGTGAAAGCAGTATCTAGCCAGATCCAAAGGAGATGGACAAGATTTTGCCTCCTTTCTGTCCCATTGATGTATAGTCTAGGGTTCCCCTGTAGAAGAGAGCCTCTTGAATATTCAGAGGACAGTATCCCTCACTGAAGATCATCTGGATGGACTTGATGACCTGAAAGTCAGAGGAGACAAATCAGGTTATTGGATTTAGAAGACATGGACTAAAATGAATTGAAGTTAGGACAGCTCCAAAAGAATTCCTGAGGCTGCCTACACACCCAGGTAGCTGGTGACTGTCATCATGCCTGTGCTAAGACATGGGTGCATGGGGCTGCCAGCCGATTCTTATATATGCCCAGAACTAAAATATTGATCCAGATTTTCACATTACCCATCCCTTTTGTTTCTTCTGAGATGCAGCAAGAGATTATTGATTGGTTCATGGGAATAAACAGGGGTAGTCTAAAATGCAGACAAATACATAAAAACAGTTGGCGAGAGTAGAATCTATTAGTAGGTGTACCATAATTTTTAAAGCATATTTTTCTCCAATACTCATTTTTATTAAAAAGAAATCATGATTGAATGGATTTGTTTGTAAAATAAACTATAGTTTTACAGTACTTCAACTGATTATTTGCATAAAGCACAGCAAGAATAATTACTATTACAAAGGCTTTTAAAATTGGCTTTGATGGAACTCTGTTCCATAAGGAACTTCAGAGATGACTTCTTCAAAGCTGGACCTAGCTGTGGGTTTGTACCCTCGAATACCTATGAGTTGGGTAAATTTCCCTCCTTTTGAGGTCCCAAGATAACTTTGGACTCCTTGCCCTGTCAGAAAATGACATTCTTTACATACCACAGATCAGGAACCCTGTACAGGGACTGTGTGGACAAAATATGAGGCCAGTTTACCCAAGGGGCTTTTATTGGCTCTATAAGTCAAGTTTGATTCCTTAAAGGAAAGCAGCCCATTACAGTCAAAGCCTTGGTAAAACAACCAGTTTCTCCAATTTTGTCCTGTTGCAAAAGAAAACATTGCACTTATGACAATAATCGTATTACCATAGGTTAAGAATACTCACAAATAGTTTCCAAATTCTGGAGAAATAAGGTAGAGATAAACAAATATGCTCCAGACATTGTTCACTTTACTCCTTGAAATCGTTGAAAGCCTTAAATCGCTCAAAAGAAAAGTTTCCTTGGCTCTGAAAAACAGAAAAAAGATTAGCAACATTTTAAGCAAAAATTTAAGAGGATTACTTTAGACTTCTATTAGTTCAGTCCATGCAATTAGCTCCTGTTTTGCTTGATATTCATGAACAGTTCAGCTCTCTATGAGTCCTAAAAGGGTTTTTTCCCTTTATTCTAATGTCACAATCTCCAACGTTATTAGAAATCTGCACTTAAGAACACCTATCAAAGTTCCGTAGCCAATTATAAACCACATTTGAAGAGAATTTAAACAAGACAATTGTCTGAGAATAACAAAAAGTTTCAGGGCAGCCACAGTTAAAGGCACAATTGATAAGGAAATTTGTTACCTCTGTGTCACACAACAATTTTACATGACAAATTTTGATTATTAATAATGTACCCTAAGTTGTATCAGCATTCCATAAGTTTGGAACACATACCAGTAACATATTTATACAAATAACAGCCCCAGGAAAGCCAAACACCATTTCATATTTGGTAATGCTTCCTGTATGATTTTTATATGAAATAATCCAATGCCATTTTTGGAGTTTAGAAGACACAGTATGTTAAAGATTAATTAGGTCGGAAAAAGATAATTTACAATTTAATTTGGGGAGGTTTTTCAGATATCAAAAGTTTGAAACACTCGATATTACAAAATAAATGTGAGTTTACCGTATGTCATTCATTTAAACAAAATAATAACTCAAAAATTTTAAAAAGGCAAAAATTTTTACTCGTTTAAGAGGGAAGACTTAGCTTTCCAATTTGTCTCTTTCTCTTCTTTTTCCTACAGTTTATTCAAAAGGCAAATGAAAATCTTTCATTATTTTTTAATATTAAAAATTTCTAGTTCCAAAGAAAAACCCAAATCTCACCTTTGCATTAGTATATTAGTAATGTTAAAGTCAATTATTAATAAAACCCAGTAGACAAATGTATTCAATTTTAATCAGTTTGACCATAAGGTAAGAAACCTTTTATAATGCTTTGCAATGTTTTTGTCAAAGAGAAGGTTGATGCTCCAAGAAAATTCTCTTGTGCTTTTATTCCAATGTTCAATTTATGGAAAAACTGAATATTACCCCTTTAACTTTTGCCAATATGTTTACATACAGAATCTGTTTTACAATTAATTGTTCACAAACCTTCCACAACTTGTTGAAACCTTCAGAGTTTTCCTACTTTGCTTAAAACAATCCTTTAACCCTCCAAAGTTAGGCAAGAAATCTACATTCCAATGCCTTCTTATAATTTTTACCAAAAGAACATTCTACTTTCCTTACACAGTTGTGTGTTAAACTGTTTCTTCAGTAGTCTCAATTGCATGTTACATTGTCAACTTTTAGTAACTTTTACTTTTGGTGAAAAACCTAGTTAGTAAGCAATTTTACTTATGTACCTGGTGTGGAGCCTGGGAAACCAGACACAGTGCAGATAGGTCTGAATCTTTCCAGCATAGGTGGGTCATGGCTAACTCCACATGACCTCAGGCCTTAACAAGCCATAAAGAAGTTAAGTTGTACAGTTGAGAGTCATACTGGCATTTTATGAAACATTTAGGAGGCCTAATAACCAATTTTTTTTTTTTTTTTTTTTTTTTTTTTTTTTTGGAGACAGAGTCTTGCTCTGTCCCCCAGGCTGGAGTGCAGTGGCGCAATCTCAGCTCACTGCAAGCTCCGCCTCCCGGGTTCCCGCCATTCTCCTGCCTCAGCCTCTGGAGTAGCTGGAACTACAGGTGCCCACCACCATGCCTGGCTAATTTTTTGTATTTTTAGTAGAGACAGGGTTTCACCATGTTAGCCAGGATGGTCTCAATCTCCTGACCTCGTGATCCACCCGCCTTGGCCTCCCAAAGTGCTGGGATTACAGGCGTGAGCCACTGTGCCCGGCAATAACCTTTAAATTGTACATTTGTTTCATAAATTTTCTTTCACAAATTCTTCCATGAAATACACAGACCACTACTACATGTTTGTACTTTCCGACTTGTCCTAAATATCCCTCTATTTAAACAACCAGTCATTTTACTTTAGGACAAGAATTAACCATACAAGATCCTTTCTTATATAAAATTTCTTTTCCTTATAACTGTCTTTACCAAAACTATCTCTTTACATTTATAACCTTTGAATTAGACAAAAGTCATTCTCCTCCCATTAGAAAGTTAAGATCTGTACTGCATATTGCTGTGTGCATCCTGTGAAAGGGGAGCAGATAAAGAGGCTATCTGTATACTGTAGAAATTATTCGCCCTCAAGAAATGGCTCAGTTATACTTTTGCTAGGGCTTATCTGAATAAATGTGGGCTAATTCTAGACCCCTGAGGTAGCATTATCTAGGTTATAGTTTTGGTTAATGATTTAGGTGGAGACAAATAGGCTGTTAGAGAGAAAGAGGAGTTCAGAGGTTGGGTAAATATTAAATGAGCACAGATCTTAGGAAGTATACTTTTGCCCAAAGAGGTGTTGGGTATTTGACATTACCAGGGACTCGTGGGACAATGGTAATTGATCCCTTAAGTAATATAAAGGGGTGTGAATCTTTTCTTTTGGAGGAAGGGGATGCCATTTGACTTGTCTTTCTTAGTCCTGTCTTCCTTATTCTGCTCTTGGTTATAAAAGACTGAAGAGGCTAATCTGAGGACCCCCTGCACAGGGTCACTGGGTTCCAATGCTGACTTTTATAATTTCCTCTTAGTTCATTTTTAAGCCAGTTTAAGGTTTCAGGAAATTAAACTATTTCCAGTTTTGGGGGATGCATCCAAGAGGTGTGTCCTGTGGTATAGAGATGTGATTACCCACCTGTGAAGAGACAGCAGAGGAGAAAGAGGAAACAGAAGGTCCCTTTCTTTCTATTATCCTGGTATCCCCCGTGGTCCTGGGTTGCAGAGTGAACCATCCTTACTGTGTACCCATGGTCCCATCTCGTCACAATTACCTACTTGAGAACAGAGGAGATACTGGAGTGAACAGTGGGCCCCTGTTCATCTTTGGGGTTCCAGAATGAACTGGTCTTTACCATGTACCGTCCCCTGAACCTTTCATTTCTGTTCCAATGGTAATCTGTTGGCCTGCAACCAACCTTTATCTCTGTCCTATGGATCTCTTGCATCTGTGGCCTCAGGCTGACCTTGTCTCCATGACCTTATAGCAACTCTCACTCAGAGTATTTTAGTAATAAAATAAGTAACTTTTCTCAGAAGCCTGTGTTTCAGCTAACTGCCACAGAGACTAGACTTTCCTCCCTACTCCCTTAGAATATGTCTTTAAAGGTCTTGATGCATGTTGAGAAGGGCATGAAAGTAATTAGAGAAATGGCGGCTACAGGAGGGAAGTGGAAGGAAGTGAGAGGAATCAGAACCATCTGACTCCTGTGTCTGGAAAGCCTTCATATATGCTTATGTAAAGAATAGTCCTTGGATTCAAGACAGCAACGTTTATTCACACTCCGGACACAAAGCAGTAAGCTCCAGACGACTTAGGGCCTCAGGTAAGAACTCACCAGCAGCAAAGAGAGAATTTCTTCTCCTCCCAAAATAGTGCTGTCTCAAAAAAGCAAGTGGGGGGGGGGGGGGGATCCTTAAAGGGCCGGAGTGAAGCCGTACGCAGGCAGACAAACTGCTTTTAAAAGAAAAAATACAAAAAAAAACCTAGCCCAGCGTGGTGGCGGGCGCCTGTAGTCCCAGATACTTGGAGGCTGAGGCCGGAGAATGGTGTGAACCCGGGAGGCGGAGCTTGCAGTGATCCGAGATCACGCCGCTGCGCTCCAGCCTGGGCGACACAGCGAGACTCTGTCTCAAAAAAACAAACAAACAAACAAACAAAAAAAAGCTATCAGAAACTTGGCGCCATGGCATAACGGGAATGAAAAGCACATTAACAGTTAGAAGAATGCCAGCAGAGCCAGAGTTCCAATTACAGTCTGTCCTGGCCATGTCAGCAGGCAGAGGAAGGACTGAAGGTCATCTGTCATCTAAGCTGGTAAAAACGAATACAAACCTCAGGGGATATCCACCAGGGAGCCTTTGTCTTTGCTGCCATACAATGCGGAGAGCTGCAGGGCGTGAATAACAGGGAGTGTGTGTTAGAAGTCACGTGGCACGCAAAGTGAAAGCAAAGAGGCAGACTTGCCCCTAAGGCAGAATGTCCAGGGTGTGCGCTAGCCCATTGCAGAACACACAAGAGAAAACCAGAAAATGGGTGGTGCAGGTTTTTGGAATAGAGCCAAGTTTAGTTTAATAAAAGCAAAGGAAACTCCATACATTGCATGATTTTTTAGGCCTTAGCCTCACCAATCTCATAAGCCTCCTGTTTAGGATGGCCATTAGTGCCTCAGATCTGCTGGGTGTGGACCCTAAGGTCCTTCACACCCCCACAGGCCACCAGTCTGGGTAAGCTGAGAAGTCAGCCAGGGGAAGCAGGGTAAATTATGGCCAAGAGGAATTGCTCTGCATGTTGGTTAGTAAGCAGGAGAGAGCAAGAAAAGGAAGAAGGAAAACCAAACTCTGTGTCAGACGCCTCCAGCTGAAGAAGGTGAGGCACAGAGCTCTCTTAACACTAGGGAATGATCTGAGTCACGCGACACTACACATGTTAGGGGTAGAAGATATCCAAGTTACCAGTGGTGATTTCATGTGGGTCTATAGCAAACTCAATTCTTGCCTTCTCAGAAGAAAGAATTCGAATGAGAGGCATAAGGCAGAAGAAGAGACTGAGGCAAGTTTCAGAGCAGGAGTGGACATTTAGTTTTTAGAAAACTTTAAAAAACTTTAGAGCAGGAAAGAAAGGAAACATTGGAAGAGACCAAGAGGGCAACTTGAAGAACAAGTACAGTGTCTCGCCTTGATCATAGGACTTTATATGCTGGCCCACCTTTGGCATCCATGATTCTTCCATTAGGGTGGGCTGTGCTCCTGCGCAGTGCTCCCCTTATGCTTGGGAAGTGAACATGCGGCAGTGTGTTTAGGAAGTGTTTTTATCCGCTTAGAAAGTTGCTTCTCCCTGGTACCTGCGTTCAATTAACACTTCAGTGTGACAGCTCTGGGCAATCAGGAGACTGTCTCTCCCTGGCACTGGCTGCCAAATTATCATTTTTAGAGAGGCAATGTGATAACTGCTGAACAATTATCTGATGATCGCCTGCCATTCCTGGTGAGTTGGGGGAGAGAGCCCTCTTCTGCCCTGCTCATGCCTTTCTAACTACCTATAACAACTTGGCATTTTCCACCTTCATATCTCTCACAACTTCACTTTGGAAACCAATGTGGCAAAGATGCCAGCTGCCAAGTATGTCTATTCCAATTATGCATTGGGGAACTGGGATATTAACAGAGGATGGGTTTCGGGACCAACTGGATACATTGTGACTAGGACATGTGCTGAAACATGATTGACCACCTGACCTCCATTAGCCCCAATTCTATCTGGAGATTACATTGATGTTTCAGGTCACCTGGAATCAATGTCCACTCACAGCCAGTGTCCGGTGTCGCTAAATGATGTGATTATTTCCCTTTTGTCAGTAAACAATCACCTTAATAAAAAGTGGTAAGTCTTTTCAGGAAAGTATGGGAAGAAGATTAATGTATAGTTTTGGTAGTGTACCTCTGTCTTTATTGGAGGATCTCTTCAAGGAAATGTTCTGAGACTAAAAATTGGCTCAAGTCTAGGAATTGACTGTGGGTCTATAATTCTTTTCTTTTTTTTTTTCATCATTTGAGTTAGAGTTGTGTTCATGGGCACGAATATGTGTTTTGCTTAGACAGAGCAAATAAGACTTTTGTCAGCTTCCTACCTATTTAACTTCTAGGAAAACTGTGGTTAACTGGTGAAGTCCATAGATCTGTAGGAGTCAGATGGTTCTTATTATTGCTTTGCCTTTGCTGTCTCCATTACCATAACAATGCCCCCTTGCCTTTGATGGGTGAGGACCACTGCTTGGTTCCTGCCACCCCTGGATCCACTTACTCTCATTGCATTTGAACTTTTCACTGGACTGATTCGGGTTCTCACTGTAAGAGCTGTCCTACAGAGAAGAGCAACCACAGAGCTCTTCGGGGATGCTGGGGCTCCCATCACAAATCTGTGTCACAGTGTTGGTAAATGATAGGTCTTCTGGACCCTTCCAATGTGAATGAATAGGTTCTAATGACAAGTTCACTCTGACATTAATCTGTCCCTAAGCCTCTGCATACCTTCCTCTGTGGTAAACCAAGATAGATGGCACAACTTGCCCATGGTCGGCCATTTTTTGTCCTTCAACCAAACAGCTAAACAAACTATTAGAACCTTTTGTGACTCCGCAAACGGGAACATCAATGGGCCATGTTAAGCAATTCAACTTGATCCAATGCTATTTTCCCTTCACTATCCCACACCCTTAACTGCCATTTCAGATCCATTTCCACAGACTTTCTGAAGGTTTCAGTTGAAATATATATATATTTTTTTAAATTCAAGTACTTTTTTTTTTTAATGTAGTACACATCCTCATAAGTAACAATTTGTACCTCATCTTTAAGGTCCCAGTGAAACCTGCACCTAGATATAGTTATATTACAGAAATAGTCACTGCTGTCAGTGGTCAGTCCTAATGAAAATCGCCATTGTCTTGCTTGGCACCAGCCTCAGGTGAGTCCATTATCATTTCCACAGGTAAATAAATACTTAATCCCTTCAGACAGAGAATACAAGGCTTACATCATTGTACCTGGGAAAGCTACTTCCACTGGGGGTAGGGTTAAAAAGTTCACTTCTGGTGGCAAACAAAATTCATTAGAATTCATGAGTTCAATGTTCCTACATCATCAGTGTCTTCCCAACCGTCCTCTCCCCGTTTTACAGAACCCCATTATTTCCTAACCATTGCCCTCACTTTAACTTTGGACACCCTGCCAGACTGAGGGTTCAACTTTCCTTGTAATTTTGCCACTTTCAGGATGCGAGCTTCTGTTTGACTTTTAGCAATTTCAGCCCTGTTGACTACAGAAGGGAAGATTCTGACTCAGACCACAATTTAAAGCTATTAGGCTATTTATGCAGAGCAGGTTCTGGAAATTTGAATATCTGATTACTTCTTTTCATTTTATCTCTTTGCCAAGGCACATGAGAAGCAATCACACAATGCCATTATCTTCCTTGGTTTTTCACAAACGCTCAAAATCAGCAAATTCCTTGCCTCTTACTTACTTCAGCCAGTCAGCTAAACAAACTGATTAGGAGTGAGAAATGCACATATTTTGCATGTCTCTAAGAACTGTTCCTGCCATGCAGATATTTTGCATGTCTCTATGAACAGTTCATGCCATGGACTATCAGTGTTCTTTTCTATTAGAAGTAGCATTGTGGCCAGGCGTGGTGGCTCATGCCTATAATCCCAGCACTTTGGGAGGCCGAGGCAGGTGGATCACCTGAGGTCAGGAGTTCAAGACCAGCCTGGCCAACATGGTGAAACCCCGTCTCTACAAAAATACAAAAAGTAGCTGGACATGATGGCGGGTTCCTGTAATCCTAGCTACTTGGGAGGCTAAGGCAGGAGAATTGCTTGAACCAGGTTGGCAGAGGTTGCAGTGAGCCAAGATCATGCCATTCTATTCCAGCCTGGGTGACAGAGCAAGACTCTGTCTCAAAAAAAAAAAAAAAAAAAAAAAAGTAGCATTGTTAGAATTTTAGGTGTAATAAGATTGAGAGCCAATCCTAGAAACCCTCACACCAACTGGAGATAGTCATTTTTAAAATGTTGTTTCTCTAGAACCATTTTTACTACCAATATCTGTATTAGTTAATGTTCTCCAAACAGATGCGATAGAATAGGTAGGTAGGTAGGTAGGTAGGTAGGTAGGTACATAGAGATTTACTTTATGGTATTTGATCACATAAGTATGGAGCCTGAGATCTTTCGCAAAAGGCTCTCTAGAAGCTGGAAATGCAGGGATGCCGATACTGCACCTAAGTGCAAGACTGGAATCCTCAGAACCATGGAAGGGCTTTGTGTAACTGAAATCAGGCCGAAAGTCACTGGAAATTTTTTCAGTTAGATACTCTTAATTTCCAGTACCTGTATGTTTGCAATTTTATGTGTGGTTGGTTGATTGTGTTTTTTTTTTTTAGCATTTTCTATTATTTTGGGACTACTAGGTGCACCCAGCTAATTGTGCTTATTCCCCACTTAAGCCTTGTATTAATCATTTGTTCACAAAGTTCTAGCTTTTTTTAAGTTAGAAAATGGAATTAGTAATGGACCGGGTGCGGTGGCTCACACCTGTAATTCCATCATTTTGGGAGGCCAAGGAGGGTGGATCCCTTGAGGCCAGGAGTTTGAGACCAGCCTGGGCAGCATGGCAAAACCTATCTCTACTAAAAATAAAAAAATTAGCTGGGAGTGGTGGCACATGCCTGTAATCCCAGCTACTCTGGAGGCTGAGGCAGGAGAATCGCTTGAACCTGGGAGGCAGAAGTTGCAGTGAGCTGAGACGCCACTGCACTCCAGCCTAGGCAACAGAGGCAGACTCTGTTTCAGAAAAAAAGAAGAAATGAAGATCCAGGCACTGGGTGAATACATTGTGACTTTGAAATCTATTGATTTGATGCTTTGTTAACTGACAGTGCAAATAAATATATCTGTGCATTCTTCGTGTACTCATACAATATATATAATGTGTCCATATATATCCATATTAAATTAAACAAGAATTTTTACTCATGTTTCCTGCTACACAGGATCTTAGTACCACATTAATCTATCTATTCTTTACCACTTACCTGTATATAGCCTACTGTTCTAATAATGAGCTAGTTGGTTCTGTTAATTTAATTACGCTGCTAGCAGTGGCACATTTGTACAGATCTGCAGCAACTTGGTTCCTGCCTCCTCAGAGGAAATAATTTGTCCTAGAGGCATAAAGCAGAGTGAGAGACCAAGGCAAGTTTTACAGCAGGAGTGAGAGTTATTAAAATGTTTTAGAGTTGGAGCGAAACAAAGTAAGGTACGCTTGGAAGAGGGCCAAGGGGTGACGTGAGAGATGCAAGTGCCTGATTTGACCTTTTACTTGAGGTTTTATATATTAACAGGCTTCCAGGGTGTTGCATCTCTTCTCTTCTGATTCTTCCCATGGGGTGGGCTGTGCACATATGCAGTGGCCTGCCAGCACATGGGAGGGGCCGCGCACGCAGAGTGTTTACTAAAGATATGCACATGCTCACTTGAGACTTTTTCCCCTTACCAGTCAAGGGTTCCTAGAGGAAGATCATACGCCAAACTCTGCCATTTTGCCTCTTAATGCTCATGGTTGAGTCCACTTTCCCACATGCTGAGATCTTATGGGGAAGCTGCTAATCACCAGCTTCAGGTGTTTTCTATCTGTTGGGAGACAGCCTCCCCCCGTGCCAGCTGCAACCAATTAGTATTTAGCAAGACAGTTTAACAATCGCCTGACCATCATCACCTGATGGTTGCCTGGCATTCCTGGTGGAGGGGGAACTCTCTTCTGCTCTGCTCGTGTCTGCTCACTACCTTCTCTAACAATGCCACTTGAAAATACAGGTTGAGTATTAATTATTCAAAGTGCTTGGAACCATAAATGTTTCAGATTTTTTATTTTTTTGGAATTTTTGAATATTTGTATGTACATGATGAGATATTGTATGGATGAGACACAAGTCCATACATGGATTCATTTATATTTTGTTTCATTAATATTTAAAATATCTTTTAAAAAGTCTAGTCAAATCAAGCAGTGGGAATGGAATAGGCATTTGTATTTTAAATATGACTTATACACATAGTCTGAGGGTAATTATACACAGTATTTCAGTAACTGTGCGTGAAACAAAGCTTACATATACTGAGCCATCAGAAAGCAGAGGTGTCACTATCTTGGCCTCCCATGAAGACAATCTTTGGTTGTTTAGTATCACCATCATCCTTGACTCTGAATTTATGTTACTGATAAGCAATTATTTTCTTACACTTATTTATACATAAGTGCTTAACATTATAAAGAATATTTCTTAATACAGTTAAATTGCTGCATGTTCAGGGTAACTAAGCAACACAGTAACATCTCTAGTATACAGTCACATGCCCCATAATGACATTTCAGTCAAAGAAAGGTGGGCTGCGGATATGGCAGAACAGAAGTCTCATGAGAATATAATGGAGCTGAAAATTTTCTATCTTCTAGCTATATACAAAGCACTACTCATGTGTTTGTTTATTGCAACGTTGGGAAAATGAAACCAGCCCAACTGTCCCATGGGACAAATATAATTTTTTTTGAGTAAACATCAATATTGACCCACACTGGTCTTAAAACTTGAAACTTCTATTTGTCTTAACTGAACTCCTTCCTCAGGAAACTGACCCTCAGGCAAGGAACTGAAACTCACCAGCTCACTGAGTCTAGACAATGAGATGCTAGATTCTTCATTGTCATTAAGGCTTCCTTACCCCTTCTAATGCCTGTTTTATTGCTGGTGGCCACCTTTCTTCCCAACTACATAAACCCTCAAATTTAGTCAGTTGGAAGAGATGGATTTGAGGCTTATCTCCCATCTCTCTAGCTGATTTCACCTGAATATAAAGGCTTCTTCCCTGGCAGAATTTGTCTCAATGATTAACTTTCTGTGTGGTGAGCAAAAGGACCTAGATTGAATCCCTGGTGTTATCAAAATCCCTGGTTTAATTTTGTTATCAAAATTAAAATTAAGAGAGTTTAAAGTAGAAAAACTCGTTAAATATGAATATAAAGAAAATTTTTTACAACTGTACAGTGTTATTACAAAGCAGTCAAAATATCAAAAAAAGTTTATAAAGTTAAACAGCTACACTAAGATACTTGTTATAATTGAATATAAGAAAACAATTTTTATGATTTTATTGTAGTCTAAGTATACGGTGTTTATAAAGTCTACATTCACGTACAGTAATATCCTAGCCTTCACATTCACTCAACGCTTCCTCACTGACTCACCCAGTGAAACTTCCAGTCCTACAAGCTCCATTCATGGTAAGTGCCCTAGGCAGGTGACCATTTTTGTATCTTTTGTATCACTTTTAGTGTATCTTTTCTATGTTGAGGTGTGTTTAGATAAACAGGTACCATTGTGTTACAGTTTTTCGCAGTATTTAGTATAATAGTATGTTATGCAGGTTTGTAGCTTGGGGCAATAGGCTTATACTCTGCATGTTTCTATGTGTACACTGTAGGATGGTCACATATGATGAAGCCCCCTAACCCATTTCTCAGAACTCTCATTCATTAAGCAATGCATGACTGTAACTTTACCACAAACAACAAATGATGGCATGTTTTCCGCCTCCTCCTATAATGTTATGTTTTGATTTACAGCTTATTGTACATTACGTTTTATTTTATGGGTGAGAAGAAACATCAGAGACAGTTGAGGAACCAGGAAGTGCATCCCATATGGATGAGGAGGCATTCTGCTGGATGGCATTTTAAATGTTAAAACTTTAATTTTTGAATTAGGAATGCACATGTATATGTACATGTATAGTGAGTTTAGAATTGGTAATTAATATTTCCATGAGAAAGAATTTTGCCAATTAAAATGCAGTGCTTATGGATAAAACCTTTGACTTTAAGACTCAGCATCTCCACTTATTTCTTTCTTGTGTCATAGGTCAGTCCCTCGTTCCCCACTCCATTCAATGAAGTTATGTCTTATAGTTATTATACAGTTGTATTTAGTTTTTGCTGGCATTTCCTCCTGGGATCCCTTACCTACTGAATAAGGTTTTTAATTTGCATACTTTTATGCTCACTCTTAATAATAATGTAAGCTAGGATTTGAAAATCAGTGTTATGTATCCGCACTTACCGTATCATACAGAATAATTTTACTGTCCAAAACAAATCCTCTTTACTTAAGACTTACTGGCATTTCCTCTCTCCTGATCCTATATAACCACTAAACTTTGCCATCTCTACATGTTTGCCTTTTTCAGAATATCATGTCAGATTTATCACAAGATAGCCACATGAATATGAGTTGAAAAGACTTTTAAAAAAATTACATGTCAATATGCCTTCTAAGTTTGTGAAGTATATCTCATGGTTGTTTTGAAATGCTTTTTGTTTTGAGATGGAGTCTCACTCTGTCTCCCAGGCTGGAGTGCAATAGCGCAATCTTGGCTCACTGCAACCTCTACCTCCCAGGTTAAAGTGATTCTCCTGCCTCAACCTGAGTAGCTAGGATTACAGGTGTGATTTGCATTCTTTTATGACAAAATGCATTGAGCATTTTTGATGTGCTTATTGTACGTGACTATCACTTCCTTAGAGAAATAACTATTCTGATAGTTTACCTTTTTTATTCAGATATGCACCTTTTGATTTTTGAGTTGTAAGATGCTTTTATATATTCTGGATAGGAGAAGCTTATTAGCTATATGACTTGCAATGATTTTCTTCAGTATTTTGGGAGCCTTTTTACATAACAGTATACTTTGAGTCACAAAAGTGTTTAATTCTGAGAAATTTTAATATACCTATTTTTTTTTTTCAGTTTCTTGTGCTTGTACATTTATGTCATAGAAACCATTGTTTAACCTGAAGCTGTGTGTATTCCTATGTGACTTTCTGTGGGTTAAGCCTATTTGTTTCTTATATTTAAGTGAATCATAATTTGAGTCATTTATATACATATGTGTGTATCAAAGAGTTCAACTCATAGATATCCCCTTGACCCAGCAACACAGCAACACTTGATCAAAAAGTTTCCATATTGAATTAACTGACACTGTTATAAAATCATGAGATCATAAAGGTAAGATATAATTTTTAGACATTCAGCCTTACTCCATTGATCTATATACCTATTCTTTTTATTTTTTTTTTTTTGAGATGGAGTCTCGCTCTGTTGCCCAGGCTGGAGTGCAGTGGCTGGATCTTGGCTTACTGCAAGCTCCACCTCCCGGGTTTACACCATTTTCCTGCCTCAGCCTCCCGAGTAGCTGGGACTACAGGCGCCTGCCACCTCGCCTGGCTAATTTTTTGTATTTTTTAGTAGAGACAGGGTTTCACCGTGTTAGCCAGGATGGTCTCGATCTCCTGACCTCGTGATCCGCCCGTCTCGGCCTCCCAAAGTGCTGGGATTACAGGCTTGAGCCACCGTGCCTGGCCACCTGTTTTTATACTAGTACCACAAATCATGATCATTTGTTTTTGTTCATTTTCTTAATATATTGCATAGCACTAATGGTTTTTGTATATTGAACCAAGTTTACATTTTCAGATAACTGTTTAAAATTTCTATTTTGCTTCTCAATGGATTTCATGAAACATAGTTTATAAAACAACTTCTCCACCTGGAAAATAAGAATTCCAAAACTCCAGCAAAAGCTCTCATGTCTTTCATAGCTGGGAAGACTATACATAGAGTTGGTCAATTTCTGTGAAAATGTTTTGATGCATGTTTCCTCAATAACAGGCCAGAATACACAGATATGCCACTCTTACTTAGCAATGAGAAATAGGCAGTAACAGAAATGCTATGTTCCATTCATCTCAGAGTGCCCATTTTTACATTTCACAGACAGATGCAGCATTTTAAATTTGATAGTGTCAGAACACTGTTGGCCAGAAGGCAGTTTTAATGTGACTGTCCTCATGTACACATACATGAAACTGTTCTAAGAATCTTCCTTTCATATCTTTCGATAATATCATCAACGTCATAATTTACAGAGATTGTTGGAGAGATCATCTCACAAAGAGTACTCACAAAATGCAGCATCACCAGTGCTTCTGATTAGCACAGATGATGAATAATGAATCATGGGCTAGTGAAGTAAAAATTATTCTAAAGACTTTGATCTAAATGGAACAAATTTTAGGAAGTTCCTCTGCCAATTTATTTTGTTACTGTGTTCTTTGATCATAGAAATGATACAAGATAAATAGCCACATGAATATGTTGAAAAGACTTTATAAAGCAATTACAATGTAAAATTTTGTGCAATTCAGAAATCACTTAAATTTCTTTTTTTCTTTTTTCTTTCTTTTGTTTTCTTTTTCTTTTTTTTTTTTTTTTTTTTTTTTTTTTTTTTTTTTTTTGAGGCAGAGTCTTGCTTTGTCACCAGGCTGGAGTGCAGTGGCATGGTGTTGGCTCACCACAATCTCCACTCCCCAGGTTCAAGCGATTCTCCTGCCTCTGTCTCTGCCTCTCAAGTAGCTGGGATTACAGGTGCACACCACCACACCCAGCTAATTTTTGTATTTTTAGTAGAGACGGGGTTTCACCATGTTGGCCAGGATGGTCTCAATCTCCTGACTCGTGATCTGCACCCCCTCGGCCTCCCAAAGTGCTGGGATTACGGGCATGAGTTACCATGCCTGGTCCCTAAAATTTCTGAAATGTTATGTGACAAGTATTTGTTTCATCATTTGTTTGTGGTTTTATTCTTCCATTCTTATATATAAAAAAGTGATACATGTTACAATTGATGCAGTGATACATCTCACAATTTACTAAAAAAGTTTTCATACTGGTTAGTGTACACTATATGCTTTAAATACTGTTAGTTCATACAATGCAGCCAACACTGAGGAAGTAAGTGCTATTACCATTTATATAGTCCAATTTTGAATGTGATCCCAAAACTCTGAAGGAAAGAATTAGGAGAATCTGAGTTTGATGCAGTCTGTCTCCAGAGACTTAGTTCACATGAACTCTGTTCTGATGTGTTTTCTCTTATGTGGTAAATACTTTGTAAGTTTAGTTTTAGGAATCTTACCCTGCCCCATGCTCATGAAGATGTTTTCCTAAATTGTGTTCTATATATTGGATTAAATATTTGTATATTTTGGTCTTATGATCCACGTGGAATAGATTATGTGTATAAAGGTCACATTTCAGGTTTTAATTCCTCTTAAAGAATATTCAATTTTCTAGAACAGTTTTTAGAAAAATTTATCTTTTCCAATTCACTGACAATTCTTGCAATGTAATACTATTTCCTGTTTTTTGTTTTTGTCTGCAAATGCATTTAGGCTAAATTTCCTCCGTGGTCACATAATCATCATATACAAATAAAATTTTATTTTTGTGTTGTGCAATAAGACATTCATTTTTTTGTTTCAAATGTATTCATAATTGTTTCCTTCCTTCCTTCCCTCCTTCCTTCCTTCCTTCCTTCCTTCCTTCCTTCCTTCCTTCCTTCCTTCCTTCCCTCCCTCCCTCCCTCCCTCCCTCCCTCCTACCCCTACTTCTCTTCCCCCTCCTCCTTCTTTCTTCTTCTTTTCTTCTCTTTTCTTCGGTCTTACCCTGTCACCCACATTGTAATGCAGTGGCATGATCACAACTCACGGCAGTCTTGACCTCCCAGGTTCAAGCAATCTTCTTGCCTCTGCCACCTGAGTAGCTGGCACTACAGATGCATGCCACCATGACTGGCTAGTGTGTGTGTGTGTGTGTTTTGTTTTTTGTTTGTTTGCTTTTTTCTTTTTTTCTTTTTTTTTTCCGTAGAGACAGGATTTTGCCATGTTGCCTAGGCTGGTCTCAAACTCCTGAGTTCAAGCGATCTTTCTGTCTCAATCTCTTGGAGTCCTGGGATTACCAACGTGTGCCACTGCACCTAGCCCATAATTGTTTTTCAAATAACCATTTCAATTATTGTAATCTGTTTACACATTCTCTGCCCTAAATGGAATTCCAGTATCACGTTTTGAATAAATGTCAGGTGTGATACATTCTGTTTTAGCATTTTTCAGAAAGATCTCCTGAAATATCTCTGTTTGAAAAGGAGAAAAACAGGATTCTGGGAGCCATAAGGCTGGTTGTAATGGTGGCAGTCGGGTGCCTGAAGCTTTCCGAAGCAGGTGGTGAATGCTGTGAGCAACTTTACATTCATGGGGTCCCGGTGGTGGTACCCCCTCCACAGCAGCACTGGGCGTTACCCTAGTGAGTACTCTGTGCTGACCCTGCTTCTATAGCTTCTCCAGGCATTGCCCTTGTGGAGAGTCTTTACAGCAGCTCCAACCTACATTCCCACTTAACATTGCTCCACTGGAGGCTCTCTCTGCGGGCTCTACCCTTGTGAGGAAGCTCTGCTTGGGACCCCAGGCTTTTGAAAAGATTTTTTAAATTTGTAGAGCCTACCAAGCCTCCATAGCTCTTGCTTTCTGTAAGCCTACAGAATTACCACCTCTTAAACATTTCCAGGTAGTACAATTGATATCTTCCAGAGCTGGGGCACAAGCCCCACTTGGGAGCCAAAGCATGTGCAATTCAGAGAGCAGTACCCCAAAGTGGCACATGGCAGTGCCACCACCTGTCCCCAGAAACCATCCTGTACCCTTAGGCTGCTGGGCCTCTGATGGGATGGACAGCCTAGGAGATTACTGAAATGCCTGTGAGGTTTTTCTTCCATCGTCTTGGGTATTGACACTTAGTTCCCTTTTAATCATGCCAATCCCTTGGATTTTTCTCCTGGAAAGTCTTTTTCATTCTCACTTGACCAGGCTTCAGATTTTTTCTTCGTGTTTTTCTTTTCTCTAGCAGTTTTACCTTAAGCAGTTAGGAGTAACCACACTACAGCTTCAACACTTTGAAGCTTAGAAGTTTCCTCTGTCGGGTTCCTTAGTTCATCGCTCTGAAGATAGGCCTCTCACAAAGCCCTTGGGCATGGGAACAGCCACATTCCTTGCCCGTTGATTTTAAGAATGATCTTTAATTTCCAATGTCTAATTCCTCAGCTCCATCTGAAACTCAGTCAGAATGGCCTTAAATCTTCGTATTTCTGTAAACAGTCTGATCACAACAACTTCACCTGTCTCTAAGGACTGCCAAACTTTTCCTATTTTCTTGTCTTCTAAGCCCTCACCAGAACCTGGGCTTTTTTAGTCTTTTTTCCCAAATTCTTCAAGCCTCTGCCCTAGTAATACCTAGTTCCAAGGCGAGTTTTACCCTTTCAGTTATTCATGGTCAGCAAGACCACACTTCTCATCGCCAATTGCTGTCGTAACCTTCGTTCTTTGCTTATAAAGCAGAATACAGGATATTGGGTAATTTATTTTTTGAAATTATTTCTTATGGTTATGGAGTCTGACAGGTCCAAGATTAAGGGGCAGTATCTGGTCAGAGCCTGTTGCTGGTGGAGACTCTTCGAAGAGCCCTGAGGCCACACGGTATCAGCTGGCTGGAGGCTTGGAATGCTGGTGCAGATCTCTCTTCCTCTGACAAAGTCACCAGTTAACCTCAATAATAAACCATTGATCCTTTAATCCATTAGTACTTTAATAGATGGATCCACTTACTAGGGCAGGGCACTTATGATATGGTCACTTCTATGAGGCCCCAACTCTCAATACTGCCGCACTGGGGATTAAATTTAAAAATGAGTTTGGTTAAGGGAAAATGTTGCCACCATAGTAAATGTCAAAAGATTCTCTGTTTCCCACATAATACTCTTCTACCTATGTGTGGAGTATTACTCCCATTTTAACTGGTAGTCTAAATCAGTTACTCCTGACAACAGTGCAATTCTGTTCTCAGTCTTTTGGCTCAGAAATATAAAGAGCTTAATATGGCTGAGTGGCAGTCTTAACTTTCAGTTCAGTTGAATCATGGCTGTGTCTTTTAGCAGCAGCATTCCTCTGTCTTTTTTTTGTTGTTGTTGTTATTACACTTTTAAGTTCCAGGGTACATGTGCACAACATGCAGCTGCACCCATTAACTCTATCTTTAAGACCTCTAGACCAGCATAGCTTAAAATAACAGGAAGAGAAAGTAAAATTTTTGCTAGTGTCACATTAGGAATAATAGTGAATGATACAACTCTTCATTTTTAATCCTCTGATTTCTGAACCTGTAAATTATGGTTTGGGGATAAAATTTTCTGTATAATGCATGCTGATTTTTTGCATATACAATCTTCTGATGAACCTTGACTCAAACCTGCTTAGTATTGTCACCTAGCAAGTACCATACCTGTGACTTCCAGAGGTATATTCCACATTTTATCCAACCAGTTTCTTCAAGATTATGGTGTAATGGAAAGACCGGTGAAATTCATGAGCATAAACTCATTGCTGCAATTTTATGGTTGTGTAGTTCTTTGTTGAGAAGGAATGCCGTGTGGAATACTATCATTGTATGTAAGGCAGGCTTTAAGTCCATGGATGGGTTTTGGCAAAACGCCTACATGCAGAAAAGGAAAATACATAATCAGAATAAGGGTCTGTTCAGTAAGAAACAAACCCCAGTCCCTTCCATGATCACAGTAGGTCATTATAACTAATCTACCACAGGTTAATGGTTGACTATTCTGGGGAATGGTGTCTTATCAGGGACTCAGTGTTGGTCTTTTGGTGGGAATCCATATGGAGCACAAATGTCTTCACATTTTCTTTTGCCACTCAGAGAGTTATCCACATGATTCTATTGCAAATTACTTTGTCAGCAGTGTTTTAATCATGTATTTCCAAGTTTTTGACTTACTAAATCATTGTACACAACCCATGAATCAGTATATAAGCACACTCACAATAATTTTTCCTTCCAAGCAAAGTGGACAGCTCGATACACCAACTGATTTATGTCGATCGAGAAGATTTATTTTCCCACTATCCTTCAGGGATGTCCCAGAATGGGCCAGAGTGCTGCAGCTGTCTGCTTTCAGGTGATGTCTGGATATCCTGAAGAACAATCTGAACAGTTTTCTCTCACACTGTCAACTGATTATTGGGAACTCTTCATGAGGCCATAAGTGCAGACTAGGAGAGAGAAGGCAATGTGGCAGGAGTGGAGACCATGGGCAGTTGTATCGTTTCTTCATATAACTTGTGTTTTCAGGACCTGTTCTGGCCCAATTACATATGTATCATTTCCATTTGATAAGAGTGCTACCATGCACACCCAAGCTGTATGGCTACATGGGTCAGGAAACACTTCATTTATGATGGGCAGCTCAGGATATGTGGAACTTGGTGGCTCAAAATCATGCATTTTATTTTATTACAAACCAGTAGTAGGCCACAAACTGACCCTGAAAAAGAGGGTATTTATCTGTGGTTAAGAGCAGTGCCTTGCTCCAAAATTTGAAGGACCTCTGCTGTGATTTACCTGTGGGAGCCTAAGAAAGACTCCAAAGAACATATTTATCTGCCACTGACACCTGAAGTACCATTGGATCTGCTGGATTATACGGCCTAAGTGGAAAATCTGCTTGCATGGCAGCCTGGACTGCTGAAGTCTTGTGTTCTGGGTCCCCTCAAACCTAGAAGCTTTTTGAGTTGTTTGGTAGATGGGCCAGAGTAACACACCCAAAGGACAAATGTGTTGCCTCCACAATCCAAATAGGCCCACTAGGCCTTGTGCCTTTTTCTTGGTTGTTGGTGAGACCAGATGCAACCAATTTTCCTTCATTTGGAAAGAATACCTCAAAATGTTCCACACCACTGGATATCTACAAATTTCACTAATGTAGAAGGCCTCTGAATTTCAGTTAAATATCTTGCCTGCCATCTGACAAAAATATTTTATGAATATGCTAATTGTAGATGCTACTTGACGTTCACTTGGTACAATCACCATGATCCCATCCATGAAATGGACCAGTGTGATACCTGTGGAAGGGGAAAGTTGATTGAGTGTTCTGCTTGTGACATGGGATAGAGGGTTGATATACTCTTCAGATAGGATAGTTAAGGTTTAGTGTTGTCTTTGACATCTGACAACAAACTTTTCTTTTGCAACTTATGGACAGAGATAGAGATAAAGCATTCACTAGATCGGTAGCTACATACCAGTTCCAGGAGATGTGTTAGTTTGCTGGAACAATGAAACAAACATTTGGATAACAACTTCAATTTTAGTTGATACTTGATTGAGCTTATGGGAATACGCTGTCATTATCTAGTATCCATCTATCTACTGCATAGGCCAAATAGGAGAGTTGCATGGGAATGTAGTGAAAACGATTCTGGCATCTTCCAAGTCCTTCGTGGTGGCACTAATGTCTTAAATTCCTCCAAAGATGCAGTTATGTTTTTGACTTAATGTTTTCCTAGACAGAAGCATCTCTATTGGATTTCATTTGTGCTTTTCCACCATAATGGTTCCCACTCCACAGGTTAGGCTACCAATGTGGGCATTCTTTCAGCTGTTATGTATTTCTATTCCAATTATGCACCAGGAACTGGAAAATTATCAGAGAATGGCTTCAGGGACCCACCAGACCCACTGTGAGTCAGACATGAGCTAAAACTCCATGAATCACCTGACTTTTATAAGAAGGTACTCTAATTAGTAGGCTACAGGAGCACTGTGGCTCTCCTGGAATCAATGTCAAGTTCAGAGTCAGTGTACAGTGATCCTCAAAATTTATTTTATTAAAGCACAGTTACTGAAGGATGATTTTCAGTGCCACTTAACCAGCTGGAGACTTCCATGGCTGGCGATGACCCTGCTTAGGCCTCCCTCTACCTCAGGCTCACTGCAGGAGGCACCCCGCCCACTCACCCTTTCAGATAGCACCTGGCTTACACTCTGCCCTAGATCCCATGCTGGCCGTGGAATCCATGCTTAGCCTGCAGCTGGGCTGGGTCTGCCACAGCCTGCTTCACCTTGAGCACTGGCATCTGGATGAGTGGCACCTAAAAACTCAGAGGCATTTGTAACTCCAAAGCTCTAAAGTGAGTGTTACAGCATGCTAGAACTCGTTCAGTCCCACTGCCTCACTCCAATTCATGACTCTAGAGCTGGCCCAGCCCTGCATCTGCTTCCTGGCATGTGGGGTGGCTGCCGGATGCTGTCAGAGTGTGGATGGCCACAGCCGTTTTTTGTACCCACATTTGTTTGGCAGCTCCTGAGTTCTTGTGTCCAAGGAGAATGAGGTTATACTGACAGTCAAAGTGTGAGAAGGGGAGAGAAGAGTTTTATTGAGTGATGAAACAGCTCTCAGCAGAGAGAGTACTTGAAGCAGGTTGTCTTCCCCACCCAGAGGCGGGTAGTCCCCAAGTGTGACTGAATGTAGGTCATTTATGGGCTCAGAATGGGGGAGTGCATATTGATTGGTTTGTGAGTATGCATAAAACTGTAAAACAAGGGACCACTTAAAGGTGGACACAATGGTGCAAAAAAAAAAAAATTAGGAAAGAGTAGGTATATGTAAAGTAGGTGAAGGGTGGGGACCAATCAGGAAAGTCTGCCAAATGGAATTTCCCAGTATAGTCTGTCAATTTATCCGAGTCTTGGAGCTTGGCTTTCAGGCTTTAAACGGTCTTTGGTTTGAAGGTGATGTTTCATCGGGGAGCTGCCCATATCTGCCTAGGGATGTGTCTACCTCCTGCTATCATTACTCTAGTAAATGGTTGTAGGTTTGTTTTAGAAAGGATAGCAGAAATATAAACTATAACATTTTGGCAGTGTACTTGTGTCCTACTTCAAGAGGACTGGGCTCCTGCTCCTTTCAAGGGGTTCCGAGATTGTAAACTGGATCAATTGTGAGAGTTGAGTGAGGTTCTATGAGTCTCTGGTTTTGGAGATTTGAGACAGAATCTTGTTTATTTTATCTAAAGATTTTCTGCTTCTTCAAATCAAGTAAGCATTTAGTAGGCTAGCTGTGTACTTCAATTCCAAGAACACTGTTATAAAACTAGCCAGCAACATAAGTCTATAGGAATCAGATGAACCTGATTGTTATCTTGCCTTTGCTGTCCATTGACATAACTATGCCAGCCTTGCCTTTGAAGATGTTGCTACTTGCTAACAAGATTCCTGAAACTCAGTTATACCCACTGCATTTTGATTTTCAATTGGTGTACTGTGGTTTCTATATTAAGGTCTGGTCTACAGAGAAGAGAGATCAGGGCACTCCTCAGTAGTGCCCAGCCTCCGTTACAAATCTACCTAACAAAGTCCTGATAAACAGTATGTTTTCTATCAATGATGTTTCTATCAATATAGGTAAGTTGCATTTATTTATTTATTTATTTAGAGACAGAGTCTCACTATTTCTACCCAGGCTAGAGTGCAGTGGCATGATCTGAGCTCACTGCAACCTCTGCCTCCTGGATTCAAACCATCCTCCTGCCTCATCCTCCTGAGTAGCTGGGGCAACAGGTGTGTGCCACCATGTCTGGCTAATTTTTGTATTTTTTTGTAGAGATGGGGTTTCACTATGTTGGCAAGGCTGGTCTTAAACTCCTGATCTCAAGTGATGGACCTGTCTCGGCTTCCAAAAGTGCTGGGATTACAGGCCTGAGCCACCATGCCCTGCTGTAAGTTGCTTTTAAATGGCAAATCCATTCTAGCATTCCTATATCCGTAAGCCTGTGAATTCCTTCATCCAACATAATACAGGAAAGATGGGGGAATCACCAGCCTCCTCATGGTCATACATCTGTTGAACTATATTTCAGCCAACCAGTCATAAAACTACTAATACCATCCTTAAATACCCAAGTTGCAACATTAAACCAGAATATCTGCTTAATGGCCCCATATCATTAAATTTGGACCGATTCAAGTTTATTTTCCTTCTCCTGTTATCCACACTTTTTTTTTCTTTTTTAGGTTTCTTACAGATGAGGTCTTGTTCTGTCGGCCAGGCTGGAGTGCAGTGGTACAGTCATCACTCACTGCAGCTTCAAACACCTAGGTTCCAGCATTCATCCCAGCTCAGCCTCCCTTGTAGCCGGGACCACAGGTACAAGCCACCACACCCAGCTATCCACACCCTTGATCTTTATTTCCACATAGGGTCTTCAGATTTCTGTTTGCATTAGTTAGAAAACTCAAGTAGCTTTTTGACATGTATCACACCTCCTCATGGGAAATACTATCCATCAGCTTTAGGGGCCCGTTGTAACTTCAATCTCACCATGAGTCTAAAAGAAACACAGATGTCAGGATGGGTCTTGAAGATAATCGGCAGTGTATTGTTTGACAGCTGCCTCAGGGGAAGCCATTACCGTTTCCTTAGGCATTGTAGATGTAATCTACTCAGACACATAGGAAAGGCCTGTATCACTTTGTGTGGAAAGGATTGCCAAGGAGGTAGCTGTAAAGAGGCCACTTCTGCTGGCAATAAAAACTCATTAGAATTTAGGAGATCAATGTCCCCAGCCACATCAGTCTTCCCATCCATCCTTATCCCAAGTTACAGGATGCTATTCTTTCTCAACTTTCACTTCAACAGTAGACACCCTGCCAGACTGAGGAGTTCAATGTTTCTTGTAATTCAGCCAGTGGCATGATAAGGGCTTGTGTTGGAATTGTAGCAAATTCTTCCCTGTGGCTACAAGAGAGTTTCCTGGCTCAGAGCACAGGTAGAAACTTATGCTGTTTATGTGGAGCTGGATCTGCAAAATTGAATCCCTAAGCTCGTTACTGTCTTTCATCAAATTTCCCAGTGATATTAGAAGCAACAAAACCCATCATCATTATGTTCCATGGTTTTACACAAGTGTCTGGAGGTATCACATACAGAGTGAACAAGTACCTTGCCTCTTATCAGTGCTTAATTAAGAATATCAAATGCAGACATTTTGGGTATCTCTGAAAACAGTTCATGTGATTGACTGTCATTGCCCTTTCTACTGTTAGAAGTACAGTGCCTAGAATTTAGGTCCAATCAGATTAGAAAGCCAATTCTAGAAACGTCAAATTTGATCAAGGACACTCATCCTTAAAATTTTCTTCCTGTAGAACCGTTCTTACTACCAAAATCTATACTAGTCAGGGTTATCTAGAGAAACAGAACCAATAGGATAGATAAGTAGGAGCTAGCTAGCTATAGATAGATACATAGAGAGAGAGAGAGAGATAGGCAGATAGATAGATAGGCAGATAGATAGGTAGGTAGGTAGGTAGATAGGCAGATAGATAGATAGATAGATAGGCAGATAGATAGGCAGGCAGATAGGCAGATAGATATGTAGATAGATAGATAGATAGATAGATAGATAGATAGATAGATAGATAGATAGATAGATAGATAGGCAGATAGATAGATAGATAGATAGATAGATAGATAGATAGATAGATAGATAGGCAGGCCGATAGATAGGCAGATAGAGATAGATAGATAGATAGATAGATAGATAGATAGATAGATAGATAGGCAGATAGATAGGTAGATAGATAGGTAGGTAGATAGATAGATAGATAGATAGATAGATAGATAGATAGATAGATAGATAAACAGATAGATAGACAGGCAGATAGATAGGCAGATAGATAGATAGATGAATAGATAGATAGATAGATAGATAGATAGATAGATAGATAGATAGATAGATAGAAGATAGGTAGGTAGGTAGATAGGTAGGTAGGTAGGTAGATAGATAGATAGATAGATAGATAGATAGATAGCGATTTTTAGGGGAACTGAATCACATGATTATGGAGGCTGACCATTTCCACCACATGCCATCGAAAGCTGGAGTTCCTGCGTTGCTTGTTGGGTACCATAGTGCAAGTCCAAAATGCTCAGACCAGAGAAAACCTTGGTTAAACCCTCAGTATGAGGCTGAATGCCATGTGAAAGTCTTTCAGTTGAGTCTCCTATCATTTTGAAATACAACCATATTGGAAGATTTGACATTGTTATGTGGCTGATTCATTTGTTGCATTGTTGTTGAGCATTTTGTCTTGTTTGATCACCACTAGATACTCCAGTCTAATTGTGTTTAGTACCTGTTCAAGTCTATTACTCACCTTTTTCTCACAGATCCCTACCATTTTTTTTGGAAAATGAAATTAAAAATGAAGATTTGGGCACTCACTGGTTGTACATATTGTTACTGGGGAGTGTGTTGATTGGAGGCCTTGTTAGCTAACAGAGCAAAGAGTAAATATAATATACACATATGTTTACAGATTTCTACAAGTCTCCATATGTATCTACATTAAGTTAAACATGAATTCCTACAGCGTCCTCAGTCCCACACGATCTTATTCAACACTGAGTGAATCTGTCTACCCATCTGACTTATCTGTATGTAGCCTACCACTGTAATATTTAACTACCTGAAAATGCATGCATAGTGGTTTCAGAATAAGAAATGTACAACCCCATGGGAAACACCCTTACCACCTGTTTATGTATACCAACTGCCTATGTGTAAATCCTTTAGCCTTTAGACAGAATCTGCACTTATTATGTCAGTTGCTTAGGTCAGCTTCTTTTTCCCCTTCCTTCAGTGGATTATTTCATAGATTTGTATACAGTTAAAGTATTTTCTCTGCATTTCTTCCTGGGCTGTTCCTATCTACTAAATAAGTGTTTTGTTAATTTACATACTTTTAAGTTCACTCTTTGTGTTATAAAGTTTTGTGGGAATTGAAAAACTGTATCTTTTATCCACATTAAAGTGGCATACATAATAATATACAAAAAAATTTATCTTTACAGATATGTCTTTCCTTTTGACTGAGACCCTGCTAACCAATAAACTGTTTATTGTCACTATACTTATACCTTTTCTAGAGTGTCATATTTAAAAACAAAAAAACAAAACCAGTATTTTGCTTTTTCCAAATTGCATTTTGGACTTAGTCATATGCCTTTTGGATTAGTAAAGGATATCTTATGGTTGGGATTTGCATTTCCCTAATGACAAAGGCATTGAGCATCTTTCCATATGCTTATTAAACATTACTATAGCTTCTTTGGAGACATGATTGTTCAAATAATTTTCTATTTTTGATTGGAGCATTTGCCTTTGGATTTTTGAGTTGTAAGATGTTGTAATATATTCTGGATTATAAATTCTTATTGACTGTTTGACATACAAAGACTTTTCTCCCATTTTTAAACTGTTTTTATTCTTTTATTAGGTACTTTAAATTATAATATATTTTATTAGTGATGTTTCAATATATTTATTTTCTCCTTTGTCTTGTGCATTAGTTGTCATATCTTAGAAACCATTGTTTAACCTTCATTAAACAATTTGTTTTTGTTTTTAGTTTTGGCTATTTAGATTAGTCTGTTCCTGCACTGCTATAAAGAACTACCTGAGACTGGGTAATTAATAAAGAAGAGTGGTTTAATATATCCACAGTTCTACAGGCTGTACAGGAGGCATGACTGGGAGACTTACAATCATAGTGGAAGGCAAAGGGGAAGCAAGCACATCTTACATGGCTGGAGAAGGAGGAATAGATGGAAGAGGGAAGTGCCACACACTTTTAAACAACCACATTTTGTGATAACTCGCTATCACAAGAACAGCAATGGTGAATCCACCCCCATGATTCAGTTGCCTCCCACCAGACCCCTCTTCCAACATTGGAGATTACAATTTGCCATGAGACTGGGAGGGGACACAAATCTAAACCATATCATCCTGACCCTGGCCCCTTCGAAACATTATGTTTTTCTCATATTGCAAAATACAATCATTCCTTCTCAATTGTCGCCCAACTCGTAACTCATTTCAGCATTAACTCAAAAGTCCAAAGTCTCATCAGAGACAAAGCAAGTCCCTTCTACCCATGAGCCTGAAAAATCAAAAGCAAATTCATTACTTTCAATATACAATGGAGGTACAGGCACTGGGTAAATACACTCATTCAAAAAGTTATAAATCAGACAGAACAGAGGGGCAACAGGCCCCATGCAAGTTTAAAACCCAGCAGTGCAGTCATTAAATCTTAAAGCTCCAAAATGATCTTTTTTGAGTCTATCTCACATCCAGGCCACACTGATGCAAGGGATGGGTTTTCAAGGTCTTGGGCAGCTCTGCCCTGTGACTTGGCAGGGCTCAGCTTCCATGGCTGCTCTCAAGGGCTGGCATTGAATGCCTATGAATTTTCCAGGCACATGGTGCAAGCTGTTGGTCGATATACAACTCGGGGGTCTGGAGGATGGTGGCTCTCTTCTCACAGTTCCACTAGGTCCCCAGTGGAGACTCTTTGTTGGGGCTCCAACTCCACACTACTTCTCTGCGCTGTCCTAGTAGAGGTTCTCCATAAGGCCTCCATCACTGCAGCAGACTTCTTCCTGGACATCAAGGCATTTCCATACATTCTCTGAAATCTAGGCAGAGGCTCCCAAGCCTCAACTCTTGCCGTTTGTGTACCTTCAGGCTTAATACCACGTGGAAACTGCCAAGGATTATGGCTTGCACCTCCTGGAGCAGTGGCCTGATACGTATCTGGGGACCTTTTAGTCATAGCTGGAGCTGGAGCAGCTGGGACACAGGGAGCAGTGGCCCAAGGTTGTGCAGGGCACCAGGACCTTGGGCTTGGTCCTTGAAACCATTATTTTCTCCTAGGCTTTTGTGCCTATGATGGGAGGGACTGATCGGAAGGTTTCTGAAGTGGCTTTGAGGCATTTTCCTGTTTGTGTTGGGTATTAAAATTTGACTTTTATGCAAATTTCTGCAGCTGGCTTGAATGCCTCCCTAGAAAATGGATTCTTCTTTTTTTGTTGTTTTTCTTTTCTTTTCTTTTCTTTTTTGGGGGGGGAGATAGAGTCTCACTCTGTCACCGAGGTTGGAGTGCAGTGGTACAATCTCAGCTCACTGCAACCTCCACCTCCAGGTTCAAGTAATTCTTCTGCCTCAGCCTCCTGAGTAGCTGGGACTACAGGCATGTGCCACCTCACCTGGCTAATTTTTGTATTTTTATAGAGATGGGATTTCACCATATTGGCTAGGCTGGTCTTGAACTCCTGACCTTGTGATCCACCCACCTCAGCTTCCCAAAGTGCTGGGATTACAGGCGTGAGCCACAGTACCTGGTTGGGTTTTTCTTTTTTACAAAATGGCCGGACTTCAAATTTTCTAAACTTTTATGCTCTGCCTGTTTTTTAAATATAAGTTTTAGTTTCATAGCATCACTTTGCTCCCACTATGACAATACACTGTTAGAAGCAGCTAGGCCACATCTTGAACGCTTTGCTGCTGAGCAGTTTCTTCCACAAGATACCCTAAATCATCAGTCTCAAATTCAAAGTTCCACAGATCCCTAGAGCAGGGGCACAATGCCACCAGTCTCTGTGCTAATGTAGCAAGAGCGACCCTTACTCTAGTTCCCAATAAGTTCCCCATCTCCATCTGAGACCACCTCAGCCTGGACTTCATAGCCCATGTCACTATCAGCATTGTGGTCACAACAATTTAACCAGTCTCTGGAAAGTTCCAAGCTTCTCTTCATATTCCTGTCTTTTTCTGACCCCTCCAGACTGTTCCAACCTCTGCTCATTACCCGGTTTCAAAGTCACTTCCATGTTTTTCAAGTATCTTTATAGCAGTGCCCCACTCCCAGTAACAATTTTCTGTATTAGCCTGTTCTTACATTGCTATAAAGAACTACCTGAAACTGGGTAATTTACAAAACAAAGAGGTTTAATTGATACATAGTTTTGCAGGCTGTAGAGGAAACAGGGCTGGGGAGGCCTCTGGCAGTTTACAATCATGGCAGAAGGAGAAGGGAAAGCAGGCACATCTTTTATGGCCTGAGAAGGAGGAACAGAAAGAAGAGTGAGGTCCTACACACTTTTAAATAACCATATCTCATGAAAATTCACTTACTGTCATTAGAACAGCAATGAGAAATCTTCCCTCATTATCCAATCACCTCCCACCAGGCCCCTCCTCTAACATTGGGGATTACACTGTGGCATGAGATTTGGGCAGGGACACAAGTCCAAACACTATCAGTGGCTAATTTGAACTATTTATACATACACTGTGAGGGAGGAATTTAACTTGCCTGTTGATGTTGACTTGTCACAGAATCCATTGATGAAAAAAATACTTTTCCATACTGAATTTACTTAGAGCCGTTGTAAAATTATTTGACCATAAATGTAAAGGTTAACTTTTTGATATTCAATTTTATACTATTTATCTGTATGTCTACTTTTCTACTAGCACCACACATCCTAATTAGTATGGCTTTGTCTTTAATTTTAAAATCAGGAAGTATGAGTCCATTATACAAATTCTGGTTTTTTTCAAAATTATTTTAACTCTTCTCTATTACATTATATATACAACTTAAAATCTGTTTGGCCGGGCACAGTGGCTCAAGCCTGTAATCCCAGCACTTTGGGAGGCCGAGATGGGCGGATCACGAGGTCAGGAGATCGAGACCATCCTGGCTAACACGGTGAAACCCCGTCTCTACTAAAAATACAAAAAATAGGCCGGGCGAGGTGGCGGGCGCCTGTAGTCCCAGCTACTCGGGAGGCTGAGGCAGGAGAATGGTGTAAACTGGGAGGCGGAGCTTGCAGTGAGCTGAGATCCGGCCACTGCACTCCAGCCTGGGCAACAGAGCGAGACCCTGTCTCAAAAAAAATAAAAAAAAAAAAAATAAATAAATAAATAAATAACTAAAATCTGTTTGACAAGTTAGTGAAAAAAAGGTCACCTAGGATTTTTATGGAAATTGCATTAAATCTATAGAGCCATATAAAAAGTATTGTCAACTTAATATCAAGCCTTTTAATCAATGATCATTCAGTATTTGTCCATTTTTATGAAATTGTATTAATTACATTTAATGTATTTTATAGTTTTCAATATACATGTCATAGGCTTATTTTGTTAAATTTATTCTTACATATTTTTCCTTTTTGATGTTATTTTAAATAGCATGGGTTTCTGAGTTTTTTGTTTAGATTGTTAATTTATAGTATATAGAAGTACATATTTCTATATATTGACCTTGTGTACTGGAACTGTACTGAACTTATATTTTAATTTGCATTCTATTTTATTAGAGTCATTTTGATGTTCAATACACAAATCATGTCAATTGCCAGCAGAGTTTTACTTTCTTTTATACTAGATGTCTTACATTCATTTTTGTAGACTAATTGTCCTTGCTACATCCTCTAGCATAATGTGGGGAAAAAATGTGGCCAGAATGAAATTCCTTGTCTTATTTCTAATCTTGGGGAAAGTATTGAACCTTTCAGAAAACTTTTATATCATGTGAGGGTTTTTTTTTTTTTTTGGATGCTTTAAAGTGAAGATAGTTTCCTCATAGTCCGAATTTGCTGCATATCTTTATCATGGATGTGTTTTTGATTTGTCAAGTGCTCATTTCTGTATCTTTGAGATGATCGTGTAGGTTCTGTGCTTTATGCCATTAATACAGTGCATGAACTGTTTGTTGAACTAAATTTGCATTCCTGAGGAAATACCCTTAGCCATAGTGTGTAATACTTTTTTCACGTTGCTGATTTGTTTTGCTGTTATTTCCTTAAGGATTTTTGCCTCTATATTCATAAGGCATATTGGTCTTAATTTTCCTTTCTTGAAATGTTTTGGTCTAATTGTGGTACGAGGATAAAGGAACTCATAGTGTGCATTGGGAAGTGATCTCTTAACCACTGTCATTGCTGTCGTTCAATGTTTTTAGAGAATTCATAATGCATTTGTATTAATTCTTTTTTTTTTTTTTTTTATTATACTTTAAGTTCTAGGGTACATGTGCATAACGTGCAGGTTTGTTACATATGTATACTTATGCCATGTTGGTGTGCTGCACCCATCAACTCGTCAGCACCCATCAATTCATCATTTATATCTTGTATAACTCCCCAATGCAAGCCCTCCCTCCTCCCCCCTCCCCCCTCCCCATGATAGGCCCCAGTGCGTGATGTTCCCCTTCCCGAGTCCAAGTGATCTCATTGTTCAGTTCCCACCTATGAGTGAGAACATGCGGTGTTTGGTTTTCTGTTCTTGTGATAGTTTGCTAAGAATGATGGTTTCCAGCTGCATCCATGTCCCTACAAAGGACGCAAACTCATCCTTTTTTCTGGCTGCATAGTATTCCATGGTGTATATGTGCCACATTTTCTTAATCCAGTCTGTCACAGATGGACATTTGGGTTGATTCCAAGTCTTTGCTATTGTGAATAGTGCCGCAATAAACATACGTGTACATGTGTCTTTGTAGTAGAATAATTTATAATCCTTTGGGTATATACCCAGTAGTGGGATGGCTGGGTCATAAGGTACATCTAGTTCTAGATCCTTGAGGAATTGCCATACTGTTTTCCATAATGGTTGAACTAGTTTACAATCCCACCAACAGTGTAAAAGTGTTCCTATTTCTCCACATCCTCTCCAACACCTGTTGTTTCCTGACTTCTTAATGATTGCCATTCTAACTGGTGTGAGATGGTATCTCATTGTGGTTTTGATTTGCATTTCTCTGATGGCGAGTGATGATGAGCATTTTTTCATGTGTCTGTTGGCTGTATGAATATCTTCTTTTGAGAAATGTCTGTTCATATCCTTTCCCCACTTTTTGATGGGGTTGTTTGTTTTTTTCTCGTATATTTGTATTAATTCTTTAAAGGTATGAAATAATTTCCTAGTGAGGTCATCTTAACATGGAACCAGAATTAAATCCTAACAACAATCATGTGAGCCTGGGGACGATCCTTCCCCAGCTCAGCCTTCAGGGGAGACTGCAGCCTTGGCCATCTTCTGCATCTAGATTCCTGACCAAGAGAAACTGTGAGTAATGTGTATGTGTTTTTCAGCCACTAAGCTATGTGGGAATTTGTTATACAACAATAACTAAGTAATACACCTGGCATTAAATGTAATGTGATATCCTAGATTAGATACTGGATCATAAAAGTGACATTCTTGGAAACCTGAAGACGACTATGAAGAAAGTCTGTAGTTCCACTGATAATTTTATATCAGTCAATTTCTCAGTTTTCATGAATAGGCTATGGTTATATAATGTGTAAACATTCCTTTAAGCTGAAAGGTATATGAAACTCTCTGCACTATATATACATCCTTCTGTAAGTCAAATATGATTTCAAAATAATTTTAAAATAATATTTTGGTGCAAAGCAAAAAACAAAAAGACACAAGCACATTAGCTTGGTTTCGGGAGATGGGGTGGACAAGTAGGGAAAGAACAGCAGCGCAGCTTTCCTTCTTTAGCCACCATTCTGAACCCAGGTGCACCTGCTTCAGTTACACACAGTTAGCTCCAGGGACTCTCATCCATTTTTGTCTTTGAAATCATGCTACTCACTATCCAGCAACATTTTAAGTGTCAGTAACCACTTCTTCAGAGAGAGGTGCCTGTTCCTCATATATCCCTGGATGCCCCATTTTCAGACACTGTCTGGCAGTTTATCCACCTAATTCCACTAATGCCTTTCTGGAAAACATGACTGCTGCACATTAGAAGCTGATATGGCAAAATGTTAGTGACAGGGAACACAAATTGTATTTTTACAATCAGGAGAGTGTTTTATTTCCCTTGGTACAGGGATTTTTTCTTCAAGTGATTATTGGATCACTGTGATAATTTCTATTTTTCTCATTAAGAATTATTTGGGAACATATATTCTATTGCTCTTCACATCTTGGAATTATATTGTCCATTTCCAAGGTCAAAGGCCACAGAATAAATGTCATCATGGCAGCAGGTGAGTAGGACACACAAAGAATGCTTCTAAATATGGTGGTTTATGACAGTGCTTGCTTACTAAGACCTGGATATGAATCTGTAGACAACTAGTTTTTGGCAGGTGAAGTCATGTGAGTGATTCAGTATATGCTGTGTGTGACTGGAGAAAGCTCAGTAGATAAAAGAAAAAGCAGTACGTAACAGATCTCCTCCTACCATGCAGTGATCTAAGAGGTGGACCCAGGCTAAATGGTGACTCTGCACATGTTATAGCTAAACAAAGAATCTCACAGCAGGAAGAACTGTCTAGCTATCCCCCACATAGGTCCCTGTTCATATTTTACAGCACTCTGCAGTGTTAACACCAGGGTTGTGCCAAAGAACCATGTCTCCAAAGCCTACCAAGCCGGGAGTCTGCATGCTGCATTCACAGACATAGACAAAGCCTTTATGATGGCCCATAAACATGGGGTATATTCTCTATAGCACATTGATAGTTTATATGAGAAAATGAGATCTTGCAGCCTGGAGACCTAGAGTGAGAGATATGATTGACCTCAACCACATTTTTCACTTCTGATATCAGCATAGCAATGATTTACATGCTGTTATTTGAGCATCTGTACTTTAAGAAACCTTCCAAGTCTTGCAAGTTCCATGTGGTTTACTCTTTAAGACCCGACTCCTCTTTTAAATTTGACATCTTAAAGGAGGCTTATTCCATTTTTTTAAATTTTAACTGAAGATACTTTAGTACAATACTTAAATGACGGATCTTCTACTTATCTTTATTTTAATGCATACTTTTTGATATATTATGATGCGTACTGTGAATATTCTGCCCACCAATAAATGGACCCAAAAATGGCCGGAGTGACAGACATGAGCCACAGTTAGACCTGGACATGAGTTATGAGGACTACCGCATGGTGGTCACAATAATTGAGCTCTGAGTTCTCAAGTTTAAAGGAAAACAGGCAATATACACAAAACTGTACTGCCACATTGTCACGGACACAAAGGACAGAATGCTGAGCACTGAGTGCCCAAACAAGTGCTTTAATAGCATGGAAGGCATGATTTCCCACAATATACTAAGCCACTAAATTCACAAAGGCCACCACAATTCTAAAAAAAAATGTCATTGCAAAGAAACCCAAGTGTTAGATAGCAATATAAGACAAATGCTCCAACATACTGTCTCCACACTCTAGCCTGATTAGGAGTTGTAGTTCAATGGGTGAAGGGCTCATATATTTAACATCAATACTTCATGTTCATGCAATTCAACCTTCCAGGAGTCTAAAACTATAGGTGAAATTTCAGTCAAAGTCCTAAATTATGAATTGTATGAGTTTCTTCTTCACTTAGTATTTTCCCCAGGAAACAGGAAAATTAATTTCATTATTCAAGTGTCCAAGAGTAGAGTTTGCCAGAGTAGCAAGGGGGTGGAACGAAGCATTTTATGAGGATCACAATGCATCTGCTTCTACAGTGACTATGTGTTATCACCATTTATGTGATTAAAAGGGTGAATGAGAATGAAGAAGAACAGAGATCAAGAATGTTATAGATTAAAGAATTGAATTTGTAATACAGCTTGCAGGGATCATTGCTTATATTTCTAATTTTAGGACAAATTTTTTAAATATAGATTTTGCTTAGTCTTTAGAAAACTGACACTTCAGGAAAAATTTCCAGTGTCTCTCTACAATTTATATCTTCCTCATCAATAGATTTATTGAACCATTGTTTATAAAACAATTACAGCATTTCACTAATAAGTCTAATATCTCTGATAACTAGGTAGAATGTAGAGTTGGTAAATTAATGTGAAAATATATACAAGAATGTTTACTTAATAACAGACTAAAATATAGCAGATTAGCCACCATGTTTTTTTTTTTTTTTTTTTTTTTTTTTTGAGATGGAGTTCGCTGTTTCGCTCTGACTGGAGTGAAGTGGTGCGATCTCGGCTCACTGCAACCTCCGTCCCCAGGGTTCAAGTGATTCTCCTGCCTCAGCCACCATGATTTAACACTGATAAGTGAGCAGTCACAGAGAAAACGTGTGTAAACAATTATTTGGTACACATTTTAACATCTTTTAAAGAGAGATGCATCTTCTATTTGAAAGAGTTATAACATTATTGCCAGAAAGCAGTCATGATGTGGTTGTCCCTCAGGCACACATGGTCTAAACCTCCCCAAAGACATCTTTGGGTAATTACATCAAGCATCAAAACTTACAGAAGGGGTGTCAGGATACTGGAAAGATAAACTTACATAGAGTAGCCTAGGAGTCCCATGAGAAATGCAGCACTATCGATGCTTGTGATTAGCACAGATGATGATATTGTGGGGAAAATCATGGACAAGATGAGTTGAAAGTGATTCAGAGAGTTTGTTCTCAATGAAATAAGTGTTAGGAATATCTTTGTAAATGTATTTTGCATATTTGTTCTGTCTCATGTAATCGTAGGAATAAGACAAATATAAATGTATTAGTCGAGAAAAGTTTTTAAAATAATTACAAAACTCTCATTAGAAATATTTGCTCCATTATTTATTAACAGTTTTATTATTTCATTCTGATATATAAATCTAAAAGATAAATCTCACAATTATAAAAATTAGTCTTAATGATATGTATAGACCTGATATTACACTCCATGCTTTATATATTACTTTATACAAACCCACCTGACATCTCAAGAGGTGAGCACTGTTACCACTGCCACGGGCCAGTTCTGCATCTGAGACTAAGCCCTATATGAAAGAATTAAAAGAGCTTTGAGTTTGACTCAGTCTGTCTCCAAAGTCACTGCTCATGTCAACTATGTAGAATCTGTAGAATATTTTTTTAATATGATAAGTGCTTTCTAGGTCTAGTTTCAGGTATCTTACCCTACCACATAGCCCCAAAGATATTTTCTTATGTTCTACATACTGTACTAATGTTGGTTTCAGGAGATGGGGTGGGCAAGTAGGGAAAGAACAGCAGCACAGCTTTCCTTATTTAGCCACCATTCTGAACCCAGGTGCACCTGTTTCAGTTAAACACACTGATCCACCTGATTTTGTGTGTAAAATGAAGTTAAAGGTCAGATTTTAATTCCCTTGTGAATATTCAGGTTTTTTTTGAATAGTTTTAGAAAAATTGATCTGTCCCCATTTATTGACTTACAAATGATTTGTTCATATATACACGTCTGTATTTCTGTTTTCTTTTTTCATTGCCTTATTCCTCTCTCTGTGCAAATGCAACACTTTCTTAGTTGCTAACAGACTTCATATAATACAATAATTTTGTGACCATTCTCAATGACTGTGCTTTTTCATAATGAAGTGAAAGAAGATTAAAAGTCTTCCTACCTTTCACCTAAACACCAATACTCTCAGCTGGACTTTGAATGAATCAGTGGCTTTAGAGTTTTAGAATATCATTGTTGTCTCTCATGTCTGTGTCTGTAATGTCTTTGTTAATCTCCTAAGATCCCTGAATACCCCTCTTCAGTTTATGTATTTCATACCTTCAACAACAGCAAGTGGTGGGAAAAGCTGGAGAGGCAGCCCCAGGTGCCTCCTGCCTTGCTCTAGATGATGCTGTGGTCGTGGGTCTCCTCCTCCAGACCATGCACATGAAAGGCAGGACCAGCAGGGAGCCTCTGAGCTCAGAACCTCTCGTGGGGTCTGCATGCACAAGGGGAGGAGCTCCCTGTTGGCTCGGGTGGGGAATTCAGTTATTTTGTATAAGCATGAATTTGTTAAATAATCATTCTTTTTTCTGACCAGTGACACATTTCCCCTTCAGTCCTGGCACTGTAATTTTACATCTTGGTTTTTGGTTTTGTCTACAAATGTGTTTAACACTTGTGTATTAAACACCAAGGAAACACTCTTTTCTTGGTCACATAGCCATCATCTACAACCAAATTTATACTTCTCTATTTTTACAAAACAAACATCTCTGGGTGCTTCCTGCATACAACTCCCTAGACAAGGTTTATCTCCTCCAGACCACGCCTATCCAAGACAGTGCCTAAGTAGAGGCAGGAGTTGAGCCTGCCTCTGTGGTGTCTTCGTGGGAAACACCAACTCTTGCTTTACTTCTGGTGTTGGTTGGGGAATTCGTTTATTTCTTGGAAAGACAGAGTGTGTCAAAGCATCATTCTGTTTACTGCCTGAAAACAAACGACACAGTGTTTTGACCAAATGAAACAGTGTTTGTTTTGGTATGTGAAGGTCTTTGACATTTTCTGTGTAAAAGCACTTTTTTATCATCACATAAACATCATGTATGACCAAATTTAAATTTTTGTATTGTGTATTAATGCCTTTTGTTTAATTACTCATAATCATTTTTCAAAATCTTTCAATTATTTTTATATTTTATCACTATTAAATTAATGGAAATATCACCCATTCTCTATAATTGTTTTCCAGAAATTTCCTCTGAAATACTTCTAGATGAAGAGGTGCAGAAAGTTTGCTAGGAACCACAAGACAAAATTTGCTAGAGACTCCTACTTAAAAAGGGTTTTGTATCTGGCTTAGTTTGTTGTAATTTGCAAGGTTCAAAAGCATTAATCTGAATAGACGGAACACCAAGACTCCCAGCACACAAAGAGCAGTTATTTTGTTAATATGCACGGATAAACTTCAGCATATTGTTTTTCTTTTACCTGAAATTTATAGATACTGGTTTGAATCTCTGATTCCTTCTACATAGTATTTGTAAACGTCTGCAAGACATTTCCTTATACTGATGGCTCATAATATAGGTGTGTATTCTTCTCTTACTCTTTGATGAGTAAATACCAAAATTGCTTCTTCAGTTTAAAAAAAGAAAAAAGCCACTCCGAAAATGTGTGCATACTACTCCACACAGCAAATGTTTTCCGATTATGGTCTGTAGAAAAGAAGCAGGAACTTAAATTTATTTTCTTTGATCAGATAATAATCTTTTAAAAATGATTTATACTTTTATAGATTACCAGAGAATTTTCAGAGTTGCTTTTTGTCCAGTACATGTGTGGGGCTCAGAGACACCACAGATAAAGTTGCCATGTTCTGTGATGCTTCTGTCCAATAGGGTTTCAGAAAACTTGACAAAAATTCAACTTTAAGGTGGAAGAGCTGCCCTTGGGAAGAAACCTACTGAGAGGATAGGTTTCAGGCCTGGGATGGGATGGACAAGGGAAGCCTCCAGGAGAAGCACATTGGAGGAGATGCTGGAGAGTGAGGGGCAGTGCGTCCAGGAGATGGGAGGGAAAGGGAGGAGGCCATGAGAAGAGGGCGGTGGATTAGAAGGACCGCTGGGATGAGTAACTGGTGAGGACGCAGGAACAGGAAGGGCAGACCACGGAGGGACTGGGCAGGGGAGGCAGGGAGGGCCGCTCCCTGAGGACTGCACTCTGCGGGGAGGGATTCGAATGTCTGGGTTTGGTTCCCTGAGATGTTACCCCAGCCCATGAGCTCATCCTGTTGGGGGGGACGCTGAGGAGTGAGTGGGTCCCGTCGCCCTGGGAGGCTCCTGGGCTCGGCCAGGGGGCGTGGGTTTGGGAGAACGATGGTGGAGAAGGGCAAAGAGGAACCCGGAGGCCTGACTGCAGGGCTTATGGAGCTGTCCTTGTTCGCCCCCTTTTCTCCGTCGTTCAGACCCTCACTGCCCCGCCAGTGCAGGTTTCTGTCTCCTCAGTCCTTTTGCAGGTGTAGGTAGGATCCATGGACCAGAACACTCAGACGCGCGGGTTCCTCGCCACCTGGCGCCCACGCAGGTGAGGCTGGGAGCCGCCTGAAGGGACGTGCGGGCGCGGGGGTCGCAGCTGCGCAGTGAGGGCGCCCGAGGCTGCCGCGCAGGCAGGGCTTGGGGGCGGGAGCCAGGCCCACAGGGGGCGTGAGGGCCGCGGGTGCAGGGCGAGGCTGTCAGGGCGTGAGGGGGGAGGGTGGAGGGCGGCGATCGGAGGGCGAGGCTGGTAGCGGGAGAGAGCGCGGTGAGATCGACAGGGCAACTAAGGGGCTGTCTGCGGGGTCCGCGTTGAGCTGTCAGGATCGCTTCTCCGCGAAGGCGCGCTTGTTCCTGCGGCGGTGCCTGCCTGTGTCGTCGTCCCTTCTTCAAACCTCAGGATTTCTCCGTGTTTCCCAGACCGTAAGGTACATTTAAACTGCTTTCGTTTTGTCACATATACCTTTATATTATGGACATAACACTTATTACTTACGTTTCCAATTTGTGAATTATTCATAATTTACGGAAGCAGTTATTTTTAGTTGACATATTGCGTGTATTTGTGGATAACAGTGTGATATTTTGATTCTTGTATTCATTGGGGAAGATTCAGTCAAGCTAATTCACAGATGCGTCAAATCACCAGCTAACTAATTCTTGATGGTGAGACCACTAAAAACCTGTTACTTCGCTATTCTAAAATGTACGGCAGGACTTTGGAGCAAATGATACTGCCCGGCCTCAGTAGCCCGAGACTGCGCATTTCTGAAGCGCAGGGTCCCCATTTCTTAGGGGGTCGTGGCTGCATGCAGGTAAGCAAGGAAGGGTGTTTGGGGTGCTTTGTGTGCCCTGTTAATTTTGGGTGCTTCTGTGTTCTGAGAACTATGTGTTTGAATATGTATTTGAAAAATTCAGTTGCTTTAACTTTTCCTTTGTTTTACTCTGTAAACAACTTTATAACTTTTACTGACTTTACATTTAATATATTCTTCTTTTTCTAGGTTCCAAAGGTGGAAACACATGACAGATTTTTGGTCTTTTCATCGTTTCCTATGTATGTGTTCAATGGTATTTATTTGCCTATACGTTCTGGTTTCCTTTCATCCTACAAATTTTGATAAATTGTGTTTTTATTTTTCATTTAGCTAATTAAAAAAAAAGATTTCTCTGGAGATATCTTCTTTGCTCCATGTATTATATGGAAGTGTGTCGTTTAATCTAAGTGCATTTTGGGATATTCCAGTTACCATTCCAGTTATCTTTTGATTTCTATTTTAATTCCACTGTGGTCTTAGAGCTGACATTATATGATTTACTTTTTAAAAATTGTTAGGGTATTTTGTGTCCCAGAATGTGGCACATTTTGCTGAATATTCCTTGTGAGCTTAAGAAGAATGTGTCATCTGCAGCAGTTGAGGGAAGGAGACTGTAGGTGTCAGTTATGCCCAGTTGCTTGTTGGTGCTGTTGAGTTCAGCTTTTCCCCCCCTAAATTACTGCCTGCTAGATTTGTCTGTATCTGATATAGGGTGTTAATGCTTCCAATTCTAATACTGAATTCATCTTTTTCCTTGTGGTTCTGTTGATTTCTGCCTCATAGTTTACACTCTGTTGTCAGGCTCATAGGTTTTAAGAATTATGACATCTTATTGGAAGAGTGGCTCTTCCTCTCTGTGTAATGCCCTTCTTTAGTCCTGATAACTTTTCTTGCTTTGAAGTCTGCTCCACCTGTAATTAATATAGCTCCTCTTGTTTAACTTGATTAGAGTTAGCATCGTACATTTTGTTCCATTCATTGACTTTTATTTGTCTTTGTATTTAGGTTGGGCTTGTAAATAACACAGTTGTGTCTTGTTTTTTGATTCACTTTGTCAATCTCTGTTTTTACTTGGTGCAGTTAGACCATTGACATTCAAAGTGGTAAGTGACACAGTCGGATTAATATTTATCATATTTGTGAATGTTTTCTATTTGTTGCCCTTGTTCCTTCTTCCTATTTTTATCTCCCATTCATTTGCTGCCTTTTGTGGTTCTCATTGAGCATTTCATATTTTTCTGTCTCTTGCATTTCTAAAAATATCAGTTATATATAATTTTTATTTTTATTGGTTTAACATTTTTATATTCTTAGTTTATTATAAAAGAACAATTTCTTGAAAATAATAGAAAAAATTATTAAATAATATATGCTTATTATATATCTCATATAGAAGTATATATGTGTACAGATATATGCAGATGTGCATGTCTGTATGTGTGTGTGTGTATATATATACACATATATGTATGAAGTGGGTATCAGCAATAATGCAAAGGACAGGAGAAAGGAATTAAGATTATTTGTTATTACAGGATACAGTAACTGTGAAGCAATATAACTTTATTAGAAAAGTAGCTTAGTTTCATATTGTTTTATATTTTTGTTTTTTATTTTTTAGTATTATTTTATTATTTCATAGTTTTTATATAATTTTGATTTTTTTAACTTTATATATTTAAATTTAGGTTTGTGGATACGTGTATAGTTTTGTTATATAGGTAAACTTGTGTAACGGAGGTTTATTGTATAGATCATTTTATCACCCAGGTACTAAGCCTACTACCCAACATTTACTTTTTCTACTCCTCTCCCTCCTCCTACCCTTCACCTACAAGTAGGCCCCAGTGTCATTTGTTCCTTTCTTTGTGTTCATGAGTTCTCATCATTTAGCTCCCAAACAAAAGTGAGAATATGTGATCATTTGGTATTCTCCTCCTGTGTTAGTTTGCTAAGGGTAATAGCTTTTAGCTCCATTCATGTTCCTGTAAAAGACATGATCTCATTCTTTTTTTTCGGTTACATAGTATTCCATGATATATATGTACCACATTTTCTTTATCCAACCTGTCATTGATGGGCATTAAAGTTGATTCCATGTCTTTTTTCTTGTAAGTAGTGCTCCAGTGAACATTCATGTGGATGTGTCTTTTTGGAAGAATGGTTTATATTCCTCTGGGTGTATACCCTGTAGTGGGATTGCTGAGTTGAATGGTAGTTCTGATTTTAGCTCTTTGAGGAATTGACATATTGCTTTCCACAATGGTTGAATGAACTTACACTCCTACCAGTGGTGTGTAAGTGATCCTTTTTATCTGCAACTTCTCCAGCATCTGTTATTTTGACTTTTTAATAATAGCCATTCTGACTGGTGTGCGATGGTATCTCATTGTGTTTTTGATTTGCATTTCTTAGTGATACTGAGCTTTTATTCATATGCTTGTTGGCCGCATGTATGTCCTGTTTTGAAAATTATCTCTTCTTATCCTTTGCCTACTTTTTAATGGGGTTGTTTGTTTTTCTCTTATAAAATTTGTTTAAGTTTTTTATAGATGCTGGATATTATACTTTTATCAGATGCATAGTTTGCAAATATTTTCTCCCATTCTGTAGTTTGTTCACTCTAATAATAGTTTCTTTTGCTGTGCAGCGCTCTTAAGTTTAATCATCCCATTTGCCAATTTTTGCTTTTGTTGTGATTGCTTTCAGAGTTTTTGTTATGAAATCTCTGCCCATTCCTATATCCAGGATGGTATTGCCTAGGTTGTCTTCCAGGGTTTTTATAATTTAGGGTTTTACATTTGTCTTTAATCCATCTTGAGTTAATTTTTGTATATGGTGTAAGGAAGGGGTCCAGTTTCAATCTTCTGCATATGGCTAGTCAGTTCTCCCAGCACCATTTATTGAATAGAGAGTCTTTTCCCCATTACTTGTTTTTTTTCAGCTTTGTCAAAGATCAGATGGTCATAGGTGTGTGGTCTTATTTCTAGGCTCTCTATTCTGTTTAAGTGGTCTGTGTGCCTGCTGTTGTACCACTACCATGCTGTTTGGGTACTTTACGCCTGTGGTATAGTTTGAAGTCAGGTAACATGATGCCTCCAGCTTTGTTCTTTTTGTTTAGGATTGCCTTGGTTATTGGGGCTCTTTTTTGTTTCCATATGAATTTTAACACAGTTTTTTTCTAGTTCTGTGAAGAATGTCATTAGTAGTTTGGTAGGAATGGCATTTAATCTGTAAACTTCTTTGTTCAATATGGTTACTTTAAATATAATATTTCCAACTGTAAAACAGTCTATTGTACAAAAAGCCTCTTACCTTCCTGGCTGTTGGCCATTGGCTAAATAAAGTGCCTTTCCAAGGGGGGTTCTCTCACATGGCTTCATAAAATCCATCGTGAGAGACATTTCTAGCAAGACCAAAATCATAATCATATATGAGAATCCAAGTGACACTTTTATACCTTTGCACTATTCTGTTTCAAAGCAAGTCACAATTCCTGCTTAGACTCACTTGGATGGAATTACAGTAGAAGGATGTGTATATGAAAAGGTGGGGATAAGTGGGCACCAACTTAGAGTCTACTTGACACTTCAGGTATTCTCCTATATGAAACAGTTTCCTGGCCTTCACTTCTTTTTCATGACCTTGACCCTTTTGAAAAGTACCCGCAATATGGTTTTAGTGGATGTTTTCTCATGATTAAACTAGGAGTATCAATGAATTAAACACCTTCACTTAAATCTGAAGATAAAAAAGACCTAAAGAATATAGTATTCAGAAATACTCAAAGAGGAAAAACTATTTTTAAAGTATGGAATGACAATTCACAATATAGTTCAGTTCAGTACTTAAGGAAAACTGAGATATTAAGGAGATGCACAAAGAAGGTATCAACAATATTGCTAATGTTTGTTTTTTTAAGCTTAGGAGTGACATTACAAAAAAAAAAAAAGTTTTAAAGGATGGTTTTACAAGGCCGGGGACGGTAGCTGATGCCTGTAATCCCAGCACTTTAGGAGACTGAGGCGGGCAGATCACCTGAGGTCAGGAGTTCAAGAGCAACCCGGCAAACATGGCAAAACCCTGTCTCTAGTAAAAGTACAAAAAATTAGCCTGGCATGGTGCTGGATGATTGTAATACCAGCTACTTGGGAGGCTGAGACAGGAGAATCGCTTGACCCCAGGACGCGAAGGTTGCAGTAAGCCGAGATCACGCCACTACACTCCAGCCTGGGCAACAGAGGGAGACTCTTTGTCACACACACACACAAAAAAAGGTTTTATGGTTTTAGATTTACAGAACAGTTGCAAATCTAGTAGAGAGTTTCCATATACTCCATGCACAGTGTCCTTTATTATTAATCTCATAGTGTGGAACATTTGTCAAAATTAACCAACCAGTATCATGTATTATCATTGAGTACTCTACAAACTTTATTCTGATTTTTTAGTTTTTGCTCAATGTTAAGTTTATGTTTTAGGATCTCTTCCAGGATATGTCATCACATTTAGATATTACGGCTTTATTGGCTCCACTGAATGTGATAGGTTCTCAGAGTTTCCTTGTTTTTGATGCCATTGACGTTTCTAATTTGGGATTTCTCTGATGTTTCTCTCATGATGAGACTGAACTTCTGGGTTTAAGGCGGGAAGAATACAGACAAAAAGTACCATTCCTGTCACATAATATCCAGGGCACAAGCTGTCAACAGGCTTTATCACTGTTGATGTTAATTTGATCACCCGGATAAAAGTCTTTTAGTTCTAAAAATCTCTTCTGTAAAATTATTCTTTTTCTCCCTTTTCATGTTGTGTATATAAAAAAAGTAACTATATACAACACACACTCAATACTGGGAGAATGATACACCACTGCTTTTTCTTTGAAATATTTTTTTTTTAATTTCAATAGCTTTGGGATTACATGTAGTTTTTGGTTACATGCATGAATTGTATGGTGGTGAAGTCTGGGGCTTTTAGTGTACATATCACCCGAATAGTGTACATTTTACCTCATAGGTAATTTTTTATCCCTCACTCGCCTCCAACCCTCCTCCTTTCTGAATCTTTAATGTCCATGATCCCCTTCTGCATTCTCCTGCAAATCCACTGCTTACCCCAGACTTATAAATGAGAACATGCAGTATTTGGTTTTCTGTTCCTGAGTTACTTCACTTATGATAATGGCCAAATTGCTTTGAAAGATATTATATTGTTCTTTTCTGTGGTTGAGTAGTATTCTGTAATATACATACATACATACACACACACACACCACATTTTCTTTATCCACTGATTGGTTGATGGGCACTTAGATTGATTTCATATTTTTGCAATTGTGAATTGTGCTGTGATAAACCTGTAAGTGCAAGTGTCTTTTTGATAGAATAACTGTGTGTGTGTGTGTTTGTGTGTGTGTGTGTGAGAGAGAGAGAGAGAGAGAGTCTCGCTTTGTCCTACAGGCTGGAGTGCAGTGGCCCAATCTCATCTCACTGCAACCTCTGCCTCCTGGTTTCAAGGAATCCTTGTGCCTCAGCTGCTGGAGGAGCTGGGACTGCAGGTGTGACACACCTGGCTAATTTTTGTATTTTTAGTAGAGATGGGGTTTTGCCTTGTTGGCCAGGCTGGTCCGGAACTCCTGGCCTCAAGTGAGCCACCTGCCTCTGCCTCCCAAAGTACTGGAATTACAGATGTGAGCCTCTGCACCTGGCTGAAACTGCCTTTGCAAAATTTTGCCTGAGACAGTGAAAGAGAATCTAACCTCACCGACTCTGTCTTACTTCTAACCTTTAAACAGCCCTTGTTCCTTCCTGGGCATAAGCTCAACTCACTTTGGGAGAAACTGACTGCATAGTTAAAGACAATAACAGCCCTTTCTCAAAGCTCTTTCTTGCCTGGGGACTAGACTGCCTTTGTAGGACTAACAAATTAGCCACATTATTAGAAATTATGGTTTAGGAGTCAGCAGCTGGAGGCTACAAGATTCTGACGGTCCCTAAACTGCTCCAAGGATCAGTGCTTGAGATATTTTGCAGACCCTGCCCTTGATGGATCAGCTGGCACCACCCTGGTGGATAAACTGCCTGATCTGATCTTGTGGCCCCCACCCAGGAACTGACTCAGCATAAGAGGATGGCTTGGACTCCCTGTGATTCCATCTCTGATCTGACCAGTCAGAGCTCCCAACTCACTGACCTTCCCCTACCCACCACATTGTCCTTAAAACACTGATCCCTGAATGTCCTGGGAGACTGATTTGAGTAATAATAAAACTCCTCCAGTCTCCTGCACAGCTGGCTCTCCGTGAATTACCCTTTCTCTATTGCAATTCTCCTGTCTTGATACATCACCTCTTTCTAGGCAGCAGGCAAGGTGAACCCATTGGGTGGTTACACTATATGTCATTTTCAGCATAGACTATCTTCTTGAACATACATTTATTTTGCCCCACCCCAACCCCCAAAGGATGTGGCCTGGGGAAAAAAAAAAAAAAGCTCTCAACACCTTTTCTTTTTTCCTCTGGATCTCCTTCTTTCAGGAAGCAGGGCGTCTGTGACAGGAACATTTTGATCCCAGCTCTTAGTCCCTCTTAGGTCTGTGGAAGCGTGAGAAGGTGTGGCCAGGACAGGGCAATCCTGGCTGAGCACAGGGGGCTGGCACCTCCTCCCTCCCTGGCACTATGGAGACAACTCCGAGTACTGAAGGATGAAACTAACACACCTCAAGGAAGGATATGTACCTCGATCCATGCCACAAAGACATGCTTCCAGGATCTTTTTGAGATCTTACCCATGTTTTGCAGGGAAAAGCAACACAGAACTGAAGTGCCTTCAGTTATTTTAGGTGGGGCTATCTTGTACACGGCAGTCCAAGGGAGAGAGACTGGGAGGTAAGAGGAGGGGACAGCCAGTCCTTCCAGTTAGCAAAGTTCATACTCACTCATTGCTTCTAACTCCCTGCTCACTCACTGCTTCTTAGATTAGGATACCCTGGGAGTCAGCTACAATAACCTCAGACAAGGAACCATAAAAACCTGAAATGCACATTGGTGCCACCCAACAGTGAAGCTTGGCTGCCAAGACAAAAAGTTGCTCTTTGTCCTCCTGCTACCCTGGATGTGCCAGGTTGTAATTTGCAAATGTATTGTCTGGCCTTTAGGGGTTGGCAGCTAACGATTGATTGCAGAAGGAACCTAGCCTAGGAGTGAGTGGGATGCCAGCACAAGAGAAACCCGCTGACCATGAGCCAGGAAGTGGGCTGTCACTAGACGCCAAACCTGCTGGTGCCTTCATCTGGGACCTCCCAGTCTCCAGACTCCTCAGGACCACTGCCATCTCCTGAAGCAGTCACCACATGTGCCCATCACAGCTGATGGTGGCAACTAACCCATGCAGAGTACCAAAATGAGCCAGGCTCTGTCTGCCCTCTCTCGTTAGTCACCCAGTTAATCCTGGCAACAGTCCTGGGTTCTCTGCATTTCCAGAGTGCAGGTCCTCCAGTAACCACTGAAATGCTTTCTCGGGAGTTGTCAACTCCTTAAAAACATTTCTCCTTACTTGGCGCAGAGCACAGTGACACCAGAAACAGGCTTCCCTGGACCCCCGCCCTGGCAGTGGCCATGCCACTTCACTCAGGCCCAGGAAGAAGGCAGGCTGTGGTCTTCCACTGGGCAGCAACACCGAAAGAATTTCTCACGTGGGTGAACTCTTGGATCACCGTGCCCAGTCTGACGGAGTCTGCAGCAGATGCAATAAGGGCTTTGGCCCCGGGAAGTGGAGCTCACCCATCTGCCAAGCCCAAGGTCGGGCACCCCTCCTTCACACCATCCTTGGGGACTTCCTCCCCTCCCCGGCAGAACACCACCAAGGACGGACCTGATGTTGCCAAGAGGGCGAATTTCGCCCAAGTCCTCTGAAATACGTTGCCACGATTTGTAACAGGAAGCTGAGTGAGGAGCACAAAGTGCTTCCAAAGGTCAGGTGATGGGCCACATCCCTGGCGGGTGTGTTGAGCTCCTGAACCAAAGTTTCTGCGACCAGCACCTTTGCCTCTCTGCCCCGGCCTTCTGAGCGTGTGCTCCACAGACACTTGTGCACCAGGCAGCCAGCCACTCTCTCCTGTACTCCCGCAGCCCCAGCAGAGCTGCCACATGCACCTTCCACTCACCAGGTGGAATTTACCTTTTATCCTGTGCAGCAGGCTGCAGAACGTGCCCCTCCACTCCCTCCGTGTGGGGCTGCAAGGGTTCGGGTCCACCACCAAGGCTGCCTTTATGGAGAACCCTGCACTTGTCCCAAACCTGAAACCCCTGAATTGCTGGGTCCAGGAAGACTGGAGGTGGCGCCTGATAGAATGACTTCTTTTCATTTGGGCCCGTACCCAGTGGTGGGATTGCTAGATTGAATGGTAGCTCTGCTTTTAAAAGCTCATTGAGAAACCTCCATGCTGTTTACCATACAGGTCATACGAATTTACATTCCCGCCAAGGGTGTATAAGCATTCCCTTTCACCTCATCCACACCAATGTCAATCATTTATTGACTTTTTCATAATGGTCCTTCTGACTAGGCTAAGGTTGGTATCGCATTATGGTTTTAATTGGCATTCCCTGATGATCAGTGATGTTGAGCTTTTTTTTTCATATGTTTGCTGGCCACTTGTATATCTTTTGCCTGTTCATGTCATCCCCCCCAATTTTTAATGGGATTGTTTATTTTTTTCTTGCTGATTTGTTTGTGTTTCTTGTAGATTCTGGGTTAGTCGTTTGTTGGATGGACAGTTTCCAAATATTTTCTCCCATTCTGTAGGTTGTTTCTTTACTCTGTCGATTATTTCTTTTGCTGTGCTTTTCAGTTTAGCTAAGTCTCATTTATTTGTTTATGTTATAGTTGCTTTTGGGGTCTTAGTCAAATATTCTTTGCCTAGGCCAATGTCCAGAAGATTTTTTCCTAGTTTTTCTTCTAGAATCTTTATGGTTTCATGTCTCACATTTAAGTCTTTAATCCATCTTGAGTTAATTTTTATATGTGGTGACAGATAAGGATCCAATTTCATTCTTCTGTATGTGGCGATCTTATTTTCCTAGCACCTTTTATTGAATGGGATGTTCATTCCTCAGTGTATGTATTTGTCTGCTTTGTTGAAAATCAGTTAATCGTAAGTATTTGCCTTCATTTCTGGGGTCTCCATTCTGTTCCTCTGGTCTATATGTCTACATTTATTCCAGTACCATGTTAGTGTGCCAACAGATGTTACAACGGACTGTGTTGGTTGACCTTGGGCTGGAAGGTGGCAGTTGCAGGAGAGAGCCAGCTGCAGTCATGGTGGTGGGATTTATGCTTAGCCTTTGTTACCCAGGGGAAGTATTCAGCTGGTGGGAAGTGACGTGGAACTCTAAAATGTCCCTGTTCCAGTTCTGCTACTCGGACAGGTAGAGGGGCAAAGCCAGGTGTGGGCTGAGTCGGGAAGGTCCATACTCTGCCTCTCCAAGTGTGGGTGTAAGCAGAAGCTGCAATGGTGGTCGGTGGACAGTTCACTGACCACTGGGATAATGTTCCAGGGAGGAGAACACCCTCTGCTCCATGAGAGTCTGTACATGGAGAGAGGGATAGAAAGTGGCAGGTCAATTCCCATGACCTTGACGCAGAAGGTCTTACACATGCAGACTTCTGCTGGCAAAAACCCACAATAGCCAGCTAAGCCCCAGGCAGTCTAGGCTCAGAACACAAACCTGCCCTAGGCCACAAGACTTCCCACTGGAGACTGAAACTGGAACAGTAGCTCTGAGGCCACACCCCTTGATTTGACATGTGAAATAGCGGTACCCAGGTCCCATGACCCTGGCACAAGAATGCTTCCTTCATGCCTCTTGGTTCGGGCCTTCGGGGGTTCATCCTCTGCTCAATATTAGATCAAATACAAATCTTAGTTGGTCAGCTTCTCCCTCAGTTGGGGGCTTCTTCCAGTGCATGCCTACTGCCTGGGTTACTTCGCTGATTTCTTCAAGATATTCTGTGAATTAGGGTCAAGAATATCTTCCTTCTGTTGCTGCTGGGGTCTGGGAGTGCACACGCAGCACATCCAGGTGCCACTCTTTCATGCTCCCCACCTCCATCACTGGGCAGGGTTCAGGCGCTTCCCTGTGACCTGGATTGCCTGGTTCCCCAGTGGGAATATATCACGGAGAGAGTCTCCCCCTTTTGCACTCTCAGGGCTCAGTTGCCCATCTGACACGTGGTGCAAGTTGCTGCCTGCTGCTCCTTTCAAAGTATCCAGAGGTTCTTTCACTTTTTCTGTTGAGTTCCTGTGTTTGTTGGATACAAATTCACAGTGTGAATCTCTAGACAATATTTTGCTCTTTCTAAGCAGATGAGGCACACTAACAAAGCCTCCAATCTGCCGTCTTGAAAAACAAAAAACAAAACAAAAAAATGCTTTACTTTATGAGCAGAGCTCTACCAAAAGTTATCTGGAACATTCATCCTGGACGTGTCTATTCTTCTCCAATAATCGTTATATTTATGCAATCATTTTTGTATCAGTATGCAAACATTGATATTTATTTTACTCCTTACTTCTACTACTTCATTTATTTGTTTAAATTGTCGCAATGTTGACTATTGGAAGTTCTTTCAGTTGGATCATTTGTCATTTTGAAACACCACCATAATTAAGCTTTGCTGCTGTTATGTGGTTGGTTAGTTGTTTGCGCTGTTTGGCATTTTATTTTTTCTGGCACTACTAGGTGCTTATGCTAATTGTGTGGATTTCCTCACAAGCCTGGTATTAACCATTGTTTTTCACAGAGCCCTGGTTATTTTTATTGGAAAACTGAATTAGAAATGGAGATCGGGCCCTTGGCACATTCATTGCTCCTGGGGCATCTGTTGATTCGTGATCTTGTGTGCTGACAGAGCAAATACATCTATGTATACTGATTCACACACACACACACAAATGTCTTATCATGTATCTGTATCTTTAAGTTAAACATGAATTCCTTCCTGATAACGCTCCAGCACCCCATGATCTAATCCAGTACCACATGAATCAGCGCCCCTATTCCTGCTTACTTGTGTGTAGCCTACCACACTAACAGTGACAAAGATGGTTCTGTTATTTAATCACGTAATCAAAGGACTTGTATAAGCGTATTCAGAATTAGAAATGTACATGACCATAAGAAAGAACTTTACCAACTGAAGATTTTACGGATAAATCTTTACCCTTTAGACTCAGAATATCCACTGATTTGCTACGTTACTTGGGTCAGCTGCTTTTCCCCCCTCCATTCAGTGAGGTTATTTCACTGATGTGTGATTTAATTCTTTTATGTGTATAGCCCCGTGCTATCTGCTACCTACTGTATAAGCTTTTTAATTTGTATATTGTAAGTTCACTTTTTGTATTATAAAGGTATTTAGGATTTGTAAAATACAATAATGTATTTATTGTTACTGTATAATTTCACTGCCCAGAGCGAATCTGCTGTACCTCAGCAGTTTGACCTGCCTCTCTTCCAAGCTCCTAGTAAATACCATTTTATTATCTCTATGCTTTTTCACATTCCAGAGTGTCACATAACCAAAATCTCACAAAGTATTTTGCCTTTTTAAATTTACTTTTTTTGCAATATACCCTTTAGATTTGTGAAGTGTATCTCATGGTTGCTTAGAGTTGCATTTTCCTAATGACAAAAGACTTAGGCCTCATATCATGTGCTTAGTAGACACGAATATAGTATCTCTGGATACATGTGTATTCAGATAGTTTACCAATTTGATTGTGATACTTGCCTTTTTATTTTGAGTTGTAAAATATTTTATATGTTGTGGATAATAGATCCTTTTCTTCTATGTGATTGTGAAGATTTTCTTCTATTCTTTGCATTATCTTTTTACTTTTAATGATATACTTTGAATCCCAGAAGATTTTAATTCTTATAAAGTTAAATATATTCATGTTTATTTATTTTTGTTGGACTTTGAGTATCATATCTTAGAAATTATAGGAGTTATTGTTGAACCTAAGACCCAAATTATGTATTTCTATATTATCTACTATGGGTTTGGTCCATTTAGATCTTACATTTGGATATATGATTATTTTGAGCCAATTATGTATATGGTATGAGTGAGAAGTTCAACTTGCTTGTGGATATTCAATTGTCTTAGCAGCATTTGTTACAAATGTATTTTTCCATATTGAATTGACTTGGCAACCTTATAAAATCATTTGACTATAGAGGTAAAGATTAATTTTTGGACGTTCGGTTCTATATTTCTTTGATCTGCATGTCCATGTTTATACTATTATTGAGCCTTTAAATTAAATTATGATGATACTGAGTTTTTCATGGATGCCCTTTAAGATAAAGAAACTTTCCTTATAGGCTTAATTTGTTGTATATTGTTATCAAAAATGAATTTTGGATTTGTCAGGTGCCTTTCCTGCATCTTTTGAGATGATCATATGGCTTTTGTTTTTTATTTTATTCTTACAGGGCATGATACTAGTTATTTTGTAAGTTGAACCAAATTTGCATTCCTGAGACAAATAGCCTTGGTGATGGTGTGTAATTCTTTTTCCATTTGCTGATTTGTATTGCTAGCATTTTATTGAAGACCTTTGTCCTTTATTTATAAAACATATTGGTCTTAATTTTTCTTCCTTAAAATGTCTTGCTTTCATTGTAATATCAGTATAAACTAACTAACAGTATCCATCAGGAAGTGATCTCTTCTCCACTTGTACTGTTGTTTACGTTTTTATGAAGAGTTTGATAGATTGTTATTAATTATTTTCAGGTTTGGAATAGTTCACCAGTGAAGTCATCTCAACGAGCACAGGGCCTTCACTCCTCACAACAATCACATGAACTTGGAAGGGGATCCTTCCCCAGCTGAACCTTCTTCACTTGAGACCTTGTCCTTGGCCATCATCTGCATCTGGATTCATGATACAGAGAAACTGTGAGTAAAAGCCACTTAGTATGTGAGAATTTATTTTGCAACAATAAATAATACACTTGACAGTAAATGCAATGTGGTATCCTGGGCAGAAAAAATGACATTACTTAAAAACCCAGTAAAATACGGAAAAAGCCTATAATTCAATAAATAGTTTTGTGCCAACTATTTTTTAGGGCTCATCGTTGCATGTAATTCAAGGATATATAAAGTTTTCTGTGCATATTTCTGTGTATTTAAAATTATTTCAAAGACAAATAGTTTTGAAAAAAGTATTAAATGTGATATTAAAAGAATTTCAAAGCACAAACAGAATACCTTCAGCTCAGGAGATGAAGGGCATGTAAAGAGAGAATAGCAAAGCATTTTTCCTTATCAGTTTACCAACTTGAACACAGGTACACCTGCTTCAGGAAGATTCCCCCCAAGTTCCAGAGACTCATCCTCTTTCATCTTCTTCATCATATTCTGCATTTTTCAGTCACCAGTTTTAGCATCAGTAACCACTTTTTCAAAGACAGATGCCTATGACTCACGTGTCTCAAAAAGCCCCATTTTCAGATATTATTTAACAGGAATCCAACAAACAGACCAGAATTTATTCAGAGCTTGCAGTGAGGAGTGCCTTAATGCCAACATGACTATGTTGACAACACATCCTCTTGTGAGTGAAGCATTCACACAGAATGAGTTGCTGAAACTCAATAACATATGTTTACTGTACAAGTAAGGTAATAATATAGTGCTCTGTAATTATTCTGGGGACATAGGGGACATTTGTCCAAGATTTATGAGACGTGAGCAACCAAGAGAGCGTGAACACTGATGTTTTACAAGTACTCCAAATCAGTAGATGGGCATTTGATTTTCCAGTTAGGGTGGCTTTCAGGGTCTCTTGGCTTCAATACTGTACACACAGAATTTCAGTGACAGATCTTGGTTAAAATAACAACAACAATAACAACCCCTCATCTATTATATTGCAGCCTGGCAATTTAACTTAACTTAATTTCACTGCATATAAATAGCAACTTAATTTACATTAATTTCACTGCATATAAATAGCAACCCTATACTCCATGCAAACTAGAATGGCAGTGGAATTTATATAGTGAAGAAAGTGACAAATTATTTTCCAAATTTAAAGGAAACTTAAGGTTTTATAGGGAAACAAATAGAGGTAAAAATATTTTTAATCCTTATTTTTCTGATAATTGTGTTCTGCTCTTATAAATAGAAAGCTCTACTTTCGTTATTTTATAATATAGTGAGTTTATCAGCCACATGCATGAAAATTGTATAGTAAAGGTAGGTTTGTGTCCACTTGGTTGGTTCATTTGACTCAGACACATCATTTACTTTATCTCGAATGGTTATTTTTTAAGCCTTGGTTTTGTACAACATGTAAAGGCGTCAGTCTTTGTGCAATATTAAATCTTCATTCAAGTAATCTTTTCTTTGTGTCTCTGCCTTTGTTTCTGCATTGCTCCTGTGAACTGTATTTCAGTGAGTAATGATGACAATAGCAGCCATGCTGTCTCCCATTCTTACCACCAGATGTGAAGAAATGCTAGATGCAATCCAGCCAATCTGTACTCGACTCTCAGTTCCATCTTCTCAACTCACAGTGTCTTCCAAAGTCCATGCCACACCACAGCCTGGAAAATCTCCCAAAGCAATATCTTGAAACAACGGTAGAGCTCATGTCACAGTATTGTATGTCTCAGGTATCACTGTCCTTCACTGTTTGATATAGTCTCTCTTACAATTGTTCCATACACTTTTGCGTTTGTTTATACATGTGGTATGGCATGTCTTAACCTCACAGTGAGGGTATTAGAATAGAGTTTTGCATATCTAGAGGTGTGGATCATGGGGAAGCATCTTAGAACCTACCTGCCACATCAGGTCCTGTCTAATCTGTATCAGTTTCTGGGTCTTCACTTATTTTTTTGACCTTGATCCTAGTGAAAAGAACTTGTTAGGTGTTCCATAGGATGTATCACAGTATGGATTTGTTATATTTTTTCATAATTTGACTAAGATTAAACATTAATTTATACACATATTTATCTAATGTTGAAGACAAAAAACCTGAACAATATGTTATTTAGAAATACAAATTTAGAAAATAATAAAGAAGAATGAGGCTGGGCACAGTGGCTCATGCCTGTAATCCCAGCAATTTGGGAAGCTGAGGTGGGTGGAACACTTGAGGCCAGGAGTTTGAGCCCAGCCTAAGTAACATGATGAAACCCCATCTCTACTAAAAATACAAAAATTAGCCGGGTATGGTGGTGCACACCTGAATGTTTCTTATATTCTGGGTAATAGTCTACTAACAGTTATATGACTTGGGAATATCTTCTTCCATTATTTCAGTTGTCTTGATGGTGCACTTTGCATCTTAAAAGGTATTGATCCATGTGAGGTTCAATGCATCTATTTTTTTTTTTCTGTCACTTGCACTTTCGTGTTACATGTTAGAATCCATTGTTTCACATAAGGCCATGAAAACCTATTCCTATGTTCTCTTCTGTGGGACTTTTCCTTTTAGCTCTTACAGCTAGCCACATATTCTATTTTGAGTCAGATACATACATGGTGCAGGAAAGAGTTAAACTTCCATGTGGATATCCCTTTCTCCCAGCAACACTTGTTGAAAAACTATTTTTTCATCTTGAATCAATTTTTCAACCTTGAAAATAAGTTTGCCCTGTATATAAAGATTGATTTTGGCATGCTCAACTCTATTCTATTGGCTTGTATGTCTTTCCTTACGTTATGTGAGTTTTCCGTGGATGCTCTTTGTAGGTTTAGAAAGTTTTCTTCTGTGCCTAACTTTCCCAGAGCTTTTATCGTGAATGGGTTTGGAATTTGTCAAATACCTATTCTGCATCTTTAGTGGTGACCATGAGTCTTTTTTAAAGAATTCTATTACTGTAGTTTATTACACCAGTTGTTTTTGTATGTTTAACCAAACTTACATTGCAAGGATAAATAGTTTTGCTCCTAGTGTATAATCCTTTTTATATATTACTAGTTAATTTTGATAGTACTTCCTTGATACTTTTTACCTATTTCATATTGGTCTGTAATTTTCCTTTCTGGAAATGTCTTTGTCTAGCTATGGTGTCAGGGAACACTGGCTTCATACAGTGCATTGGGAAAGGTTCTCTACTCATCTGATTTTATTGATTGTTATTAATGCTGAAAGGCTTTGAATAACACACCAGTGAAGTCATCTTGACCTGGACAGAAATTGAATCCTTACAAGAATTCTAGGAGCTTGGAAGGGGATCCTTTGCCAGGTGAGCCTTCCCTTGAACTCTCTGCCAGGTATCTGACCCAGAGAAACTGTAAGTACTATGTAGGGCTGGGTTTGAAAGTCTAAACTATGTAGTAATATGTTATACAACGATCAATCGGTAATATACCTGACTGTAAATATAATGTGGTATCTTCAATTAGATCCTTGAACAGAAAAATGACATTAGTGGAAAACCTGGTAAAGTATGAAGAAAATCTATTTCATTTAATAGTTTTGTATCACTGTCAATTTCTGAGTTTTCATAAATATGCTGTGGTGATATAAGGTGTTCACATTTCAGGAAGCTGTAGGATATATGAAACTCTATTATCTTTACTACTTTCTGTAAAACTAAAACTATGATAAAAACATTTCTTAAAATGTAATATTCAGGTACCAGAAAATAAAACAGCAATAACAAAGACAGATTTAAACCACAATAAAGCCACAGATCAGAGGATGAATGGAGATGTAGGGAGACTATGGCAAAGTAGCTTGCCTTATTATACCCCATTCCTACACGGGGCACCTGCTTCAGAAAGACACCATCACGCTCCAGGGACACTCATCCATTTTCTTCTTCCGATCACACCATTACCCAGTTATCAATTCCTGTGTTCATAACCACTTTTCCAAGGAAAGATGCCTTTCTCACATATGTTAGAAGGCCCTGTTTTCAGGCACTTTCTGGCAGTGTCTTTGTAGGATCTCAGTATAAAGACATTTTAGAAGACATGACTTCCAGACATTAGAAGAGAAGACTGAGAAACACCAGTGATGGGGAACATGTCTATTTCTGCATTAAGCGTGTTTTCTTAGTACAGATTCCTTTTTTCCAAGTTTTAAAAGAATACGATGCCTTAAGCCTTTGAGAAAACACTGTGATAATTCAGTTTTCTTCGTCATGCAGACTCCATCACAAATTTATGGGACCACACAGTCTCTTGACACTCATGTCATGGATCTATATTGTCCTTTGGTATATTAATCTGTTCTCACGATGCTAATAAAGACATACTTAAGACTGGGTAATTTATAAAGGAAAGAGGTTTAATTGGCTCACAGTTTCACATGGTCGGGGAGGCCTCACGATCATGGCAGAAGGCGAATGAGGAGCAAAATCACATGCTACATAGTGGCAGACAGGAGAGCTTGTTCAGGGGAATTCCCATTTATAAAACCATCAAATCTTGTGAGACTTATTTACTACCATGAGAATAGTATGAGGAAAACTGTTTCCATGATTCAATTTTCTTTACCTGGCCCTGCCCTTGACACATGGGGATTATTATAATTCAAGGTGAGATTTGGGTGGGGACACGACCAAACCGTTTCAAGTGACAAGCCCAAAAGCCACAGAGTAGACATTTTCATGGAAGAAAGTTAACTAGATACGAAAAAAGTTTATAATCATGGAGCTGTAGATTAATTTCTGCTCAAGAAGATGTGGAAATGAACCTTTAGACATCAGATGTATGAAGGTGAGGCATGTTAGTGGTACAGTGTGTGTTGCGCAGAGGTGGAAATAGCCTAATAGAAAAAAGGAACGAACAGCACAGTACAACATACCCCAGCCCACCTTCCTGTGATCTAAGAGATGGACCCGGGCTGAGTGCTGACTGCAAATGTACTGGCTAAACAATGATCCCCACAGCAGGGGAACTGTCCCCTCTTCCCCAACACAGCTCTCTGTTCACAGGCCACACCACTTTATAGAGGAGCACCAGGGATGTTCTGGGAGCCATGGCCACAAAGCATACTAAGCCATGGGACTGCATACTACACTCCCAAGGACATCTGCAAAGTCAAGACTCGCATTTTCAGACCGTGATCATGGGCTGCATTCTCCATACCATATTCATAGCTTCAGCGAGAAAACAAACTCCTGGGTCCTGGAGACCTAGAGTGAGAGACACAGCTGACCTTGACCGTATTTCTCACTTCTGAGAAGTTTGTAGTAGTAATTCAGGTGCTATTATTTGGGGCATTTATAATTCAGTAAACCTTCTTACCCCTGTAATCTTACAATTCACCCCATAGGAAAGGACAGTTTCATTTAAATTGGCCGTCTTAAGTCATGGAGGTTTGCTCTTTTTATTTCATTATAGCAGGAGTTTCTATAAAGTAAGTGACTTGTACAATCCCGTTTTCCTCTTCATTTCAATGCACACATATGGTCTATTATGATGTGTACTGTGAAGATCATCCATGACTAAATTCTTGAGGAAAAAAAAAGTCACCAAGTGGCAGGCCAGGAAGGAGAGAGAAGTAGATTGTAGAAGGACAGACTCATCTCTAGGTGGCAAGAGGGTCAATGAGCTTTGAGTGCTCAGGGTTAAGATTGGAAAAGTGATAGACATGAAACTCTGCTACCATGATGTCCCAGGCACAGAGGACACAGTGCTGAGCACTACGCTTGCAAACATTACTATGATAGCATGGAAAATATGATTTGTATTGAGTCTGGATTGGCCACCAGAATTCTCCGAAAGATGCCATTGAAAACACCCCATCATCTGACCATGTCCTTAGGCAAGAACCCAACTGTCTCCGCCCTCTAGTCTGAATAAAGGGTGTATGACTCCTATACTTGAGATTAGGGCTTCCTGTTCACTCAATTGAGCCCTAGTAGAAGCTGCAACTCTCAGTGCCAATATGCTCAACATTCTAAATTATGCACTATGTGAGTTTCTTCTTTATTCAGTGCACTCTTTGGGGAACACCAATGCCTGTTTCATTTTCTAAGTATCAACAAGTGGAGCTGACAAGAGTAACAAGTGGTCAGAGCAAAGCATTCCATGAAAACCGCAGTGCACATGCATCTCCATTCCCTGCTTACAGTGAGATTCACATGACCCTCATTCATGGGATACGAAGGATAAAAGGGGAGGGAGAAAGAGATAAATATGTCGTTGATCTGCATGAAGAACCAGATTTGGAAAGCAACTTAGAATAATCTCTGCTTATATTTCTAAGATTAAGGCAAAAAGTCTCAAGATAACAGAATTTTCTGTCTTCAGAGAGCTGCACTCTGCTGGAAACTGGGTCCTGAATGTTTAAAGTGTGCCTCTCAATGGGGACTTACTTATCCTGTTGGACACCCCAAAGCATAAGTCTTTGACGCAGCATCCTTCTCACAGGATATTTGTTTACACTGTCAGACACCCTTGTGGCACTTGTTGGACCTGTGTCCACTCCATTCCCACCAAGATAGCCACTGTCTAGGAGAGCTCTGAGTTGGAAAAAAGTTGAGTTCACATGTGCTGGTCACATGAGACACGAGGAAGCAACTCAACAAAGCAAAGGTATTTCTTGCAGGTGGGGATCACTGGGCACCGTTGTAGGGTCTAACTGACACATTAGGTCTTCTCCAATCTGCGAGTTTCATAGTCTCCACTTATTTTTCTTGACCTTGACCCTTTTGAAATGTACAGGTCAGATATTTTGTATTTTGTAAGATGTCCCACAATATGGATTTGTCTCATGATTTCTCATGATTAAACTAGGGACATGTATACATTAAACACCTGTCATCTAAGTTTGAAGACAAGAAGAACTAAACATTATGGATATTAGAAATATAAACAGAGATAAATATAACCAACATAAATTAGAGGATAGCAAATAATTTCACAGTCATAGCGACCTTCAGTGATTAAGGAAGATGATTAAGCTAAGGAGATCCATTAACGGCCATCACCACATTGCTCATGTTCTATTTTATAAGGTCAGCAGTGACTTTAAATAAAAAGAAGGCTTATACATTTAAGAATCGTTTGGGGTTTATAGAATTGTTTTAAATGTTGTACATAGATTTTCTGTATATCCCACTACAGTTGTTCTTTTTATTAACTTCTTAATGTAGGACATTTGTCACAATTAACCAATTTTAAACAGTATCATTAACTACTCTTCATACTTTATTCACATTTTCTTATGTTTCACTTGATTTTTAATTTCTGTTCCAGGATCTTACCCAGGATACCTCAGCACGGTTGGGTATCATGTCTCCTTAGACTTCTCTGACTGTCACAGTTTCTTAGAATTTTCTAGTTTTGGATTGTATTGACATTCCTAATGTGGGATTTCTCTGAGGTTTTTTTCATAAGACTAGATCTGTGGGTTTGGGAGAGGAAGATGACAGAGGAAAGGTGCCATTCTCCTCACATCATACCAAGGACACAGGCCCTCAACAGGCTTTATCATTATTAATGTTAATTTGATCACCTAGATGAAGTCATTTTTATCAAATTATCATGCAGTGTGAAATTATTATTATTTTTCCTTTTCCCCATAGAATGTTTCAGAACAAAGTCACTAACGCAACACGCATTTAAGAAGTGGGGAGTCATGGGCCAAGCACGATGGGTCATGCCTGTAATCCCAGCACTGTGGGAGGCTGAGGCACGTGGATCACCTGAGGTCAGGAGTTCGAGACCAGCCTGGCTAACATGGCAAAACCTCTAAAAATACAAAAATTAGCTAGGCACAGTGCGTGTGCCTGTACTCCCAGCTACTCAGGAGGCTGAGGCAGGAGAATCACTTGAACCTGGAAGGCAGAGGTTGAAGTGAGCTGAGATCATGCCACTGCACTCCAGCCTGGGCAACAGAGTGAGACTCCAGACTGTATCTCAAACAAAAAAAAGAAGTGGGGATTCATGATCTACCTTCTTATTGGCAGAATGTCTACAAATTTATTTGAACCCTCAACCATAAACATGTGTCTATTCTATTACATATTTATTCATTTATACATAAATTATTTATATCATCATCTAAACATGGATATTTATTTTATACTTTACAGATCCTAATTTATTTGATTGCTCAAACTGTTGCATGGTTGGCTATTAGAAGGTTTTTTTAGTTGTCCCTGGTATAATTTTGAAATACCTACATAATTAAGGTTCAGTGTTGTATGGTTGGTTGGTTTTGTTGTTGTTCAGCATTTTCTTTTCTTTAACCACTACTAGGTGTTCCAGGCTAACTCTGTATTTAATTGTACTACAGGCTAACTGTATAATTGTGTAATTTCTGCTAATGTTTCCAATACCATATAATCTAATCCAGCACCACATGAATGATGTATGTAGTCTCTTACTCTCCCTGTGAAGAAGTTGATGCTGTTCTTTTAATCATACTGCCTGAACATACATGCACAGTGGTTTCAGAACAGGTAACTTAAACTCCAATGGGAAACAATTTTACCAAGTAAAGTACAGCACTTAGGTATAAATACTTTGGCTTTTAGCCTCGGCATGTCCACTTACTACCCAAGTTACTTAGGTCCATTGCTTTCCTCCACTTTCTTTAGTGAGGTTATTCCATACGTTCATTACATAGTTATATTATTTTTGGGGACATTCCTCCTTGGAAACCCTCTACCTACTAAATAAGGTTTTAAATTTGCATAATTTAGTACACTCTTTGTGTTATAAAGTTCTTTAGGATTCAGAAAACATTATTATGTATCCACCAATACAGTATCAGAGAGAGTAATTTCACTGCCCCAAAGAAACCTCCTGTATTTCACTGATTCCACCTTTCTCTCTCCTAAGCCCCCTGTTACCACCAGACTCTTTGCTATCACTCTACTTTTTTCCTTTTCTAGAGAGTCATATAGGTAGAATTACACAGTATTTTGCCTTTTCCAACTTGTATTTTTTCACATAGCAATATACCTTTTAGATTTTTGAAGTATATATCATGTTTTTTTAGACTTCCCGTCCCCTATTGTTGCAGGACAGGTGAGCCCCAAATTTGGGGTTTCAACTGACAGGGTTCTTGGCTTTGCCCAGGAAAGTATTTAAGGGCAAGCCAGTGGTGATAGATGGCAGTCTTTTATTGAGCAGTACTGCTTCTTTAAGAGCAGGGCTAACTCATAGGCGTTGCGTCAGTTGGTAACCTATGGGCTCTTGTCAACTATCTTTACACTAAGGTAAAACTACTTTCAATTACATGTAAATTGAGGGGTGGACCAATGAAACTTAATGGGCAGGTTATTCAGAACTTTCCAGGACAGGAGCAGTAACTTCTGGGTTGTTGCCATGGAAAGAGGTGGTAAATTCCAGGTTGTTGGCATGGAATTTGTGAACAGTCATGGCGCTGGAGGGAATGTCTCATGCCGGTCAGCAATAAGGACAACCAGGGATCCCTTTGTCTTCTTTTGCCAGTTTCTTCACTGTATGCTGTCTGGATCCGATCTTATTTTAATCAACAGGATTGTGACTAGAAAACAACTTGCCAGTCTCCTACCTCATAATGGCAGAAGGCATTGAGCGTCTTTTCGTGTGATTTGGATATGACTGTAGCTTTTTTGGAGAATTGGGTATTTGAATAATTTCCATTTTTGATTGAGATATATGCCTTTTTATTTTTGAGCTCTTAAGATGTTGCCGTATATTATTAAAAATAGACCATTATCACCTATAAAACTTGCAAATGCTTGCTTTTTTTTTTTTTTTTTTTTTTTTTTTTTTTGAGACGGAGACCAGCTCTGCCGCCCAGGCTGGAGTGCAGTGGCCGGATCTCAGCTCACTGCAAGCTCCGCCTCCCGGGTTTACGCCATTCTCCTGCCTCAGCCTCCCGAGTAGCTGGGACTACAGGCGCCCGCCACCTTGCCTGGCTAGATTTTTGTATTTTTTAGTAGAGACGGGGTTTCACCGTGTTAGCCAGGATGGTCTTGATCTCCTGACCTTGTGATCCGCCCGTCTCGGCCTCCCAAAGTGCTGGGATTACAGGCTTGAGCCACCGTGCCCGGCCAATACTTGCTTTTTAATTTAACTTTTAAGTTTCAGGGTACATGTGCACATTTGTTACATAGGTAAACTTGTGTTATGGTAGTTTGTTGTACATTATTTCATCACCAATGTACTAAAGCCTAGTACCCATTAGTTATCTTTTCTGATCCTCTCTCGCCTCCCACCCTCTGATAAGCCTCAGTGTGTGTTGTTCCCCACTGTGTGTTTATGTGTTCTTCTCATTTACCTCCCACTTATAAGGGAAGAAACAAGGTATTTGGCTTTCTGTTCCTGCATTAGTTTACTAAGGATAATAGCCTCCAGCTCCATCCATTTTCATGTAAAGGACATGATAATTTTTATGGCTGCATAGTATTCCATGGTCTGTGTGTTCCACATTTTCTTTATGCAGTCCACCATTGATGGGCATTTAGGTTGATTCCATGTTCTTGCTATCGTGAATAGTGCTGCGGTGAACCTGTGCATGCATGTGTCTTCTTCACAGAACGCTTTTTATTTCTTTGGGTATATGCTCGGTAATGGGATTGCTGGGTTAAATGATATTTCTGTTTTCAGGTCTTCGTGTAGTCTCCACACTGCCTTCCACAATGGTTGAACTAATATAGACGTCCACCAACGGTGTGTAAGGAATTCCTTTGTTCCGCAACCTTGCCAGTATCTATTTCTTGACTTTTTAATAATAGCCATTCTGACTGATGTTAGATGGTATCACGTTGTGGTTTTTAATTGCATTTCTTTCAGGATCGGTGAGGTTGAGCTTTTCTTCATATGATTGTTAGCCACATATATATCTTCTGTTGAAAGTGTCTGTTCATGTCCTTTGCCCTCTTTTTTTATGGGGTTGGTTTTTTTTTCTTGAACATTTATTTAAGTTCCTTATAGATGCTGCGTATTAGACTTTGGTCATATGCATAGGTTGCAAAACTTTTCTCCCATTCTGTAGGTTGTCTGTTCATTCTGTAGATTGTTTCCTTTTGCCGTACAGAAGCCCTTAAGTTTAATTAGGTTTAATTTGCCAATTTTTGCTTTTGTTTGCAAATATTTGCTCCCATTCTTTGGGTGTCTTTATTTTTGTTGGTGCAGTGTGAATCATAAAAGTTTCACATTCTAATGAGGTTTAATATGCCTGATTTTTTTCTTCCCTTTTGCTTTTGGCATATCTTAGAAAAGATTGTTTAACCTAAGACCACGAAGATGTATTCCTGTGTTATTTTCTATATTTTGGGCCTGTTTAGCTATTATATATAGATATATGATCATTTTGAGTCACTTATATTTTCAGTGTGAGGCAGGAGTTCGACTTGCATGGAATATGCACTTGCTTAGAAATATTTTATTAAATATTTATCCATATATAATTTATTTGCTGACATTATAAAATTATTTCACTATAAATGTATGTATTCATTTTTGAGCATTATATTCTATTACATTGATCAACATGTATATTCTTATACTAGTACCATAAATCTTGATTACTATTACTTTGCAGTGAGTTTTGAAGTCAGGAAGTATGTATCTCCCATGCCAACCTTTTTTCTTCTTTCTCAAAATAATTTAGGCTGCTCTGGGTCTATTGCATTATATATGAACTTTAGATAAGCTTTGTGAATTTAGAGGAAGGAAATGTCACCTAGGATTTTGATAGAGGTTGCGTTAAATCTATAGATCCATTTGGAAAATATTGCCAGCCTAACAACATTAACCTTTATAAGCAATGAATAGTCAAAGGTTTTTTTCCATTTTTTTTCAAAATGTTTTCTATAGTTTTTGTGTATATATCTTATACTTAATTTGATAAACTTATTTTTGATGTCATCTCAAATGGAACATTCTGAGATTTTTGTTTTAGATTATTAATTGCTAACATATAGAAATTCAGAGGATTTTATATATTCACCATATATACTGCAAGTTTGTTTAACTCATTTCTAAATTCTAAACATATTTGATTAGAGTCCTTTAGAAATTTTATACATAAGATCATGTCATATGCCAACAGACAGAGTTTGACTTCCTTTCCATCCTGGAAGCCTTATATTTATTTTTCTAGACTAACTGCCATGTCTGTATCCTCTAGTACAATGTTGAAAACAAGCATGAAGAATGGAAATCCTTGTCTTGTTTCTAATCTTCGAGAAATTAGTGAACGTTTCAGATAACTTATGATGATATGTTAGTTTTTCATGGATCCCCTTCAAAAGGAAGACAGTTCCCTTATCTGCCTCATTTCCTGCATATTTTTCTCATAGGGAGTTGGAGAATTCTCAAGTGCCTATGCATCTTCTGAGATGATTCTGTGGTTTTTGTTCTTTATTATATGAATACAGTGCACAGCACTAGTTGTATGTTGAACCAAATTTTGCTTTCCTGAGGGAAATACCCTTGATATAGCGTACAATACTTTTTACACGTTTCTGGTTTGTTTTACTAATATTTCCTTGATGATTTTTGCCCCTGTATTCATAAGGTATATTGTTCTTCATTTTCCCTATTTGAAATGTCTTTGTCTGGCTGTGGTATCAGGGTAAACTAACTCAGTATACAATGGGAAATCATGTTTTCTCCACTTTTTTGGAATAAATTGTAATAAATTAGTATTAATTGTTTAAATGATTACAGTAATTCACTGATGAATTCTTCTTGTTGTGGTCAGAGAGGTTAATCCTAAGAATAGTTACATGAGCTTGGAAGGAGACCGTTCCCCAGCTGAGCCTTAGCCTGGGCCATCACCTACATCTGGACCGAAGACCCAGAGAAACTGTGAGTAGTATGTGTGTGGTTTTGAACCACTAAGATGTATAGTAGTCTGTTATGCACCAAGTCTTAAGTAATATACCTGACAGTAATTGCAATGTGGTATTCTAGATTAGGTCTTGGAACAGATAAATATATGATTATTAGAAATTCTGGTAAAATATGAAGGAAGTCTGTAGATCAGTTAATAGTTTTGAAACATAGTGAAATTCTTAGTTTTCATGAATATACTATAGTTATAATAGTAACATTTTAGTTAGCTGAAGGGTGGATGAAACTGTCTGTTCTACCTGTGTATCTTTTTGTAAATCTGCCATTATTTCAAAATGAATTTGTTTTCTAAAATTATTATATCTTTAAAAAGAAAACAAAGACATAAGCAAAAATCTTTGGCTTCCAGAGATGAATGGGTACATAGGGAGAGAATAGAAAATGAGCATTTTTTATCTAGTTGCCTTTCCAAACCCAGGTGCACCTGCTTCGGGAAGGCACCATCAAGCTCTAGGGACTGTCATCCTTTTTCTCCTTCTCTGTTACCCAGTCACCAGTTGGAATGTCAGCAACCACTTACTCAGAAAAAGCTGCCTTTCCTTCACATATCCCAGAAAGCCCCATGTGCAGACATCATTTAGCAGTGTATATTCAGGATCCCATTGAAGCATTTTGGGGAGATATGACTCAGATATTAGAAGCCAAGAATTAGAAATTTCAGTGATAGGGAACATAAATCACATTTCTGCATTCAGGATAATGTTTTCTTGGTATAGGGATTTCTTCAAGTAATCAAAAGACAACTGTACCTTCAAACCTTTCAGAAAAATTTGTCCTAATTTAGTTCTTTTCATTCTACAGACTCCATCAGGAATTGTTTGGGACCATGCATTCTGTTGCCCACTGCCAACCCAAAAGCCACCAAGGTAGCAGGTAAGCAGAGTACAACAAATGTTTCTAACAAATGGGTTTAGGCCAGACCCTGCTTACAGAGACCTGGATATGAATCTTTTACACACAGGTTTTGTGCAGTTGGATGCTAGTGAGTGGAGAAAGCAGATGACAAAGTGCTGAGCAGTGAGTCCCCAGACACACTCTAACTGCTTGGACGATGTGATTTCCCACAATACCTGAAACCAGCAGTTCCTTAAAGGCTGCCTGGACACCACAATTCTAAAAGAGATGCCATTTAAAAGAAACCAAATTCTAGACCAGATCATGAGGCAAATATCCAACACTTGGACTCCACACTCTAACCTGAGTAGAAGTTGGAGTTCAATGGAAGAATGTCCTGGATATTTGAGAACATGACTTTATCTGTATTTAATTTAGCCTTGCTGGAATTTAAAACTGTAGGGAAAAATTCAGTCAACCTCCTAAATTATGTGAGTTTTTGTTTTTGTATGTGAGTTTCTGTATACACATAAACTCTAAACTCCCGTCGTTTAGGAGGTTGACTGAATTTTGGGTATACAGAAATTCATACTTTATGTGTTTCTTCTTCTGTCAGTGTATTCCTGAGGGAACACCAAAACCAGTCCCCAAACCCAAGTACCCAAATTAGGATTGACCAGAGTAGCAAGGGGACAGATTAAAACATTTTATAAAGACCATTATGTATCTACGTAGGTCTGCAGTGACTAATTATAAAATGATTTCTATGATCACCAGCCATATGGTTAAAACGGCAAATGGGAATGAAGAAAAAAGAGTTACATAAATATTATAGCTGAAAGAATGGAATTTATAATGAAGCTTACAAGGATCATTGGTCATATTCCTAAGACTGCAGTGGAAAGTTTCAAGATACAGCTTTTTCTAGGTCTTTAGAAAGCTATCACTCCAGTGAATTTTTCAAGTAACTCTTTATAATTGCTATCTTCTTCCTCAGTGGATTTCTTAAACCATAGTTCATAAAACTACATTTCCATGCATAACATAAGAATTCGAGTGTTCCGGCCAGGCGCGGTGGCTCAAGCCTGTAATCCCAGCACTTTGGGAGGCCGAGACGGGCGGATCACGAGGTCAGGAGATCGAGACCATCCTGGCTAATACGGTGAAACCCCGTCTCTACTAAAAATTACAAAAAACTAGCCGGGCGAGGTGGCGGGCGCCTGTAGTCCCAGCTACTCAGAGGCTGAGGCAGGAGAATGGCGTAAACCCAGGAGGCGGAGCCTTGCAGTGAGCTGAGATCCGGCCACTGCACTCCAGCCCGGGCGACAGAGCGAGACTCCGTCTCAAAAAAAAAAAAAAAAAAAAAAGAATTCGAGTGTTCCACTAGTAACTCTAATGTGTCTAATAGCTACGTAGCATGTAAGTGCGCTTGGTAAACTTATGTGATAATATTTAAGCATATTCCTTCAACAGCAGATAAGAATACAGTTGATGAGCCACCATAATCTAACACTGAGAAATTGGCAGTCACAGAGGACAGTGTATTCCACTCATCGCAGAGGGCACATTTTCACATTTATGAAACACAGATGTACCTTAAATCTGATAGTGTTAAAACACTATTGACGAGAAGGCAACCATAGTGTTATTATCCTCATTTACATATACATGAGCTTGGTCTATAAACCTTCCATTGACATTTTCAGATCATATCATTAACATCATATCTTGCATAGGGGGTTTCAAAAGGTTGGAAAGATAAACTCACAGGAGCAACATAGGGATCTCACAAGAAGTGCAGCATCACCAAAGCTTCAGATTAGCACAGGTCATAATAATATGGGGAAAATTATGGGCAAGATGAGTTGAAGAGTGATTCAGGAGAGTTACATCTGAATGAGAGAAAATTTAGGAAAACCTTTGTCAATGTGTTTTTCTTGTATGTTCCATCCCATGTAATCATAGGAATGACACAAGACAAATATCCACATGTATGCACATTGAAAATACTTTTTCCAGTAATTATAATGTATTTACATTATTACTATGTGATTTATAAGTGATAAAAGTGTTAGTTTCTTCATTTGTTAGTGGTTTTGTTCTTCCATTCTGGTGTATGAAGTAATGACATGTTACAATTGACACAAATGATATATCTCATAATTTATTAGAAAATTAATTTTTAGGGGTTAGTATAGGCTTTATAATATACTGCATGCTTTGTATGGTATCATTTCCTACAATGCACACTGACATCTCAAGAAATAAGCACGATTTTCACTCCTGTGCTCCATTTTGGAGTCTGAGCTGACTTTCCGCAGGAAAGGTATAAAGGAACCTTGAGTTTGATACTGTCTGCCCCAGAGTCTTTGCTCACTTCGACTATGTAGAATGTGTCTTGTCTTACATGCTGAATAATTTTCAGGTCTAGTTAGACAGCTCACGCTACCCTGTGTCATGAAGATATTTTCCTAAATTGTGTTCTGAATACTCTATTATTTTTATATTTAAGCCTACGAACCAACTAGAATTGATTTTGTGTGTATGTGAGGTCAAAGGTCAGATCTTGGTTGTTCCCTGTGGATATTCAATTTCCTGGAACATTTTATTAAAAATTGATCTCTCCCCTATGCATCAATGTGTAAATTAATTTGTATATATGTATATGTCTGCTTTCTAGCTCTGTTTTTATTTTTTAAGTTACTGGTTGTTTCTTCTATCTTTATGCAAATTTCACAGTCTTATTATTATCTTTTTTTTTTTTTTTTTGGTACAGAATCTCACTCTGTCGCCCAGGCTGGAGTGCTATGGTGCAATCATAGATCACTGCAACTTCTGCCTCCTGGGTTCAAGCGATTCTTGTGCCTCATCCTCCCGAGTAACTGGGATTATAGGTGTGCGGCACCACACCTGGCTAATTCTTTTGTATTTTTAGTAGAGATGGAGTTTCACCATATTGGCCAGGCAAGCAGGGTATGCAGAAGGGGTGTGGAGGTGCAGGATCTACATGACTTGCTGGATGATTTATCTTCAGTCATGGGTCATTCGCTAGTGTGCCCAGCATCACTGGGGACAGAGTCAGGTTGTGGATTAACTGATGTCTTGAGACAGTCTCTCTATGGAGGAGAATCCTGGCGGATGCTTATTTTGGTTCAAGATTTGGTCATTTCTAAGAAAACATATACTTAGGTAAGCTGACAGTGCTTTCTGGTTGTTTGGCTGATGGAAAGGAAGGAGGGAAAAGTTTGAATTTGCATTTCTTTTTTTTTTTTTGAGACTTGTTCTTTTTTGAGTCTTGCTCTGTCGCCCAGGCTGGAGTGCAGTGGCCAGATCTCAGCTCACTGCAAGCTCCGCCTCGCGGGTTTACGCCATTCTCCTGCCTCAGCCTCCCGAGTAACTGGGACTACAGGCGCCCGCCACCTCGCCCGGCTAGTTTTTTGTATTTTTTTAGTAGACACGGGGTTTCATTGTGTTCGCCAGGATGATCTCGATCTCCTGACCTCGTGATCCGCCCGTCTCCGCCTCCCAAAGTGCTGGGATCACAGGCTTGAGCCACTGCGCCTGGCCTTGAATTTGCATTTTTAAGGAGCTAAGTAAGACATAAACACACAGGAGAAAGAGAAAAAGTAAATATTTTTTTAAGGAAAATGAAGTACTTGGTTACAGCACCCACTGTAATATTCCACTTTATTTTTATGGGATTGGAGCATCATATTCATTTGGTCTGCTTCCTACTGAAAGGGGGCATAGTTATAGAGCATTAGAATGGAATCTGTTTACTTGGAGTTGGAAATATTCTTGAGTTTCCAGCAGGAACTTACTGTGCATGTATGGTATGAGGATCCAAGAGTTTCTGAGAATGATTTCCTGCCTCTCCATGTAGAGTGTACAACAGTAATAAAACTCATAGCAGCTGAAGAGGGCATTTAACAGTATTAATAATATATATATATAAGTATTGTTTGCACCAGGAAGCCGACTAAATCATGATGTCATAGAGTCCTGAGAGAGGGCATCTATAGCAGAAATATGGGTATCTACATGCATAGCTTGGGTTATATTATATTGTAAGAATAATCTGGGGTGTGTGTGTGTGTGTGTGTGTGTGTAAAATGGTCAACCTTAATGAATGTTAAGTGCCACCCCCGGGCTGCAGTGAAGATATCTAAAGCCATATGATTTAAAGACATCATGAGATTAGACATAGCATTAGTTTGCTTGTGCATGTCTTTTAGGGCTGAGGATATGTTTCTGAGTTATCCAGGAAGTACACACAGCATTTAGTCTTAATTACAGTGCAGAGCCCCCAGTGTCAGTTGTACCCAGAACTCCTGTGGAGATATGAGGACAAGTTGGTTAACTATACATATTTAACAGGCTACAGGAGGAGTTGTAAATATTCATGAAGGTGGTCCTGACCCATGTGTATTAACAAATATCCATGGAACATATGACTCATTTATTTTGGGGCAGAGACTTAACTTTTAAATGTATTATAATTATGCCCTATATTTCAAAAGTTCTTTTGAGGACAAAGGTATGCAAGTGTGCATTTACTGTAAACCGGCCAAAACTGGTTTATGGTCAGTGATCTTTTATCAGGAGAAAGTTACTGAAATTGGTCTCTTGTCTACTTCAAGCTGTAGTTATGGCTGGTGGAACAGTGGCTAGGGGTCAGTAAGTCAACTTATCTTGAGGCTAGTGCTTGTTTTGCTGCTAGAGAAAGAAAGAAACCTTGTGGCAGTTGTAAACATAGTCTGCTTTTTTAAAAGTGTAGGAATGTGAGACTTAACTCTTGTCTGGCATGTTCCTAAATCCTGTTCATAATTTGGAATTTTATTGTTATAAAGAGTCTGTTTTACAATTTTTATTGTAATGTTAATGCTGATCAGTTATGCCTAAATTCCCATGATGGGAGGAAGATATAGTGAAGCCTGTTCAACACCCCTCTTGTTGTCATGGCCTGAATTAGTTTTTCAGGTTGCTGTGGCTAGTATGGGGGTAGGGAGTGTCCATTAAGTTGGCGGGGGCTTGGGATTTTATTTTATAGTTTATATTCCTCTTTTGTGTCAAGGTATGCCAGAGGCAGTGTTGGTAGCCACGCTTTTATTTTTTCTCATGTCAATGCCACAGTGGCATGCTACCTGACCTGGGTCCATCATGTTCCTTGCTGCACCCACTATGGTGGGACTGAGAATCAAAAGTCTTATATCCAATTAGATGTTGTAGGCCAGACTGGAATGAAGGTGGGCAGGCAGTCATTAATCCTTGAAACCCCTTTTAAGCAATGTAAGAGCCAACAACTAAAAGTCAAAAGGTAAGGTTATATAACTGAATTGTCTATGAATTGTATGCATTGAGCTCTTGTATCTTGGCTGATAGGAGTATCTAACTAGCTATACAAAACGTAAGTATTTTATTTAGCTGTTTAGGCATCTGTGTGCCCATCCTTGATTTGGGGAATCTGAATTAATTTTATCTCACAAGAACCGGCCCTTACAATCTCACACATTCATATCTTCCATGATAGTCCCTGGGTCTGGAGGAACTGAACAGTTTTAAATTCTGGATATATTAATAAAACAAAATATTCACCATTAGCAACATTTTAAGCAAAAATGCCGTAAGCATTGTCTTGTTCTAAGAGTGACAGGACCAAGATGGATGGATCACGAGGTCAGGAGATCAAGACCATCCTGGCCAACATGGTGAAACCCTGTCTCTACTAAAATACAAAAAATTAGCGGGGCATGGTGGTGCATGCCTCTAGTCTCAGCTACTCGGGAGGCTGAGGCAGAGGAATTGCTTGAACGCGGGAGGCAGAGATTGCAGTGGGCCGAGATTGCACCACTATACTCCAGCCTGGACAACAGAGCGAGACTCTGTCTCAAAAAAAAAAAAAAAAAGTGACAGGAAAAGAAGCCTATAGGTAACTAAATGTTTAAATTATTTGTTGTTAAGGCACAAAATAAATTATGATATTTCATATATTTCTATTTCAGATAGAAGCAAAATTATTGAATAAAGTATAATACAGGTCTGTCCCTGTCTTGCATGAAAGCAGTGTACTTTGATTATTGCCTTTGCTTGAGTCTAAAGATGAGACTTTGGTTAACTTGAGTTTGATGTTAGATGTTGGCAGGAGTCTGTCTGCTTTAGAGGAGCTACATGTATCCAGGAGTCAATTCCTTGTACCTTAACACCACAAAGATTAGTTAATAGCACCTGATAAGAACTTTTTCAGTGTTTTGGAGGTGGTGATACACTTCACAGTGATTAATTTTTTTTAGTTTTGATAAGTCCCAGCAATAAGTCAGAGACTTAATTTAGAATTCAATTTTGGAGATGTCTTTCAAAGATGTTAGAAAGCTTAAAATATTTGATCAAAAGCAAACTACAGGTCCTTGTAAAACAATAGTTATTCATTTAACCAAAGTGATCACTGAAAGATTTTAAAGGCAATAGAGAAAGTTACACATGTGTAAAAACCTTACTCCTTTCAAATTTCATAGGTTTTTAAAAACCAATTAAACACTTTATAAAGGCAACATAGGAACTATCTTGATGAAATGTAAACTCTTGTTTCTTAAGGCAGTTACCAAAAAGTCAAAGGAAAACCCTTTTTAGTGCGACTGCCTCTCCTTAGGGGAAAGCCCATTTAGATAATCTGGAAGTCCAACTTATAATAAAAAGTGCTTGAATTTAAACATGGGAAGAGTGTGTACATGGTTATGAGTAGAACTGGGGAATAGATGACTCTTAGTAGCTGGATGGTAAGTTTCCTGATTACAGTGAAAATTTAGACACACCAAAAAAAAAAAAAAAAAAAACCCAAGAGTATAGAATCAAGTTATCCTGGAGGAAAACACTGCTTTTATAGACCTCTAAGATAAAATATTTCAGCACCAGGCCACAACATTTAGAACTAGGAAAAGTTACAGGAGCTGACAGGAAGCTGAAGGATAGAGTTATCCCAGGCCACATCAAAGGGAGAAAAAGCTGATAGCAGCAAGATAACAATTGAACAGTTGAGATATGAATCTCAGAAGTTTTCAAAAGAAATCGATTATGGAATAGAAAATCAAAATTTCTTGTAATTTTATTAAGAGCAAATTGATACCTTAAGAAAATACTGGTTTAATATAGGGGACCATTCTTTAGAAAGACTATTATAAACAATTCCTTTTTAATTATGCCTAACTTAATTACATACAAGATTCCTTTTATAAATTTCCCTTCATGAGCCTTATCATGACTTACACAGACCATCTGTTACATGCTTGGACTGTATACTTGTCCTATGGTACCTGTTTCTCTTTAAAATTATTTTCGATTTTCTTTTTCTAGATTAACCTTGTAATAAGAACATGTTTCTTAAATAACCAGTCATTTTACTTTAGGAGAATAATTTACCATGCAAGATTCTTTCTCGTATAAAATCATTCTTTTTTCTTGATAACCTTCCTTACCAGAAATACATGTTCTTGTCTATATCTTTCTTCACATCTCTCTTCACCATTTACTGCTTCCTTTCTAGTTTGTTTCATAAATAACCTTTTCAAACTCGTAATTTGAATCAACTTTTAAAAAACTTTTGAATTAGACAAAATAATTCTTTTTCTCAAGAAGGATACCTCTTCTTTGGCACATTTTATAGAAACCTAGGAAAAAAGAAATCCTGAACTATCAGATATTAGTATTGTATACATGAGAAACATTTCACAATTTTTAGAACAGTTTTCTCTATATAATAACCCTTTCTTAATTGGAATTGACCCAGACATCCAGTAAGCATCCAAAATGATTTTAAGATTTTAAATTATACAAAAATTTCACTTAGAAGCATTGATCTCATTGACGTGTACTCAGTTTTTCCGTTTTAACAGTTTACCTAGAGTACTTTTGAAAACTGGGATATTACACAAAAGTAGTAATTATTTAGTTATGTCCCTATTACCCATTTTTAAAGTCTGTGGACATAAGGTGTGTTACCTAAGTAAGAACCTTAAAGTTCAATATATGCACATTTTGTTAATAGCACAGAAGATTTAACTGTTTTCGTTGAACTAGTAATATTAGTCTAACTCATCTATAAAATCACAAACAAAAATTATTCTGTTTTTGGCTGGGTTTATGGTCCTAGAGCCTTTATGTCGTATCCTGACACCGTAATATATAGACAGAGATAAATACAAAACCATTTGTTCAGTAAACTCAGATAAAAATATGCTGATCATTTTGAAGATATTTCTAATGTTATGTCACCAATAATCTTAAAACCAGTTTTATTTGTCAAGGATTATTAAATTTATGTGAAATTGAAAAGCTTCCTGACTTAATTTATGAGTGCTTATTTACTTGTAAGTCAGTTTGCTAGCAGGCTAGACATAACACACAAACATATCTACATATGTACATACACACAAACATGTCTACATATGTACATACACAGACATATCTAGATATGTACATACAAACATGTCTACATATGTACATACAAACATGTCTACATATGTACATACACACAAACATATCTACATATGTACATACACACATGTCTACATATGTACATATATACAAACATCTACATATGTACATACAAGCATATCTACATATGTACATACACACAAGCATGTCTACATATGTATATACACACAAGCATGTCTACATATGTACATACACACATATCTACGTATGTACATACACACAAACATGTCTACATATGTACATACAAACATGTCTACATATGTACATACAAACATGTCTACATATGTATGTGCAAACATGTCTACATATGTACATACACACAAACATCTCCATATGTACATACACACAAACATGTCTACATATGTGCATACACACAAACATGTCTACATATGTACGTGCAAACATGTCTACATATGTACATACACACAAACATCTCCATATGTACATACACACAAACGTCTACATATGTACATACACACAAACATGTCTACATATTTACATACACACAAACATGTCTAAACAGGTATACACACACAAGCAAAGGCCTCATAGCTTTTACCTTGGGATTCCAACCGTAAAGTAACAGTACACACTCAGTATTTTATAAAAAATAGCTGGATACACGTTATCGTCTGACAAAACTGGAACCTGTTTCCATGGCTAAATTGTGTTTTCTCCAATATATAATCTATGAAAGCTGTGAACCAAAATTTGAGTAAAGCAATCTTTATGGCAGTTTTGTTTTTAAAAAAGCATCTTTTACCTTTTTTTCCTTCAGTTTTAAACAAGTTTCCTGTGTTTACTTTCTAGTTAGTCCGTAAATAATGTGTCTTGTCACAGCACCAACAGCTTAGTAACAGCCAATCTGAAGCACGCAGAAAAGAAAACAGAGGAAGAAAGAGAGGTTTCATGACTCTGCTTCACTTAATAGCTGCAGGTAACCATTTGAGCTCTCAAGTTTTCTTGCTATAGTTTGCCTCTCTTTTTAAAATGTTCACAAAAGTAGGTCTTAGTAAGTAGCCAGATGAAATCCCAAAGAGAATGAGAATATGAAGTTCCTGCCAAGCCTCTGCAAAGGAGCCAGGTTTAAAACGTGGCTCCTTTAAAAGGAGGGAAAGAGAAAAAGATAGAAAAGGAGATTTGTGAACCTTCTAGCTGCTGCATGGTATAGGATTGGTACCCCCCCCCACTCTTGCTGACATCCCATCAGGGAGAGCCCCAGTACCCTCGACATGCACAGTGTGAGACGAATCCCTCCCACCTCTGCAAGTCATGGGCAAAGGAAACTGTTTACAGCTGGAGAGAGCTAGGGGTACCTTTGACTGAGATGAGTGAGGCTGTAGGTGGCTTCCAAGATAATCAGGAAGATGAAGTTGAAAGTGAAAAGGCTAGAAAGAGATCAGGGCCCACACTCAAAGGTCATACACTCACACTTACAAACAAATGGTGAGCTTCCAAACAAACCCCAGTTAAGGGCTGGGTAGAATCCTGAATTTCTTTCCTCTGTTCAAAACAGCTCCACAGGCATCTGAAACCAAGTGGAGCAATGCCCAGGAGTGCCACAAATTCAAATCCGTAAAACACTCAAATGATAGTGCCGTTAGTGGACAAGGTGAAACAGCAGAGCCCCAGCGACACCCCAGAAGACACGGGAAAGCTGGGTGCAATCCCACTAGCTCACTTGGTTGCAAGGCTTGCCAGCTTCTTCAGAGATCACATTCTTTGTACCAGCAAAGTGTCGATGGCTGCAGAAGTTGTGCGAGGAAGTGAAAGGGAGGGTCTAGGAAATGAAAGATTTTCAGCAGCCACTTGGAAGTTCCCTAACGTTCCTGCCGTGGGGTCTGCTAGCCTTCAGCTGCTGGTACTCACAGGTAACCCTCCACCTTGGTAGCAAAACCAGGCTCACAGGCTTGGGTTGCCCAGAGCACATAATGCTCCCCATATGGGCCACCAAATTTGTTACCAAACACAGGTTTGGCCACTTGTCACTTACAATATCAAATAACAAGCATGAGGGTGGTAAAAAGAAGGTGACTTTATTTTACAGTTTAGCAATGGAGAAGAACCAGGTTCATATCTAAAGGGGCCGCTTCAGTTTTCTGGGAAGAAAGCAAGGTTTTAAGAAGAGAAACTTTCTTATACAGGGCATGCAAGGAACATGGAGGTGCAGGGTCTATGTGACTTGCTGTAAAACTTAGCTAAGAGGTCATCCGTTAGTCTGACCAGTGTCATTGAGGACAGAGTCAGAATGTGGATTAACTATTGTCTTGAGACAGTCTCCCTGTGAGGGAGAATTCTGGATGGTGCCTGCTTTGGTTCAACATTTGGTCCTTAGAATGTCTAAGGAAACATACTTAGATAAGCTGGCAGTCCCTGTAGGTTGTTTCACTGGTGGAAACAGAGGAAGGAAGAGGTTAAATTTGCCTTTCTAAGGAGCTAAGCAAGAGGTGAACACTGAGAAAGAGAAAAAATACACAGGTAATTTTTAGGAAAATGCTATACTGGGTGACAATTTAACTTAATTTCACTGTGTCTAAACAGCTACCCTATACTTCATGCAAACTACACAGCCTGTGGCATTCATGGAGTGACGAACAGAGAAAAAAATAGTTTTAAAGTGCAAAGGAAACTGGAGATTTTTTAAAGGAAAATCAGTGAAGGAAGAAACCTTTATTGACTTCTCCTCCTTTTGGTGACAAATGTTCTCTTATAAGTAGACAGCTATACTTTAATTATTTCATATTGTAGTGATTTTACCAGCCACAACTAGCAGGATAACATAGGAAAGGCAGGTTGGTGTCCACACAGGGTCACTAAATCTACCTAACACACCATTTACTTTATTTCTAAAAATATCCTTCATCCTTGGGCTTGATGCAGGATCACTGAGTCATGGAAAACTTTGTGTTTTTGTAGTCAGAAATGAGATGAAAGCATAAAGGTGAATTATTCTTTATTAAAGAATTCATTTAAATTACTTTTCTTTGTGTCTTTGCTTTTTGTTTCTGTACTGCTCCAGTACTCCTGTGAACCATATCTGAGTGGAGTGATGATGGCACCACAGTCCAGCCTGCATGGGTGTTGTCCTGAGTGCTCCCGCCTCATGAAATTCAGCCACCTCTTTCTCCAGTCAGTTCCATATTCTCAGCTCCGACTGTCTTCCAGAGTCCGTGTCACACCGCAGCTTGGAAACTCTCCCCAAGCAGTAACCTGAGGCAACAGTAAACCCTCATTGTTTCGCCTCTCTCAGATGTCACTGTCCTTCATTGTCTGAGGTGCACTGTCTTGCAATCCATCCTTCCAGGTAAATCATCCATTTTTAAATGTGATAAGCCATGTCCAATCCCCGTAAGTTTTACAACATTTTGTTTCATTCTTCCTGCAGTTACTCCATCATTACTGTACCACCACCTATATGGGTGTAGTTGTCAGTGTGAAGCTGAGTAAGGAACAACATGCACCAGACTCGCAGAGAAAAATAGACAAGCGACCTGGCCTTTGTATCACTAAAGGGAAGGTCAGATTGGTGAATATGTAATGTCTGTAGTCGTCTTGTTGGGGACATCCACAGTATGTCAATGAATCAAAGACTTCAGTAGGATCTCAAAGAAATAATACTATATCTAAACGGTTATACACGTAATAGACTTATTTAAACTTACTGAAAAAGTTCGTCTAGAGTTTTAAATTTACGTTTTATTCATATACAAATGAAGCAATATTGAAATTAATTCATAAATTAACTCACACATATCTTGATATTCTGATTATGTTTGTTCTGAATTAGGTTTTGACATTTTTTCAAAGTGATTATTGATACAGTTGGATGAATATCCACCATGTTTGTTACTATCTTCTTGTTTTTGCGCTGCCCCGTTTCCATTTTTCCATTCATTTTCCTTTTTTTGTGGTTTTTATTCAGCATTTCATATAATTCAATATTCTTTCTTGGCATCTCAGACTTTTTTAATACTTTTTTATTGGTTACTCAAGATAAGAAAAGCTTTTAATCTTCATATTCTTAATTGATTTTACATATAACAGCTTATTTAAAATAATTATATTCAGTAGCAGACAGGTGCCTTTCAGAAAAATAGTAGCAAGGCTGGGCGCGGTGGTTCAGGCATGTAATCACAGCAGTTTGGGAGGCCCAGGTGGGTGGATCACCTGAGGTCGGGAGTTCGAGACCAGCCTTGCCAACATGGTGAAACCCCATCTCTACTAAAAAAAAAATACAAAATTTAGCTGGGCGTGGTGACACACACCTGTAATCCCAGCTACTCAGGAGGCTGAGGCAGGAAAATCGCTTGAATGCGGGAGGCAGACGTTGCAGTGAGCTGAGAACGCACCACAGCATCCCAGCCTGGGTGACAGAGCAAGACTCTGTTTCAAAACAAAAAAAAAGCAATTTATTTAACTATATTTTTGTAAGTGTAAGATATATACACACCTATAAGTAAAATGAAAGGAAAAGAGGAACAAAAGGAAAAATACAGGAAAAAGGACGAAATAGAATTATTACAAGATGGTTACACCACTTCCGAAGCAGTATGATTTTATATGAAAGGAGCTTAGATTAGTTGTAAATATAAATTGCAACCTCTAGGGCAGGATACTGGAACGGGAGCCTCAGTTTTTTGCTGTCTGTGGCCAGAGGCTGCATTCAGTTATTTCCTAGGTTGGCTTCTCTCCCATGGCAGAATGTGTCATCAAAGCCACCTTGGGGGAGAGCTTGCAGCAAGACAGGTATCATAATCTTAGGTAACATGATCACTCAAGTGACGTCCTATCACGATGTAGTCTTCTGACATATCAAAGCAAGTCTCAGTTTCTCCCCAAAGTTAAAAGGAAAGGATTAGAATATTGGGATATGTACACCAAGCTGTGAGGATCATTGCGCACCATCCCAGCGCCCACCTGCCAACATCAGGTCTTACTTAATCTGGGGCAGGTTCTCAGTCCTCACTTATTTGCTGACCTTGGCCTTTGTGAGAAAACAGGTCACATAATTTGTAAAATGTATCACAATCTGGATTTCTCTGAATGTTTCTCATGATTTTACTGAGCCATATAGATAGAGACATATAATTATCTATTTGTGAAGACAAGAAACAGCAAACGGGACATTATTCACAAATACAGATTTAGAGACCAAAACTAAGAAAGAAAAGTTTGCAAATGGAAAAAGGAAAATTAAAAGTAATAGTAATATTCACCAGGGTAACAAAAAGGGTAGGAATAGGGAAGTGAGCACCTGGGATACTACAAGATCAACAGTGTTCTGCTTAGTAAGCTCGATAGTATAATTTTAAAAATATATGTGTTTTATTTATGTTTTTGTTTGTTTGTTTTTTGAGATGGAATCTCCTACTGTCGCCAGGCTGGAGTGCAGTGGCACAATCTCGGCTCACTGCAAGTTCCGCCTCCCGGGTTCAAGCGATTCTCCTGCCTCAGCCTCCCGAGCAGCTGGGACTACAGGCGTCTGCCACCACGCCCGGCTAATGTTTGTATTTTTAGTAGAGACGGGATTTCCCCATGTTGGCCAGGATGCTCTTGACCTCATGATCTGCCCACCTCGGCCTCCCAAAGTGTTGGGATTACAGGCATGAGCCACAGCGCCAGGACGATTTATTTGTTTTTTAGAATCTATTTTACGATAGTTTTGGATTTACAGAATAGTTAGAAGTACATACAGAGAATTTATATATACTCAACACATAATTTCCCTTTTATAAATTCTTCACATTCATTTGAAACACTTGTTGCAGTTGATGAACCAATATTATACATTGTCATTCACCAACATTCACAATCAGATGTTGTTTTCGCATAACGTCCATATTCTGTTCCAGGATTCCGCCCAGGACACCATATCACATTTAGGTATTGTGTGCCAGTTTCTCAGAGTCTTCCTATTTCTGATGTCATTGAAATCCCTCCTTTGGGATGTCTCTGGTGTTTTCCTAATGACTGTTGAGGACTTAGCAGAGGAAAACCACAGAGGGAAGGTTTTATTCTCATGATATTGTGACGAGACTACATAGTATCAACATGCTCTATCACTTTTTTTTTTCTCTTTTTTGAGATGGGTCTCACTCTGTTGCTCAGGTTGGAGGGCAGTGGCGTGAACAAAGCTCACTGCAGCCTCGAACTCTTGGGCTTGAATGATCCTCAACCTCAGCCTCTTGAGTAGATGGGACTGCAGGCATGTGCCACCACATCTGGGTGATTTCATTTTACTTTTATAGAGGGAGAGTCTCAAGACATTGCCCAGGCTGGTCTCTAAGCCCTGGCCCCAAGCGTTCCTCTCACTTCAGGCTCCCGAAGTGCTGGGATTACAGGTGTGAGCCACTGTGCCCAGCTGCTTTATCATGGTTAATGTTAATTTGATCACATGGATGAGGCAGTTTAGCTCAGTTTTCTTCACTATAAAATTAATATAATTCCTCTTTTTGTGTTGTACCTTTTGGAAAAAAACATCACTATGCCCAGCACATACATAAAAAGTAGGGAATTATGACCCATTCCCCTATGGGCAGACTTTCTATAAACATCATTTGAGTTTCTGTAAAAAATATTTAACATTCTTTGGGCTGTTCTGGATCAATTGCATTTTTCTGTGTATTTTAGAATCAGTGGTCCAAGAACTGCTAAAAATGAAAAGAAAATTAGAATTTTAGTAGGGCTTGTATTGAATCTGAAGATGCATTTAGAAAGTATAAGCATCTTGGTTAATACTTAATAGCTTTCTGATCAGTGAAAATCTAGTTTATATAGTATATTACACTAATTCTTTTATTTATTTAGAATTTCTTTAATACTTGAATATTATTTGTAATTTTCAGTATATATATCTTACAGTTATGTTATTTTCAAATATATTTCCTTTTTGATGCCGTGTTAAATGAAATTATTTTGAGTTTCATTATTTGATTAGTTTGTATTATATAAGAATGCAATTTATTACATTGATCATGCATACTGAATTTTGTTTTTGTTTCAACCTTATGTTAGTGGATTTTTTAGGATTTTCTATATATTAGATTATGTCACTGGCCAATAGATTGTTTGACTTCTTCCCTTTCAATTTGGAAGTCTTTTATTTATTTTTCTATCCTACTTTTATAAATTATGTCCTCAAGCATAATGTTTAGTTGAATTAGTGAGAATAGGTAACCTTTTGTGTTTATAATTTTGGGAATATTACTGAGACCTACTTGATACCATGTGTTGTCATGTGAATTTTTCATAGGTGCCTGTTTTAGGTAAGAACATTCCCTTTATGCAAAATGTGTTTAGTGTGTTTACTGTGAGTGAGTTTTTGAATTGGAAAGTGCTTATTCCATATCTTCAGATGTGATAATGAAAATTTTGTCATTTATTATAGTTATTACACTAATTCTTTTTATATGTTTCACTAAACTTATTATCCTGAGTAAATAAGTAGATAAATTAGTGTTTAATTATGTTTTATGATCCTGATTTGTGTTGAAACTATTTCCTTGGGAATTATTGCCTGGGTATCCATAAAGCATATTAGTTTATACTTTTCGTTTTTTGGATTGTCTTTGACTGGTTGTAACCTCAGAGGAAACTGCCTCATAGAACACATTGCACACTGATCTCTTCTCTATTTTTTTTTTTTTTTTTGAGAACATTTAGTAAAACATTGCTGTTGATATTTTAAAGGTTTGGAATAATTCGTCAGTGAAATATCAACCTGGTCAATCACATGAACTTAGAAGATGATTCCTCCCCAGCTGATCCTTCAGGTGAGACCTCAGCCTTGGCCATCATCTACATCTGGATTCCTGATCCAGAGAAACTGTGAGTAATCTGTGTGTGCTTTTGAGTCACTAAGCTACATAGTAATTGGCTATGCTGCAATAAATAATAATACACTTGACGGTAAACATAATATGTTATCCTTGATTAGATCCAAAAAAAGGAAAAATAGCATTAGTAGAAAACCTGGTAAAATATGAAGACAGTCAGTACTTTAGTTAATAGTTTTGTGCCTTTGTCAGTTTCTGAGTTTTCACAGATAGTCTATGGTTATGTGTATGATATTAATATTACAGGAAATTGAAGGGTATATCCAACTTTATGTGAGATTTTAACAACTCTCTGTACATCTAAAATTATTTCAAAATAAATAGAAGTGTAGACATGTCTCATATATTTGAGATCAGGTCTTCCTGTTAACTTAATTGAGCCTTGATGGAACCTAAAACTCATGGTTCAAATGCAATAGCAGTATAAAATATAAATGAGATGAGTTTCTATTTTACTCACTCTATTCTTCAGAGAACGCTAAAGCCCATTCTTCTTCTCAAGTATCCAAAACTAAAGTTGATCCAGGTAACAAGTGGACAGCATAAAAGATTGTATGGAAACTATAATGCATCTACATCTTCAGTAGCTAATCATAAAATGATTTGTATGATCGTTCTTCACATGATTAGAATGACTATGGGAAAGAAGAAAAAGAAATGCAACTGTCTTGATTTAAAAATTGTGTCTGTGCAAGAGTGGTGGCACACTCCTGTAGTCAGTCCCAGCTGCTAGGGAGGGTTGGTAGGATGATCATGTGATACCAGGAATCTGAGGCTGTGTAGTGTGCTATGATTGTGCCAGTGAATAACCATGCAGTCCAACCTGGGCAACATAGTGAAACCCCATTAAATAATAAATTAAATAAATACATAAATAAGTTACAGAGATCATTGTTTATATTTCTATTATTAGGGCTCAAATCCTCTAGATAGAGTTTTTTTGTTTGTTTATTTTTGTTTTTGAGTTGGAGTCTCACTCTGTCACCCAGGCTGGAGTGCAGTGGCGGGATCTCAGCTCACTGCAAGCTCCACCTCCCAGGTTCACGCCATTCTCCTGCCTCAGCCTCCCGAGTAGCTGGGACTACAGACGCCTGCCACTACACCCGGCTAATTTTTTTGTTTTTGGTAGAAACGGGGTTTCACCGTGTTAGCCAGGATGGTCTCGATCTCCTGACCTCGTGGTCCACCCACCTCGGCCTCCCAAAGCGCTGGGATTACAGGTGTGAGCCACTGCACCAGGCCTGAGATTTTTCTTTATCTTTGGAGAGCTACAACTCCAGCACAAACTTTCAAATAATGCTTTGCCATTTTTACTTTCCCTCTCAAGGGTTCCTGGAACTATAGTTTGTAAAATTATTGCACAGCATGTGTTTTATTTTTACTTCTGTTTGCTGTTAAGGCCTCTCTGGACAGTGGCTATAACTTATAGCCTTGCCCAGTACGACTCAGGGTTTGGTACTGGCTGTGCCTTTCATGGGATGCTTACTTATCCTGATCGATGACCTAAAGCCAAACTGTCCAGCTTACATCCAGGTATCCTTCTCAGAGAGTACTTGTTTATACTGTAAGACACCCTGTGGCTCCTGTCTGACCTGTGTCTAGTTTATTTCTACCAAGGTAACCACTCTTCAGGAGAGTGCTAAGTGGGAGAAAAGTGAGATCCATGTGTGTTCGTAAAGTGAAATACAGAGGAGGCAACTCAACACAATGTGTATAATGGCACTAGTAATGTATTACTAACCAATCCCAGTAAGAAGAGGGCAGCATTCCTTGAAGTGCCAGTGAAAAGAGAAGAGCTCTCCAGGCCACACACTGATAAGCAGCAGGGGTGGTGGAGGAGCAACTAGAGAAAGACATACTATTGCGCCATTTGGCCGAAGTCTTTTTGGGTGTATTTGTCAGGTTTTTTTCCCAGCGAGACAGAACTACAGGGAGGTAGATAGGTAGGTAGGTAGGTAGGCAGATAGATATGTAGATGGAGAGTTGATAGATAGACAATAGTTAGATGAATGGCATTTTGTTTGGGGATTTACTCGTGTAACATTGTAGAGACGGAGAATTCCCAAGACAGCCATCTGTGAGTTTAAGGACCTTGGATGCTGTAGTGTGATGGCTCAGTCCAAAGCTGAAATCTTCAGAACCAGGGAAGCTCTTGGTGTAATTCTCAGTTTGCGACCAATGGCCTGAGAATCCAAAGCATTTACTGGTATAAGTTCAGGAGTTTCAAGGTCATAGATCATGGAGTTCTATTTTCCAAGGGCAGGAAAAGGAGTATACTTTCTCCTGGAGAGAGACAGGAAAACTTTTAAAAATTTTTTCGTTTTTGGTTCTATTTGGACCCCAAGGAGATTGTGTGCTGCCTTCCCTCATTGAGGGTGGATTTTTCCCAGTAAATTTCCTGACTCATACCAACCTCCTCTGGAAACACCCTGGCAGACACACCCAGAAGTAATGCTTTACCAATTCTCTAGGGATTCTTTAATCCAGTCAGCACCTTAAATTAACCATGACAAGTCCAGCACCTTTCTAGTTGGCACCTATATGTATCACCTTAAGCCATAACTAATCTTTAGATACAGACAATAACAAGGCAATAGTTCTACCTAACACGATGCAACAGTCCTGTGTGCAACCAAAACACACTATACTATTTTTCTTAAGAGAAGTAGAAGTTTGTGGGTGATGTTTACTCTTCTCCTGATACCCCATAACTTCAATACAAGTATGTTAAATTGCTAACACTTAACTGTTAGTATCAAGTTAACACATTCTTGTGTTTTGTGATAAAAGAAGAAGAGAAATAAAAACAATGTTATTTGCCTAATATATTCATATATAACATGCAAATGTATTCTTAACAAAGTAGATAGAAAATACTAGTGACAATTTTAATCCTTGTTTCTGTAACCTGGTCCTGTCTGGTGGTATGTATGTATGTATTTATTTTATTATTATTATTTATTTATTTTTGACACAGAATCTCACTCTGTCTCCCAGGCTGGAGTGCAGTGACATGATCTCGGCTCACTGCAAGCTCCGCCTCCCTGGTTCATATCATTCTTCTGCCTCAGCCTGCTGAGTAGCTGGGACCACAGGTGCCCGCCACCATGTCCGGCTAATTTTTTGTATTTTTAGTAGAGACGGGGTTTCACCGTGTTAGCCAGGATGGTCTTGATTTCCTGACCTCGTGATCCACCTGCCTCAGCCTCCCAAAGTGCTGGGATTACAGGCATGAGCCACCGCGCCCAGCCCTGTCTGGTATTTATAACTCCCTTCTACTGCTACCCATTCTGTATTCTCTTTGTCTTCAGCAAGCCCCTTTGCTGGTCCTGGGTCTTTACCTGGCAGGGTGATGCAAACCTTCATTCCTGAAACATCTGGAGCAGTTGTATTCTTGTCTGGAATGGTTGTAATAATCCATTGAACTTAACAACAGGGGATAGTAATACTAAGACTTTGTTTTAGTCCATTTTCTGTTACTGATAACAGAATACCTGAAACTGGGTAGTTGATAAAGAAAACACATGTATTTCATACCGTTACAGAGACTGAAAAGTCTGAAGTTGACAGGTTGTATGTGGCGAGATCCTGTTGCTGGTTGGGACTCTCTGAAGAGTTCTGAAGTCTACAGGGTATCATATGGCAATGGAGTAGAGCTTGCTGACATGCAAGATCATGTCTCCCTTCTTATAAGCCACTCTTCTCTCATAATAGACTATTAATCTTTAAATATTAATGTATTGATCCATGAAGGGATTAATTCGCTTATGGGGTCAAACTCTTCATGATCCAATCAGCTTTTAAAGGCCTCCCAATTCAACACTGCTATGTTAAGGATGAAATTTCAGCATAAATTTGGAAAGGGAGCAATATTCCAACCCTAGCACTCCACTTCTGACTCTCTAAAAATCACACCCTGTCACAAAAATTTTATTTCATTCCTATAGTTTAAAGGCTTACATTGTTCCAGCACCAACAGAAAGTTCTAAAATCCAAAGTCTCCTCTGTCAGCCCATGAAATCAAAACAAGTTTTCTTGATACAAAACTCAGCAGTTGGGTTGTTAATGCCCAATGGGTTCATGTTGGCTGCTGCCCAGATAGAGCCACTTTACCAAGATAAGGGAATTACTATAGAGAAAATGTTATACATGTAGAGCCAGCTAAAAGACAGAGCAGAGTTTTCATATTACTCTAAACTGCTTCTCCAAATACTCAGAGGCTAGAGTTTTTATAGATAGTTTTGTGGGCAGGGGGTTAGAGAAGGGGACATGCTGATTGGTTGGGTCAGGGTTGAAATCTTAGGAAGTCAAAGCCATCTTCTTTGCTGACTCAGCTCCTGGGTGGGGGCCACATATCCAGATGAGCCAGTTTACTGGTTTGGGTGGCACCCGCTGATCTGTCAGAATGCAAGTTATGAAAAATATCTCAAACACCAATCTTAGGTTTTACAATAGTAATGTTACGTATAGGAGCCATTGGGGGTTTATTTATCTTGTGGCCTCTGATTGTATGACTCCCGAGCCATGCTTTGTAATATGGTGGTTAATTTGTTAGTTTTACAAAGGTGATTGTGGTCCCCAAACAATGAGGGGTTTTGTTTCAGGGAGGAGCTGTTATTATCTTTGTTTCAGAATTAAGCTACAGAGTAAATTTCTTCCAAAGTTGGTTTTGTTTTTGCCCAGGAATAAACAAGGGCCGCTTGGAGGTTGAATGCAAGATGAAGTCACTTAGGTCGTATCTCTCTCCCTGTCGTAATTTTCTCAATTACTGTTTTTGCAAATGGGATTTCAATTTCCCCTTCTGAGTTTCATTGCATCTTATTCTTAAGGTGTGAGGTACAGAGTTGGAAAAAGGCCAAAGACCATTCTAACTTCTTTCTGCTGACAAGGGGTAGACTTGACATAGGGTTTGGCCCCAGAGTAAATGGAATGAAACTGCTTTGTAGCTGTCTGCATGTATTCGCAGATGCCTGGTTGGGGTTCCTAGGCTTGCATGACAAAGATGTTAGTACTTTCATCCGCAGTTTTAGTACAGCACTTAAGTGAACAGCAAACTATAGCATAATGGGTCCTAACATAAGGAGTGGAAGTCCTAGCTTCAGAAGTCCTTATATAATTTGTCTAAATCCCTGAAGGATTAGAGTGAATAGCCCTAAGAACCAATCAGACATGGGGTCAATAGTCAAGAGAGATTTGGGTCAGAGGTTGTTAGAAAGACAAATTGGGATAAACAGGAAAGAGCAAATTTAAATATACCATCTCATATCTTTTTAGTTAGTTTCCTAGTTCTCAGAATATATCCTAGCTGTGTTTCATTCCAGGAGGTGTCACTGCAAATGAAGTAGGCTCCCTTATGTGATTAAGGCAAAAAATATTTTTAATAACAGGCATTTGTATGGAAATAGAAAATAGTAACAAAGGTTGATGTTGGGCACAATGTATCCAGATGTTAGATTCAAAGCATTTTTAAGTTGCAAAGGAGGATAGCAATGACAATCTCACGTATTTTTCATCTGTGTCTCAAGGGATAAGCTTCAGCATGCAGGGCCTCCGGAAGAAGGTCGTAGCCATTTCATTGAGTCCAGGTCAGAAAAGTGGAAGAAAACTGTGAGTGTATTCGTTTGAGGACTTTAGCTCTGAGAGATTTCAGGATTCAGTCCAAAGTGCAGAAAATAATAAAAAGCTGAAAAACAATGGACAAGACTAGAATCTAACAACAGGTGTGCTATAGTATTTTTCTGAAATATAATGTTTCGCTCTCCAGTTTTCATTTTTATTTAACACATATCATAGTAGGACACATTTATTTGCAAAATAAGTTTTGGTATTATTATAGTTAGCCTGATTATTTGTGTAAAGTTCAGCAAGAATAATTATTTCCCATATTAGCTCTTTCTAAACTGGGTTTGCTGGAACTTTATTCCCTAAGGAACCTCGGATTGGACTTTTTTAAAGCCTTGAAGGGATGTATCTATGCCTGCAAATACTCGTACACATTGGTTGAATTTCTCTCTTCTTCAGCTCCCAAGATAATTTGGGAATCATAGGCCTGTCAGAATGTGACAGTTTCTACTTACCACAGGTCAGGAACCCTGTGCAAGGCCTGTGTAGATAGTTATGAGGCCAGTTTCTTCAAGGGGCTTTTATCATCTCTGTTGGTCAGTTTTAATTCCTCAAGCCTGTCTGTTTATATTTGAAAGTAGGCCATTCCACTGGTAAAATAACCATATCTTTGGTAAAATAATCTGTGTCTCTAGTTGTGTTCTGTTACAAAAGAAAGCAGATTCTTATTGTACTTAGGTAAAAACTATATCTCCATAGTATAGAATACTCATAAATAGTTTTCAAACTCTGGAGAAATCAAGTGGAGAATATGAAATATCTTTCAACTTTTGCTCACAGGAATATACTTTACTCAATCATGAGAAGCTGTAAAAAGCTAAAAAGAAAAATGTCTTGATTCTGAAAAAATGACAAAAAGGCTCAGCAACTTTTCAAGCAACAAGTCATAAAAGGATTATTTTGGTCTTCTATTAGTTCAGTCCATGAAGTTAACTTTGACCTTGAGCCAGCAGTCCTCATAAACATACAGCTATCTATGAGAGTCCTGGAAGTTTGTTTTGTTTTTTTCCTATTTCAGTGCCCCAATCTTTAGTTAAGAGAAACCTGTATTCAAGAGAACATTTCAAAGAGAAAACACCTTTTGAATAGTTTAAAAAAAAATAACCACAGTAATCTGTGGATGACAATTATCTCAGGACAGCCACTGTTTTATTAATTTTTACTTTGATTTTTTTGAGGCAGGGTCTCAAGCCACCCAGGCTGGAGTGCAGTGGCACAATTATGGCTCACCGTAGCCTCACCTTCCTGGGATCAAGCAATCCTCTTTCTTCAGCCTCCAGAGGAGCTGGGACCACAGGCAAGTGCTACCACATACAGCTAATTTTTTCATTTCTTTGTAGAGATAAGGTCTCACTATCTTGCTCACGCTGATCTCAAATAGCTGAGCTCAAGCAATCCTCCCAACTTAGCCTCCTAAAGTTCTAGTATTACAGGCACGAGCCACTGTGCCCAGTGAGGACATTACAGGCATGAGCCACTGTGTCCAATGAGGCCATTGTTAAAGACACAATCAACAAAGAAATCTGGTCATTTCTGTGGCACATAACAATTTAACATAATAAACATAATTATTACTGATAACATATACGAAGACATATTAGAATTATAGGAACCAGCTGGGCACGGTGGCTCAAGCCTGTAATCCCAGCACTTTGGGAGGCCGAGACGGGCGTATCACGAGGTCAGGAGATCGAGACCATCCTGGCTTACACGGTGAAACCCCGTCTCTACTAAAAAATACAAAAATCTAGCCGGGTGAGGTGGCGGGCGCCTGTAGTCCCAGCTACTCCGGAGGCTGAGGCAGGAGAATGGCGTGAACCCGGGAGGCGGAGCTTGCAGTGAGCTGAGATCTGGCCACTGCACTCCAGCCCGAGACTCCGTCTCAAAAAAAAAAAAAAGAATTATAGGAACCATATAATTTTGGAGTACATACTAATAACATATTTATATAAATATAACCCAAAGTAAGTTAAATATGATTTTGTATTTGACAATGTTTTCTGTAGGTTAATATACCAAATAAACTAAATATGTCTCTTTTGGATGTCAGGGGATCTAATACTTAAAAGACTAATGAGTTAAAATAAAAATTCTTAGTTTATAATTTTATTTTTCAAAGTTTGCAAGTTTTAAAGGCTTAAAACACTTCATATCACCAAATAGAATCCCAGATAACCGCAAATCATTTGCGTAGCCAAAATGATAGCTCAAAAATTTAAAAAGGCAAAAGCCTTTATTCATTGGTAGAGAGGAGACTTTGCTCTCCCAACAACAGGACCAAATAAAGTCAGCATGAGGCCATCTGAATCTGTATCTTCTCTCTCCCCTACTTTTTTCAGTTTATTTAGAAGACAATTAAAAAATATTTTATTATCTCTCAGTATTATACAGAAATCTTGTTTAAAGAGAAAACCAAATTTTACCTTTGCATTAATGGTTTATTAATGTCAAACCCAATTTTTACATAAAACCTTATAAACAAACCTATCAAATCTAAATCAGTTTGACCATAACTGTTTACAACTTTCTACTAAACAACTAATTAATGCTCAATGAAAACTTTGTTTATCACACATAAGCGTGCAGATTCTGGGCCTGTGTCATTGTGATTTTTACATTAATGATCATTCTGTAGAAAAACTAAGTAACCTGCTTCAAGTTTTGGCAAGCTACTCACTCTCACACACAACTTTCTTTACAAGACCAATCTTCTACAAACCTTTCATAACTTGCTTAAACCTTACGTTTTGTCCTATTATTTTTTTAACTTAAGACAATTTTTTAAACCTCTAATTTAGACAAGATTACTTTTTAAAACAAAAATTGTATCTTTAGGTCTTTTTATAATATTTTACAAAAACACATTTTATAATTTTTATATACCTTGACGGTAAATGTTTTCTCAGTAGTATCAATTACACGTGTTACAATGTTAAATCTTCACAACTTTTATTTTTAGTGAAAGCAGTTTTAATTTCATACGAAGTGCAGAGCCTAGGACACAGGACAGAAATGAAGATGATGTCTGACTCTTTCCAACATAACTAGGGGGCATGGCTAACTCAACATGTCCCCAGGCTTTACCTAGAAGCTACTGGCTCTAATGCAGGCAGGTTGGACAATTACAAAAAGTCACAGATATTTATAACCTTAAAACAGCAAAGAGAATATCTGACCTGCCTAATTTAGACCAAATGTCTAAATGTTGAAGAAATAATTTTATTGTACCAGTAATCTTTAGAGCTATCTTTATTGTTCAAAGATTATTAGAGTCATGTGAACTACAAAGCATTGTAGTTAATTTTTTTGATAAAATATTTTATTTAAGTGCATATATATGCCAATTAATTAGAGCTCTTTTATATAGTTTGTTAGCAAAATATTATATATATGAAGCATATAAATACACAGACATAGAGAAGCAGATCTGGTAAAGTTATATGGATTCTTCATTTGTCAGTTTTTAAGTTTTTCTTTTTCATTTTAGATCATCAGTCTCTTGATTACCTGTTCCCTGCCCTAAACAGTTTTTAACCAGGCAGTTCCAAATTTTTATTTTAAAGGGATAAATCTTAGGTGAAGTAAAATAGGTAATTTATATTTTATCTAAAGCAAGGAAAAATGTGGGGGTTTCAGTCAGGATGGCCAGGAAAGGCAGACATTCTTCAATTTGGAGATGTTCTTAAAGTTGTTAAGTTTTTAAATGGGGTTATTGACTTTGGGGTGGAACATTTTAAGGAACAGAACCAGGAAAGCATGCAGTTTCTAGGGCCTAATAAGCAGGCAGAGCTGGAAGGCAAAACAGATTCCTCTAAATGAGGAATCTTATTTTTATACTGAATCCTGGGTCCCCTAAAGAGGGAAACAGTATGGGATGACACAGTGCAATGCTTCCACGGTGTATTTCATTGTAAGGACATTTCCCCAAGGCTGCTGGACAATGCAACGCCAATCAGCCCACTCTGTAATCAGCCCGTAAGAGCACACCTTTCTTATTTAAATGTGCAAATAAAAGAGTATCACCCTGTAATAATAATCACTTACTGTGAGCAACTACCATTAGTCATTTTTAAAAGTATATATATATATATTTTTTATCTAGCTGTTACACAACAAGGTTAATTTTTTTTCATAATGCAAAGTAATTTCAGGTCCCTGGCAAGAGTCGAAAAGATCAGATACAAGAGGAAGGAGGAATAGACAGGAGTAAATGGAGGATCAGAAAGAATTCCACTGAATGAGAAACTTTTACAGAGGGAGAGCAAAGGCTTTAAAATAGTATCTGTACCATGTAGCTCAATATCAGCCTTAATCAATTGATTTTTGATTGCAGAGACATCAAAAGAAAATCTGCTGAAATCTCTTATTAATAGATTTTAGCCAGGACAAATAGATAGTATTTTTGGCTTTAAACTTTTCCAGAGGTAACTGCTCATAAGAAACTTATAAGCCTAACTAAGGTTATGACTTAACTGTGGATGCATGAGGTGTCTCAGAGAGATGGCAAGCAGTTTTTGCAAGATTGAGAATTTCTCCAAAGATAACTTAGAAGGCAAAATTTAAGACAAAGTTAGAAGATGTCCATGGAGAAGAAAATAATCGAATGAATGTCAAAAAGTCTCCAAGTATCACACTAGAAAGGGCTTCCTGCTTGAGCTGAGAATCAAACCCAGGCTGCTGCAGTAAAAGAGAATAACCTTAGTTACTGAACTACAGTATGGGGCAGTTGCTGTTGGTCAGAAATACTGTAGGTCAGTCAGCTCCAAGCTTCAAGGATTTTAACTGCTCAAGAGAATCCTTAAAGCTAGCTGTGACATTATCATGTATCCTTTCAGACTGGCTGCCTGACATGAACCCCGAAATTCCAACCCTCTGTATGTGGGAGAACAAGGGACAGCACCCTCACATGGTTACAAAGTCAAGTTTTCAAGGACATAAAACAAGATAAGAGGGAAACTTCAAATTTTTTGTTTCAGGGAGGTGTAGCAAATTTTGTAACTGACCCGTCTGCAGGGCCAGCCCAAACAATGGGCTTATAGGGATCCTAGGCCCCTTAGGTTTCACAGTATTAATGCTATCTCTAGGAGCAATTGGGGATGTTAGAAATCTTAAGACCTCTGGCTATATGACTCCTGAGCCATATTTTCTAATATTGTGGTTAATTTGTTGGTTTTATAAAGGTGGTCTGGTCCCCAAGCAATTAACGGATTTGTTTCAAGGAGGGGCTCTCATCTTTGTTTCAAAGTTAGGCTATAAACTCCTCCAGTTAATGTTCCCTTTGTCCAGGAACGAAGAAGGGCAGCTTGGAGATTAAAGGCAGGATGGATTCTGTCAGGTCATATCTCTTTTGCAGTTATAATTTTCTCACTGTTAGAATTTTTTCAAAGGTGATTTCAGGATAAACATAATGTCCTCATTCCCATTCTGTAAGAGAGAAATAGACAAAAAGAAAAAAGTAACAGCCCCTAAGTAAATTTGAAGTCCAGCAGGGCAAACAGTGCATCTTAAAGCTGGAGAGCATTTTTTTTGACTCCTTAACACACTGGGGTGAGGGTTGGACTGGCAAGCCCTAGACAGTGTCACCCCTAAGGTTTTCCTGGTGAGTCACCCATGGGTGCTTGTAGTGGTGGAAATTTTCCCAGGCAGGCTTTGAATGCCATGGGAGACTTGACAATCCGGGGATCCTGGTAGTGGCACCACTTCCTCAACTCCACTAGTCATTACCCACGTGGCACTCACTGCAGTGACCTCACTGCTGTAGCTTCACTTGGCATTGCCCTGGTGGGGACTCTTTGCCACAGTTCCAACCCCACATTTGTGTTTGGCATCCTTCTACTGGGGGCTCTCTGCGGTGGATCTGCCCCTGTGACAGCTCTCTCTCTGGAATCCCAGGCTTTCAAAAATTACTTTGAAATGTGTGGAGGCTGCCAAGCCACCATGTATGCCTTAAGTGTAAGAAATACATTTATTTTCTTTGTAAATTACCCAGTATTTTGTATTCTGTTTTAAGCAACAAAGAAGGCACTAATAACAGAAAACTGGTAATGACAAGTAGGTTGTTGCTGAAAATGAATACCTAAAAATATGAAAGTGTCTTTCAAACTGGGTGATGGGCAGAGGCTAAAAGAATCTTAGAGAGGCAGACTAGTAAAAGCCTGTATTCTTGTGAGGGTTTAGAAGATAAGAAGACTAGGAAATATTTGTGAGTCCTTAGAGATTAATGAAGTGTTTGTGACCACACTGCTTCGGGGGAAATGGCACCATATAATGCATGCTAGTTCAGAGCATAACAGCTTCTAGAGAACCTTTCCCCACAGTTACACAGTATTGTCATCTAGCAGGTGCTGAAACTGTAACTCCCAAAGCTCATTCCACCATTGTTTCAAGTGAGTTGCTTCAGGATTATAGGGAACATGGTGAATTCATTGAAGTTTCTGAGCATGAGCTCATGTCTGCCCTTCTTTGTGTGTGAAATGAGTTCCTTGTTCAGAAGCAATGCTGTGTGGAATACTGTAATGGTAGATAGGCATTCTTTAAGTCCGTGGATGGTAGCTTCCACAGAATATTTGCATGCAAGGAAGTAAAATTTATAGAGAGAATAACTGTCTTACTATTCCAGGAAGAACAAAATGCTGCCCCTTCCCTGATGAAAGCTGCCCAGTGTGATCAACCTACCACCAGGAAATTGGCAGATCATCCTGGGGAGCGGTGCCATATAGAGGGTTGGTGTTAGTTTCTGCTGCTGACAGTTGGAACACTCTGAGGGGACTGTAACCTGCTTGGCCATGGTGAAAGGAATTCCAGGTTGCTGTGTGCATGCATAATCTCAGTCCTTACCACTTTGGTGGTATTCATAAGCCCAGTGACTGATGACATAGGTGCCTGGGAAAAGAGGCCAAGTACTGTCAGAGAATGCATGATCGCATCCACCGGAGGATTAGAGTCCAGAAGAGCTATGGAAGAGAGTGAGCCAGTTTTCCTCTGTTTCCCTGGCACAGTTTAGCCAACATTCTCTTTAAGGTTTAGGTGGCTCTTTCTGCTTCTCCTGAGGACTGAGGTCTCCTTGCTGTGTGGAGTTTTCAGGGGATTTCTGGCCTTTGGCTACCTTTTGAGTAATTTAAGATATAAAAGTTCACCCACTGGCCGGGCACGGTGGCTCACACCTGTAATCCCAGCACTTTGGGAGGCCAAGGCAGGTGGATCACAAGGTCAGAGGTTCAAGACAAGCCTGGCCAACATGGTGAAACCCCGTCTGTACTAAAAAAATACAAAAAAATTGGCCAGGCGTGGTAGTGGGCATCTGTAATCCCAGTTACTTGGGAGGCTGTGGCAGGAGAATTGGTTGAACCCAGGAGGTGGAGGTTGCAGTGAGCCGAGATCACGCCATCGCACCCCAGCCTGGACAACAAGGTGAGACTCTGTTGCAAATAAAAAAAAAAAGAAAGAAAAAATAGAAAAGCTTACCCACTGCATGGTTTTAGGCAGCCCGAACCTAGGACAAAAAATGTCCTTTAAGAGATGGCATGATACGTCTGAGGTGGTCTCAGAGAGAGTTGAATGCCTTCATCCATCCTGGGAAGATAACAACCACACCTAGAAGGTATCTAAAGTTCACGGGAGTCTGGAGCATGACCATAAAGTATGTTTACCAGTCCTTGCCAAGGTAAATTCCCCTAAATTGTACTCCTTAACATGAGGCCTTGAGGGTGGTCTATTATGAGGACTGTTAGTCTGGCAGAGAGAGCAACTCTGGGTCACTTGCTGCACTGTCTCTCCAAGGTTGGGAGTGGTCATCGTTTGAAGGAGCCAATTGTACAGGGTTATCTACCATAATGTGAGTTCTCATGGGCCTCCTTAACTGCCTGGGTAGCTATGGATTTTTGAAAAAATATTTGCCTGTGAGAGTTTTCAAGCCGTCATGGATATCCTCTGCTTTTTAGGAAGACTTCCTGGGGGGATTACTGCTAGGGAGCCGGTGTGCCAACTACAGAGACTACAGGTGTCAAGGAGGCTGTGAGTCTCAGGGGAGACCAGGTATCACAGCGTTCTTCAGGGGGAGAGTCTAATTCAGGAAACATTTGTGCCCCTTCTCTTCCTTTTATCCTTGTGGAAGTCAATTTACATGTTTTTTTGTAGTCCCTTATTCTGACCTAGGGCCATAAATACCATATGTATATATGTGTGTATGTATGTATGTATTTTGCTTTTGTTAAAAGAGATCTAGTTAGAGAATTTCTCACTATATGAAATGAAAATACCTTATAAGTGCTCAGAGGACTTGTTACTGGACTTCCACCATGTTGAATCTGCATAATATTATCAATGCCGTGGACCAGTGTAGTATCTTGTGGAAGGAGAAGGTGACCAACTTCCTGCAAACTGTGACTGGGTTATGGAAAGTTGATGTTATGTTGAGGTAGGACAGAGAAAGTATGCTACTGGCATTGACCCTGAAATTAAGCTACTTCTGGTGGGCCTTATGAAGAGAAATAGAGAAAAAGCTTCACTAGATCAATAGGTGCATACCAGGTACAAGGGAATGTGTTAATTTGCTCAAGTGATAAAACCACATCTGATACAGCAGTTGCAATTACAAGGAACACTTGGTTTAGCTTGTGGGAATCCACTGTCACTCTCCAGGATCCATCTGTCTTTTGCACAGGCCAAATTAGACAGGGATGTGTTGGAATCTCCACCCCTGCATCCTTCCAGTCCTTCATGGTGGTGGTAACCTCTACAGTCACTCCAGAGGCGTGGTTATGAATTTGATTTTCTATTTTCCTAGGTAGAGGTAGCTCTAGTGCCTTCCATTTAGATTTTCCCACCATACTATCCCTTACTTCCACAGGTCAGGGAACCAATGTGGGAAATGTGCCAGGTGCTGACTATGTCTATTACAGCTGTGCATCTGCAACTAGAGAAATGACCAGAGTATGTGTTTGGGGCCACTGGACCCACGGTATTTTCATGTGACTAAAATTTAATCACCTGACCTCCGTAAATCCCCACTCTGACTGGCATTCTGTAGTGATGTTTTGAGTTGAGTCTTCTGGAATCAGTGTAAGGTCAGAGCATTGTTTACTAGTCCTGAAAAGTTCTTATTATATTCCTTTCCCCAAAACACAGCTGTTAAAAGGTTATAGGTTCCCTTTTGGGAAGGATCGGAGAAAGATTAACAGTATAAAGTTTTTGTGGTATACCTGGGTCCTTCATCAAGGGGACCTGTCTGCTCCCTTTTTCAAGGAGTTCTTGACTGTAAACTGGCTCTTTTCTTGGATTTTAGTAGGAGCTGTGATTTTCTATTATTTTGATTTGAGTTCAACTTTTGTAAACGTAATGTAAATGTTTTCAGTATTTTCATATCAATTAAGAGTGTATTAGGCTTCTTTTCTATTTTACTTCTAAGAACACCACAGTCAGATTAGCCAACACCATAGATCTACTTGAGTCGGATGAATCTGAATGTTGCCTTACCTTTGCTGCCCATTTTGGTAACTATATCCATCTTGACTGAAGGTTGACAGCTGCCACATGGCCCTGGGACCTGTGAGATCCAGTTATTCCCAACGCATTTAAATTTTCTATTGAGTGACTGTGGTTCTCAGTATAAGCTTCCGCCTACGGAGAAAGTTATTCAAGGATGCTGGGCTCCCCTCACAAATCAGTTTCCTAAAGTATTGCTGAAAGGTTTATCTTCTGGAGCCTCCCAGTGTGGATGAGTAGATTTCAAATGACAAACGCACTCTGGAGTTCCGTTGGTTCTAAGCCTTTGAGTCTCTCCCTCTACGTTAGGTCAAGGGAGATCAAGCGCATCCAACGAGCTAAATAAGGGCCATCTTTTGATTCATGGTTTAGCCAACCAACCAAACTGTTAGGGCCGTTTCTAATTTCCCATGCTGCAAAACTCAAAGCAGTGTCTTTTTTAATGTGTCCATATCATTAAATCTGGGTGATCCAACTTTATGTTTCCTCCACTATTATCCCAACTCTTAATATCCTTTCCCACACGTTTTCCAGATTTCTGCTTGTATAAATTATAAACTCAAATCGTTTTCTTGAACTGTCGTGGACCTCCCGTGGGCCAAACTTTGTATATCATTTTCTAAGGGCCTTTTGAGATTTGAGTCTACTTAAATAGCCTTTTGAGATTTGAGTCGACTTACAGGTCTAGAAGCAAAAAGGAGTGATAGGTGTGGGGCCTTAGGAGAATCAGCACTGCATTCCTCGGCAACTGCCTCAGGGGAGTCCATTACCTTTCCCTCAGGCAATGCTGGCGTAATCCCTTCAGACAGAGGTGGAACCACCTATACCAGTGTGGGTGAAGAAGTTACTGCCAAGAGGGTGTCAGTAGGGGTCAGGTCTGCTGGCAAAGAAAACATCAGAATTTCAGAGCTCAATGTCTCCAGCCTCAGCATGGTCTCCCCAAATGTTCCCAACCCAATCCACAGGGTTCCATTCTTTTCTGAACAGTGCCGTAAATTTACAGTAGATACCTTGCTAGGCTGAAAGTTCAACTTTCATAGTAATTCAGCCAACTCATGGTGAGGATTTGTGTTTGCCTTTTAGCATTTTCAGCCCTGTGACTATAGGAGATATAATTCTCACTCAGAACACTGTAAGAAGCTCTAAGGCTTTTTATGTGAAGCCGAATTCTGAAATTTGAATCTCTTAGCTTGTCTTTTTTATCAGTCACTTTACTCATCAACACTAGAAGCAGAGTCCTTGATTTTCCACCGATGTTTAAAGATGTGTTGTCAGAGTCACCAAGTTCCTTGTCTTTTATTCGTGGTTGATTAGGAGTGTCAAAGGTAGATGTTTGTGTATCTCTTAAGCAGTTTATGACATGGACTAGCAATGTTCTCTGAACTATTAGAAGTGGATTCTTTAGCATTTTTAGGTTTCATCAATTTAGAAATCTAATTTTAGAAACCCCAAAACCAATGAAAGAAACTCATTCCTAAAATTCTGGTACTCTACAATCATTCATGGTTTAAAAAATAAAACCTGTTTTGGCATTCTTCAGAGACACAAGACCAATAGTATACATATCTAGATAGACAGATGGGGGGTGGCATTAATTAGATAAATTGGATCACATGATTATGGAAGCCAAGACAGGTCTTCTGCAACCTATAAACCATGGAGTACCAGTAGCATGGCTCATTCCAAGGCTGAAAGTCTTAGAATGAGGAAAGCTGACAGTGTAATTCTCAGTCTGAGGCCAAAGGCTCTGAGAATGTGGAGGGATGCAGAAGTAAATCCTGGAGTCCCAAGGAAGAGAATCTGTAGTTAGGATGTCCAAGGGCAGGAGGCAGAGAGTGTACCAGCTCTAGGAGAGAGGGAGAGCAAAATCATTTTCACTACTTTTTCATTCTCTCAGGGCCCCCAGCCCACTGGATGGTGCCTACCCACATAGAGGGTGGATTGTTATAGAATTCACCTCAGGTCTGCTCATCCAGTGCAGTAAGACTGATATCTACACTGACATTTGCAGTGGGAGAAAAGGAGGTGTTTATCTGGACATTGTCAAGCAAGGCGGATGAGGCAGCTAATGCTTAAGTTCCCACTTCCCCAGTGGCTTGCATGTAAGGGGTTTTTTTTAAAGCAGGGGTAAATTTCAGGAAAGCAGAAGTTACTGGCAAAATTATAAGTCAGTACATGGAGGTTACACATGGTTTTGTCCTGAAAACTCATGATATTTTGAAGCAAGGGCTTACAGCCCATACATAGATTCAAAGGTTTTCTGATCTGTAATTGTTTAAAGAAAAGAAGGTTTGTTTTAAAATTTGGGGTCAGCAGAAAAAAATGTTAGCTCTTTGGCTAATGTATTTGACTGTCTAGGCCCGTCAGGAAGAAATTTAGTACAAAGAATGGCAGTCAGAATTCAGTTTTCAGGCCCCCTTATCTGAGGTGTACTTGTCAGCAGATGCGTTTGATGGGTGTCTAGGTTTATGGAAAATGACTCAGGAGTGTATGTTAAGATATGATCTTGGCCGGGCGCGGTGGCTCAAGCCTGTAATCCCAGCACTTTGGGAGGCCGAGACGGGCGGATCACGAGGTCAGGAGATCGAGACCACCCTGGCTAACACGGTGAAACCCCGTCTCTACTAAAAATACAAAAAACTAGCCGGGCGAGGTGGCGGCGCCTGTAGTCCCAGCTACTCGGGAGGCTGAGGCAGGAGAATGGCGTGAACCCGGGAGGCGGAGCTTGCAGTGAGCTGAGATCTGGCCACTGCACTCCAGCCTGGGTGACAGAGCGAGACTCCGTCTCAAAAAAAAAAAAAGATATGATCTTTAGAACAAAACAAACATCTTCTGACTCTAACTTCCTTGGCTGTTGTTTAGGCTACTATTACTTTCTTACTTATCAAGTTCCTCGTTTCCTTCTCACTGCTCGCTGGGTACCTGGGATTTGCCTTGAAAGGGACTCAGGATTCTCCTTTATTTCCCTGCTTGGGGAAGCTACAGGCCCCTAACAAAGGGTCCCTGCTCCATCACAGGATCTACCCACTCTGTCTACCGACTCACATTTCAGAGCTTTCTGGTGAAACCCTCACGACCCAGAAGTAATGCTTTGCCAGGGTTCTTAATACAGTTAGTTGACTCCTAAAACTCAGCATCACAATTGGGTTTTGGAGTGTTACCCAAGCAGGTTTCTCATAACGAGTTCAAATTGCTGGGTTAATGTCAAGCAACCATGATTTCCATAGAGTCAAACTGTGACTGAGAGGTGGTTACTGCCTCTGTGCAGTATTCATCTGTGCAGTTCCCACAGGGGACAGTGGGGTGAGATAAAGGTGGTATTGACCTGTCTAATATGCAGTAGTCACCTTGAGCAGGTTTTATAAGGGGCTGTGTTCGATGACCACCTTGAGGAACGTGGAGGTGGCCACAAACTGGAAACTGTCATGGATTTCTAAACCCTATTTCTGGCATGAGAATGTCAAAACTGTGTACAAAATGAATGCCCAGGTTATATAAAATTAAAACAATTCACAGCAATATTTAAAATAGGAATTCTAGTAGCCCAATAACAACTCTCTCTCTAATCCTGAGGCAGCAGGTAAATCGAGTTGTCAACTAATTTAAAATGATAATTACACATGTTTTCACAATAATAGACCAGAATACATATGAGCCGATGAAATTTTATACGGAGAAGGGGGCAGTCACAGAGAAAAAAATAGTGTGTTCCATTTATTTTAAAAGGCATATTTTTTACATCTTTCAAATAGAGATGAATCATAATATTGTAAAAAGACTATCGGTTAGAAGACAGTCATGTGATCGACTTTGTGTGCACACACATGAAATTGCTGTAAAAAACTTCAGTTTTCACATTCTGGTGGTATCTTCAACATCACGACTCGTAGAGGGATGTTAGTAGATGAGAAACATAATCTAACAGAAACCTTATAGTTCTCTCACTACAAATACAGCATCAGCAAAGCTCCTAATTAGCAGAGATGATGCTAATGTAGGAAAAATCCATGGACAAGGTGAGTTGCACAGTGATTTAGAAGAGTTTTATCCAAATATGAGAAATTTTAGAAAACCTTCATTACCTATTTTGCTTTCACTTTCTATCTCGTGTGATCATCGGAGTGATATAAATACATACATTTATGTAAGTTCAAAAGTGGAAAAAGTAAAGTAGAGGTTCCTCTTCGAAGATTTTCCTCCCCATCTAATTAGGAATAACTAGTAACTTCTCTTAGAAGCAAAATTTATTCAAAGACCTATGCTAACATTCTTAAATATCTGCTAGCCGTAATAAAGAAATCAATGTACTTTATGTTCTTAGCGCCCACAATTTAGCCTAAATATTTGCCCTGGCATGTGTATACTGGTCCAAGCAAGCATTAGGTCATAGCCTGTTCCTCTTCCTTATTTGAAGAATAACCTTTCTCAGCATTCCACAAGTGACTTCCTCCTTCCTTTGTTCTCCTCTGCCTTTGCCTCTTTTAAGAAGTTCTAAGTTGCAGCCAGTCAGGACAAATACTGAATGTGAGGTCCTGTTCCAGCCAATGGAAACTGGACACAGCCGTAGGGTGGACGCATTATTATAAATGACCCTGTCTCTGTTTGGTGTACTCTCGTGGCAAAACTGCTAGTGAGTATACCATTTCTGCAGAAAATATAAAAATGGCCCTGCTGAGGAAATTTAACTTATGTTCCAGTACTAATTCTTTATGGCACCAGGGAACAGGCATTTCAAACAGAAAGTATTATTTTCAACATATATGAGATAAAATTTTTGTCATGTCATAGTTTTTCAATAGTTTTAGGCTTTTATTGTGATGCAAAATAATGATGTATTTTACAGTGGATACGTATGGTACTTGTTGCAATTACTTGAAAAAAGCTGTCACTAGTAGCAAATACTTAGTGTTTAGTGTAGACCTGTGTAAACCAAAAATGACTGATACAGATCTAATTCAATTCAGAGAATTATTTTGCCAAGTTTAAGGATAAAGAAACATAAACCACAGTAGGCTCCGTGGCCTGTGCTTTTTCCAAAGAGAGTTTTGCTGACTTCCATATTTATAGGGGTGAGACCAGGCAGGAGCAGATGGAGGATAAAGAAAGTGGGGGAAAGACAGTGAGGCAAGTGTTACATTCTTACAAGGCCTTGATTAACCCTCACTGCATCTAGATGTTGCATGTGTAAAGAGGGGGGGGGGGGGGGGGGAAGTTGATTGTACATTTGTCTTGTGCGTGGGAGATCTACATTTTACATAAGATAAGCAAACTTGTGAAATTACAGCTGTCTCTTTGGGAACAAAAGGAAGGTAGTATTAGCATAACTCAGTTCCCAACTTTTCCTTTGGCATAGTGAGTTTGAGGTCCCAAAATTTTATTTTCCTTGTTCTTCGAAATATTTCAGAGAAAGCATTTTAGAAGAAAATGATTGTTTGGTTATATTTTTCCCCTAATCTTTCAACATTAGGATGGTTTTTCCTAGAAGGTAAGGACCCACATTTTTAAGGAGACTCATTCTAGAAGGTTGTGAAGAAATAGGGGCAATAAGAAACAAAGGGAAAAAATAAGAAAAAAGAGACACAGCTGGATTATAGCAACAAAGTAGAAAGCAATCCTTGAAAACCAATAGACTATATTGCAGAGCAGTCCATATATAGCTAGACAGTCATGAAAATGTTTTATGTAAATAAATAAGATGCTGTTATTTCTCCAAAGTTTAAGTTTTCTAGTTTCAGTCTGCAGGGCTTTGCAAAAAGCACAGTTTTAATTTCTACTAATTCCAAGTCAGAAAAAAATGGGAAAGAAAAAAACATAAAACATAGAAAATGTTAGTTTGGAGACTCGTAACCAGTAAAAGAATTTAGGATCCAGTCTAGCTAAATTGTAGACAAATAATAAAACTAGAAGGCAATGAACAAGGCTAGAATCCAATAAAAGATGTACTAGAGTTTCATTTGAAATACAGTTTTCTCTCTACAGTCTTCCATTTTTACTAAAGCAAAATCATAGTAAGACCAATTTATTTCCAACCTAAGTTTTAGTTTTATTGTATTTGGCCTGATTATTTTCATAAAGTGCTACAAGAATAATTTTTTTTTTCCATATAGGCTCTTCTAAGTTGGCATTGATGGTACTTTATTTTAAACACAAGCTCAAACAAGGATTTATTGTGCCTGCAAATAACTGTATGAACTGGGTGAATTCCTCTCATCTTGAGGTCACAAGATTACTTGGAGTTCCTAGGCCTGTCAGAAAGTGACATGCTTTTCTTACCACAGGCCAGAAAATCTGTAGAGAAACCACATAGAGAAGGTACAAGGTCAGTCTCTCCAAGGGGATTTTATTGATTCTATTATTCAACCTAAATTTCTCAAAGCAATCTGCTCATAGCTGAAAATACGCTATTCCCGCCAAAGCCTTGGCAGGGTAACCAGTGTCTCAATTGTGTCCCGTTACCAAAAAAAAAATAAATAATAAATAAACTTATTGATCATATGCAAATAACTTATATTACCATGAATTAATATTCAGAAATAGTTTTCAAATTCTAGGAAAGTCAGGTAAGAGAAAGAAGTATACTTCAAATTTTTCTCTAAAGAGTATACCATATTCAGTTGTTAAAAACTATAAATAGCTAAGAAAAAAAATTTTCTTTACTCTGAAAAACCAAAAATAGTCATCAATGTTTCAAACAAAAAAGTGCTGAAAAGTTGTTTCAGTCTCCTGTTACTTCAGTCCCACATAATTAACTTGTGCTACTTTATATGGGCTTAGCAGTCCTCATGAACACATCAGCCTGTTAATTAGAATCCTGGGAGTTTTGTTGTTTTTATTGTTGTTGTTTTCATTAGTACAATGGCACAATCTCCAAAGTTATCAGAAACCTAAATTCAAGAAAACCTATCGGAGTCAATTTCATGAACTCCCCTAAAGAAGCAAGTTTTGTGTCACTGGTTTTTTATAAACCACTTATTGAGAATAATCAAAGTAAAACAATAATTGTGAATGAAAAATTCTTAGGACAGTCATAGCTACAGGTACAGTTGACAAGAAATTTGGTTAATTCTGTGTCATACAACAATTTAACATAATAATCATAATTATTACTGATAACATACAGTAAGCCATGTCAGAATTATTGGCATCTCATATGATTTTGGAGCACATGCTAATATTTAGGCAAATAGAGCTCAAAGAAAGTTAAATATTCATCCATGCTTCCTGTATGATTTTAACATATTAAATATGGCTATTGTGTCCCTATTGGACTTCAGGTGACCTAATATTCAAAAAGCTAATTAGGTCACTAAGGCTGAATTAGAATTTGATTTGGAAAGTTTGTCCAATATCAAAGGTTTGAAACACTTGATATTATAAAATAGAATCACCAATCACGATGAAATAAATTACTCATTAAGCCAAAAATTATATTTTAAATATTTCTAAAAAGTAAAAACCTTTATTCTTTGATATAGACAAAGGAGATTCAGTTTCTCAAATAATAAAGTCTAATATCAGGCTGAATGTACTGGCATGTGCCTGTAATTCCATTGGTTTGGGAGGCCAACGCAGGAAGATCATTGGAGCCCAGAAGTTCAAGGTGAGCCTGGGCAAAATAGTGAGACCTCGTCTCTACAAAAAAGAAATTTCTAAATTACCTGGTTGTATTGGTGTGTGCCTGTAGTCCTAGCTACTACAGAGGTTGAGGAAAGAAGATCACTTGAACCCATGATGTGGAGGTTGCAGTGAGCCAAGATCACACCACTGCACTCCAGCCTGGGTGACAGAGTGAGACCCTGTCTCAAAAAAACAAACAAAAATACCCTGAAAAAACGAAAAACCAGTAAGACCTAATAAATATAATATGAGACCAACTGAACCTTACTCCCCTCTTCTTGTTTTGCAATTTGCCCAAAAGGCAAACAAATCTTTCACTCTCTCTTAATATTAAACAAAATCCTGGTTCAAAAAAGAAAACCAACTTTACCTTTGCATGGTGTGGTATTAATACTAAAGCAATTTTAGTAGAATTTTATAAATGAATTCATCAAATATCAATTAGTTTAATCATAAGGTAAGATTTAAGAAATGCTTGTTAACCTTTTACTATTTTCTACCAAGGAGCAGATAAGTTCTCTGAGAAAATCATGTCCTGATTCTGCGCTTGCATAAGCGTGCTTTTTAATGTTCAATTTATAGAAAGACTAAATAATACCCTTTAAATTTCAGCCCACTTGGTCACACACAGTATTTCTTTTGTAAGATCAATCTGCTACAAATCTACAATTCAGTCAACCTTTCAGTTTTGTCCTATCATTTGACCTTAGAACAATGACAAAAAAATTCTTTCTGAGCTTCCTTTACCTTTTTTTTGAGATGAGGTCTCACTCTCTCACCTGGGCTGGAATGCAGTGACACAGTCCTAGCTTACTATAGCTTCAAATTCCTAGGCTCAAGCAGTCCTCCCATCTTTTAGCCTCTTGAGTAGCTGGGACAACAGGCACACACTACTGTGCCTGGCTAATTTGTTGTTGTTGTTGTTGTTGGTAGATACGGTGTCTCACTTTGTTGCCCAGGCTGGTCACAAACTGCTGGCTTCATGTAGTCCTCCCATTTTGGCCTCCAGAAGTGCTGGGATTACAGGAATGAACCACCACACCAAGCCCCAACTTTCTGTATCCATTTAGCTTTATCCATCAATTTTTCTTCAATTTAAAGACAATTTGAAAGCCTCTACAGTAGACAGAATTTCCCTTTGTAAAGAAAACACCTTTCTCATACCTTTCTATAGCAATTTTTTTCCTAAAAACACACCTCACTTTTATTATACATTTTGAATGCATCTAGTAGATTTCATTGTATATGTTAATTGTAATGTTAATTACCTCTCAGTAACTTTTATTTTTAGTGAAAAAATCTAGGAAGTAAGAAATTTTACTTATGTATCAGGTGCAGAGCCAGGAACAAAAGACAGAGCTGCCAATAATGTCTGACCCTTCCCAGTGTAGTCAGAGGGCACAGTTGGGCTGAGGAGAACACTCTATGTCCCCTGACCTTACTATGGCTATGAGAAAGACAAGTCAAACAATTATTTAAAATATCACAGAGCACTTCAGATTAAATATCTAAATTAAATTCTGAAGACATTTCTATTTTATTTTACCAATTATTTTATTTTAGGTTCAGGGGTACATTTGCAGGTTTGTAATACGGGTAAATTTTGTGTCACAGAGGTTTGGTGTGCAATTCTGGAACACACACTAACACATTTATATACCTTGAACCCAAAGAAAGTTAAATATTTGACCATGCACTTTAATCAAGTGTATGTCTTATGAATTTTAAGCAATGCTAAGAGATTTTAATGTACAGAGCCAGAATTCTCATGGATAGTCATGACGCTTTTGTCAGTCATTTGTAAAATTTGATATTCTAATCAATTATTAAGAATATGAGATCTCTAAAATCTTTTTTATGTATCTCCAATCAAAACTTTGTGGAGGAGACAGTGATTTTTACCAAAACAGGAAGAAAAAGTGATTGCACAATTTACATAAGTTGAGATCTTTGAACATAAGAATTTATAACTAACAAGAAACCTAGACTTAAAGCTACCAAATCCAATTAAAAAACCCCAAACCAGCTCCTTACTTGCAGATGCTGGCCCAAGTTGAAGACTGCTCTCTGCCTCCTCAGAAGCAGCAAACTCCCAGAAAGGGAGTTCTAGAAGAGAACGTACCTCGGACATCAAACAAAAAGTTTAGAAGATCAGGGATCTCTGTAGAGGGAGGCTCCCAGACCTCAGCAAATCATCCAGTCAGTCAGAACAATGCAAAGCTTCCAGCTGGCTGTACCAGGGCCCGGCTGGGAGAGTTGCTGCAGGCCAAAGGGCCAGACTCTGCACAGAACTCACTGTGGTTTCCACAATGTAAACCAAAAAGTGACTGAGGCGGGTCTCAATAAATTGAGAGCTAGATCTTGCCAACTTTGAGGATGTGCATGGGAAAAAGAAACACAAGTTACAGCAGGATCTGTGGTCTGTGCTTTTTCCAAAGAGAGTTTTGATGACTTCAGCATTTAAAGAGGAAAAAGTGAGCAGTAAGGGAAGGAAAGTAAAAGAAGAAAAGAGGGGTAGGCCCTGAGGCAAGTGTTTACATTCTTGTGAGGCTTTGATTAGCACTTCACTGAAACCACATTTTACATAGGAAAATGGAGTGGGGGATAAAGTTGATTGTGCGTTCATCTCATGTTTGCTACATTTTGCATAAGATAAGGTAACCATGTATAATTACAGCTATCTATTTGGGGAAAAAAGGAAGTCAGTTTTAGCGTGACAGGGTTCCCTAACTTTCCTATTGGGCATAGTGATTTAGTGTCCTGAGATTTTATTTTCCTTTCAAACCTGCTATTAGTCTACACATTTCGTGTATGAGTGCATTAACTTGTCACAGCATCTCAGGAGGTAGACGCTACTGTGAGCTTCTGAAAGTTCTAGCTCTGAATCTGAGCTAAAGCCCTACAGGAAGAGACTTAGAACAACCTTGAGCTTGACCCAGTGTCCCTACTCACATCAACTGTGTTACAATAGCATTTCTCTCTTAGGGTAAACACTTTCTATGTGCTTTTTAAGAATTCCTTACCTACCCTATTGTAATGAAATTATTTTCCTATATTAAATTCTAAATACTCCATTGAATTCTTTTTTCTCCGGAAGTCTATAATCCACCTGAAATTGATTTCGTGCATGAGTTTAAAAGTTAAATTTTATTTCTCCAGATGGATATTCAGTATCCTGAAATATTTATTGAAAATTCATCTTTTTGCACTATTTTTCTTTTGGATTATTTGTTTATATAGGCATCTATCAGATTTTCACCTCTTTTTTATTTTTATTGATTGTTCTTTAGTTTAGTTTAGTTTAGTTAGTTTAGTTAGTTTAGTTAGTTGAGATGGAGTCTCGCTTTGTTGCCCAGGCTGGAGTGCAATGTTGCGATCTCAGTTCACTGCAGCCTCTGCCTCCTGGGTTGAAGCAATTCTCCTGCCTCAGCCTCCTGAGTGGAAGGGATTACAGGCACATGTCACCACACCCAGCTAGTTTTTTTTATTTTTAGTAGAGGTGGGGTTTCACCATGTTGGTCAGGCTGGTATCAAACTCCTGACCTCATGATCCATCCACCTTGACCTCCCAAAGTGCTGGGATTACAGGTGTGAGCCACCGCGCCTGGCCTATTGATTCTTCTATCTGTGTTCAAAGATTACATTTTCTTATTTTTTGGAGCGTTCATTTCACAGTAGAAATTTCCCTCCAGAGACTGTTCTCTTCATCACTGTGCTACCGAAGACAGGGAAGGATAAAACCGTGCATGTCTTGCACTTACATTAATATTCCCAGCTGTACTTCAAAAAAACAGCAGGTCACAGAACCTGTGGAGACAAAATGACCCATTTTGGATGCTAATCCACCATGTTACTTCTGATTTACCCAGGTTCCATGAATGCCTTCTGATCTCTCATTTATTTGCTGTCCTTAGTGTAAAATCATGTCAACAAAAATTATAGGCTATGATGCATGTAGCCTCCTTGTCCATTCTGGAGGGTTGCTTTTAATTGCCTTGCTGAGGCATGTATACCCTTTCCCTGTGGAGTATTAACCCCGGGTCTGCAGAGTAACAGTGTGAACAACTACCTACCTGCAGCCATCCAAGGTTATGCTCCTGTGTGTACGTCGCATCCATAAATTAACCAGTACTGACAAAATGGATTTTCTGCCTCCCTTAATTTTTCAGATCCTTTGGCATTTGAGAGTTGCTTTGTGTATACGGCCCTGTAATGGAGCAAATGGCCAGCCAGGAAACCAAAGTATGGACAAGGGGACAGAAGCATCTGTGGAGGAAGTTTTACGAGTGGTCCTCGTGGTGTTGCCCATATGCTACGTGTCTGTGGACCACTTGTGAGGGTGCCTCAAAAGTGACAGAGGGTCTAGAAAACTTGTTAGTAAAATGCTACTAAAAAGTATGACTCACTGTGGTGAGAAAGATTGCCAAGCAGTGACAGCAGTGAGTTTGCTGCTGTTATTTTCTATGTGAGCGGTCACGAAAGCACAAGTAGCAGCTGAGGCAAGTGTAGAGAAGCTGGGAAAAGAATCACAGTGAGAAAGGGATGTGAGAACTTCCATGTCTGTGCTAATGTCTGGGTTTTTTGGATATACTTGAAACTCAAGAGGTACGGTTGGAAATCGTACCTTGCCACTTTGTGTGGCTAGGAGAGAGAAAGCTGGGCCAGCTGAACGTGTGGACTGTCCTTGTCAAACCAGGCTGGGTTGCAAATACCTGCAATTCTTGGTAACCAACCAGTGAGTCAGATGATGACATAGAGGTTAACTCAGAGGAGGAAGTCATTATCCTCCCCATTTGAGAGTGAAACTGTTCATGCAGTGGAAAGCGGAATTCCAACACACACAGGTCTGGGCAGGATTACTGGATACAGCAAAAACTTTTAAATAGCTGCCAAGAGAAAGCTTTATGTACATGAATGATGCAGCTATGGGACACCAGTGGGATGATATCTCCCTAGAAGGGAATGAACCTGAAAAATTGAGACAGAAGTACCCCCGGAAGTGAAATAATCCCCTTATGGAACAAGATATGGGGAAAGCCATTTCAGATTTCCTAGAAACTCAAAAGGGAAGAGATTAGTTCTGACTGGTTGCTAAAGGAAAATGGAAAAAGGGAGAAGCAAAGTTTGCTGGACTGAAAAAAGGAGTTTAAAAAGTTGCAATTAGGGTTACTAGGAAACAAATGTGATATGATCTGATTTCAGCTGGGATTGACAAAGAATACAGATGGGCACCCCAATGGCATGTTAGTGGGGTTTGGAAAGATGTGACTCCTGAACAATAGTTTAGACCCCTTCTTAGTACCCGCCCCCTCCCACCTCTATCAGAAGAGGGAGAAAGACAAGAAGAAACCCTCGGTAAAAGGATCCCAATCTCTGCAATTCAGGGGTGGACTTCTTTCCAGCCTTGAGATCATAGGTAGGGTCAAGACTGCTTCTGTGTAAGAGCAATAGGGGGAGACCAGAGGTTGTATTTGGAGCTCACTATTGATTGGAGTCTAAAACAGCACTAAGAGAACCTTAACTTTAGTGGGAGCAGGTGAAGAATGTGTCTTAATTGATGGAAATCCAGAGAGAGACCCTAGTAAGTGGGAAGCTATAGATGGTTGTGAAGGGTTAAAAATCTGAGTGAAACAAACTCCTCTCCTCCTTAGTTTTGTTTAGAGTTCCCCCGTTGCTTACTCTCCTGTCTTTATCTCAACTATTTCAGAAAATGTCTTGAGTAAGGATGTCTTCTTAGGATGCACTTTACAAACATCTGTGGGGGAATTTCACCTATGACAAAGGCTATATTAAGAGGGGAGGCAAAATGGGAAAGTGGACCTCCCTCCCCCACTGTGTATTGTTAATGTGAGACAATATCATCTGGTAGAACACAAGAAATCACAGCCACTGGGGAGAAACTGGCCAAAGTTAATATTAGCCGGCCAGCCCAGAGTCTTTTCAACCATCCTGTATGACCAGTAATAAAATCTGATGGCACTTCCAACAGTAGACAAGTGGACACTACTAATCTTTCCAAGATACATGCTGCTGTGTGTAATATAACTCAAGTGACTGAGCAATTAATACAAAACAGACACTTACCATGCTGTGTTAGATTTAGCTAATGCCTTCTTTAGCATCCCTTTTACCCTGACTTGCAGGCATTATATTGATGCTATTCTAACTTCTGAGGACTGACTTGTCATTGCTACAGCAACACCGAGATGCACTGGCACCCTTCTTCAATCCAGAGGATGGGCCATCCACTCACAAAAGTACAAGACCTGGGACCAGCTGCAAAGTTACTATGGATCACTTAGCCAGGTAAGAAGCACCTTACTTCAGGCTTGGTCATTGAGAAAATATAACAGTTTTGCATACCTAAAACAGTTAAACAGTTGCAAAGCTTCCTGGGTCTTTGGAGATACTGGTGGGCTTTCATCCCATGTTTATTTCAATGTTTGCTTCCCCTTTACTGACTATTAAATAAGCAACCTCAAATAGGCACAGTAGCTCACACCTGTAATCCCAGCACTTTGGGAGACCGTGGCGGGCAGATCACTGGAGGCCAGGAGTTTGAGACCAGTGTGGCCAACATGGTGAAACCTCTTCTCTACTAAAAGTATAAAAAATTAGCCAGGCATGGTCATGTGTACCTGTAATCCCAGTTACTTGTGTGGCTGAGGCATGAGAGTTGCTTGAACCTGGGAGGCGGAGGATTTAATGAGCTGAGGTCGTGCCACTGCACTCCAACCAGAGCGACAGAGCCAGAGACTGTGTCTCAAAAAAAAAAAAAAAAAAAAAAAAAGAAGGGATCTAGGATAAAGAACAAGTGGTAGTGTTTGAGAAGGGCTAAAACAGTGATGGCTCAGGCACAAGCTCTAGTCTCCCCCTTCTGGGATACCAGTGTCTTTAGACGTGCCTGTAAATCCTGAAGGGACAGGACAGGTCCTCTGGCATGTTCAGCAGGGGAAAGCAGTTCTTCTGAGATTCTGGTCACTGCTGTGGAAGTGTGCTGAAACCCACTCTTCTCCAACTGACAACAGGTTCTGGGAGCACGTAAGGCCATGCCGCACATCTGCCTGTAACTGATCATCTGCCAGTAACAGTGAGAACAGATCTCTCTATTAAGGGCTGGATACAAGGGTTGTTTTCCAGGCCTATATCAGCTATTTCTCAAGCCTCCATTTTACAAAAGTGGCATGCATACCTGGAACAACGCAGTGCCCTCTCCACAAGTCCTTTGGGAGACGCATGCTGTCAGAGCCAGGATATTCTGAGACCATTGCTGCCCCTGTGGCGGAGGCCCTGTAGGAGATGCCTCCAGTGACATACAAAGGCATATCTCCATTCCTGAAAATGCTTGGCACTCAGAAGAATGGAGCTGAGGTAACTCTTGTGTATAGATGACAGTAACTGTACAGTTACAGACAAATACTATCTGACAGAGAGTGTTGAGGTTTCCAACTATAATAGTGAATGAATCTCTTTCTCCTCGCAGTTATGTCAGTTTTGGCCTTACATAGTTTGACATTCTGTTGTTAGGCACTTAAATGCTTTAAGGATTATTACGTTGTACTGGATAACTGACCCCTTCATCTTTGTGTAATGCCCGTGTTTATTTTTAGTGACTTTCCTTGAAAGACTGCTCTGTCTGTAATTCATGCAGCGACTCTTCCTTTGATAAGTGTTAACGTAAGCTATTTTGTTTCATCTATTTACTTTAAATGTATACGTGTCTTTATATTTCATAGATTTTACTTAACATCATTTAATTGGGTTGACTTTGTTGATCTGTGCTGACATTCTCAGTTCTTTGATTGATGCTTTTGGACTATTGACAACCAATGGAGTTAGATTAATATCAACCATATGTGTTACTCTCTTTGATTTGTTGCCCCTGTTCTTTCTTCCCGTTATTGTACTTCACTTCTTTTGTGTGTTTTGTGGTTTTAATTGAGAACTGTATGCGATTCTATTTTCTCTCCATTCTTAGCATATCAATTATATAACTTTTTTTTTTTTTTTTTTTTTTTACTGTTTTAGTGGTTGCTTATGGAATAAAACTTTTATTTTTCATATTCTTAGTTTAGTCTCACAGATAATGGTTTCTGGAAAATAATAATAGCACCAATGTATTTGATTAGGCATGCTTATGTCTATATGTTATGTGTATATAAATATACACATATATGTGCGTGTGTACTCACGTATAAGTGAAATGAAGACAGCACTAATAGGGAGAACAAAACAGTTAAGATTATTTTGTTATTCTAAGATATTCATACTACCTGTGAGTGACACAGTGTTTTTTGAAAAGTATCTTGGATTCACTTTAAAGGTAATATTGCAAACTCTGGGTAAGGGTTTTGGACCAAGGGCCTCAGTTCTTTGCTAGCTTTGGCCTGTTTCTGCATTCAGTTCCCTCCCATGTCGGCTTCTCCCATGTGGCAAATGTTCCATCAAAGACGCCAAGGGAGGGATTTTGCTAGCAAGACAAGAATCACAATCTAATATAACATAATTATCCTACTAATGTCCCATCACCATTGTAGTATTCTGTTGATTTGAAGCAACTCACAGTTTCTGACTACATTCATTGAAAGGAATTAGAATACAAAGTTACTTACCAACGTTACTTATACTTAGAGGTGGGAGTCATTGGGTGCCATCGTAGGTTCTACCTGCCACATCTGAACTTCTCCAATATGAAATAGTTTTTCAGTCTTCACTTATTTTCTATTACCTTGACCCTTTTGACAAGGACTAGTCAGTTCTATTGTAAAATTTCCCACAATATGAAGTTATCTGATGTCTTCTCATAATTAGACTAGGGATTATGGATTAAATTCAATGTTTTCAATATTTATATTTAAGTTTAAAGATAAGAGACTGAACAATATAGTATTTATATATATAAAACATACAGGAAAAATGAATGTAAGAAAACTAGAGATGGACAAAAGTAATCCATAATAATCGTTACCTTCAGCTGTTAACAAAGATGATGAAATTCAGGAGATACATTCAGGGGGCATCAATGACATTGTTAATGTTCTTTCTGTTTTATAAGCTCAGCAAAGGCTTAAAATAAAATAAAATTTGGAAATTTAAGAATAGTTTTAGATTTACAGAGCAGTTCCAAATATAATACATGGAGTTTCCACAGACTCCATACACCATGTTCCTTAGTAACCCCCTTATATTAGTGTGGGATATTAGTCACAATGAACCAACCAGTATTACACTATTATTAACTATCCACACTTTATTCAGATTGATTTAGTTTTCATTCAATGTCGAGTTTCTGTTCCAGGATCCTATCCAGGACACCTCATTGCATTTACAATTCATGCTCCTTAATCGACTTTGACCGTGACAATTTCTCCAAGTTTCCGTGATTGCTATGACATTGGCATTCCTAATTTGGGATTTCTTTCGTGTTTCTTTCATGATTAGACTGGATTGTAAGTTTCAAGGAGGAAGACCATAGAGGGAAAGTGCCATTCTCATCACATGCTGTTAAGGGTACAGACTATAACATGCTTTATCATTTTTGATGTTCATTTAATCATCTGAGTGAGATAGTTCCAATCAAATTTCTACACTGTGAAATTACTGTCTTTTTTTCTTCTCCTTTCCATGTTGTGTGTTTCAAAAAGAAGCCACTGTACACAACACACAAATAAGAAGTGAAGAATTGGCCGGGCGTGGTGGCTCAAGCCTGTAATCCCAACACTTTGGGAGGCCGAGACGGGTGGATCACGAGGTCAGGAGATCGAGACCATCCTGGCTAACACGGTGAAACCTCGTCTCTACTAAAAATACAAAAAAAAAACTAGCCGGGCGAGGTGGCGGGCGCCTGTAGTCCCAGCTACTCGGGAGGCTGAGGCAGGAGAATGGCGTAAACCCGGGAGGCGGAGCTTGCAGTGAGCTGAGATCCGGCCACTGTACGCCAGCCTGGGTGACAGAGTGAGACTCGGTCTCAAAAAAAAAAAGAAGTGAAGAATTATGTTCCACTTCTTAGCAAAAATTATTTGGAATTAGTCACAATGAACAAATGTCTATTCTTCTTCAATTATTCCATATTATTCCATCATTATTCTATCCATAGGCAAACATGGGTACTTATTTTACACTTTACTGGAAATAATTTATTTGGTTTATTGCACAAATTGCTTCAGTATTGTCCAAGGGACTTTTTTTTTTTTTTTTTTTTTTTTTTTTTTTTTTTTTTTGTTGAGACGGAGTCTCGCTCTGTCACCCAGGCTGGAGTGCAGTGGCCGGATCTCAGCTCACTGCAAGCTCCGCCTCCCGGGTTCACGCCATTCTCCTGCCTCAGCCTCCCGAGTAGCTGGGACTACAGGCGCCCGCCACCTCGCCCGGCTAGTTTTTTTTTTGTATTTTTAGTAGAGACGAGGTTTCACCGTGTTAGCCAGGATGGTCTCGATCTCCTGACCTCGTGATCCACCCGTCTCGGCCTCCCAAAGTGCTGGGATTACAGGCTTGAGCCACCGCGCCCGGCCTCTTTTTTTTTTTTTTTTTTTTGAGACAGAGTCTCGTCTTGCTCTGTCACCCAGACTGGAGTGCAGTGGTGCAATCTCAGCTCACTGCACCCTCCGCCTCCAGGGTTCATGCCATTCTCCTGCCTCAGCCTCCCTAGTAGCTGGGACTACAGGTGCTCTCCACCACGCCTGGCTAGTTTTTGTATTTTTAGTAGAGACGGGGTTTCACCATATTAGCCAGGATGGTCTTGATCTCCTGACCTCATGATCTGCCTGCCTCGGCCTCCCAAAGTGCTGGCATTACAGGCGTGAGCCACCGTGCCCGGCTGGGACTTTCTTTCAGTTGGATTGTCTATAATTTTGAAATCTCTTCATAATTATGGTTTGTTGGTGTTGTGTGGCTGTTTATTGTGTCATTGGTTGGCATTTTCTTTTCTTCTGGCACTACCAGGTGCTACAGGCTGTTTGTGTTTATTCACTGTTTAACCCTATTATCCACCATTTCTTCATAATGCCCTAGTTCCTTTGAATGGAAAATGGAATTAGAAAGGAAGATCTAGAGACTAGGGTATATTCATTGCCCCTGGGGCATCTGATGACTTGAGGCCTTGTCAGCTGACTGAGCAGAAGAATATACATGTGTATAAATATTTCAACATGTGTGCATGTGTATCTATATTAAACTAACCATGAATTCCATCTAATATTTCTGGCAGCACTTGATCTAATCCACTACCACATGAAGCTATCTATCCATTCCAACTTGTTTGTATGTAGCTTGTGCCTCTAACAGGGAACTAGTTGACTCTGTTAACTTAATGATATCATCCAAAAATACATGCATAGCGTTTTCAAAAGTGGTAATTTATACACCCCTTGGAAACTACTTTACCAACTAAAACTAAGTCCTCATGTACAAATTATTTGTCCTTTTGGCTTAGAATTTCAGGATCTCCCTGTATTTCCTAATTTACTTAGGTCAGCCCCCTTTTCCCACTCTGGTGAGCTTATTTCACACATTTGTTACAGAGTTATATTATTTAATCTCTCTATCATATCAACTAAATAAGGCCTTTTTTTTTTTCTGGATACAGTCTCACTCTGTTGCCCAGGTTGGAGTTCAGTAGCACGATCTTGGCTTACCTCAACCTCTGCATCCCAGGTTGAAGGAATTCTCCTGCCTCAGCCTCTCGAGTAGCTAGGATTACAGGCATGTGCCACCTGCATGGCTAATTTTTGTATTTTGTGTTTTTAGTAGAAGCAGGGTTTTGCCATGTTGGCCGGGCTGGTCTCGAACTCCTGTCTTCAAGTGATCCCCTCCCCCCCCAGCCTCCCAAAGTATTGGGATTACAGGCATGAGCCATGGTGCCCAGCCTAAATAAGGTTTTTATTTTACTGTCTGTGTGTTACGAAGTTCTGTAGGTCTTGAATGACAGTGTCACATATTCAGTGTCACGTTGTCATATAGAACAATTTCACAGCCCCAGAGACATTTCTTGTACTTTTGTTTAACCCAAGGCTACTGTATTAGTCTGTTCTCCCATTGGTATAAAGAAATACCTGAGACTGGATAATTTATAAAGAAAAGAGGCTTAATTGCTTCACGGTTCTGCAGGCTATAAAGAAAGTATAGTGACTTCTGCTTCTGGGAAGGCCTCAGGAAATTTCCAATCATGGTGGAAGGCAAAGGGGGAGCCAGCACTTCACACGGCCAAAGCAGGATGAAGAGACGGAGTGGAGTGCTATACTTTTAAGCAACCAGATCTTGTGAGAACTCGCTCTCAGGAGAACAACACCAGTTGTGCTAAACCATTTATGAAAAATCACCCTCAGGATCCAATCACCTCCCACAAGATCCCACCGCAAACACTGCAGATTATAATTTGACATGAGATTTGGTGGGGACAAAGATCCAATTTATTTTAGCGATGAAGTTGTATTATGTTCTCTTCTATGGATTTGGTCTGTTTGGCTCCTATACTTAGATGCATTGTTAATTTGAGTCAGTCATGCATATGGTGCTAGGGAGGAGATAGCTTGCACATTGGTGTCCATTTGTCCCAGCTACACTGTGAGGAAATATTTCTTTATATTGCATTGATTTGGCAACCTTGTAAAATTGTTTTACCATGCATGTAAGAATTAATTTTTGACATTTGATTCTATTCCATTGATCTATATGTCTCTCCTTCTCACATAGTAGATACACACACACACACACACACACGGTACATGATATGTTTTGGTACGGGCATGTAATATGAAATAAGCACACATCATGGAGAATTGGACATCTGTCTCCACAAGCATTTATCCTTTGAGTTACAAACAATTCAATTATGCTTTTTAAGTTTTGTAAAAATACACAATTATTATTGGCTTTTCTAGTTACCCTGTTATGCTATCAAATAGTATGTTTTCTTCATTCTTTGTCTTTGTTTTGTAACCAATAAACATCCCTACCTTCCCCCAGCCCCTGCTACCCTTCCCAGCCTCTGGTAACCATCCTTCTCCTCTCTATGTCCATGAGTTCAATTGTTTTTATTTTTAGAAGCCATAAATAAGTGACAACGTGATATTTGTCTTTCTGTGCCTGGTTTATTTCACTGAAGATAGTGATCTCCAGTTTTATCCTTGTTGTTGCAGATGATTGGGTCTCTATTTTCTATGGCTTAATAGTACTCCACTGTTTATATGCACCGTATTTTCTTTATCCAACCATCTGTTGATGGACACCTAGATTGCTTCCAAATCTTAGCTGTTGTAAACAGTGCTGCAACAAGCATAGGAGTGCAGATATCTCTTTGATATACTGATTTCCTTTCTTTGGGGTATATATCCAGCAGCCTACTGCTGGGTATGCTTGGTAGTTCAATTTTAGTTTTTTGAGGAACCTCCAAACTGTTCCCCATAGTGGTTGTACTAATTTGCATTCCCACCAACAGTGTACAAGGGTTGCTTTTCTCCACATCCTCACCAGCATTTGTTATTGCCTGTCTTTTGGATAAAAGCCATTTTATCTGGGGTGAGATGATGTCTCATTGTAGTTTTGCTTTGCATTTCTCCGATGATTAATGATTTTGAGCACCTTTTCATATGCTTGTTTGCCATTTGTATGTCTTTGAGAAATGTTTATTCAAATATTTTGTCCTTTTTGGTTTGATTATTTGATTTTTTTCCCATACAGTTGTTTGGGCTGCCTATACATTCTAGTTATTAATCCATCAGATGGGTAGTTTTCAAATATTTTTTCACATTCTGTGGGTTGTCTCTTCACTTTGTCGATTATATCTTATCCTGCAGGAGCTTTTTAACTTGATATGATCTCATTTGCCCATTTTTGCATTGGTTGCCTATGCTTGTGGGATATTGGTCAAGAAATTTTCTCCTAGATCAACATACTAGAGAGTTTCCCTATGTTTTCTTGTAGTAGTTTCATAGTTGGAGGTCTTCGATTTAAGTCTTTAATCCATTTTGATTTGATTTTTTGCATACAGTGAGAGACAGAGGTCTAGTTTCATTCTTCCGGATATGGATAACCAGTTTTCCCAGCACCATTTATTTAAGGGACTGGCTTTTTTTCCAGTTTATGTTCTTGGCAACTTTGTGAAAAACGAGATAACTGTAGGGTTGTGGATTTGTTCCTTGGTTCTCTATTCTGTTCCATAGGTCTATATGGGTATTTTTATGCCAGTACCATGCTGTTTCATTTACTATAGCTTTGTAGTATAATTTGAAGTCAGGTAATGTAATTCCTCTAGTTTTGCTCTTTCTGCTTAGGATAGCTATGGATATTCTGGGTCTTTAGTGGTTCCATATCCTTAACATAATTTTGATTACTTTTACATTGTAGTAAGTTTTGAAATCAGAAAGTATGATTTTACTACACACAATTTGTTCTTTCTCAAAATTATTTTGTCTGTTCTGGAATTCTATTGCATTATATATGAATTTTAGAGTAAGATTGCCAATTTAGGAAGAAAATGTCACCTAGGATTTAGCTAGGGATTGCATTAGATCTATTTGGAAAGTATTACCAACCTAATGATACTAAGCTTTCTGATCAATGAAAGCTCAATGTATTTAATTTATGATTTTATTAATTTTGTTTGATATGTTTTGTAGTTCTCAATATGCATATCTTATACTTATTTTATTAAATTAATTCATAGGTATTTAACTTTTATGCCATTTTAAATGAAATGGTTTTTGAAATTTTGTTTTTAGATTGTTAAATGCTAATAAATAAAAATATAATTGATTTTGTATATTGACCTGTAGTAAGCTCTACTACAAGCTTGCTTAACCCTTTTTTCATTTTTTGTTATGTTTTATTAGAGTTTTTATGATGTGTATAGTTAGGATCATGTCATTTGTAGACATAATTTGATTTTCCATCCAATCTTACTGCTTCATATTTATTTTCTACACCAATTACCTTGGCCGCATCCTCCAATACAGTGTTGAATAAAACTGTGAAAGTGATATCCTTCTCTTGTTTCTAATTTTACAAGAAAGTTTTTGAGCTTCTCAGAAAATTTAGGATATCATGTGAGGTTTTTTATGCTTTCATGGTGAGGAAATTTCCCTTATTTGCCTAACTTGTTGCATGTTTTTATAATGAATGAAATTTGAATTTGGCAAGTGCTTATTGCTCATCTTTTAAGATGACCATGTGTATTGTGTCCCTTATTTCTTAATGTAGTTTATGGCACTAATTCTTTTTGTATGTTTAACAGAATTTGCATTCCTAAGATGTATACCCTGGTCAACATTTATAAATTTTTACATGTCTGTTATTTGTTTTGATAGTATTTCCTTGAATTTTTGTGTTTATGTTCATAAGTCATATTGATCATAGTTTTTCTTTCTTGAGTAACTTTGTCTAGCTGTGGTATAAGGCTAACTGATAATTCACATGGAAAGTGATCTATTCTTTGTGTTGTTCTTACTTTTTTTATGTGAAAGATCTAATTTTATTTAGCACAGAGAGAACTGAACACATAGAAAGGAGAAAAAATGTACATTTTTTCAAGATAATTTTCAGACGTTGCAAACAATTATATTGTATCAGTGAGTAAAACCAAATCAGATTAGTAAAGAGATGTAATTGGGCTACATAGATGGAGATTTACAATATACTAGAAAGGGAGAGAGGAAGGTGGGTGATAAATTACTGTTTTTAATATGATTTTCACTATTTTGCATATTTCTTTCTTTAGATGCACTACACACAAGTATAGACACAAAAATATGGCTTGACAAACAGGTGTTCATTATTTAGAAGAAATAAAAAATTTAAATTCTGGTATTTCTTTAAGGTCAGTTTAGTTTGTATGCTCAGGAGACCTAACATGTAGACATTTGAAGGGACACATTTTGTGAGCCTTTATAAATATCTATAAAAAATAGAATATCAGAGTTTTTTTTTTTTTTCTCTTGGGTTCTTTTTTTTTTTTTTAATTTTTTTATTATACTTTAAGTTCTAGGGTCCATGTGCATAACGTGCAGGTTTGTTACATATGTATACTTATGCCATGTTGGTGTACTGCACCCATCAACTCGTCAGCACCCATCAATTCATCATTTATATCATGTATAACTCCCCAATGCAATCCCTCCCCCCTCCCCCTTCCCCATGATAGGCCCCAGTGTGTGATGTTCCCCTTCCCGAGTCCAAGTGATCTCATTGTTCAGTTCCCACCTATGAGTGAGAACATGCGGTGTTTGGTTTTCTCTTCTTGTGATAGTTTGCTAAGAATGATGGTTTCCAGCTGCATCCATGTCCCTACAAAGGACGCAAACTCATCCCTTTTTATGGCTGCATAGTATTCCATGGTGTATATGTGCCACATTTTCTTAATCCAGTCTGTCACAGATGGACATTTGGGTTGATTCCAAGTCTTTGCTATTGTGAATAGTGCCGCAATAAACATACGTGTGCATGTGTCTTTGTAGTAGAATAATTTATAATCCTTTGGGTATATACCCAGTAGTGGGATGGCTGGGTCATATGGTACATTTAGTTCTAGATCCTTGAGGAATTGCCATACTGTTTTCCATAATGGTTGAACTAGTTTACAATCCCACCAACAGTGTAAAAGTGTTCCTATTTCTCCACATCCTCTCCAACACCTGTTGTTTCCTGACTTCTTAATGATTGCCATTCTAACTGGTGTCATTGTGGTTTTGATTTGCATTTCTCTGATGGCGAGTGATGATGAGCATTTTTTCATGTGTCTGTTGGCTGTATGAATGTCTTCTTTTGAGAAATGTCTGTTCATATCCTTTGCCCACTTTTTGATGGGGTTGTTTGTTTTTTTCTTGTATATTTGTTTGAGTTCTTTGTAGGTTCTGGATATAAGCCCTTTGTCAGATGAGTAGGTTGCAAAAATTTTCTCCCATTCTGTAGGTTGCCTGTTCACTCTGATGGTAGTTTCTTTTGCTGTGCAGAAGCTCTTTAGTTTAATTAGATCCCATTTGTCAATTTTGGCTTTTGCTGCCGTTGCTTTTGGTGTTTTAGACGTGAAGTCCTTGCCCATGCCTATGTCCTGAATGGTACTACCTAGATTTTCTTCTAGGGTTTTTATGGTATTAGGTCTAACATTTAAGTCTCTAATCCATCTTGAATTAATCTTCATATAAGGGGTAAAGAAAGGATCCAGTTTCAGCTTTCTACTTATGGCTAGCCAATTTTCCCAGCACCATTTATTGAATAGGGAATCCTTTCCCCATTTCTTGTTTCTCTCAGGTTTGTCAAAGATCAGATGGCTGTAGATGTGTGGTATTATTTCTGAGGACTCTGTTCTGTTCCATTGGTCTATATGTCTGTTTTGGTACCAGTACCATGCTGTTTTGGTTACTGTAGCCTTGTAGTATAGTTTGAAGTCAGGTAGCGTGATGCCTCCAGCTTTGTTCTTTTGACTTAGGATTGTCTTGGCAATGCGGGCTCTTTTTTGGTTCCATATGAACTTTAAACCATGCTCATGGGTAGGAAGAATCAATATCGTGAGAATGGCCATACTGCCCAAGGTTATATATAGATTCAATGCCATCCCCATCAAGCTACCAATGAGTTTCTTCACAGAATTGGAATATCAGAGTTTTTGAAAACTTAAAAGTTGAACAAAACAAGGATTTAAATATTATTATTAAAGTTGTCACCTATTCCCAGATGAGGACTTAGAGAAACAAACAGTTGGCAAACCAGTGTAGCAGGTGTCTTCCGTGAAGCCGGATGCACACCCTGGGAACTGGGCTGTTGCTGGAGCTGACACTGCTGTGCTGCATGTCTGGCTGCCACCAGTTGCCTCTCTCTCTGGGAAGTGGAATTTGAATTGCAGGTGCTGATGGCTGATGGAAGAGGGACAAGACCACATTATCTGAAAATTCTTGACTGGATTGCTTGCTCTTCATTTCACTGCTGGGTGCCACAGGGTTGGGGTTAACTGTTTGTTTTCTGAAAAATACATGATAAATTGGTATGAATTATTTGAAGAGGTAAAATCATTCACTGGTAGTGTCTTCTTGACCAAGTCAGGGATTTTTTTTTTCAGAGACAGAGTCTCACTCTGCATCCAGGCTGGAGCACAGTGGCATGAATGTAGCTCATTGCAGACTTGAACTCCTTTTGCCTCAGCCACTTGAGTAGCTGGGGCCACCAGCACATGCCACCATATCTGGCAAATCTTTTTTCTTCTTTTCTTTTTTCTTCTCTTTTCTTTTCTTTCTTTCTTTCTTTTTTTTGTAGAAACAGGTTCTCACTATGTTGCCCAAGCTGGTCCTGAACCCCTAGCCTCAAGTAATCCTCCTGCCTTAACCTACCAAAGCATTGGGATTATAAGTTTGAGCCACCGTGATCAGTCCAGGGTAGGAAATGGAATCTTAACAACTGTCACATGAGCTTTGAGGGGATCCTTCTCCAGATGAGCCTTCACTTGAGACCTCAGCCTGGGACATCATCTACATCTGGATTCCTGACCCAGAGCAACTGTAAGTAATGTGTGTATGGTTTTGAGCCACCACACTGTGTGGTAATTTGTTGTGCAGCAACTGATAACTAAAACAAAAGATAGTACATTTAATTTATAATACTACCCTGGATTAGATTCTGGAACAGAAAAATGGCATTACTAGAAAACCTGGTAAACTCTGAAGAAAGTCTGTAGTTCAGTTAATAGTTTTGTACCACTGTCAATTTATTAGTTTTCGTAAATACACTATGGGTATATAAATAAGATGTTAACATTCTAGTAAACTCCTGGGTATGTAAAACTAGCTGTACTATGTTTGCATCTTTATGTATATGTAAAATTATTTTAAAATGAAATCTTTGATTTTTTGTTTTTATTTTTAATTTAAAAAGACAGGCATATATATGTTATACCAGCTTCTGGGGAGGCTGACTTGGGAGGATTGCTTGAACCCAAGAGTTCCATGTTGAAGTGAGCCATGATTGTGTAACTGCACTCCATCTTGGGAATCAGAGTGAGATCATGACTCAAAAAAAAAATGGCCTCAGGGATGAATGGACATATAGGAAAAAAATAGCCAAGCACATTTCCTCTTATGTTTACCCTTCCGTACATAAATGCATCCACTTCAGGAAGCCACCATCAAACTCAAGGAACACTTGTCCGTATTGGACCTCCCCATCACACTCTTCATTTCCAAGTAACTTGTTTGAGTGTCAGTAACCTCTCTTTTCAGAGATATTTGCTTATGCCTCACATATCCCAGAAAGGGCCACTTTCAGATATCATTTAGGAGCATATCTGCAGGATCCCACTGAACACATTTTGTCAGACAAAGTTTCTGGATGCCAGAGACCAAGATTGAGAAATATTAGTGACAAGAAATATAAATTATATTTTCATGTTATGATTTTTTATTAATACAGGCTTAGTTTTCTAAAGATAACTCGCCTTCAAGCCTTGTTGGAATCCTGTGATAATTGCTTTTCACTCCACGTTCTCCATCAAGAATTCTGTGGAACTTTGTATTCTGTTGAATACCAGAATTATATCAGCAATTCCCAAGCCCCAAAGTCACCAAATGGGCATCATCATTGATATCAGGTGGGTGGAATACAAAAAATACATATATATATAGTGGTTGGTGGTTGTGACAGTTTCTACTTATCTGGACCTGGACAAAAAAATCTTTTCACACCAGATTTTTGGCAGCTGAGATTCAAAATAGGTTTTGCACAGGTGTGGAAAACCTGATAGAGGCAAAACAACAGGCCAGGTGTGGTGGCTTATGCCTGTAATGCCAGCATATTGGGAGGCCAAAGTGGGTGGATTGCTTGAGTCCAGGAGTTCAAGACCAGTCTGGGAAACATGGAGAAACTGTCTCTACAAAAAAATAGAAAAATTAGCTTGGTATAATGGCACGCACCTGTGGTCCCAGCTACTCAGGAGGCTGAGGCGGGTGGATGGATTGAGCCCAAGAGGTCAAGGCTGCAGTGAGCCATGATTGTGTAACTGCACTGCAGCCTGAGCAATAAAGCAAGACCCTCTCAAGAAAGAAGAGCGAGAGAGAGAGAAAGGAAAGAGGGAAAGAAGGAAGTAAAGGAAGGAAGAAAATACAACATATCCCCAACCCTCCAGCAGTGATCTAAGAGATAGACACAGGCTGAGTGGTGATTCTGCGTATGTGCTGGTTAAACAAAAAATCCCACAGCAGGAAGGACTCTCCACTCACCCCACACACAAATTCCTGTTCAACACACTGCTACACAGCACCAGGGTTGTTCCCAGGGACCATGCCTAAAAACCCACAAAGACATCAGACTTCATTCTGAACACCCATGGCCATGTATAATGTTGACTGGTTTTTTTGGTCTATAAAAATGGGGTGTATTGTCTACACCACAGTAATAGTGACAGTGAGAAAATGAGCTCCTGTGGCCTAGAGACTTGGAAGAGACATTGAGCTTCATGGATGTTGTTTCTCATTCTTAGATGAGGATAACTGTTCCTTAGGTGCTGTTATTTGAGCATTTGTAATTCAAGAAAACTAACTTATTTAAGCTCATACTTTATTACTTGAGACATGAGAGCTTCATTTAAGATTCTCATTTTAAAACATGGTGGGTGCTTCCATTTATTTCATTTGAACTGAAGATACTATCATACTTAGGTGACTTCCCTAAGTTCCCCATGTTCAAATCCCTTTTTATCTTCATTTCGATGCATGTTTTCTAATCTATCATGATAAAGAGTGTGGACATTGTGCTTCACCAAACCAGGAAGCAACTAAAAAACAAAAAGCTAGAATGGCAAGCCGTAAGTTAGACATAAGTAAATGCATACAACGTGTAACCCATCTCATTGTGGCATATCAGGGTGATGGAGACTGGAGAGATGAGGTTTAAAAGAAAACAGGCGACCGGGCATGGTGGCTGAAGCCTGTAATCCCAGCACTTTGGGAGGCTGAGATGGGCGGATCACGAGGTCAGGAGATCAAGACCATCCTGGCTAACACTGTGAAACCCCGTCTCTACTAGAAAATACAAAAAACTAGCCGGGCGAGGTGGAGGGCGCCAGAAGTCCCAGCTACTCGGGAGGCTGAGGCAGGAGAATAGCGTGAACCCAGGAGGCGGAGCTTGCAGTGAGCTGAGATCCCGGCCACTGCACTCCAGCCTGGGCGACAGAGTGAGACTCTGTCTCAAAAAAAAAAAAAAAAGAAAACAGGCACTAAACTCAAAGCTATGCTAAATGATGTCACAGGCACAGATGTCATCGTGTGGGGCTCCAAGTTCTCAAACAACCTCTCTGACAGCACAAAAAATATGATTTCCTGTAATATACTAAGCTACCAGGTTTCAGAGTGGCTGTCCTGGACACTACAATTTTCAAAAAACTATCGTTGCAAACAAGCCAAATTCTTAGACCTCTTCATGAGGCAAGTACCCAACACTCTTTCTCCATCCACACTTTGGAGTTAGAGTTCAATGGATGGATGGCTCATATATTTTGAGCCACTTTGGAGTTAGAGTTCAATGGATGATGGCTCATATGATTTCATGTTCACTTTTTTCAGTCTCTCTGAAGCCTTAAATCTAGGTCAGGAAAACATTCATGTAACTCATTACAATTATGCCTCCTCCTCAATGGATTTCTAGGACCATCAGGTTTTTTTTTGTTTTGTTTTGTTTTGTTTTGTTTTTGTTTTTTTGAGACGGAGTCTCGCTCTGTCACCCAGGCTGGAGTGCAGTGGTGCAATCTTGGCTCACTGCAAGCTCCGCCTCCCGAGTTCATGCCATTCTCCTGCCTCAGCATCCCAAGTAGCTGGGACTACAGACACCCGCCACCATGCCCTGGCTAATTTTTTGTATTTTTAGTAGAGACAGGATTTCACCATGTTAGCCAGGATGGTCTTGATCTCCTGACCTCATGATCCACCCACCTCGGCCTGCCAAAGTGCTGGGATTACAGGCGTGAGCCACCATGCCCGGCCAGGACCATCATTTTAAAAATTGCTTCAACATACGTAAAATAGGGATTTCAGTACTCTAGTAAAAGCTCTCCATTTTTAATAGTTAGCATTCCATGGAGGGCAGGTCTTTGGATACCTACCACCAAAATATGAGGAAGCCAAACAGCTGAAGATAGAGGCTGATAAAACTAGTCTCTCAGAAGGAAACACTTAGTAGGGGTTTATGAAGAGGTGTTAGAGTCACACATAGGACTTGTATACCATGGGGAAAGAATATGTAGGAAAGCTGAAGTCTACCTGTCAGGGAAAGGCAGAAACACCATGTGAATCTAAGCACAGGATTTATAGTTGTGGTGGTTCTGACCTAAGGGCAGGATTGACAGAAAAATCATAATTTTCACAAGGAACAGTAGATACAATAGAAATCTTATTCCCTAGTATGCATATAAAGGGAAAAAAATTATACAGAAAGCTTAGAGGCAGTCCCAGAACTAGGGAAAATCAGAAGTCAACATGGTGAATTAGCTTTCAAGATTGAGTTGTTTTTGCCTCCACTGCTAGGTAGAGGGTAAATGGAGTTGGTCAGCTAATGTGAAAGTGTAAGTCTGTTTCCTCAGTAATATATCGTAATAGAGAAGATGAGGCACCGCTGTTTCCAAATAGTCATTGGCAGTCAGGGAGAAAAGTGCCATATTCCCTTCCTCCTGTGATACACGTGGAACTGAGTGCAGGTCCGGCTGATCTATGCATGCAAAAGCAATGACAAGGAGAACATGCAGGGTGAAAGGAAAGTGACTTTATTTTCCAAATCCAGCAGTGGGGAAATGACTGGATTATACCTCTATATACCAGTTTGGGCTGAGGGCACAGGTTTAAAGAAAGGGAAGCATGACATGGGAGGCATGCAGGAGTTGTGCAGATTCAGGGAGTCTATGTCTTACTCCAATGTGTATCTTGAGTTGTGGTCAACCTGGAGCCGCAGACTGATACCATCTCAATAGTGCCAGGTCATAGATACCCATCCTGAGGCAGTCTTCAAGAGAGAGACAATTCCACAGCTGGGCCTTTATGTTTGGTTCATTTTAAATTAGCCTCTGGTATTTTGTTGACAGGCATATAGTTAGATAATTATGCATGGTGTGAGTTTAGCCAGCTAGGTAAATGTGTATAAGGCATGGAAGTGTACAGTGGGAAACCGAAGGGGGTGTGGTTCCAAAGTATATTTCAAGGTTCTACTTGAAGACTAAGGCAATGGTTTCTGCAGTTTGCTTCAAGGTTACATCTCGAGACTGGGAAGAAAATAAAGAGAAAGAAAAAACTTAAATGTATTTTGAAGCTAAACGACTCGATTATAATCCTTCGCCATAAAAATCCATTCCATTTCCATGGAAAGTGGGCAACAGCATTCCATCTAGCTTCCTCCTGCTGAGAAGGGGCACAGTTAGAGGGTATCAGATTGGAATCTGTTTACCTGGAGTTAGAAAGTATTCGTGGGTTCCCAGACTAATATGAGAATGTGTTGGAACGTTATAGTGTGGGGACACAAAAGTTTCTGAAAAAGTTTTTCCTGCATCTCCATACAGTTTTGAAAAGCAACAAAAGCTGCAGCAACCAAACAGAACAGGGAGTAGAATACCAACTATACCATATATGAGAGTCTTCCATGGACCTGGAAGTCGACCAAACCATGACATTGTGGGATCCTGGTAGAGGACATTTATAGCAGAAATATGAGTATTCAGTGCATGCATAGCTTGGGTTATATCGTGAGAATAATCTGGTGTGTATATGCACCATTCAGTCTTAATGCACAAGCGTCACACTGGGCTATCTAAGGCCAAAGGGTTCTGTAGAGTCACTTGTCTAATCTGCGAGTTTTTTCAGTGAGAAGGGTAATGTTGGGTTAGGTGTTATGACAGGCAGCAGCTCTATACTTAGGATCTCTACTTATAATTCTACATCCACGTTTGCTGTCTGGGAGGAAAAGACAGTTAGTGAGTAGAACCAACAGGGTGCCCATTTTTGATGGTGTTGTCTGGCCTTCACATTTTCCCAGTTGTCAGAGAGAGAGTCCAGATGGGACAGGATATGTCCTGGTAGGTAAGGGCTCCCCCAGGTGTACCTGCTGGTCCAGTGGTAAGGTAAGTAATACCAGCTATGACTGCCTCAGACCCATAGCTAACTCCAGGAGAAAGGATAGGCTCCACCATGTAGCTTGACACTATTTTGCCATCCTAGCCACGTATTATTAGTTAGTTGATGGGTTTAGCCACGTTGCTAAGAGGTAACCATCCCTTAGCCTGGCTGCTAGTGTGGGGTGTGTTGCTCTCGTGTTTTGGGATGCACAGAGGTGCAGGACACATTGCCTGAATTTGCACCATCATCAGTCATCCTGTGTTGTCATGTACAGCATAGTCTATAGAGGGGGTGACATTAACCTGCTTACGAGCCAGATGGAAGATATGTTTCCAGGTTTCCCCACACGTGGAGCACTCATGGTGAGTGGTACTATAATCATAGATGGGAAATGGGTGAGAATTTTTACTCTTGTCCTACATATAAACGTAACTCCAAGTGCTCGAGGTGGTAGCTTGGATGTGCTTGGATGTGCAATGGCAAGTCAGCAGGGGTACCTCCCCACAGAAAGGGGTACCTACCCCACAGACCCAGCAGTCTGTTTTGTTTTGGAGGAAAGCCACAGTCTACACCCATTCATGTAGTTTCAGCAAGATCAAGTATGTGCCTATTACTCTAGAATTAACTGAGAACTTCATGTTAACAAAAGTATATTGCTTATCTCTCCTCCTTTTTCTCTTAATTACTGCAGATCTTTCCTTGGCTCACATAACCAGGTAGGCATCTGAGTGAAGCCCACCTTTCAGTCTTTGAAGGGACTCAGCCCTTTGTACTACATCCTGTTAGGAGGGCTGCATTCCATCCTGGGATCGTTTGTAGTGCACAAGATGCATCCTTGTGTAATTTTCTGAATGATATTTTGGAAGTGTGGGCTACTGAGATGTGGTTGCACTAGGTTGGCGAGGGCATCTCTCTCATAGTGCGTTTCTTTATGTAGATGTTTTAAGACTGGATAAACCAAGGCCTTGGGGAGTATCATCATCCTGTAGCTGTCAGTTTTCCAGGGAAATTGGAATCTCTTTTCTCAAACCCCTGGTTCGGGCACATTTGGAATCTTGTTCAGTGTAATGAGGTTTAAAATCAAGTAATTCCAAATGGAATATTCATGTCCCAGAATCTGTGCCACCCAAGCAGCTCATTTTGCAGCTTTGCCAGCTGCCTGGTAACCTTTGGTCGTGAATTCTCTCTCTGGTGTTGGGGAAGTGCATGATGGAAGCCTGGGCCGGCAAGGCAATTGCCTCTACTAGGGCCAGAATTTCTCTTGGGTGTTTAATATCTGTGTTTTCTGATTGCAAGCAGCCTCCTCTGTGTTTCCACATCACCCGATGGGCGTGCATTTCCGGGAATGCATATATGGAGTCAGAATAAATGTTTACTCCCTTTTCCTGGGACAGTTCTAGAGACTCTGGTAAGAGCAATTAACTCAACTCTTTGTGCAGAGGTAGCTGCAGGGAGGGCACGGTCTTCTATTACCCTTTTGGTAGTCACCGTGGCACATCCGGCTCTGGGCACATCTTTCATTAAGCTGCTCCCATCAGTGTAGTTCAAGTCCAGAACACTCACTGTCTGGTCTGACAGGTTCAGCTCGAATAAGCTGCATCGAGGATTTACAGTCCTGCTTTACCCAGGGTTGTGTTCATTGGCTGAGAGCAGTGTGGCAGGGTTTAGAACCATGGTGGTTTGTAGGGAGATATTTGGATCATGTAAGAGGATGGCCTGGTATCTGCCCATTCACCCCACAGTGAGCCAGTAGCCTCCCTTTTGTTCTAGCAAAGTCAGCACCTGATGGGGCACAAACACGGTAACTGGCTGTCTCAGAGTAAATTTTTCTACTTCCTGTAGGATGTCACAGTGGGCGCTTTTGCCCAGACGCAGGGGGCCATCCCTTCATCTTTGGCCTAATTGTTTAGAGAAATAGGCCACGGATTGTGGGGCATCTCCCAGCATTTAGATTAGCACGCCCAGACCTATGTTTTGTTTGTCTTGGATGCAGAATTTGAACAGCTTTTGGGAATTTGGTATCCCAGTGCAGGGGCTGATACCAGCTTTTCTTTGATGGTATAAAATGTTTGTTGGCCTTTAGATGTCCAGAGAAGGGCCTCTGAGTCTAGTCCCTTTAGGGATTCATAGAGGGTTTTAGTCATTAGTTCAAACTTAGGAATCCAAATCTGGCAGAAGCTAACCCTTTATAAGGATCTCCGCGGTTGCCCCCATTCTCTGGGGCTTTATGGCTGCTATTGCCTGTTTTTGACCAGACCAGGTTCCTTTGGCCTTGTTTTAACCTAAAGCCAAGACAGGTTACTTTCTACTTACATATTTGGGCCTTCTTGGGAATACTTCGTATCCCTATTGTACCAGGTGATTTAGGACTAAGATGACCTCAGCTAAGCATTTCCTTTAGTTGTGGCTGGTATTAATTATCTATGTGTTGTAGCCAGACTCCTTAATCTTGTTGTAGGTCTCCTAAGTCTTTTGCCAGTATTTCCCCAAAAATTGTTGGTGCGTTTTTTTTTTTAACACATTGAGGCCCCACTGTCCAACAGTATTGAGAGGTTGTTTTAGTCTCTGGGTTCTGTCATTTAAAAAAATAATAATAATTGTTGGGTCTTTTCTTCAATTGGAGGACAGAAAAAAGCATCTTTTAGATCTAGCACTGAAAAGCATTCATAATATCTATATATTGCAGTCAGTAGAGTGTATGGGTTAGACACCATTGGGTGAATATCCGAGACTGTTTTATTAACGGCTCCCACGTCTTGGGCAAATTGATATTTGTTGAAGTGTAGCTTCCTTGCAGGCACAATAGGGCTATGATATGGGGATCTGCAAGGATGAATCAATCCGTCTACTCAAATTTTTGCAAGACTGCCTTTATTCCTTCTAAGGGTTCCTTTATTAATGTATACTGATTGTTTTTTATTTGCCTCCCCCCAACCCCCACCTGGGGCACAGTAGCCCCTTCTTTTTTTTTCTATATGCACTCACTGTGTATTTCTTGTTTTTCCTGGGATTCTATCTGCCTATTCACAATTACCCATTCTCTCATAGACTTCTGAGGGAAAATTCTTTCTTCTTAAGGCAACTGAATAACATCTTAGTTGCATCTTAGTTGCCTGCTCTAGCAGGACCTGTAGCCCTAGTTGTTTCTCTGGGGAGAAATTACTTGAGTATTTAATTTGCATAATAGGTCTTTTCCCAGCAAGGGAATTGGGCATTCTGGCATATGGAAATAGCAATGCCTTAGGTCCAAACGTTTTAGTTTGCATGCTAAAGGTTGTAGGAACGCCTTTTGTTGCATTCTTCTTGCAACTCCTATCACAGGTACAATCATTTTGGTGCTTTTTGCTCCTAAGGTGTTAAGAACTGAATAGTTTGCCCAGTATCAACCAGGAAATCAAATCACTTTTTCCTCACTGTCAGTCATACCCAGGGTTCCTGTGGGGAAATTTTAATTGTCTCTGAGGGATTCAGAAGAGCCCCCAGGCATCCCTGTCCATGGTCAGAGCAGTGACCCTGCTCCATTATTTGCCTGTGGACTTTTTCTTTGTCATATTCCTCCTTTTTCTGGCCCCTCTTCTGGGACAGTCATCCTTTCAGTGACCTTTCTCCTTACCCTAGGCTCACTGGCTGTGTTCCAGAGGCTTGCTTCAATTTTTCTGATGCAGAGGCTTCCTTGTTCTTTCCACATTCATGGTTGCATCTTCTTTTTCTTTGTCTCTCCAGCTGGGAAGCGGCCATTCTTAGTGAGGCTTCCTGTTTTGGTGCCCCCTTCCTGAGTCTAATCAGGATGAATGTTTGTGAATATTCCAGATGGGCCATGTCCCTTTATCAATTGGAGCCCCAATTAGGGTTTGCATCCAGAATGGTCCCTTCAGGTTTGGGGTATTTGGATTCGTTCCATGGAGGCACCAAGACTCTTGATCTTCTTTTGTCTGCAGTCAGAAGCGTATTTAGGAGAGACTACACATCTGCTCAAGTACGCTGGTGGGTAGCACAGGCAGACACATAGAGATCAGTCATTTTCTGGGGATCCATTCTATAAGGTGGAGATTTTCCGTTTCACAAGTTAGATGTTGAAAATGGGCTGGATGTCCGGTAACGTCTGACAGGTTGCCCACTCGCATCCAGGCCACCCATGGCCATCCTTGTAAATGGGAACTCCCTTGCTCCTGCCATGGCACTTCTTGCTAAACCATGTACCCGGACAAGCACTGGAGAGAGAGGTCATCTCTGTTCTCCCATTATACTGAGGTGGCAGAGTAGCTCCCTCTTATTAGTCTGATGCCTCACTTAGTAGCATCAAGGTCAATGTAGAGGCCAGCGCTAAAGGCCTTGTATGGCAGTACCGCAGTGGGAGCTGTTAGGGGTGGAGCAGAGGCCAGGTGCATTCTGGCTGTGGTGGTTGGAGCTGCTAAAACAGCTGGGTGTAGGACATTTAAAAGTCCTAATTCTTCTTCATTCCTTTCTGCCTGAGTTTGGCTCTCTGGCTTGTAAAGAGCCTTTTTTCCATTCTGTCCTTTGGTACAGCTAGCAGCTGGCATCTTCCCTCATGGTATGAATCCTGATTTTTCGAAAAGCATGAAGGCTTGGACATATGGTATTTTTTTTCTAATTTTCCAGACCTCTGACAAAATGAGTCTAACTGCATTAAAGACTAGTATTGGTTACATCCATTCAGAGGTCGAACTTTATAACCTAACTTGTGCATAGTCCAAACAGCACTGCAATAATAGACCATTTTTCTCTTAGTCATGGGCTCATAGCTCTAGGCTCTACAGTTAGCTAGGATATGCTCCAGGGGCTTCCCAGAGGGGAAGGAGACCTTGTTTCCCCTCCTGGCTTGGTTTCTATATCCATACTGCTCACCCCCGTTGAAACAGTGATGACAACTTTTATTTGTTGTCTCTCTTCTGTTCTGCACTGCTCATAGCCTTCAACCAGAACTCCAGGGTCGGAAAGACTTTTCTAGCTTCATGTAAGCAGTGCACTTAATACCACCCATGGTCCTAAAAGAAACACTTGTGCAAATCTCACCACACAGCTGGGACAGCCAAAGAGATCAGAGAAGAAACTCCCTGGGCAGGCTGGTGATTAGCAGCAGCTAGCACAGCATTCCGCCGCCACCGACCCCCTACCCCGGTCCACATTCTGCTGTACTTAGTACCCTAGTAGAGGGTAACCAAATGGCAACAAATTAAATGGTAAATTAGGCAGACAAAAAGGGCAGAGGGGTTGGAGTCAGGACTGCCTAAACACTTATTCCGTATGCTGGTAAGCTTTTTGTTTCACATAAACAACATTAAGCACCATAAGCATGGTGGCAAGCCCTTTAGATAACCTATGGAATAGTTCACATGCTTCCTTTCTCCATAAAAACTGGCACAGTTGTGAGAAGTACTCCAGGGTCCTAAAAAGAGTGACCCCTGCGAGGGCAGTGGAGGCTGTTTTCCTCCAGGGCTGGATCCTGGATGGAGTGGGGCTTCTGCAGATCACCTTGCAGAGGAAAGAAGGAGGAGGAGAGAGAGACAGAGATGAGGGCCTAAATGTAGATTTTGCACACTTTGACAGTTGCAGATTCAGACTGCACAGGCCTGAACAGATCCTCACCAATGGGCTGGGTCAAAGTCCTGAAACCTCATCTCAATTTCAGATGCCCTCCCGCCACTCAGCTGACTCCAAGTGGAGCAAAGCCCAGGTCTTGACTTACCTACAGATACTATACACACCCAGGTGACGCCACAATCAGCTATGTCTAAACAGAGCAGAGTTCAGGTGACATCACAGAACAGGCAGAGGCAGTTCAGGATGTATTCTGGTTGCCTTACCCAGCTCTGAAGGCTGTCAGCCTCTTCAGTTGTCACTTGCCCTGTGGTGGGAAGTGTAGTAGGCAGCTAGTGCAGTGGCAAGAAGAGAAAGGAAGTTCCCCAAGACAAAGACATCTCGGCAGGTAAAGGGAAATTCCCTAGAGCCCCAGTCATGGGATCAGCTCGCTGGAAGCAGGTGGCATTTCTGGGTAGTTTCTTTCCCTTCCAGTGGCCTGAACGGTTAAGCCTTGGTGTGCTTGTGTGTCTGATTGCCCCATTCATCGGAAACCCGACCGATGGTTTCAGGAACTCTGAGTGTGTCGTTCCCCTCTATGTGTCCATGTGTTCTCATCATTTGGCTCCCACTTGTAAGTGAGAACATGCAGTATTTGGTTTTCTGTTCCTGTGTTACCTTGCTAAGGATAATGGAGTGCAGCTCCATTCATGTCCCTGCAAAGGACATCATCTGGTTCTTCTTTATAGCTGCATGGTATTCCATGGTGTATATGTACCACATTTTCTTTACACAGTCTGTCATTGATGGACGATTTAGGTTGATTGCATGTTTTTGCTATTGTGACTAGTGCTGCAGTGAACATATGTGTTCCTGTGTCTTTATAACAGAATCATTTATATTCCTTTGGATATATACTTAGAAATGGAATTGTTGGGTCAAATGGAAGTTCTGTCTTTAGGTCTTTTAGGAATCACCACACTGTCTTCCACAATGGTTGAACTAATTTACACTCCCACCAACCGTGTATAAGTGTTCCTTTTTCTCCACAATCTTGCCAGCCTCTGTTATTTGTTTGACTATTTGTTCTTTGTTATTTTATGACTTTTTAAAATAGCCATTCTGACTGGTGTTAGATGATATTTCATTTTGGTTTTGATTTGCGTTACTCTAATAATGAGTGATGCTGAGAAGATTCAAATAACTGCAATCAGAAACAACAAGGGTGATATTACCACCAACCCCACAGAAATATAAGCAACCGTCAGAGAATGTTATGAACACCTCCATGGACATAAACTGGAAAATCTAGAAGCAATGGAAAATTCCTGCACAAATACACCCTGCCAAGACTGAACCAGGGAGGAACTGAATCCTTGAACAGACCAAGAATGGCTCTGAAATTGAGGCAGTAATAAATAGTCTCAGTGACAAATTTTTTAAATGCCACTTAGAAAAATGTACACATAATTTTGGTCTATTCAGCACATATATTTAACAATCACTTTTAGGAAGGATGTTAAAATATTTTATTATTTTTTCTCATTTAGCTTAATATTTTAAAAATATTTTTCTGCTGGCAACTATTTAGATCTCCATTTTCATTGACATAGTCAATAATTTACTCACCTTTCTATTACATAATAGCAGATCAACTGATGTGTATTATTTTATACTGAACTTTGGCACTCTTGACATAATTCATATATGAATAGTCATCCGAATGTCTTGGCCAGTGAAGATGGGATTCATCAGCCAAGGTTGAACAGGAATTTGCTCACTTGAAAGCAGCAAGCAATACAAAAGCAAGAAAAGGGTAGAAGAAATTCAGGAGTCTCACAAGCAGTTGAGGATTTATTTAGGGCCTGAGAAGGTGCAGGGACCCCTCATAGGGGCCTGTGGACCACCCCAAGCACGGAAATAAAGGAAAATCTTGAGTCTATTCACAGAAATACCAGGCACCTCTCTACCTCTGAGAAGTAACATGAGCCACTTGATAAGGAAGAAGGTAATAGTAAGTTAAAACAGTAGCAAGGAATTGAGAGTCATGAGAATATGGGGTTCCCTATAGAAACTAAAAATCGAAGCTTAACATATGTCCCTGAGTTTTTCAGAAACCTGCCCCTCTACCAAATGGATCCACTGGCACATAGACCTCAGATAAAGGGGATTTATGAAATGAACTCTGCCATTCTTTATTCTGAATTTCTTCCTGAGGGGTCTACAGGATGTTATGTCTATGAGCCAGACTTACCATTATTTTCTGCTGATCCCAAAATTTTCTGACGAATTTTAGTTCTTAAGTAATTACAAATCAGAAAATCTTTGAATCCCCCTATGCCCTATAAGCTTCCACTTCAAGATACTTCATCCTTTTAAGCTAAAACCAATGTGTAACCTCAATATATTAATTTACGACTATGTCTAACCCCTGCCTCTGTGTCTTTCAAATCCCCTACCTGTAAACTGGTAGTTTTGGTCTTTATTTTATTTTATTTTATTTTATTTTATTTTTGAGATGGAGGTTTGCTCTTGTAGCCCAGGCTGGAGCACAATGGCTCCATCTCAGCTCGCTGCAACCTCTGCCTCCTGAGTTCAAGCGATTCTCCTGCCTCAGCCTCCTGAGTAGCCAGGATTACAGGTGGGTGCCACCATGCCCAGCTAATTTTTGCATTTTAGTAGAGATGGGGTTTCCCCATGTTGGCCAGGTTGGTCTCAAACTCCTAACCTCAAGTGATCTGCCCTCCTCAGCCTCCCATAGTGTCGGGATAACAGGTGTTAGCCATCATGCCCAGCCTGTCTGCGTGTCTTCTTAAATGTTCTTTGACACTCCCATGCAAACTTCATGATGTTCTTGTGTTTCTCAGATTGTACCATGAATTTATTCTTTCTATCCCATCCCCCCGCCCTTGTTTTTTTGATGCATTCTGTTCTTTAAGTAGTACATTTAGAACACTGACATTTGGCCGGGTGCGGTGGCTCAAGCCTGTAATCCCAGCACTTTGGGAGGCCGAGGTGGGCGGATCACAAAATCAGGAGATCGAGACCATCCTGGCTAACACCGTGAAACCCCGTCTCTACTAAAAATACAAAAAATTATCCGGGTGTGGCGGTGGGCACCTGTAGTCCCAGCTGCTGGGGTGGCTGAGGCCGGAGAATGGCGTGAACCCGGGAGGCAGAGCTTGCAGTGAGCCGAGATGGCACCACTGCACTCCAGCCTGGGTGACAGAGCGAGATTCCATCTCAAAAAAAAAAAAAAAACCTTGACATTTAAAGTGATTATTGATATAGTTGGATTAAAAATCTACCAAAATTTATTACTAACTTTATTTGTTGATTTGTCTTTGTTCCTATTGTTGTATTTCACTCATTTTCTACCTTTTGTGGTTTTGAGCACTTTATATCAGTTCATCTTGTTTCTTAGCGTATCTTTTTTTTTTTTTTTTTACCTTTTTAGTGGCTAATCTAGGTAATTTTATTCTCAATCTAACAAATATAACAGCTTGTTAAACACAATAGTAGTGTGAATATATTTGATTAGGTATGGTTAAATATGTATCATTGTGTGTATGTGTATATATTATATATATGTATATATGATATATACATACGAACATATATTATATATGTGTATATATGTATATATATTATATATATACATACAAACGTGCATTTATGCTTAAGTGAATAACTGCAATGAGTGACAGAAGGAAAGAATTAGGGTTATTCTGTTACTGTAAGGTGTTCATACTGCATCTTAAGTGATATTGTTACTTGAAAGGGGGCTTGGATTAGTTAAAAATGTGAATTGCAAACTGTAGGGCAGCCTCAGTTCCTTGCTGGCTATTGACCAGAGGCTGCATTCAGTTTCTTCCCACGTTGACTTCTCCCACATGGCGGAATGCTCTATCAAAGCCATCAAGTCAAAGAGCTAACAAGACAAAAAAAATCGCAAATTTACATAACATAATCAATCGTGTGACATCTGATATTCTTGTATTTTTGTGTTGTATGAAAGCAAGTCACATTTCATGCCCATAGTCACAGGGAGAGGATTACAATACATGGTCATGCACCCTGGCAGGTGGGGATCACTGGGCACCATCTTAAGGTCTACCAACCACATCAGGTCCTGTCTGATGTGCAGCAGTTTCCCAGTCTTCATTTATCTTGAAGAATCTTAGCCCTTATGAAAAGAACTGGTCAGGTATTTTATAGGAAGCATCACAGTGTGGATTCACCTGATGATTTCTCAATATTTGAATAGAATTATAGACTTATTTTGAACACCTTTATCTTAATTTGAAGACAATAAAAACAGAACAGTATATTATTTAGAAATATAAACCTAGACATAAAAATAATATAAAAAGGAAATGACAAATAGGAAACTGAAAATAATAGTAACCTTCATGGGGGTAAAAAATGCCATGAAATTGTGGAGATGCACATTTGGGGCATCAACAATATTGGTAGTATTCAGTTTGTTAAGGTCAGCAGTGAATTTAAAAAAAAGAAAAACTTTTCTATTTTACGTTAGCTTTGGACTTACAGAACAGTTGCATAGTCAGCATGGAGAGTTAACGTGCAACCAACACAGAGTTTCCGTTATTATTAACCTCTTATATTAGCATGGTTATTTGTCACAATTAACACACTAACGTTATGCATTCTCATTCACTGATATCCACATATTAATCAGATTTCTTTTTTTCCTACTTAATGTCTGTTTTCTGTTCTAGGATCTCTTCCAGGACAACACATTTAGATATCATATCTCCTTAGGCTTTTTTTGTCTCTGCAGTTTCTCTGAATGTCCATGTTTTTCATGGCATTGACATCTTCCATTTGGGATTTCTGTGATTGTTTTTACTAACAATTAGACTGAAGTTGTAGATGTGGAAGAAGAGACAGGGGTGAGTGTAATACTCATTATACCATGGGCATATATTATCAAAATGCTTTTTATCACTGTTGATACTAATTTGAGCACCTAGATGAGGCAGTGTGGGTCCAGTTTCTCCACTGTGAAATTAATTTTTCCCCCTTTCCATGTCGCACTTTTTGAAAAAACATCACTATGCACAGCGCATACTTAACGAGTGGGGAATTACTCTTCACCTCCTTAGGGCAGAACTTCTGGAGTATCGTTTGTATTTCATTACCATAGGCAATGTATCTGTTCTCCAGCATTTATTTTACATTTAATTAATCAATTATTTATATAGAATATTAGGCAAATAATAAATCTCTATTTCCACTGTAATTAGACTAGTTCATTGTATTGTTCGAATTGCTCTCGTGCTGGTCATTAGAAGGCCATTCGGTCAGCTGCTTTACTACTTTGAAATACCCATATTATTGCTATTTGATTTGGCTTGTATAGTGTGTTGGTTGGTTGTGTTGTTTAACTTTTCCTTACTTTCTGGCACTACAAGGTACTTAATAATGTTGATTCCCTGCCCAACCCTACCATTAACCATTTTCCCCCAAATTCCTAGTTCCTTTTTTGGTGAATCACATTAGAAACAAAGTTCTCGGCAGTGGTGTTTTCATTTCTGCTAGGCGTCTGTTAATTCCATGCTTTGTCATCTGACACAGCAAAGGATTATATGTATGTATGTAACTCACACTCACATATGTATGTGCATTTCTACATTTCTCTGTTTATAGCTATGTAAAGTTCAGCATGAATTCCTTTTTTTTTTTTTTTTTTTTTTTTTTTTTTTTTTTGAGACAGAGTCTCACTCTTTTGCCCAGGCTGGAGTGCAGTGGCACGATCTCGGCTCACTGCAAGCTCTGCCTCCCAGGTTCACGCCATTCTCCTGCCTCAGCCTCCTGAGTAGCTGGGACTACAGGCGCCCACTACCATGCCCGGCTAATTTTTTATATTTTTAGTAGAGATGGGGTTTCACTGTGTTAGCCAGGATGGTCTCGATCTCCTGACCTTGTGATCCACCCACCTCAGCCTCCCAAAGTGCTGGGATTACAGGTGTGAGCCACCGTAATCCCTGGCCAGCATGGATTCTTATGAATGTTTCCAGCACCCATGATTTAATTCAAGACTACATGAATCAATTTCCCCATTCCCACTACTTGTATGTAATCTCCCACACTAGCAGTGAGACAATCGGCCTCCTTTATGTAGTCAATGAGTCCAAAATACATGCAGAGTAGTTTTAGAATTGGTAATTCATACCCCCATGGGAAAGAATGTTTCTAACTAAAGTAGAGAATGTACGTACAAATACTTTGACATTTAAACTAAGAATCTCTCCTTAATTTTTATATTTCTTAGGTTGGTCCCCTTTGTCCCCAAATGTCTATTTCTTTTTGACAGTATTTTAAATGGAATTGTTTTCTATGTTTTATTTTAGATTAATTGACAGTATATACAAATATAATTGATTTTTATTGTCCTAGTATACTAAAGTGTCACTGAACTCAATTTTTGGTTCTAATCTTATTTTAGTGATTTCTTTAGAATTTTCTATACACAGGATTATGTCATTTATGAATAGAGAGAGCTTAACTTCATCCTTTTCATTCTAGAAGTCTTATATTTACGTTGCTTGCCTAATTACCCTGGCTACATGTTCCGGTACAATACTGAATAAAAGCAGCAAGAGCATATATCCTTGTCCTGTTGCTAATTTTTTGAAGAAATTGCTGAAACATTCATAATATGGTATGTTGTTGTGTGAGTTTTTCACAGATACCCTTTATCACTTAAGAAAATTTCCTTCTGTGCCTAATTTGCTCAGCCTTGTTATCGTGAATGTGTTTTGGATTTTTCAACTGCTTATTCTGTATCTTTAGAAATAATTATGAAGTGTTTGTGCTTCATTCTATTAATATAATGTATTACACTAATCGTTTTGTATGTTTAACAAAACATATTTCAGGGACAAATCACCTTGCTCATAATGTACATTCTTATTAGGTTACTGGTTTATTTTGAAAATATTTCCTTCAGAATTTTTGCCTCGGTTTCATGGGGCATATTTGTCTGTCATTTTCCTTTCTTGAAATCTCTTTGTCCAGTTGTGCTGTCAGGGAAAACGGGCTTCGTGTGGTGCATTGGGAAGTGTTCTCGATTCCTCTGTTTTTATTTTTTTTCTTGAAAGAATAATTAATAAAGGATTGTTATTAATTCTCAAAGGGGTTAGAATAATTCACCAGCGACGTCGTCTCAACCTAGAAGAAAACTGAATCCTACCAGCACTAACATGAGCTGGGACAGGGATCCTTCCCCAGGGCAGGCTTCACTTGAAAACTCAGCCTGGGTCATCTGACCCAGGGAAACTGCTAACTAATGTTTATGTGTGGGTTTGAACATCTAAGCTGTACGGTTATATGTTATACAGCAATCAATAGGTAATATGCCAGACAGTAAATGTAATGAGGGTATCCTCTATTAGATCCTAGAACAGAAAATGACATTAGTGGAAAATCTGACAAAATATTAAGAAACTCTGTATTTTAGTTAATAGTTTTGTACCACTGTCAGTTTCTGAGTTTTCGTTAATATATTATGGTTACATAAGTTATTAACATTTTGGGAAGCTGTAGATTATATAAAACTGCATTATGTTTGCAACTTTCTGTAAAACTAAAATTATTTTCAAGTGAAAGTGTTCTTAAAATGTATTATTTAGGAACAAAAATATACCAACACAGATGGACATAAACAACAAGAATCCTTGGATCAGAGGATGAGTGGAGATGCAGGGAGTGAAAGGCAAAGTAGCTTGCCTTATTATCCCCTATACCTACACAGGGCACCTGCTTCAGAAAGACACCATCAGCTCCAGGGACTCTCATTCATTTTCTTCTTGCCCATCATGTGCTCCATTACATTGTCACCAATTCATACATCAGTAACCACTTTTTCAAAGAAAGGTAACTGCCCTACATATGTTAGAAGGCCCTATTTTCAGGTGCTTTGTGGTAGTGTCTTTGTAGGATCTCACTAAAGACATTTTGGAAGACATGACTTCCAGACAAGACTGAGAAACACTAGTGACGGGGAACATAAAATTCCCGTATTGGGAGTGTTTTCTTAGTTCAGAGATTGTTGTTTTCAAGTTTTAAAGTTTTTTTAAAGCCTTGGAGAATACCCTATGATAATTAAGTTCTCTTTATGCAGACTCCATCGTGAATTTATGGTACCACACAGTCCCCTGACGCTCACATCGTGGATTTATTTTGTCCAGTGAGATGCCCAAAAGCTGCAGCATAGACAATATCATCGTGTAGAAGGTTAACTCGGTATGAAAATAAAAGCTTATAATCATGGGGTTGTTGGCTAATTCCTGCTTACAGAGACCTGAAATGAACCTTTAGACACTAGGCATATGAAGGTGAGGCATGTTAGTGATACAGAGTGTGTTGTGCAGAGGTGGAAATAGCCTAATAGAAAAAAGGAAAAACAGCACAGTACAATGTACACCAGCCCACCATGCAGCGATCTAAGAGATGGACACGGGCTGAGTGCTGACTCTGCATCTGTGCTGGCTAAACAAAGACCCCCACAGCAGGGAGGACTGTCCCCTCATCCTCCACACAGCTCGCCGTTCACTGGCCACACCGCTTCACGGGAGAGCACCCAGGGTTGTTCCAGGAATGACGCCCACAAAGCTTACTAAGCCATGGGACTGCATACCACACTCCCAAGGACATCCACAAAGTCAGGGCTCTTTTTGTTTTTCAGACCGTGATCATGGGCTACATTCTCCATACCAACTTCATAGCTCCAGTGAGAAACTCCTGCATCCAGGAGGCGTGGAGTAAGGGACACAGCTGACCTTGACCATATTCCTTACTTCCAAGAAGATTGTAGCAGTAATTCAGGTACTATTATTTGGGGGCATTTATAATTCAATAAACGTTCTTACCCCTCTGAGCTTACAATTCACCCCATAGGAAGGACAGCCTCATTTATATTGACAATCTTAGGCCAGGCGCGGTGACTCATGCCTGTATTCCCAGCGCTTTGGGAGGCTGAGGTGGGCGGATCACGAGGTCAGGAGATGGGAGACCATCCTGGCTAACATGGTGAAACCCCATCTCTAGTAAAAATACAAAAAATTAACTGGGCGTGGTGGCGGCGCCTGTAATCCCACCTACTCGGGAGGCTGAGGCAGGAGAATCGTTTGAACGCAAGAGGCGGAGGTTGCAGTGAGTTGAGATCATGCCACTGCACTCCAGCCTGGGCAACCATACGAGACTGTTTCAAAAAAAGAAAAAAAAAATTGACAATCTTATTACATGGAAGTTTGCTCTTTTCATTTCATTATAAGAGGAGTTTCTATAAGGTATGTGACTTGTCAAATCCCATTTTTTCTATTCATTTCAATGCATACATACAGCCCGTTATGTGTGCTGTGAAGACCATTCATGACCAAATTATTTAGGAAAGAAAAATAATCACCAAGTGGCAGGCCATGAAGGAGATGGAAGTAACTGTGTAGAAGGAGATAGTCATCTCTAGGAGGCAAGAGGGTCAATGAATTCTGAGTGCCCAGGGTTAAGATAGGAAAGGTAATAGGCACAAAACTGTGCTACCATGATATCCCAGGCACAGAGGACACAGTGCTGAGCACCAAGCTCCCAGATACTACCACCATAGCATGGAAGTTATAATTTCTCACAATGTAGTAAATCACCTGTGACTACATTGTACTGAGGCTGGATTGGCCACTAGAATTCTCAAAAAGATGCTATTGAAGACATCTCATTGTCTGACCATATCATGAGGCCTGAACCCAACCCTGTCTCCACCCTCTACCCTGAATAGAGAATACAGTTTAAAAAGAACATGACTCCTGTATTTGAAATTAGGGCTTCCTATTCACTGAATGGAGCCCTCACAGAAGCTGAAAAACTCTCAGTGCAAATATGCTCAACATTCTAAATTATAAATTGTATGAGTTTCTTCTTCATGCAGTACAGTCTTCAGGGAACACCAAGGCCTGTTTCATTTTCCAAGTTATCAGCAAGTGGAGTTGACAAGAGAAACAAGTGTTCAGAACAAAGCATTTCATGGCGACTGTAATGTGCCTGCGTCAGCAGCAGCTGCTTCCAGTGAGATTCACACGGCCGTCATTCATGAGATAGGAAGAGTAAAAGGAGAGGGAGAAAAAGATAGGTAGTTGATCTAAATGAAGAACTGGATTTGGAAAGCAACTTAGAATAGTCTCTGCTTGTATTTCTGAGATTAAGGCAAACAGTCTCAAGATAAGTATTTCTGTCTTCAGAGAACTGCACTCTGCAACTCGGCAAACTTTCAAGTAACACTTTACCATTTCTATCTTCCTTCTCCATGGGATCTTTGAGCCATGATTTACAAAATTACCTCTACATCTATGTTGTGTTTTTGTAGTATCTAATATTCTCTTGAGGTCTCTCTTGGGACAATGGCTTCAAATTATAACACTGCCCAACAGGACTCCGGGAAATTAGTCCTGGAGGTTTACAGTGCACCTTTCATGGGATACTTCATTTATCCTGCAGATGACTCAATGCCTAATTGTCCAGTCCTTGACCAGGCATCCTTCTTACTGTAATTTTTTTATTTCCATAGGTTATTGGGGAACAGGTGGTTTGGGTTACATGAGTAAGTTATTTAGTGGTGATTTGTGAGATTTTGGTGCACCCATCACCCAAGCAATATACACTGCAACCTATTTGTAGTTTTTTTATCCCTCACCCCCTTCCCACCCTTTTCTCCTGAGTCTCCAGAGTCCATTGTGTCATTCTTATGCCTTTGCATCCTCATAGCTTGGCTCCCACTTATGAGTGAGACCATATGATATTTGGTGTTCTATTCCTGAATTACTTCACTTAGAATAATAGTCTCTAATCTCACTCAGGTCGCTGCAAAAGCCATTAACTCATTCCTTTTTATGGTTGAGTAGTAGTCATATATATATATATATATATATATATATATATACACACACACATACACACACACACACACACCCCACAGTTTTTTTATCCACTCATTGATTGATGGGCATTTGGGTTGGATTACTGTAAACTTCTAAAATACTGTCAGATGCCCTTATGGTACTTTTCAGACCTGTGACCACTACATTTTGTATCAAGACAACCACTTTCTAGGAGAACTCTGAATTGGAAAAATGTTAAGTTCAGGTGTGTTGGTCAAGTGAGACACAGAGGAGGTCACTCACCAAAGCACTTGAAATAACGTAAGCAGTGTATTTCTTACAGGTAAGGTTCACTGGGCACCATCTTAGGGTCTACCTGACACATCAGGTATTCTCCAATCTGCGGATTTCTCAGTCTTCACTTATTTTTTGTGAACTTGACTTTTTTGAAAAGTGCAGGTCAGATATTTTGTAGGTTTTCCCACAATATGAATTTCTCATGATTTCTCATGATTAGGGACATAAATACATTAAACCCGTGCATATACGTTTGAAGGCAAGAAAATAAACATTATAGATATTAGAAATATAAACATAGAGGAAAATACAATAAACACAAATTAGAGAATAGCAAATAATTCACAGTAATAGCTACCTTCAGTGATTAAGGAAGGTGATGAAGCTAAGGAGAAGCACTAAGGGCCATCAGAAATATTGCCCATGTTGTTTTATAAGATCAGCCGTGACTTGAAAGATGAAGAAACCTTAGAAACTGAAGAATGGTTTCAGGTTTACAGAACAGTTGTAAATGTGGTATATCGAATTTCCATATATCCCATGAAGTTTCCATTTTTATTAAATTCTTACATTAATGTAGGACATTTGTCACAACCAATCAATTTTATAGCACTATCATTAACTCCTCTTCATACTTTATTCATTTTTTTTTTTAAGTCTTCACTTAATGTCCTGTTTCTATTCCAGGATCTCATCCAGGATACCTCATCACAGGTACATGTCATGTCTCCTTACAGTTCTCTGACTGTCACAGTTTCTCAGAGTTTCCTTATTTTTGCTGACATTAATATTACTAATGTGGGACTCGTCTGATGTTTCTCATGATAAGATGGGATTTGTGGGTGTAGGGGAGGAAGATCACAGAGGGAAAGTGTCATTTTTATTTATTTATTTAATTTTGAGACAGTGTCTCACTCTCTCACCCAGGCTGGAGTGCAGTGTCATGAGCTTGGCTCACTACAGCCTCCATCTTCTGGGCTTAAGGATCCTCCCTTCTCAACCTCCAGGGTGGCTGAGGCTACAGGTATGTGCCACCATTCTGGGCTAATTCATTGTTGTTGTTGTTGTTGTTTGTTAGTTTTTTTGGCAGAGGCAAGGTTTCACCATGTTGCCCAGGCCAGGGTCAAACTCCTGGGCTCAAGGGATATTTATTTTTTTATAGAGATGGGGTCTCAGTATGGTAGCCAGGCTGGTCTGGGATTACAGGCGTGAGCCACTGTGCCTGACCAAAAAGTGCCATTCTCATCATATCATATCATATACTAAGAGTGCAAACTATCAACAAGAGTAGACATTCATTATTGGCAGAATGTCTACAAATTTCTTTAAATTTTCACCATGAATGTGTCTATTCTCTTCCAATTATTTTATGTGTGTTTATTCATTTATATATGCATCATTTGTTTATATCATTGCCTAAATATGGATATTTATTTTACACTGCATATGTGCTAATTTTTTTTTTGTTGTTTTTTTGTTTTGTTTTGTTTTGTTTTGAGACAGAGACTTGCTCTGTTGCCCCGGCTGGAGTGTAATGGCGTGATCTCGGCTCATTGAAACCTCTGCCCCTTGGGTTCTAGCGATTCTCGTGCCTCAGCCTCCCAAGCGGCTGGGATTACAGGCATGAGACGCTACACCTGGCTAAGTTTTGTATTTTTAGTAGAGACAGGGTTTCACCATGTTGGCCAGGCTGGTCTCAAACTGCATACCTCAGATGATCCACCCTCCTTGGCCTCCCAAAGTGCTGGGATTACAGGCGTGAGCCATGGTGCTTGGACGGTATTTTTTTTTTTAATTGCACAAACTGCTCCAGTGTTGGCTAGTGGAAGGTTTTTAAGTTGTCTCTTGTATCATTTTGAAATACCTCCATAATGAAAGTTTGATGTTGTTGTGTGGTTGGTTGGTTTTGTTGTTGTTTGGCATTTTCTTTAGTTCAGTCACTACTATATGCTCCAGTCTGTGTATTTAATTGTGCTCCAGGCTAATTGGGTAATTTTAGAATTTCTACTAATGTTTCCAACATCAGGTGACCTAATCCAGCACCATCTAAATGAATCCACTCATTCTCCTTTGTATGTAATCTAGCACTCTCCCTGCAAGCAAGCTGACATTGTTAATTTAATCATACTTCCTGAACGAGGTATGTTGCTATGTAAGAAAATACAAGTTGAAAAGGTCAAAATACTGTGTAATTCCATGTATATGACTCTCTTGAAAAGGAAAATGTGTAGTGATAGTAAAGAGTTCAGTGGTAACAAGGGGCTTGGGAGAGAGAAAGGTGAAATCAGTAAACTACCGAAGATTTCTTTTGGGCAGTGGAATTACTCTCCTTGATACTGTAATGGTGAATACAATATCATGTTTTCCAAATCCTGAAGAACTTTGTAACACAAAGAGTGTACCTAAATTACACAAATTAAAAACTATTTAGTAGGTAACAGGTTTGCCTTTTCACAGTATTTTACCTTTTCCAACTTATATTTTTTCACAATATGCTTTTTAGATTTGCCTTCACCTAATTTTTGTAGGACAGGTGAGTCACAGAATTGGGGGTTATCCTGAGAGGGTTATTAGCTTTGTCCAGGAAAGAATTTAAGGGCAAGTGGGTGATGTTAGACTGCAATATTTTATTGAATGGTACTGCTCCTAGCAGAGCAGGGCTAACTCTTAATCAGTGTGTTCAGAGTTGGCAACATATAGGCCTCTTGGCAACTGTATTTATATGCATTCAAACCCACTTTTAATTATATGCAAATTGAAGGGCAGGTCAATGCAAATTGAGTCAGGAAAGGGACAGTGACTTCTAGGTTGTCTGCATGGAAAGGGGCAGTAACATCTGAGTTGTGGCCATGGAATTTGTAAACAGTTATGTGGTTAGTAGGAGTGTCTTTTTTTTTTTTTTTTTTTTGAGGCGGAGTCTCACCCTGTCACCTGGACTGGAGTGCAGTGGCCAGATCTCAGCTCACTGCAAGCTCCGCCTCCCGTGTTTACGCCATTCTCCTGCCTCAGCCTCCCGAGTAGCTGGGACTACAGGCGCCCGCCACCTCGCCCAGCTAGTTTTTTGTATTTTTTAGTAGAGACAGGGTTTCACCGTGTTAGCCAGGATGGTCTCGATCTCCTGACCTCGTGATCCGCCCGTCTCGGCCTCCCAAAGTGCTGGGATTACAGGCTTGAGCCACCGCGCCCGGCCGGTAGGAGTGTCTTATGTGAGTGACAAATGAAGACTGCCAGGGATCACATTTGCCACGAGGTACTGGCTTCTGCCAGTTTTTTCACTTTATCCTGTCTGGAGCAGATCTTGTTTTGGTCATCAAGGTTGTGAAACCAGAAAACAAGTCCTTCCAGTCTCCTACCTCATAATGACAAAAGACATTGGGCATATTTTCATGTGATTTTGGATATGACTATGGCTTTCTTTTGAGAATTGGCTTTTTAAGATTTTGCCATTTTTGTTTGTGATATTTGCCTTTTTAATTTTGAATTGTAAGACATTGCATATTCTGGATAATAGACCATTATCACCTATGAAATTTGCAATTTTCAGATATTTTCTGCCATTCTTTGGGTGCCTGTTTATATTTGTTGGTGGACTTTAAATTGCAAAAGTTTAATTCTAATGAAGTTTAATATTTCTATATTTTCTTCTTTCCTTTGTGCTTTCAGTGTCATATCTTAAAACATTGTTTAACCAGAGACCACAAAGATGTATTCCTATGTTCCTTTTTATGGGTGGGGCCTGTTTAGCTCTTATATTTAGATGGATGATCATTTTGAGTCTATTATGTTTCTGGTGTGAAGCAAGAGTCTAACTTGCATGCAGAGATGCACTTGCCCCAGAAACATTTGACAATAAAATTTTGCTTCATACCTAATTTATTTGGCCACATTATAAAAGCATTTCACCGTAAATGTAAGGATTCATTTTTGAGCATTATATTCTACTCCATTGATCAATACATATATCCCTATACTAGTACCACAAGTCGTGATTACTATTACTTTGTAGTAAGTTTTGAAATCAGGAAGCATATGTCTACTATGGAAACCCTTTTTGTCCTTCTCAAGAGTATTTTGACTGCTCAGGATCTATATTATATATAATTTTAGGATGACCTTCTAAATTTAGGGGAAGGTAATGCCACCTGAGGTTTTGAGAGAAGTTGCGTTAATTCTATAGATCCATTTGGAAAATACCACCTAGCTGACAATATTAACCCTTCTAAGCAATGAGCATTCAAAGATTTTCTTTTATTTTGTTCAATATGCATTCTACAGTTTTTAGTGTACATATTTTGCGCTTAATTTGATAAGCTTATTCCTAAGTATTTTTGATGCCATCTCAATTGGAATGCTTTTCTGAGTTTTGTTTTTAGATTGTTAATTGCTAGCATCAAGACATTTAAAATATTTTATATTAACATTATATACTGCAAACTTTTTTGAACTCATCTTTAAATTCTAAACATATTTGATTAGAGTCCTTTGGACTTTTAATACATAAGATCATGTCATTTGCAAATAGAGTTTGACTTCCTTTCCATCCTAGAAACATTATATTTATTTTTTGAATGAATTGCCCTGTCTACATTCTCCAGTACAATGTTGCAAACAAGTGTCAACAGTGGAAATATTTGACTTGTTTCTAATATCAAAGAAATTAGTGAAGCTTTCGGATACTTATAATGATATGTGAGTTTTTCACAGATGCTCTTTGAAATGAAGAAAGTTCTCTTATCTGCCTAACTTGCTGCGTGTTTTTATAATACTGAATCTGGGAATTTTCAAGTGTTTGTTTCACACCTTTACCATCACCTAATTTTTGTAGGACAGGTGAGTCACAGAATTGGGGTTTTTCCTGAGAGGGTTATTAGCTTTTCACATTAACCTTTGAGATGATTGTGTAGTTTTTATTCTTTATTAATATAGTGTATGACATTAATTGTATCATATATTGAACCAAATTTGCATTCCTGAGGTAAATACCCTTTGCCATAGTGTATAATACTTTCTACATGTTGCTGATTTCACTTGATATTTCCCTGGTGATTTTTGTCTCTATATTTATAAGGCATATTGGTCTTCATTTTCCTTATTTGAAATGTCTTTGCCTAGTCGTTCAATCAGGGTAAACTAATCCATAATATACAATGGTAAGTGATCTATTTTCTACTTATTTATTATTGTTGTATTGTTTTGAAATATGTTTGATAAATTAGTATTAATTTTAAGTGATTTTAATAACACACCAGTGAGTTCCTGATGAGGACGGGGAAGTGAATTCTAAGAACAATCATGTGAGTTTGGAAGGAGACCCTTCCCCAGCTGAGCCTTAGCCTGGGCCATCACCTACATCTGGACCGAAGACCCAGAGAAACTGTGAGTAGTATGTGTGTGGTTTTGAGCCACTAAGGTATGTAGTAATTTGTTATGCACCAAGTAGTAAGTAATATACCTGACAGTAATTGTAAGGTGGTATTCTGGATTAGATCCTGGAACAGGTAAGTATATCATTATTAGAAAACCTGGTAAAATATGAAGGAAGTTTGTAGATCACTTAATCGTCTTGAAAAACAGTTAAATTCTGTTTTCATGAATATGCTATAATAGATATTAGCATTCTAGTTAGCTGAATGGTATATCAAACTGTCTGTACTTACCTATGTGCCTTTGTGTAAATCTGCAGTTATTTCAAAATAAATGTTTTTAAGATTTTTTTTTTTTTTTTAAAGTAAGCAAGTAAAGACATAAGCAAAAAACTTTTGCCTCCAGATACAAGTGGGCATCTAGGGAGAGAATAGCAAACTAGCTTTTCTTATCTAGGCAGCATTCGAAACCCAGGCACCACTGCTTCAGGAAGGTACCATTAAGCTCCAAGAACTCTTATCCTCCTTCTCCTTCCCCACTACCCAGTCATTAGTGTCAGCATCCACTTCTTCAAAAAAAGATGCCTGTTTTTCACGTATCCCAGAAAGCCCCATTTTAGGACATCATTTAGCAGAGTATATTCAGGATCCCACTAACCTTTTCAGAAGACATGACTTCCAGATGATATAAGGGAAAAATAAGAAATTTCAGTGACAGGGAACATAAATCGTATGTCTGCATTCAGGATCATGTTTTCTTGGTACAGAGATTTCTTCTTCAAGTTATCAAAAGATAACTTTACTTTCAAACCTTTCAGAAAACCTGTTCTAATTTAGTTCTCTTCATTCTACATTTTCCATCAGGAATTGTTCAGGACCATGCACTCTGTTGATACTCACATGGTGGAATTATGTTTCTCTTGGCCAACCCTAAAGGTATCAAAATAGCAGGTAAGCAGAGTACAAAAAATATTTCTAATAAGTTAGTTTAGGTCAGTCCCTGCTTCCAGAGGCCTGGGAATAAATCTTTACAACAGGTTTTTTTTTGCAGGTGAATGCCACTGAGTGATATATACATGTTGCGCACAAGAAGAGAAATCTCAGTAGGCAAAAAAAAAAAAAAAACAAAAACAAAAAAAAAAAAAACAGTGTACAGCATATCTCCAACCCTCCATACAGTGATCTGAGAGACAGAAACAGGCTGGCTGATGACTCTGCGTGTGTACTGGCTGCCCACTAATTCTCCACACAGCTTCCTATTAAGAGGCATAATAGCAGCAGAGTTGTTTTCAGAAATCATGCCTAAAGGCCTCCAAAGCCATGGAACTATGTATTGAACTCCCATTGACATCCACAAATCTTGAATAGCATGATGTCACAGGCACAGATGACAAAGTGCTGAACACTGAGTCCCCAGACAAACTTTAACTGCATGGAAGATATGATTTCACCCAGTATCCTAAATCAACAGTTTTATAGAGGCTGGCCTGGACACCACAAGGCTACAAAAGATGCTATTGTAAGCAAACCAAATTTTTAGACCACATCATGAGGCAAACCCAATGCTCTGTCTCCACACTCTAACCTGATAAGAAGATTGAGTTCAAGGAAGGAATGTCTCATATATGTGATGGCATGACTTTGTGTTTACTTAATTCAACCTTCCTGGAGTCTAAAACTCTAGGTGAAATTTCAGTCAACCCCCTTAACTATGACTGTATGAGTTTTTTCTTCACTCAGTGTATTCATGAGGAGACACCAAAACCGATTCCAATATCCAAGTACCCAAAGTAGAGTTGACCAGAGTAGCAAAGTGACAGATCAAAATACCTTATAAAGACCATTATGCATTTACTTCTGCAGTGACTAATCATAAAGTGATTTCTGCAATCACCAGTCATGTGATTAAAAGGACAAATGTGAATGAAGAAAAAGATACACAAATGTTACAGCTGAAAGAATGGACTTTGTAATGAAGTTTACAGGAAGCATTGCTCATATTTCTAAGATTATAGTTTAAAGTTTCAAAATACAGCTTTTCCTAGGTCTTTAGAGAGCTACCATTCCGTGAATTTTTCAGATAACTCTTTACAATTTTCATCTTTGTCCTCAATGGATTTCTTAAACCATGGTTCATAGAACTGTATTTCCGTATATGACATAAGAATTCTAGTACTCCACTAATAACTCTAATTTGTCTAAAGATAGGTAGAATATAAATGCCATTTATAAATTTATGTGATAAGATTTAAGCATATTTCCTCAATAACAAGAATATAGCCAATGAGCCACCATTATTTAACACTGAGAAACGAACAGTCATAGAGAAAACAATGTATTCCATTCATCGTAGAGTGCACATTTTCACATCTATGAAACACAGATGCATCTTAAATTTGATAGTGTTGAAACACTATTGACGAGAAGGCAGTCGTCATGTGATTGTCCTCGTTTACCTGTATATGAGCTTGGTCTGCAGACCTCCTGTCAACATTTTTGGGCGATATCATCAACATCCACATCAAATCTTGCATAGGAGGATTCAGAAGGTTGAAAATATAAACTCGCAGGAGCAACATAGGAATTTCACAGGAAAGACAGCATCACCCAAGCTTCAGATTAGCACAGATGATGATAACATGGGGAACATCATGAGCAAGATGAAATGAAGAGTGATTCAGGAGAGTTGGATCTGGATGAGCAAAAATTTAGGAAAACCTTTGTTGGTGTATTTTCCTCATATGTCCCATCCCGTGTAATCATAGGAGTGACAAAAGACAAGCAAAATATCCACATGTATATGTCTTGAAAACAGCTTTTTTTCCCCAATAATTATGATATAATGATGATATTATTATACAATGTATTTCCACATGATAAAAGTATTAGTTTCATTGTTAGTGGTTTTGTTCTTTTATTCTGATATAGGAAATAGTGACACGTTACAACTGATGCCATCAATACATGTCACAGTTGATTAGAATATTTATTTTTCAGGGTTAGTGTAGGCTTGGTAATATACTACATGCTTTATATGTTATCATTTCATACAATCCACCTGCCATCTCAGGAAGTAAGCACTATTCCCACTCCTCTGATCCATTTCTAAATCTGAGGTAACTCTCAACAGGAGAGGCCTGAAGGCGCTTGAGTTTGATTCCGTATGCCCCAGAGTCTCTGCTCATATCAACGACGTAGAATAAGTTTTGTCTTATATGGTAAATGCTTTTCAGGTCTAGTTTCAGACAGCTTAGCCTACCTCGTGGTCTTGAAGTTATTTTCCTGAATTGTGTTCTGTATGCTGTAAATATTTTTATATTTTTGTCTATGAACCAACTATAATTTTGTGTGTAATGTCAGGTCGTAGGTCAGACTTTAATTTCTCCCTGTGGATATTCAAGACCCTGGAACATTTTAATAAAAATCTATGTTTCCCCCATGCATCAACTTAAATATATGCTTGTATATGCATATATCTGTTTTCATTTTTAAGTTATTGGTTGTTTATTATATATCTGTGCAAATACCACACTCTTATTATTAAGAGAGTCTATTTAGCCCAAGAATTTTCTCTCTAGCAATTGTTCAGTTTTTCTTTTTTAAGAGATAATTTTGTTTGTCAAGCCAACTGGGGTACAGTGGCACAAACATAGAACACATTCTCTGTCTGAGCTGCTGAACTCAAGAGATCCTCCCCGCTCAACCTCCTGAGTAGCTGGGACTACAGGTGCAAGCCACCATGCACAGCTAATTTTTAAATATTTTTGGTAGAGAGAAGGTCTCTCTTTGTTGCCCAGGCTGATCTAGAACTCCTGGCAATCCACCCTCCTTAGTCTCCCAAAGCATAGGGATTGCAAGCGTGATCCATTGTGCCTGGCCCAGGGCCTGTTGTTTTAACCACTGAGCTGCTCTGTGATGAGGTGAAAAATGTTCAGACCTGCGTGCCTTGCACCTACACCAGTACTTTCAGCTGTACTTTGAATAAGGCTGTGGATATACAACTTTAGAACATTGCTGTTGACTCTTAAATCTCTAATGTCCTTGTGATCTTAGGCAATCTCCTAACACCACTACCCACTTTATGTATTTAATATCTTTGACAGCAGTCAGTGGTGTTGAAAACCTGGAGAGGCAGCCCTGACTGCCTCCTGCCCTGCTGTAGATGATCCTGTGAACAGGGTCCCCCTCCAGACCACGCCCAACAAAGGCAGGTTCACAGGGGAGCCTCTGAGCTCAGAGCCTCTCTGGGGGCTCTGCACGCACAAGGACAGCAGCTCCCAGCCTTGGCTGTGGGGTGAGATAGGGAATTCAAGTCTTTTTAAAAAGGCTTGAGTTTGTTCAAAAACGATTCTGCTTGCTTACCAATGACTTTAGATTTTATATTGTGCTATTTCTCCTTTGTTTTGATTTAATTTGTTGTGCAAATGTCTTAAATGCTTGTGTATAAATATTCTGGGTTGTTTTGGTCATATAAACATCCTCTAAAACCAAATGTTTATTTTTGTATTGTGTATTTAAGGCCTTTATTTTTCTGTTTTAAAAATGCATTTATAATTATTTTTCAATGAACCATATCAACTATTTTCATCTTTACTCCTGTTTCCCTTTCATAAATTGAATGTTAATATCACTTTTATTAGCAACGACAGACGTTACACATTCTCTGCTTTATGATTTTCCAGAAATTTCCTCTTAAATAGCTCTGGTTAGAAAGAAGGACAGAAACTATTCTGTAAGCCACAAGGCAGAATTGTCCCACACTGAAAAGATCTTCTTATGCTTAAAAAGATCTGTCAGACTTTCTATTCTATGGCTTAGTTTGCTGTACATGTGAAAGGTTAACAAGGTGTTGATTTGTGTGGCAGTAAAGTTAGACTTCACATCTGAACACAAAGAGCAACCTCTTCTTAACTATGCAGGTGTGAACTTCATGGTGCTCTTTCATTTTCTCCTTGTACAAAAGATTTAGGCATTGACTGGACTCCATAATTCCTTCCACCTCACCTCCATGTACGTGTACGTGACAGTTCTCTGTACGGATCACCCATTCTATTAGATATGAATTCTTTTCTTATTTCTGATGAGTGATTATTAAACTCGTTTTTAGTTCTCAGTGATATAAAAAATACCAGTTAGAAAACGTGTACATCATGTGCTGTAATCAGAAAATATTTTTGTGCTGTTAGCTTATAAAAAAGGAATTTCAGTCTTTTATTTATTATCATTTTCATCCAACTTAATAGTCTCAAAAGGTTTTCATACTTGTGCATTTTTTAGATTTTACTTTTGTTGTCTTAGTCAAAACTTAGGCAAAGATTGGAGACATTTGTTCAAGATGTGTGAGACATGAGCAATCAACAGAGCAAAAGCACTGATATTGTATGGGGACTTTTGTTCTATATTAATAGATGGGCACTTGTTCTGCTAGGTATAGCTGCAGTCAAGGTCTATAGGCTTTAATAGTGTAAACAGAAAATTTCATTTACAGATCCTGGTTTAAAAAAAAAAAAGAAGTGCCCCTCATCTGTTATATTATAGTCTGGTACCATTTTGCTACAGAATGTAGGTTCCGCAGTGGCCACTTGTAAAATCAAATAATAAACAGAAGGGTGGGAAAAAGAAAGTGACTTTATTCCAGATTTTAAGCAATGGGGAAGGGCTGGATTCATATCTCAAGGAGCCACTTCAGTTTTCGTGGCAGAAAGCAGGATTGTAAGGAGAAATTTTGGTATACAGGACATGCAGAAGGAATGTGGAGGTGCAGGGTCTACATGACTTGCTAGAGGACTTATCTGTAATCATGGGTCATCCATTAGCCTGGCCAGCATCATTCAAGACAGAGTCGGGTTGTGGATTAACTGATGTCTTGAGACAATCTGAAGCATGCCTGTTTTGGTTCAACATTTGGTAATTTCTAAGCAAACACATACTTAGATAAGCTGGCAATGCTTGCTGGTGGTCTCCCTGGTGGAAAGGACGGAGAGGAAAAGGTTATATTTGCATTTCTTAAGGAGCTAAATAACAGGTGAACATACAGGGGAAGAAAAAGACAAAGATAATTTTTAGAAAAATGGGGTACTCAGTTACAATTTAACTTAATTTCACTGCATATAGAGAGTAACCCTATACTACATAGCCTGTGGCATGTACATAGTGAAAAGCAGAGAAAAGTATTTCTCTAATGTTAAAGAAACTGGATATTTTTAAGGGAAACCGATAGAGGTGGAAAACTTTATTGGTTTCTCCTACTTTAGGTGATGAACATGCTCTACTCTTGTAAGTAGAAAGCTGTATTTTAATTGTTTTATAGTGCAGTGATTTTACCAGCAACAACTAACCAGGTAACATAGGAAAGACAGGTTGGTGTCCACATAGGGTGATTGAATCTACTTAACGCATCATTTGCTTCATTTCTAAGCAACAGCCATCCCTTCATCCTTGGACTTGTTGTAAGATCACTGAGTCATGAAAAGCCTTGTCTTTTTGCAGTAGGAAATTAGATGAAAGGGTGAAGGTAAAGTTCATTCAAATTACTTCTCTTCGTATCTTTGCTTTGTGTTTCTGTACCACTCCTGTACTCCTGTGAACCATGTCCCAGTGGAATAATGATGGCACCATAGTCCAGCCTGCATGGGTGTAGGCATGAGTGCTCTCTCCTGTTCTTACCACTGCACGTGGAGAATGGCTTCGTGAAATTAAGCCACTTTGTTCCTCAGACTCTCAATTCCATCTTCTCACTCAGGGTATTTTCTAGAGTCTGTGCCCCACCATAGCCTGGAAATTCTTCCCAGGCAGTAACCTGAGGCAATAGTAACCCTTATATCATTGTTTTGCATCTCTCAGATGTCATTGTTTGATGTGTGCCGTCTTGCAGCCCATCATTCCAGATAAAGTGTCCATTTTTACGTGTGATAAGCCATATCTAATCCCAATAAATTTTTCCACAACATTTTGTTTCATTCTTCCAGCAGTTACTCTATCATTACTGGACCACCCTCTATGGATCTCGTTGCCCATATGAAGCTGAATAAGGAACAATGTGCGTCACACTCACAGAGAAAGATGGACAAGTGAGCTGGCCTTTGTATCACTAAAGGGAAAGTCAGATTGGTGAAGACATAATGTCTGTAGTGTCTCGTTGGGAACATTCACTGTATGTCAATGAATCAAAGACGTAGAAGGATCTCAATAATATCTCCGTCACACTATTATACACATAAAAGACTTATTTATACTTACTGAAAAAGTCCTTTTAGAATTTTGAATTTACAAGTTTTATTCATATAAAAATGAAAGTAATATTGAAATTATAAATTAAGTCACACATATTTTGGTATTCTGATTATGGTTATTCTGAATTAGCTTTTTACCCAGAGCTATAGAAACCTTAACAACACCCTGTGTACCTGAAGAGATATGGGAAAGGCACACTTTTTCATAAAAAAAGAGGCTGTACCATGGTGGGATTTGCACCTTTCTTATTGATACCCATTCTGGTAATTTTGATGATGGTGATCTTATGAGAAGTTGACGATATAAAATTTCAGGATGTATTCATCCATGTGCTGAAAAGTTGAATCATGTCATGGCTTATGCAAGTCTAGCAGTGACAGTGATGAAAAGCAGCAAACAAACAAAAAATCTCGCACACATAGTAACACATAGTAAAATTGATGAAATATGGTAACTAATAAAGATTTTGCAGTATTCACCAAAGGAGCCATTGCTAAATCTTGGTGAACAAGAATATTTTATTTAAACTAAGAGGGCAACACTGTCCAGAAGGACCAAAGAAGTACGGATAAGCCAAGAGGAGCAGGTCCCCTGAGAGGGTCTCTAGAGTGGATTGAGGATGGGGAGGCTAGAGAAGAAGCTTGGTGGTGGGGGAGGACTCAGGACTCACATCCTGTCATGAGAACAGAAGAGAGCAAAAGAAATGTGGTCATCTTCATATTCAAACCTACTTCAAATTGAGAGAGTTTCTTGGGAAGTAGACAAGATTATAGGTGAGAGGTGTTTGAGAGGCATTAAATCCATTGGTGAAATTCAATATGAAGGAGAATCTTCTGTGTTACTTATTGTCCACTACATGCGTGGGGCTCACAGGGGAATGACATAGACAACGTTTCCAAAATCTCCAATATTTAAACCTAGTGGGGATTCAGAAAACTTAACAGAAACTAAACTGCAAGTGGAAGAGTTGCGCTTGGGACCTCACAGGACAGGCATCAGACCTAGGATGAGATGGACAATGGGGGCTTCCAGGAGGAGGATCATTTGGAGGAGATGCTGGAGAGTGAGGTGCAGTGAGTCCACCAGACAGGGGAGGGAAAAGGAAGAGGAAAACGTGTGTGTGTGGCACAGGCCAGGGCAAGAGAAGACGACAGTGGACTGGAAGGAACACTGGGATCAGTAATACGTGAGGAGGCAGGAGCAGGAAGGGCTGACCATGGAGGGACTGGTAACGATCAAGGGGCAACTTTTCTCCCCAGACATTACACATGTTCACATGCCTGTCTCTGCATGTTCTCTTACATGTTCTTTGATATTCTCATACAAAGTTCATGATGTCCTCATGTCTCTGAGATTGTAACATGTGATATATATGAATTTATTCCCATATATATGTATATATGGGAATGTGTGTGTGTGTGTGTGTGTGTGTGTGTGTGTGTGTGTGTGTGTGTGTTTGAGATGGGAGTTTCTCTCTTGTTGGCCAGGCAGGAGTGCAATGGTACAATCTCAGCTCACTGCAACCTCCACCTTCCGGGTTAAAAGGATTCTCCCACCTCAGTCTCCTGAGTAGCTGGGATTACAGGCGCCCACCACCATACCCAGCTAATTTTTGTATTTTTAGTAGAGATGGGGTTTCACCATGTTGGCCAGGTTGGTCTCAAACTCTTGACCTCAGGTGATCTGCCCGCTCGGCCTCCCAAAGTAAGTGCTGGGATTACAGGCGTGAGTCACTTTCCCCAGCCCCCTTTTATATTTATAGCAATTGTTATCAACCTGAATATTTAGTGGTGGATTGTTTACATTAATATATTTAAAACTTAGTAAATAAAATTACTTCACTTAGTACGCCTTTATTTCATCACGTTTCAAAGCATCTGCTCATTTTAAGGGAGAGTCACGTCTGCAAGCAAGCATTGTCAGGGCTATTGTGTTTTCTTTATTAATTTTGGATACTTCTATGTTCTGGAAACTATTAAGCTATCAGTATTCTTTTAAACAATATTGTTGCTTCATCTTTTACTTTGTTTTTACTTATCTTGCAATAGTATGTCTTTTTTGCTGCTTGTTTTCCGTTTGATTTTCTCTCGTTCTCCTTTCCTATGCTGGAAACTTAGATGATGAAATTTAGTCTTTCTTTCAAACATACGTCTTCAATAGAATCTCCTTTAAACTCTACTTCTGTTACATCTATTAATTTTGTTAAGTTTTTTTCATTGCTATTTGGGTCAAAATATTTTTAATCTTGAGATACCTTCTTTGGGCCATGTTGTATATCGAAGTGTGTTGTTTAATCTCCATGTATTTGGTGATATTTCAGTTACCTTTCTGTTACTTACTTCTAGATTAATTTTCTCTTGGTCTGAGAGCAATCATTGTGTGATTCCTATTCTTTTAAATTTAATAAGTGGTGTTCTAAGTCCTATAATATGGTTAGTCTTGCCAGTCTTGCAGAGGGATCCTTATGGGCTAGGGAAGTATGTATATTATTCACATCATTGGAGTTAGTAGTTTAAAGATATAAGTTATATTGAGTTGACTGATTGTATAGTTGAGTGATAATTTGCCCTTGCTTGTATTTTACCTGCTGAATGTGTTGAATTTTGATAGAGAGGGTTGATGTCTCCAACAATAATAGTGGACTCATCTCTTTCTTCTTCACATTCCCCCATCACCTAATTTAACACACCATTTTTAGGCTTATACCTATTGAGGAGAGTTATATTTTCTTAGAGAATAACCCCTTTTATCCTTAACTTATGCCTGTCTTTATTCTTCATCATTTTATTTGCTTTAAAGTCTGCTCTGTTGGAAATTAATATCTGTGCACTTATTTTCTTTGATTAGTGGAGTATGTTATGTTTATCTCTTCATTGTTAATCCATGTGTGTCTTTATATTTAAATTGGCTTTCTTATGTAGTTGGGCCCTGTTTTTACATCTACTCTATCTGTGTTTTATAACTGGTACCTTAAGAACCCTGACATTCAAAGTGATTATTGGTATAGTTGGAATCATATCCACTGTATTTGTTACTATCTTCTAGTTCTTGTACTGCCTTTGTTTCTATTTTTCTCATCCACTCATTTTCTTCCTTGTGTGATTTTCATTCAGCATTTCATATGATTTCATCTTTTTTTCTTTCTTAGCATGTAGGACATATTTCTTTTACACTATTTTATTGGTTATCCAAGGTAATAAAAACTTCTGTTTTGTATATTCTTAATTGATCTTACATATAACACTTTTTGTTTGTTTGTTTGTTTGTTTTATTCTGTTTTGGGACAGAGTCTCACTCTGTCGCCCAAGCTGGAGTGCAGTGGTGCAATCTCAGCTCACTGCAACCTCCACCTCCCGGGTTCACACCATTCTCCTGCTTCAGCCTCCCGAGTGGCTGAGACTACAGGCGCCCACCACCACCAGCTAATTTTTTGTATTTTTAGTACAGATGGGGTTTCATGGTATTAGCCAGGATGGTCTCAATCTCTTGACCTCATGATCCACCCGCCTCAGCCTCCCAAAGTGCTGGGATTTGATTACATGCATGAGCCACCACGCCCAGCCATAACAGCTTGTTTAAAATAAAAATAACATATGTATATGATTATATATGCATAAGTATAAGGTATACATACACATATATACATACATATATGCACAAGTCTTTTTACATGTAAGTGAAATGAAAGATAAAGATACAAGGGACAAAAGAAAGAAATACAAGAAAAAGGAGGAAATAATTAGGACTATTCTGTTAATACAAGGTTGTCACTCTACTTCTGAAGTGATACACTCCTAAATGAAAGGGGCTCAGATTAGTGCTAACTGTAAATCGCAACCACCAGGGAAAGCTACTGAACCAAGGGCATCAATTCCTTGCTGCCTGTTGGACTGAGGCTGCATTCAGTTCCTTCCCATGCTGGCTTCTCCCTCATGGCAGAATGTGCCATCAAAGCCACCAAGGGAGAGGTTTTGCAGCAAGACAGAAATCACAGGCTTGGGGAACATGATCATCCAAGTGACATCCATCACATTGTAGTATTCTTTTGACTCAAAGCAAGTCTCAGGTTCTCCCTAAATTCCCAAGGAAAGGATTAGAATACCGGGTTGTGTACACCAAGTCATGAGGGTCACTGTGCACCATCTTAGAGCCTGCCTCCAACATTAGGTCCTGCCCAATCTGTAACAGGCCCTCAGTCTTCACTTATTTTGCTGACCTTGACCTTCGTGAGAACAGGTCACATATTTTGTACAATGTGTCAGTCTGGATTTCTCTGAAGTTTTCTTATAATTTTGATGAGCAGTATAGACAAACACATTATTATCTACTTGTGAAGACAAGAATCACTGAACAAGACATTATTTGCAAATGCAAATTTAGAGAAAAAAACTTGAACAATTTGTGAATGGAAAAATGAAAACTTAAAACCTTCACTAGGATAAAAAAAGAAGAGGATAGATATGGGAGATGCGTACATGGTACACAATATTGATAACCTTCTACTTATTAAACTCAATGGTGTACTTTAAAATATCTATTTTAGAATAGTTTTGCGTTTACAGAACAGTTAGAAATAAATACAGTGAGATTATTTATACCCAACACACAGTTTCCCTTTTATTTAATTCTTATATTAGTATGGGACATTTGTCACAATTAATCAATATTGTACATTATAACTCATCAACATCCACAATTAATCAGATGTCCTTTTTTCACTTAATGTACATATTCTGTTCCAGGATTATGTTCAGGACAACACACATTTAGGTATTGTGTGCTCCTTTTGGGCCTGCCAGTTTCTCAGATTTTTCTTGTTTCTAATGTAATTGAAATCCCTCCTTTGGGATTCATCTGATGTTTCGCTCATGATTAGATGGCTGTTCTGGGGTTTGTGGAGGAAGACTGCTAAGGGAAAGTTTTATTCTCATGAAGTTGTTATATATTATTGGCATGCAATATTTCTTCCCTCCCCTCCCCTCCCCCTCTCCTCGCCTCCCCTCTCCTCCCCTCGCCTCCCCTCTCCTCCCCTCCCCACCCCGCTCCTCCCCGCTCCTCCCCGCTCCTCCCCTCCCCTCCCCTCCCCGCTCCTCCCCTCCCCGCTCCTCCCCGCTCCTCCCCTCCCCTCCCCTCCCCGCTCCTCCCCGCTCCTCCCCTCCCCTCCCCTCCCCGCTCCTCCCCGCTCCTCCCCTCTCCTCTCTTTTTGACACAGTCTCCCTGTGTTGCCCAGGCTGGAGTGCAGTGGTGCAATCTAGGCTCACTGCAACCTCCACCTCCCGGGTTCAAGCAATTCTCCTGCCTCAGCCTGCCGAGTAGCTGGGACTATAGCACGTGCTACCACACTTTGGCTAATACATTTTTATTTTTTTGTAGAGGTGTAATGTCCCTATTTCCCAGCCTGGTTTCCAAGTCCTGACTTCAAATAATTCTCCCACCTTGGCATCCCAAGGTGCTGGGATTACAGTGACCCAGCCACTTTATCACTGTTAACGTTAGTTTTATTATTACCTGGATGAAGTAGTTTAGTTCGGTTTTCTCTACTACAAAAGTAATAATTTTTCTCCCTCTTCATGATGTACTTGTTTGATAAAAAGTCACTATGAAAAGCACATACTTAAGAAGTAGAGAATCATCCTCCATCTCTGTAAGGGCAGAACTTTTGCAAATACCATTTGTAGTTTTTAAACAATTTTAGTGTTCTTTTGGCTGACCTGGATCAATTGCATTTTCCTGTACATGTTAAAATCAGTGATCCAATTATTTCAAAAAATAAAGTGCAAGCTAGAATTTCTGCAGGGATTATATTGAATCTGCAGATACATTTGGAAAGTATTAGCATCTTGGTTAATACTTAATAGCATTTTGATCAATGAAAATCTAATGTTTTATCATTTATTTAGGATTTTTTTAATACTTCAATATCTTTTTAAAGTTTCAGTGTATATATCTTACAGTTGTTATGTTAAACTTATTTTCAAATGTATTTCCTTTCTGCTGCTATGTTAAATGAAATCATTTTCTGAGTTTTATTTTTTGATTCCTTTGTATTGTGTAGGACCGTAGTTTTTTACATTGATCTTGCATACTACTGCATTACTCAACTTTTTGTTTTTGTTGTTATTTCAACCTTATTTTAGTGGATTCCTTAAGATTTTCCATATACTAGATTATGTCACTGGCCAATAGAGATAGTTCGACTTCTTCCTTTTCAATCTGGAAGACTTATATTTATTTTCCTAGCCTAATTTTCTCAATTACATCCTCAAGCATAATGTTTAATAAAATTCACAAGAGTCAATAACTGTTTAGTGTTTCTAATCTTGGGGAAATTACTAAAAGTTACTTGATACCTTTTGGTGTTATGTGAGATTTTCATAGATGCCCTTTTTAGATAAAGAACATTCCCTTCTATGCAAAACTTAATGAATATTTTTACTGTGAATGGGTCTTGGATCTGGATTTGTCAAGTGCTTATTCTGCATCTTTAGATGTGATAATGAGGCTTTTGTCATATAGTGTTTTTTTTTAATATAGTGTATTACACTAATTCTTTTTATATGCTGTACCAAACTTGTGATCCTGAGTACATAAATACCTTTGGTATTAATATATAATCCTGTTTCATGGTTCTGACTTACGTTGAAAGTATTTGCTTGAGGATTATTGCCTGGGTATCCATAAAGCATATTAGTTTATAGTTTTCCTTTTTTGGACTGTCTTTTTCTGGTTGTGGCATCAGAGGAAACTGCTTCATAGAAGGCATTGCACACCAATCTCTTCTCTGTGGTTTGTATTTTTGTGGAGAACAGTTAGTGAAAATTGCTGTTGATATTTTAAAGGTTTGGAATAATACAATGGTGAAGTCTTCTTGAGCTGAGCAGTCATGTGAGCTTGGAAGAGGATCCTTCCCCAGCTGATCCTTCAGGTCAGACCTCAGTCTCGGTCATCATCTACATCTGGATTCCTGACCCAGAGAAACTGTGAGTAATATGTGCGTGCTTTTGAGCCACTAAGCTACATGGTAATAGGCTATGCTGCAATAAACAATAGTACACTTGATGATAAATGTAATATGTTATCCTGAATTAGATCCAAAAACAGAAAAATGGAATTAGTGGAAAACCTGGAAAAATATGAAGACAGACAATACTTTAGTTAATAGTTTTGTACGTTTATCAATTTCTGAGTTTTCATAGATATTCTATGGTTATGTATAATATTAATATTATAGGAAATTGAAGGATGTATAAAACTTTATGTAAGAGCTTAGCACTGCTCTATAAATTTGAAATTATTTTAGAATAAATAGGAAGTGTAGACATGCTAATATATTTGAGATCAGGACTTGCTGTTACTTAAATGAGCTTTTGTGGAACCCGAAACTTATGATGCAAGTGCAGTATCATTATTAAATGTAAGTAATATGAGTTTCTATTTTATTCATTCTGTTCTTCTGGGAACAGCAAAGCCCATCTGTTTTCTCAAGTAGTATCCAAAAGTAGAATTGAGTCTAGTAACAAGTAAACAGCACAGAAGATTGTATGGAAACTATAATGCGTTTACATTTGCAGTAACTAATCATAAAATGACTTGCAGGATTATTATCACATTATTAGAATGACCATGGGAAAAACAAAAAAAATAGAAATGCAACTTTCTGAATTTAGAAACTGTATCTGAGCAAGTGTGGTGGCACACACCTATAGTTCCAGCTACTAGGGAGAGTGGGTAGAATGATCTCTTGACACCAGGAGTTTGAGGCTGTAATACACAAAGATTGTGCTTGTGACTAGCTACTGCACTCCAGCCTGGACAATACAGTAAGGCATCATCTCTTAAATAAATAAATAAATAATTGGATTTATATTACAAGTTTCAGAGATTGTTGTTTATATTTCTATGATTAGGGCTGAAATTATCTAGATTTTTCTGTTTTCAGAGAGCTGCCATGATATGGTTTCGCTCTGTGTCCTCACCCAAGTCTCATCTCAAAGTGTAATCCTCATGTGTTGGAGGAGGGACCTGGTGGGAGGTAAATGGATCATGGGGGCAGATTTCCCCCTCGCTGTTCTTTTGATAGTGGATGAGTTCTCATGAGATTGGATGGTTTTGAAGTATGGCACTTCCCCCACAACTCCACCCCTCTCTCTCTTGCTGTGTGCCTTACTTCCCCTTTGCCTTCGGCCATGAGGCCATGACTGTAAGTTTCCTGAGGCCTCCCCAGCCATGCAATAGTGTAAGTCACTTACACCTTTTCACTTCATAAATTACCCAGTCTCAGGTAGTTCTTTACAGCAGTGTGAAAATGGACTGCTAGAGAAAATTGGTACTGAGAGAGTGGGGTACTGCTATGAAGATAACTAAAAATGTAGAAGCAACTTTTGAACTGGTAGCAGGCAGAGGTTGGAAGTTTTCAGAGCTCAGAAGAGGATAGGAAGATATGGGAAAGTTTGAAACAACCTAGATACTTGTGGAATGGTTTTGACCATGTGAACCCCAAATATCTGAGACAGGTCTCAGTCAATTTAGAAAGTTTATTTTACCAAGTTAAGGATACACCCATGACACAGCCTTAGGAAGTCTTGAGACATGTGCCCAAGGTGGTCAGGAGTACAACTTGCTTTTACATTTTATACATTTTAGGGAGATATGAGACATCAATCAATATGTGTAAGGTACATTGGTTTGGTCCTGTAAGGTGGGACAACTCGAAGTAGGGGCTTCCAGGTTAGAAGTAGATAAGAGACAAAAAGGTTGCATTATTTTGAGTCCTTGATCAGCCTTCTGCTGAATACACAATTTAGTCTGACTCTGTGAATCTGTATTTTTACATAAACAATAGTGGAGAGGAAGCAATCAGATATGCATTTGTCTCAGGTAAGCCTCAAAGGGATGACTTTGAATAGAACGGGAGGCAGGTTTGCCCGAAGCAGTTCCCACCGTGACTTTTCCCTTTACCTTAGTCATTTTGGGGTGCCAAGATTTATTTTCCTGTCACAATCAAAATGTTGATAGTGATATGGACAGTGAAGTACAGGCTGAATGGACTCAGATGGAGATGAGGAACTTATTGGGAACCAGAGAAAACGTCACTCTTGCTATGTGACTGGTGGCATTTTGCCCTGCCCTAAAGATCTGTGGAACTTTGAACTTAAGAGAGATGATTTAGGGTATCTGGCAGGAGACATTTCTAAGCAGCAGAGCATTTGACACGTGACCTGGCTGTTGCTAAAATTGTATGTTCAATGCGTGAACAAAGAGATTACCTGAAACTGAAATATATTTAAAAGGGAAGCAGAGCATAAAACTGGAAAATTTGCAGCCCACCCAGTCCCCATTTTTATTAAAGACAAATTATAGTAGGACACAATTATCATCAAAATTAAGTTTTAGTCTTATTATACTTAGCCTGATTATTTCCATAGAAAACGACCAGAATAATTATTTGCCATATAGGCTGTTTCTAATTTGGCTTTGCTGGAACCTTGTTCTATAAGGAATCTCTGATTGGCCTTTTTTTTTTTTTTTTTTTTTTTTTTTTTTTTTTTTTTTTTTTTTTTGAGACAGAGCCTCACTCTGTCACCCAGGCTGGAGTGCAATGACATGATCTTGGATCACTGCAACCTCCACCTCCCAGGTTCAAGCAATTCTCCTGCCTCAGCCTCCTGAGTAGCTGGGATTACAAGCACCCACAACCATGCCTGGCTAATTTTTGTATTTTTAGTAGAGATGAGTTTTCGTCATGTTGGCCAGGCTGGTCTTGAATTCCTGACCTCAGGTGATCCACCCGCCTTCACCTCCTAAAGTGCTGGAATTGCAGGCCTGAGTCACCACGCCTAGCCGATTAAAATCCTTGAGTCCACCTATGGATTTATTTGTGCCTACAAGTACCTGTATAGATTGAGTGAATTCCTCTTTTCTTAAGGTCCCAAGATAAATTTAGGATTTTTAAAAAGTGGTTTTTTATTTACCGCCAGTCAGGAACCCCATAAAAGAACTGTGTAGACACGTTATGAGGGCAGTTTCCGCAAGGAACTTTTGTCATCTCTATAAGTTAACTAATTCCTTAAGGCATTCCGTTTATATCTGAAAGTATGCCAGTCTGTTGATAAAATACAACCATATCTTTGGTAAAATAACCGTTGCCTCTGCTTGTGTTCTGTTATAAAAGAAAAGAGATAAACAGATTCTTTTTTTTTTTTTTTGAGACAGAAAAAATGGTTTACTCCTTAACATAGATGCAAAAATCCTTTAAAAATATTGGCAAACTGAATCCAAGAATATATGAAAAATATAACACACCATGATAAATTTGCATTCATCCTATAAATGCAAAATATATTTTGCATTATAAGATCTAGTTTAATTCATGAAATTAACAAACTAAATAATTATTTCAATAGTATTAGATAAACTTTAAACATATGTGGTCTCCTATCTCTCCAAAGACCTCATACTAAAAGAATACTTTTTTTTTTAAGAAGAATATTTTCTTTTTATTTTATTTTATTTTGTTTTTTTTTTTACTTTAAGTTCTAGGGTACATGTGCACAATGTGCAGGTTTGTTACATATGTATACATGTGCCATGTTGGTGTGTTGCACCCATTAACTCGTCATTTACATTAGGTATATCTCCTAATGCTATCCCTCCCCCACTCCCTCCCCACAATAGGACCCAGTGTGTGATGTTCCCCTTCCTGTGTCCAAGTGATCTCATTGTTCAGTTCCCACCTATGAGTGAGAACATGCGGTATTTGGTTTTCTGTTCTTGCGATAGTTTGCTGAGAATGATGGTTTCCAGCTGCATCCATGTCCCTACAAAGGACACAAACTCATCCTTTTTTATGGCTGCATAGTATTCCATGGTGTATATGTGCCACATTTTCTTAATCCAGTCTGTCACTGATGGACATTTGGGTTGATTCCAAGTCTTTGCTATTGTGAATAGTTGCTTTTGGTGTTTTAGACATGAAGTTCTTGCCCATGCCTATGTCCTGAATGGTATTACCTAGGTTTTCTTCTAGGGTTTTTATGGTTTTAGGTCTAACATTTAAGTCTGTAATTCATCTTGAATTAATTTTCATATAAGGAAAAAGGAAAAGATCCAGTTTCAGCTTTCTATTTATGGCTAGCCAATTTTCCCAGCACCATTTATTAAATAGGGAATCCTTTCCCCATTTCTTGTTTTTGTCAGGTTTGTCAAAGATTAGATGGCTGTAAATGTGTGGTATTATTTCTGAGGGCTCTGTTCTGTTCCATTGCTCTATATCTCTGTTTTGGTACCAGTACCATGCTGTTTTGGTTACTGTAGCCTTGTAGTATAGTTTGAAGTCAGGTAGCATGATGCCTCCAGCTTTGTTCTTTTGGCTTAGGATTGTGTTGGCAATGCAGGATTCTTTTTTGGTTCCATATGAACTTTAAAGCAGTTTTTTCCAGTTCTGTGAAGAAACTCATTGGTAGCTTAATGGGGATGGCATTGAATCTATAAATTACCTTGGGCAGTATGGCCATTTTCACAATATTGATTCTTCCTATACATGAGCATGGTATGTTCTTCATTTGTTTGTGTCCTCTTTTATTTCACTGAGCAGTGGTTTATAGTTCTCTTTGAAGAGGTCCTTTACATCCCTTGTAAGTTGAATTCCTAGGTATTTTATTCTCTTTGAAGCTATTGTGAATGGGAGTTCATTCATGATTTGGCCCTCTGTTTGTCTGTTACTGGTATATAAGAATGCTTGTGATTTTTGCACATTGATTTTGTATCCTGAGACTTTGCTGAAGTTGCTTATCAGCTTAGGGAGATTTTGGGCTGAGACAATGGGGTTTTCTAAATATACAATCGTGTCATCTGCAAACAGGGACAATTTGACTTCATCTTTTCCTAACTGAATACCCTTGATTTCTTTCTCTTGCCTGATTGCCCTAGCCAGAACTTCCAACACTATGTTGAATAGGAATGGTGAGAGAGGGCATCCCTGTCTTATGCCAGTTTTCAAGGGAATGCTTCCAGTTTTTGCCCATTCAGTATGCTATTGGCTGTGGGTTTGTCATAAATAGTTCTTATTTTTTTGAGATACGTTCCATCAATACCGAATTTATTGAGAGTTTTTAGCATGAAGGGCTGTTGAATTTTGTCAAAGGCCTTTTCTGCATCTATTGTGGTAATCATGTGGTTTTTTTTTTTTTTTTTTTTGAGACAGAGTCTCGCTCTGTCACCCGGGCTGAAGTGCAGTAGCCAGATCTCAGCTTACTGCAAGCTCCGCCTCCCGGGTTTATGCCATTCTCCTGCCTCAGCCTCCCGAGTAGCTGGGACTACAGGCGCCCGCCACCACGCCCAGCTAGTTTTTTGTATTTTTTAGTAAAGACGGGGTTTCACCATGTTAGCCAGGATGGTCTCAATCTCCTGACCTCGTGATCCGCCCGTCTCGGCCTCCCAAAGTGCTGGGATTACAGGCTTGAGCCACCGCGCCCGGTCAATCATGTGGTTTTTGTCTTTGGTTCTGTTTATATGCTGGATTACGTTTATTGATTTGCGAATGTTGAACCAGCCTTGCATCCCAGGGATGAAGCCCACTTGATCGTGGTGGATAAGCTTTTGGATGTGCTGCTGGATTCGATTTGCCAGTATTTTATTGAGGATTTTTGCATTGATGTTCATCAGGGATGTTGGTCTAAAATTCTCTTTTTTTTGTTGTATCTCTGTTAGGCTTTGGTATCAGGATGATGTTGGCCTCATAAAATGAGTTAGGATTCCCTCTTTTTCTGTTGATTGGAATAGTTTCAGAAGGAATGGTACCAACTCCTCCTTGTACCTCTGGTAGAATTCGGCTGTGAATCCGTCTGGTCCCGGACTTTTTTTTGATTGGCAGGCTATTAATTATTGCCTCAATTTCAGAGCCTGCTATTGATCTATTCAGGTATTCAACCTCTTCCTGGTTTAGTCTTGGGAGGGTGTAAGTGTCCAGGAAATTACCCATTTCTTCTAGGTTTTCCAGTTTATTTGCGTAGAGGTGTTTATAGTATTCCCTGATGGTAGTTTGTATTTCTGTGGGGTCGGTGGTGATATCCCCTTTACCATTTTTATTGCATCTATTTGATTCTTCTCTCTTTTCTTCTTTATTAGTCTTGCTAGGGGTCTATCAATTTTATTGATCTTTTAAAAAACCAGCTCCTGGATTCATTGATTTTTTTGAAGGGTTTTTTGTGTCTGATCTTAGTTATTTCTTGCCTTCTGCTAGCTGTTGAATGTGTTTGCTCTTGCTTCTCTAGTTCTTTTAATTGTTATGTTAGGGTGTCAATTTTACATCTTTCCTGCTTTCTCTTGTGGGCATTTAGTGCTATAAATTTCCCTCTACACACTGCTTTAAATGTGTCCCAGAGATTCTGGTATGTTGTATCTTTGTTTTCATTGGTTTCAAAGAACATCTTTATTTCTGCCTTCATTTCGTTATGTACCCAGTAGTCATTCAGGAGCAGGTTGTTCAGTTTCCATGTAGTTGAGCGGTTTTGATTGAGTTTCTTAGTCCTGAGTTCTGGTTTCATTGCACTGTGGTCTGAGAGACAGTTTGTTACAATTTCTGTTCTTTAACATTTGCTGAGGAGTGCTTTACTTCCAACTATGTGGTCAATTTTGGAATAAGTGTGGTGTGGTGCTGAGAAGATTGTATATTCTGTTGATTTGGGGTAGAGAGTTCTGTAGATGTCTATTAGGTCTGCTTGGTGCAGAGATGAGTTCAATTCCTGGATATCCTTGTTAACTTTCTGTCTTGTTGATCTGTCTAATGTTGACAGTGGGGTGTTAAAGTCTCCCATTATTATTGTGTGGGAGTCTAAGTCTCTATGTAAGTTTCTAAGGACTTGCTTTATGAATCTGGGTGCTCCTGTATTGGGTGCATATATATTTAGGATAGTTAGCTCTTCCTGATGAATTGATCCCTTTACCATTATGTAATGGCCTTCTTTGTCTTTTTTGATCTTTGATGGTTTAAAGTCTGTTTTATCAGAGACTAGGACTGCAACCCCTGCTTGTTTTTGTTTTCCGTTTACTTGGTAGATCTTCCTCCATCCCTTTATTTTGAGCCTATGTGTGTCTCTGCATGTGAGATGGGTCTCCTGAATACAGCAAACTGATGGGAATTGACTCTTTATCCAATTTACCAGTCTGTGTCTTTTAATTGGACCATTTAGTCCATTTACATTTAAGATTAATATTGTTACGTGTGAACCTGATCCTGTCATTATGATGTTAGCTGGTTATTTTGCTCGCTAGTTGATGCAGTTTCTTCCTAGCCTCGATGGTCTTTACATTTTGGCATGTTTTTGCAATGGCTGGTACCGGTTGTTCCTTTCCATGTTTAGGGCTTCCTTCAGGGTCTCTTGTAAGGCAGGCCTGGTGGTGACAAAATTTCTAAGCAGTTGCTTGTCTGTAAAGGATTTTATTTCTCCTTCACTTATGAAACTTAGTTTGGCTGGATATGAAATTCTGGGTTGAAAATTCTTGTCTTTAAGAATGTTGAATATTGGCCCCCACTCTCTTCTGGCTTGGAGAGTTTCTGCCGAGAGATCTGCTGTTAGTCTGATGGGCTTCCCTTTGTGTGTAACCCGACCTTTCTCTCTGGCTGCCATTAACATTTTTTCTTTCATTTCAACTTTGGTGAATCTGGCAATTATGTGTCTTGGAGTTGCTCTTCTTGAGGAGTATATTTGTGGCGTTCTCTGTATTTCCTGAATTTGAATGTTGGCCTGCCCTACTAGGTTGGGCAAGTTCTCCTGGATGATATCCTGCAGAGGGTTTTCCAACTTGGTTCCATTTTCCCCATCACTTTCAGGCACCCCAATCAGATGTAGATTTGGTCTTTTCACATAATCCCATATTTCTTGGAGGCTTTGTTCATTTCTTTTTAGTCTTTTTTCTCTACACTTCTCTTCTCGCTTCATTTTATTCATTTGATCTTTAATTGCTGATACTCTTTCTTCCAGTTGATCGAGTCGGTTACTGAAGCTTGTACATTTGTCACGTAGTCCTCGTGTTGTGGTTTTCATATCTATCAGTTCTTTTAAGGTCTTCTCTGCATTGATTATTCTAGTTATCCATTCATCCATTCTTTTTTCAAGGTTTTTAGTTTCTTTGCACTGGTTATGTAGTTCCTCCTTTAGCTCTGAGAAGTTTGATCGACTGAAGCCTTATTCTCTCAACTTGTCAAAGTCATTCTCCATCCAGCTTTGTTCCGTTGCTGGTGATGAGCTGCATTCCTTTGGAGGGGGAGATGCGCTCTGATTTTTTGAATTTCCAGCTTTTCTGCCCTGCTTTTTCCCCATCTTTGTGGTTTTATCTGCCTTTGGTCTTTGATGATGGTGACGTCCTGATGGGGTTTTGGTGTGGGTGTCCTTTCTGTTTGTTAGTTTTCCTTCTAACAGTCAGTACTGTCAGCTGTAGGTCTGTTGGAGTTTGCTTGAGGTTCACTCCAGACCCTGTTTGCCTGGGTATCAGCAGCAGAGGCTGCAGAATATAGAATATTGCTGAAAAGCGAGTGTTGCTGTCTGATTCTTGCTCTGGAAACTTGCCTGCCATGTGAGGTGTAAGTCTGCACCTAGTGTCTCCCAGTTAGGCTACTCAGGGGTCAGGGACCCACTTGAGCAGGCAGTCTGTCCATTCTCAGATCTCAACGTCCGTGCTGGGAGATCCACTGCTCTCTTCAAAGCTGTCAGACAGGGGCAATTACCTCTGCCGAGGTTTCTGCTGCTTTTTGTTTAGCTATGCCATGTCCCCAGAGGAGGAGTCTACAGAGGCAGGCAGGCCTCCTTGAGCTGTGGTGGTCTCCACCCAATGCGAGCTTCCTGGTGGCTTTGTTTACCCACTTAAGCCTCAGCAATGGTGGGCACCCCACCCCCAGCCTTGCTGCCGCCTTGCAGTTAGATCTCAGACTGCTGTGCTAGCAATGAGGGATGCTCCATGGGCATGGGACCCTCTGGGCCAGGTGTGGGATATAATCTCCTGGTGTGCCGTTTGCTAAGACTGTTGGTAAAGCGCAGTATTAGGGTGGGAGTTACCCGATTTTCCAGGTGTTGTGTGTCTCAATTTCCTTTGGCTAGGAAAAGGAATTCCCTTCCCCCTTGTGCTTCCCAGGTGAGGTGATACCTCGCCCTGCTTCAGCTCCCACTGGTTGGGCTGCACGCATGGACCAGCGCCAACTGTCCTACACACCCAGTGAGATGAACCCGGTACCTCAGTTGAAAATGCAGAAATCACTCGTATTCTGTGTCGCTCACGCTGAGAGCTGGAGGCTGGAGCTGTTCCTATTCAGCCATCTTGGGCGTGCCAAGAATTGATAAACAGATTCTTATTGCACTTATGTAAGTAACTGTGTGTGTATATGTTAAGAATATTCACAATAGTTTTCAAATTTTGGTGAAATCGGATAGAGAAAAAGAAAGATGCTCCACATTTTGCTCGCAAGAGTTTACCTTACTCAATTATTAAAAGCTATAATTAGCTCAAGAGAAAAATATTTTCTTTACTGTGAAAGCCAAAGCAAAAATAATCAGCATTTCAAACAAAAAGTCATAAATCTTCTATTAATAGATTCTAGCTGAAACAAACAGTCAGTATTTCTGGCTCTGAACTTTACCAAAGGTAACTTCCCATGTGAAAGCCATAAGCCTTAACTAAGATTATGACTTAACCATGGACGCATGAGGTGTCTCAAAGAGATGCAAGCAGTTTTTAAAAGATTTAAAATATCCCCAAAGATAGCTCAGAGAGAGGAAAATTCAAGACAAAGAGTCAGAAGATGTCCATGCGGAGAAAGATAATCAGTAAGTGGTGAAAAGTCTGCAAATATCACACCAGAAATGGCTACTATTTGACCTGAGAATCAAACCCACACTGCTGCAATAAAAAGGCAAAACCATAGTTACTGGCTGCAGTGTGGGGCAATAACATTCGTGTTCCCAGAAACAATCTGGAAGAGGCAGCTCTGAGCTTGCAAATGATGTTACGTGTTCGAGAGAATATTAAGTCTAGCTATGACATTACTACTATGTGTCCTTTCAGATTGACTGCCTGACATGAACCCCAAAATCCCCACCCTCCACATGTGGAAGGCAAAGGAAGAGTATCCTTAAAGGGTTACAAAGTCAAGTTCCCAAAGACAAGAGGGAAATCTCATCTTGTTTATCAAAGACCCACAGCAAAGTTTGTAACTGACCTGTCTGCAGGACCAGCTTGAACACCAGGCATATGGGAGTCCTAGGTCCGCATTCTATCCTGTGGTACTTCTCTCCACGACAGAATGACATAGAAAGACCAAAAGACTAAAAAGAAAAATCTTTTTCCCTATTAAGCAAACCTTGCAGAGGAGATCAGCAGTGATACTTACCATTAATTCGACTGGTTTGCACAGAGTGGCCAGATGCCTGGCTAATTAGTAATTCTTACACTTTTTGCCTCCTTGCCAGGTTTCTAGGTTGGCTTTCTCTGCAGCTTCCAGGAGAGTGGAGAGACTTTTGATGAGCCTGTTTGCTGCACCATAGCTGTGGGGACTAAGCTATGTTACAAAAGAAAATCCATTTTCATTTCATGAAACCGTAGGCAAAAGCCTCTCAAGTTTGCAATATGCCACCCCATGGGCTGCAAGGAGAACCAAATTAACGTCTTCCATTTTGACTGGAGCAAAATGCATGTGACAAAATGCAAACACTTGTCACCCCACTTAGCGCCCAAGTATTAACCTGGCGAAGCTCAAACTTGTACCCATTGTCTCCTGTTGTCTGTGATCCTCTCAAAGTGGGGAGGGATGATTTCTGACCAGGAATTTCAATGGGTGGTCTCCAGGCAAGATGAAAGCGTGGCTGGTCACCCTGAGTTAGATTTGTTCAGCTCCTGCTAACAATTCCTTAAGGGCTTCCCGAATGTGAGTGATCAAACTAGGCGAGCCTGCTATCAGCAGTTCCATCAGAGATCTTCTCCCCATATACAAACACACACGATGAAGTAAAGAAAAACAGAGGGCCTTCCAAACCAACATTTCTGACTAGATTCCAAACCAGAAGAGTGTTCCTCCAACAAATCCCCCATTTCCGTCCAAGTGGGGATTAGTCATCCAAAACCGAGACTCTTCCTACAATTTAGCAAGAGATGAACAGTCCCCTTGATGTGGCTACTTTGCCTTGAAGGTCAGCAGAGACTCTTTCTACAAACTTAGGGAGAGCTGCACAGTTTCCATGATGGAGCTGCAGTGCCTCTAAGGAGACCAACAAATCAGGAGAAGGGGAACACTCACCAAACCAGGTTAAAAGGTGTCTTCCAGGAACTACCCATTGCAGTTTGATCCATGCACTATGGTCAACAGTAGCTTACTGGTAGATAGTGTGCCAGAGGCAGTCTTTAGTTCAAGAGACCTAGGCAGACACTTGGGGCTGGCCTCCAGATCTGCCACCGGTGAGGGGCTGCAGAATCTTGGGCAGGTACCCACAAGGGCTATCCCAGATGAGCTCCTGAATTCATAATGGCCTGATGGGTTCATCTTGGCTGCTGCCCAGATAGAGGCAATTTCTGAAGACAGGGAAATTGCTATAGAGAAAGAGTTTAATACACACAGAGGAATGAAAGACCACAGTTTTTTATTACTCAAAACAGCCTCCCCAAAAATTCAGAGGCTCGGGTTTTATGTTGATAGTTTGGTGAGCAGGGAGCTAGAGAAAGGATAGTTTTTCTGGTTGGGTCAGGGTTGAACTCACAGGGAGCAACAGCTGTCGTCTTGCATTGAGTCAGTTCCTGGGCAGGGGCCACAAGTCCAGATGAGCCAGATTACTGGTTTGGGTAGCACCAGCTGATTCATCAGAATGCAGGGTCTGAAAAATACTGCAAACACCAATCTTAGGTTTTACGGTATTATTGTTATCTCTAGGAACAACTGGGGAGGTTAGCAATCTTGTGGCCTCTGGCTGTATGACTCCTGAGCCATACTTTCTATTATTGTGGTTAATTTGTTGGTTTTAGAAAGGCAGGCTGGTCCCCAAGCAATGAGCAGGTTTCTTTCACTGAGGGACTTTTATCATCTTTATTTCAAAGTTAAGCTAGAAACTAAATTCCTCTCAAAGTTAGTTTGGCCTTTGCCCAAGAATGAACAAGGGCAGTTTGGAAGTTAAAAGCAAGATGGAGTCAGTTAGGTCATATCTCTTTGAATGTAATAATTTTCTCATTCATAAGTTTTTCAAAGGTGATTTCCAGATAAGCGTAATGTACACATTCCAAAAGAGAGAAATAGGCAAAAATAAGAATGTAACAGGTCCCAAGCAAGTTCAACCAGCAGGGTCAACATTACATGGTAAAGCTGGAATGTATTTTCTTCTCTGTGTCTGACTCCTGAGCACACTGGGGGTGAGGGTTGGACTCACAAAACATCTGGCAGTGTCACTCTATGACTTTGCTTGGTAGAGTCCCTGTGGGTGCTGTGCTGGTTGCAGTCAGCTACCTCAGGTTCTTCCCAGGCAGGCATTGCCTGCAGACTCCACACTGCTGGGGTCCTGGCAGTGGCACCACTTTCTCTACTCCACTAGGCATTACTCATGTGAGGACTCTCCGCAGGGACCTCACTTCTGTGGCTTCACTGGGCATTGTGCGGGTGAACTCTTTGCAGCAGTTTCAATTCCACATTTGTGCTTGATATCCCTCTATCAGGGCTCTCTTCAGTAGATCTGTCTTTACGACAAGTCTCTGTAGACTACCAGGCTTCTGAAGAAGTCCTTTGAAATTTGTGGAGCCTGCCAAGACTCCACAGTTCATTTCTTTAAGCCTATATAGTTATCACCACATGGTCATCTCTAAGGTCTGGGGCTGGTACCTTTCAGAGCCAGAGCACCTTGGGCATTTGAGCCAAAGCAGCTGGAATTAGCACCCTCAGGTGGTACAGGACAGTGGCCCAGCCTGTCCCCAGAAGTCCTTCTGTCTTCCTAGGCCACTGGGCCTGTCATGGGAAGAGCTGTCTGGAAGAAAACTGACCTGCTGTGTGGCCTCTGTCTCATTTTCTTGTCTATTAACAACTGGCTCCATTTTAGCCATGCTAATCTCTGTCAGGCTTTGGTTCTACAACACTCTTAAATTTTTCTCCTGCAAATGCTCTTTCATTCTCTCTACCATATGGCCAGGCTGCAAGTTTTCACACATTTTTTATACTTACATTTTCTCTACCGGTTCGCCTTAAGCAGTTAGAAGTAACCACACTACAGCCTGAACACTTTGCAGCTTAGAAATTTCTTCTGCCAGATTCCCCAGTTCATCACTCTGAAGTTAGTCCTTGCACAAAGCCCTTAGACATGAACACAGTTCAGCCAAGTTATTTGCCTTTTTTTTTTTTTTTCTTTTTTTTGAGACGGAGTCTCGCTCTGTCGCCCAGGCTGGAGTGCAGTGGCGCGATCTCGGCTCACTGCAGGCTCTGCCTCCCGGGTTCCCACCATTCTGCCTCAGCCTCCTGAGTAGCTGGGACTACAGGCACCCGCCACCACGCCCAGCTAATTTTTTGTATTTTTAGTAGAGACAGGGTTTCACCATGTTAGCCAGGATGGTATTTGACTATTTTTAACAGAGATGTTCTTGACTCCAGTTTCTGATACTTTTTTCTTAGTTACATCAGAAACCTTGTCAAAATAGCCTTTACTCTCCATATTTTTATTAGCAGTCTGGTCACAACCACTTCATCAATCTCTAAGCTCTCCTAAATTTTTTCTAGTCTTCTTATCTTCTAAACCCTCACAAAAACACAGGCTTTTTGTATTCCGCCTCTCCAGATTCTTCTAGTCTCTGCCCATCACTGAGTTTCAAAGGTACTTTCACATTTTCAGGTGTTCATTTTCAGCAAAGACCCACTAATTGTTACCAGTTTTCCATATTAGTCCCTTTTCTGTTGCTTGTAACCAAATGCAAAAACTGGGTAACTTGTAAAGAAAAAAAAGTATTTCTTATAATTGTGGAGGCTGGTAAATCTAAGGTTTAGGGGCCACATCTGGTGAGGGCCTCGTGCTGCTAGGGACTCTCAGAACAGTCCTTAGGCCATGCAGGATATCAGCTGATAAGGGTGCTGAGCATGCTAGTGAAGGTCTGTTTTTCTCTTATAAAGTCAACAGTTGCTCTCACATGATAACCCATTAATATATAAATCCATGAATGAATGGATTCATCCAGGAGGATATAACCCCTGCATCTTTTAAGTCCTTGATGGTGGTGGTAATCTTTGCAATCCTTCCAGGTATATGGTTATGAATGTGATTTTCCATTTTCCTAGGTAGAGGCAGCTCTAGTGCCTTCCATTTAGGCTCTCTCACCATACTAGCCCTCACTTCACAGGTCAGAGAACCAGTGGGGGAAATGTGCCAGGAGCTAATTCTATTACAGCTGTGCATCTGGAACTGGGGAAATCACCAGAGTAAGTGTTTGGGGACCCACTAGACCCATTGTGATTTGATTTAAAACTTGATTAATCACTTAACCTCCATAATCACTTACTCTGACTGGGTGGTCCACGTGATGTTTTGGGTCTTCTGGAATCAATGCAAGTGCAGAGCCAGTGTCTAGTAGTCCCCTAAAAGGTGTTACTATATTCATTTCCATAAAACACATTTACCCTGGTTAAAGGTTATGGGTTCCTTTGGGGAAGGATAGGAGAAAGACTACCAGTATAAAGTTTTCATGGTATACCTGGGTCCTTCATCAAGGGGACCTAGTTTCCACTTCATTCAAGGCATTCTTGACTGTAAACTGGCTCAAGTCTGGGATTTGAGTATGAGCTGTGTTTTCTCTATCTTTATGATAGGAATTGGACTTTTGTTCACTTAACCTAAATGTTTTCAGTCTTTTCAGATCAGTTAAGAACTTCTTAGGCTTCTTACCGATTTCACTTCTAAGAACACCATGTGGCCAACACTGTAGGTCTACTTGAGTCAGATTAACCTGAACATTCCCTTACCTTTGATGACTATGATGACAACTATGCCAATCTTGACTTTGAAGGTTGACAGCTACCAAGTAGACCCAGGATCTCTGGGATCCAGTTATTCCCAGTGCATTTAAATTTTCCCGTTGAGTGCCTGTGGTTCTCCTTATAAGATTCAGCCTACAGAGAAGAGCAATCAGGAGGTTCTTCAGGGATGCTGGGGCTCCACTCACAAATCTGTTTCTCACAGTATTGGTGAAAGGTGTGTCTTTTGGCCCCTCCAGGTGTGGCTGAGTAGAATTGCAAATACCAAATGCACTCTCGAGTCCCATTCATTCTAAGCATTTGAATCTTTTCCTCTACATCGAGTCAAGGGAGATCAGGCATATCCAGCTGGATGAAGGAGGGCCACCTTTTGATTTGTGATTCAACCAACCAATCAAACAAACTGTTAGAGCCCTTTCTAACTACCCATGCAGCAACATTAAAACCAGAATCTTTGTATAATGGGCCCATATAAAAAAATTTGGCTTGATCCAACTTTATGTTTCCTCCACCAATATCCCAACACTTAATATCCTTTTCCACACATGTCCCCCAGATTTGGTTATGCAAATTAGAAAACTGAAATTGTTTTCTTGGACTTTAATAACCTCCCATGGCTCACACATATAAGGTGTATCACCTTTAAAGGCCTATTGGAACTCAGGACTAATGATAGGTCTAGAAGGAAAAAGATATGGGTCCTGAGGAGAATCATCATTGCATTACTTGGCAACTGCCTCCGGAGAGTCCATTACGCTTTCTCAGTTAAGGATGGATTAATCCCTTCAGACAAAACTGCTTATACCAATGATGATGATGGGGAGACCACTGCCAAGGGGGTGGGTTTAAGGAGCCACTTCTGCTGGCAAAGAAGACATCAGAGCCCAATGTCTCCAGCCTCAACATGGTCTCCCCAAATGTTCCCAACCCAATTTACAGGGTCCCATTCTTTCCTAAACAGTGCTCTAAATTTACAGGAGACACCATGCTAGGCTGAAAGTGCAACTTTCATTGTAATTCAGCCAATTGCATGGTGTGGGATTGCATCTGATTTTCAGCATTTTCATCCCTGTGACTATAGGAGATAGAATTCTCACCTCAGAGCATACATAGAAGCTCTGTTTTTTATGTGGACCTGGATTCTGAATTTGAATCTTTTAGTGTATCTTTTTTATTTTTTTCCTTTGCTCAGCAACACTAATAGCAGAGTCCTTAGTTTTCCATAGATGTTTGAAGATGTGCTATCAAGAGTCGCTAAATGCCTTACCTCTTATCAGTGGTTGATTTGGAGTGCCAAAGGCAGATGTTTGCATGTCACTTAAGCGGTTCATGATGTGGACTATCAGTGGTCTTCGTACTATTAGAAGTAGAGTCTTCAGCATTTTTACTTATCAGGTTGGAGATCCAATTTTAGAAACCCCCAAAACAAATAAATAAAACATCCTTACAATTCTGGTTCTCTACAATCATTCATGGTTTAAAAAACACCTGTGTTAGTGTTCTCCAAAGAGACATACCAATTATAGCTTGACAGATGGTGGAGTAGCAGCATGGCTCATTCTAAGGCTGAAAGTCTCAGAATGAGAAAAGTTGACAGTGTAATTCTCAGTCTGAGGTCAAAGGCCTGAGAACCTGAAGGGATGCAGAAGTAAGTCCTGGAATCTTAGGACAGGGAGCCTGTAGTTAAGATGTCCAAGGGCAGGAGGTAGAGAATGTACCAGCTTCAGGGGAGAGGGAAAGCAAAATCATTCTCACTTCTTTTTTTTTGTTCCATCTGAGCCCCCATCCCACTGGATGGTGCTTACCCACATAGAGGGTGGATTGTCACAGAACCCAGCGCAGATCTGCTCACACAGTTATCTACACTGATATTTGTGGTGGGAGAAAAAGAGGTGTTCGGTTGAAGAGTGTCAAGCAAGGAGGATCAGGCAAGTAATGCTTAGATTCCAACCTCCCCAATGTCTTATTCATAAGGGTTTTTAATAGCAGGGTAAATTTCAGTAAAGCAGAAGTTACTGGTAAAATTATAAATCAATACATGGAAGTTACACTTTGGTTTTGGCCTAAAAGATTAGAATATCTTGAAGCAGGGGTCAAACGGGTTTATAGGTCATAGGCAGATTTTCTAACTTGCAATTGGTTAAAGAAGAGAAGCTTTGTTTTAAAATTTGGGGTCAGCAGAAAAAAATGTTAACCATGACTCATGGGTGTGATTCCCTCTAGGCCTTTCAGAAAGAAATTGAGGACAAAGAATGGCAGTCAGAGTTCAGTCTTCAAGTCCCCCTTATTTGAGGTCTACATATCAGCAGATCCATTTGATGGGGGCCTTGGTTTATGAGAAATGACTCAGGAATGTATGTTAAGATGTTATCTTTGGTTTCCGCAGGGAACCAAACATCTCCTGACTCTAAAGTCCTTGGGCTGCGGTTACCTTCTTGCTTATCACTTTCCTCATTTACTTCTTAGTGCTAGCTAGGTACATGGGATTTTCCTTGAAGGAACTTGAGATTTTTACTTCCCTGCTTGGGGAATCCAGAGGCTCCTCACAGGGGTCCTTGATCCATCACAGGATCTTTCCCACTCTGTCCACTGACTCACGTATCAGACTTTTATGATAAAACCCTCACAGACCCAGAAGTAATTCTCTGCCAGTGTTCTAGGTATTCCTTAATACAGGTAGTTGACTCCTAAAACTAAAGATTACAATTCAGTTTTGGAGTGTTACCTAAGCAGGTTTCTCATGAGGGGTTCAAATTGGTGAGTTAAGATCAAGCAAGCATGATTTCCAAAGACTCATGCTGTGCCTGAGAGGTGATTACTGCAGAATAATCTGTGCAGTTCCCACAGGGGTTAGTGTGGGTGAGATAAAGGTTGTGTCCAGCTGTTCTACATGCAGTAGTCACCTGGAGGAGTTTTATAAGGCGATATCTGGAATGACTACATTGAGGACTTAGAGGAGGGTACAAAATGGAAACTGCCATGGATTTCTAAACCTTGTTTCTGCTATTAGCAAGTCAAACCTATATCCAAAATGAAGGACGAGGCATTATAAAATTAATATAAGTCACAGCAATATTTAAAATAGAAATTCTAGTAGTTCACTAATAACACTGATATCTCTAGTCCTGGGGTAGAAGTTAATTAAATCAAGTTGTTCAACTTTTCCTCAATAATAGACCAGAATACATAAGATGAGACACCATGACTTTATACTAAGAAAGAGGCAGTCACAAAGAAAAATAGTGTGTTCCATTTGTTTTAAAGGACTTATTTGTACATCTTTCAAATAGAGATGTATCATAAAATTAATGTTGTAAAAACATGATTGGTCAGAAGACAGGCACAATTTGATTGCTTTTTTGTGCACACACATAAACTTGGTGTAAAAACACTTCCATTTTCACGTTCTGGTGATATCTTTAAACATTAAAACTTGCAGAGGGATGTTGGTAGATCAGAAAGATAATCTAACAGGAAGTTTTATGGTACTCTCACAATAAGTGTGGCATCAAAAAAGCTTCTAGTCAGCAGAGATGATGCTAACATAGGAGAAATCATGGACAAGGTGAATTGAAAAGTGGCTCAGAAGAGTTTGATGTAAATATGTGACATTTTAGAAAATATTTATTACTTATTTTGCTTTCACTTGTTATCTTATGTGATCATAGGAGAGTGGCAATCATTAAAAAGTCAGGAAACAACAGGTGCTGGAGAGGATGTGGAGAAATAGGAACACTTTTACACTGTTGGTGGGATTGTAAACTAGTTCAACCATTATGGAAAGCAGTATGGCGATTCCTCAAGGATCTAGAACTAGATGTACCATATGACCCAGCCATCCCACTACTGGGTATACACCCAAAGGATTATAAATCATGCTGCTATAAAGACACATGCACACGTATGTTTATTGCGGCACTATTCACAATAGCAAAGACTTGGAATCAACCCAAATGTCCATCTGTGACAGACTGGATTAAGAAAATGTGGCACATATACACCATGGAATACTATGCAGCCAGAAAAAAGGATGAGTTTGCGTCCTTTGTAGGGACATGGATGCAGCTGGAAACCATCATTCTTAGCAAACTATCACAAGAACAGAAAACCAAACACCGCATGTTCTCACTCATAGGTGGGAACTGAACAATGAGATCACTTGGACTCGGGAAGGGGAACATCACACACTGGGGGCCTATCATGGGGAGGGGGGAGGGGGGAGGGATTGCACTGGGAGCTATACCTGATATAAATGATGAATTGATGGGTGCTGACGAGTTGATGGGTGCAGCACACCAACATGGCACAAGTATACATATGTAACAAACCTGCACGTTATGCACATGTACCCTAGAACTTAATGTATAATAAAAAAAAAAAGGAAAAAAAAAGACCATTACCCACATTTATTTAAATTCAAAATAATTATTTTCAATATATATGTATTTTCTAAGTGATAAAAAGTATTTGTGTTACAGTTTTTCATGGTTTTATGTTTTCATTGTGACATAAAATAATGTTTAAAAAATAATTTTTGGCCGGGTGCGGTGGCTCATGCCTGTAATCTCAGCACTTTGGGAGGCCGAGGCGGGCGGATCACGAGGTCAGGAGATGGAGACCATCCTGGTTAACATGGTGAAACACCATCTCTACTAACAATACAAAAAATTACCCGGGCGTGGTGGCGGGCACCTGTAGTCCCAGCTACTTGGCAGTCTGAGGTGGGAGAATGGCATGAACCTGGGAGGCAGAGCTTGCAGTGAGCGGAGATCGTGCCACTGCACTCCAGCCTGGGCAACAGAATAAGACTCCGTCTCAAAAAATAATAATAATGATAGTAATAATAATTTTTATAATTGATGCAAATGATACTTACAGGTACTTGTGATAGCAACAAGAGGCAGAGAAATTCTAGGCAGACAGAGGTCCTTAGTAAAGCCCCACCCTCAAGCTGAAAAGCCTGAGACTGTGGTCCAAAGTGCGAACTTATATCCCTGTTTTCCTGCTTAAATGTTACCTTTTCCTAAACCACCCATGGCCCACCCCACCCCATCCTGTGCCTATAAAGACCCTAGACTCAGCTGACAGCGAGGAGAAGCAACTGGACATCAGGGACTATGGCTGAATGTAGGAGACAAGCAACTGGACTTCAGAGGGACAGTTTGATGACATAGCTGCAGAGAACAATTCAGGTGGAGATGGCCAGACTTCAGGGGAAGATTACCTACCTCCCCATTCCCTCTTCAGCTCCCCTTCTCAATGAGAGCCATTTTCATCAGCAATAAAACCCCCCACATTTACCATCCTTCAATTTGTTTGTGCAACTTTATTTTTCCTGGATGCCACACAAGAGCTAGGGAGCCACAAGTGTGTACACAGAAGGCTGTCATACTGGCCCTTTGCCCTCGCTGGTGGAGGGCAGCCACCTCACATGAAAAGACAGAGGGCCCACTGAGCTATTAATACTTAGGCCACCCATGGACAGCAGAGCTTAAAGACAACTGTAACACACCCTCTGCGAAAAAAAAAAGAAACACATTTTCACATGCTGTCCTTTAATTTTTTTTCTGAAAACACATCTTACTTTCCCTAAAACTTTGCATGTATCTAGTAGATTTAACTACATATGTTAATTGTAATTTTAACTGTCAACAATTCTGATTTTTAGTGAAAAACCTAGGAAGTAAGCAGTTTTTTATCAGATGCAAAGCCCAGGACAAAAGGCAGAGATGCAGGTAATGTCTCACCCTTTCCAGTACAGTCAGAGGGCACAGTTGGGCTAAGAACTCCACATATCCCCTGGACTTACTATGGCTACAAGCAAGACAAGTCAAATTATTATTACAAATATCATGGGAGCAGTTTACAGCCTTAAAGCATCTAGCTAAAACAGTATCTGACCTGCCTGACTATTCAGACAAAATATTTAAAGAATTCTAAAGACATTTAAATTGTACTTTTACCTATAATTTTTTTTTTTTTGCCTTTTATTTTAGGTTCAGGGGTACATGTGTAGGTTTATTATATAGGTAAATTGTGTGTTGTGGGGATGCGATGCACAGATTATTTATTTATCTTGGCAATAAGTGTGGTACCCAAAAGGTAGTTTTCCAGTCTTCTCTCTCTTCTTACTTTGTACCCTCAGGTAAGCTGTAGTGTCTTTTGGTTCCTTCTTTGTGTCCATGTGTTCTCAAAGTTTAGGTCTCATTTATAATATGTGAGAACATGCAGTATTTGGTTTTATGCTCCTGTATTAGTTTGATGAGGATAATGACGTCCAGCTCCATCCATGTTGCTGCAGAGGACATGATCTATTCTTTTTATTGCTGCATTGTATTCCATGGTATATTCGTACCATATTTTCTCTATCCAGTCTTCCACTGATGGGTATTTAGGTTGATTCCATGTCTTTGCTGTTGTGAATAGTGCTGCAATGAACATACCCTGCATGCGTTTTCATGGTACAATGATTTATATTCCTTTGGCATATATCCAGTAATGGGATTGCTGGGTCAAATGCCAATTCTGTTTTAAGTTCTTTGATAAATCACCACACTGCTTTCCATAGTGGCTGTACTAGTTAACATTCCAGGCCCGGCGCGGTGGCTCAAGCCTGTAATCCCAGCACTTTGGGAGGCCGAGACGGGCAGATCACGAGGTCAGGAGATCGAGACCATCCTGGCTAACACGGTGAAACCCTGTCTCTACTAAAAATACAAAAAATTAGCCGGGCGAGGTGGCGGGCGCCTGTAGTCCTAGCTACTTGGGAGGCTGAGGCAGGAGAATGGCGCGAACCCGGGAGGCAGAGCTTGCAGTGAGCTGAGATCCGGCCACTGCACTCCAGCCTGGGCGACAGAGCGAGACTCCATCTCAGAAAAAAAAAAAAAAAAAAAAAATTCCAACCAGCAGTGTATAAGCATCCCCTTTTCTCCACAACCTCACCAGCATCTGTTATTTTTTAACTCCTTAATAATAGTCATTTCGACTGGTGTGAGATAGTATCTTATTGTGGTTTTGATTTGCATTTCTCTAATGATTAGTGATGTTGAGCATTTTTTTCCTATGCATGTTGGCTATGGGTATGTCTCCTTTTGAAAAGTGTCTGTTTATGCCCTCTGCCCTTTTAAAAAATTTTGTGGGTGCATGAGGTAGAGTCTCACTCTGTCACCTAGGCTGGAATACAATGGTGCAATCATGACTCACTGCAACTTCAACCACCCATGCACCCAAGTGATCTTCCTACTTCAGCCTCCCGAAGAGCTATGCACCACCACACCTGGCTAATTTTATTTTTCTGTAGAGACTTTGTCTCACTATGTTGCTCAGGCTGCTCTCTGGACTCAAGCAATCCTCTTGCCTTGGCTTCTCAAAGTGTTGACATTTTAGGTGAGAGCCACTACACTCAACCCTTTGCCCACTTTTTATGGATGCATAGTTTGCAAATATTTTCTCTCATTCTACTCTGTTGATAGTTTCTTTTGATGTGCAGAGGCTTTTTAGTTTAGTTACATTCCATTCATCAATTTTTATGGTTTTTTTGTAATTGCTTTTGGTGTCGTCATCATGAAATCTTTCCAAGATCAATGTTCAGAATAGTATTTCCTAGGTTATCTTCCTGAGTTTTTATAGTTTTGGGTTTTATATTTAAGTCATTTTTCCATCTTGAACTGATTTTAATATTAAACATATGATATAAAGAAGGGTCTAGTGTCCATCTTCTATATATGGCTAGCCAGTTACATTAGTACCATTTATTGAATGGGAAGTCCTTTCTCCATTGCTTGTTTTTGTCAACTTTGTTGAAGATTGTCTGGTTGTAGGTGTGCAGAATTTTTTCTGTGCCACTAATTTGTAAATTAGCTTTATTTACTAAAGATTGTTAAAGTCATTTGAACTAAAAGACATTTGAGTTATTTTTTATTTTTCTGATAAAATATTGGAGCTAAACACTTTTTATGACAATTAAAACTCTTATATATTTTGCTAGTGAATCATCACATTTACATGACACTTACAAATTCATAGACATACACATAGGCAGAAGCAGATCATAGAGATTTATGAAGAGTTTGTATTTGAAGTTTCTTTCACCTCCTTTAGATGAGCAGTCTTTTTCAACTACCTATTTCATTGCCCTACGCAGTTGTTGGCTAGGTAACCTTAAATTTGCGTTTCTAAAGGGGCGACTCTTCGGTGAAGGAAGAGAGAATTTATATATTGATGACTTCATAACTTCTGCAGGTGCATAGATGAAGCTGGAAGTAATGACTGAGACAGGTCTAAATCAATTTAGAGTTGGATTTTGCAAAGGTTGAGGATACACCCATGAAAAAGAAACACGAGTTACAGTAGGGTCTGTGGCCTGTGCTTTTTCCAAGTAGTTTCTGATGACTTCAGTATTTAAAGAGGAAAAAGTAGACAGTAGGGGAAGGAGGGAAAAAAGGAAAAAGTCGAGAAGGCAGTGAGGCAAGTGGTTACATTTTTGTGTTGCATTAATTAGCACCCGTTGAATCCACATTTTACGTTTCAAAATAGAGAAGTTGGGGGGAGGTCAATTATGCATTCATCTCATGTTCCGTAGATCGTTTTGCAAAAGATTAAGTAAATATGTATAATCACAGCTATCTGTTTTGCAACAAAAGGAAGTTTGTTTGCATGACTCAGTTCCCAAGCCTAATTTTCTCTTGAGCATAGTGAGTTTGATGTCCTTATATTTTCTTTTCCTTTCACACGTGCTATTAGTTTACACAATACCCAAAATGTGTAGACTAATAGCATACGACATCTCAAGAGGTTGACACTACTACCTTCTGAAAGTTGTAGCTCTGAATCGGAGCTAAGTCCCTACAGGAAAGGAAAAGAACAACCTTGAGCTTGACACGGTGTCCTTACTCATATCAACTATGTTAGAATAACATTTCTCTCATAGGCTTAATACTTTCCAGGTGCTTTTTAAGAATACCTACCTATTGTAATGATTTTATTTTCCTAAATTACATTCTGAATACTCTATTGAATTCTTCTTTTTCATATATAGGTTATGATCCACCTGAAATTGATTTTGTGCATAAAATGAATTGGAAAGTAAATTTTATTTCTCCAGATGAATATTCAATATCCTGAAATGCATATTTAACATTCATCTATTTTCATTACTTTTTCTTTTGACTTTGTTTATATATGCGTGTGTCAATTTTTCAGCTCTGTTGTTGTGTTTTCATTAGTTGATTTCTACATCGGTCTCCAAATACTATACTCTTTTATTTTTTGAAGAGTTCCTTTCACACTCTCCAGAGCCCAGAATTTTCCCTCCAGAGCTTGTTCTCTTCATGACTGTGATAGTGAAGGCAGAAGAGTAAAAACTTGCATGCCTTGCACCTGCACCAATACTCTCAGTTGTATTTTGAAAAAAGAGAAGGTTATAGAACATATGGAGACAAAAGTGACCCATCTTGGATACTAATCCACCATGTTGACTTCTGATTAATGCCAGTCCCATAAACACCTTCTGATCACTCATTTATTTGTTTACTGTAAGATCATGTCAATCTGGATGTTATTGTATGAGTTTTAGGCTATGGCACAGGTAGCATCCTTGTCTGTTGCTTTTAATTGTCCTTCTGGAGCATGTATACCTTTTCTCTGTGGAGTATTAGCCCTGGGTGTGCAGAGTAACAGTGTGAACATCTACCTGTAATGTGGCCACCCAAGGCCGTGCTTCTGTCTATAAGTTCCCCCAGTAAATTAACCAGTACTGACAAACTGGTTTTTCTGCCTCCTTGTTTGGTTTCTCTGCCCCTTTGATGTTTAACGCTCACTTTGTACATATGGCCCTTTCACAGAACAAATGGTCAGCAAGGAGTAGTCAAGAAGCCAAAGTACATACAAGGGAAAAGAAGCAGCCACAGAGGAAACTTCAGGGGCGGCCTTGCTCATTCATGTTGGGTGGTGGTGCCCATTTGCTATATGCTTGTGGACTACTGTGAAAACAGGAGTACCCCTAAAATGCCGGAGGATCTAGAAAGCTTGTTAGTAAAATGTTGTTAAAAAGCGTGACTCGCTGTGATAACAAAGGTTGCTGCACAGTGACAGCAGTGAGTTTGCGACTGTTATTTTCTATGCGAATGGTCACAAAAACACAGGGGCAGCTAAGGCGAGTGTAGGGAAACTGGGAAAAGAATCGCAGTAAGAAGGGGATGTGAGAACTTCCACGTCTGCGTTAATGTCTGGTTTTCTGGATAAGCTTGAAACTCAAGAGGCACAGTTGGAAATCGTACCTTGCCACTTTGTATGTCTGGGAGAGAGAAAGCTGTGCCAGCTGAATGTATGGGCTGTCCTTGTCAAACCAGGCTGGGTTGCAAATACCTGCCATTCATGGGAAGAAACTAGATAATGACATAGAGGTTAACTCAAAAGTGGGAAGATCATTATTCTTCCCATTTGAGAGTGAACCTGTTCATGCAGTGGAAAGCAGAATTCCAACACACACAGACCTGGGCAGGATTATTGGACACAGCAAAAACTTTTAAACAGCTGCCGAGACAAAGCTTTATGTCCATGAATGGTGCAGCTGTGGGACACTGGTGTGAATGGTATCTCCGTATATGAGAGTAAAGCTGAAAAAATGAGACAAAATGCCCCTGGGAATAGCATGTCCTCTTTTGTGGGGGACAAGATATGGGGAAAGCCATTTCTGATTTTGGAGAAACTAGTAAGGAAAGAGATGAGCTCTGACTGGTTACTGAAGAAATGAGAAAAAGGGAGAAACAGTCTGCTGGACTGAGAAAGGGAGGTCAAAAAGCCATTAGGGTTAATAGGAAACAAATGTGGTCTGATCTGATTTCAGCTGGGGTAGACAAAGATAATATGCATGGGTGGCCGGGCGCGGTGGCTCAAGCCTGTAATCCCAGCACTTTGGGAGGCCGAGATGGGTGGATCACGAGGTCAGGAGATCGAGACCATCCTGGCTAACCCAGTGAAACCCCGTCTCTACTAAAAAATACAAAAAAACAACTAGCTGGGCGAGGTGGCGGGCGCCTGTGGTCCCAGCTACTCGGGAGGCTGAGGCAGGAGAATGGCGTAAACCCGGAAGGCAAAGCTTGCAGTGAGCTGAGATCTGGCCACTGCACTCCAGCCTAGGGGACAGAGCGAGACTCCTTCTCAAATAAAAAAAAACAAGAGGCCGGGCGCGGTGGCTCAAGCCTGTAATCTCAGCATTTTGGGAGGCTAAGATGGGCGGATCACAAGGTCAGGAGATTGAGACCATCCTGGCTAACCTGGTGAAACCCCGTCTCTACTAAAAAATACAAAAAACTAGCCGGGCGAGGTGGCGGGCGCCTGTAGTCCCTGGTATTCAGGAGGCTGAGGCAGGAGAATGGCGTAAACCCGGGAGGCGGAGCTTGCAGTGAGCTGAGATCCGGCCACTGCACTCCAGCCTGGGCGACAGAGCAAGACTGTCTCAAAAAAAAAAAAAAATATATGCATGGGCAACCCAGTGCCATATTGGTGGCCTTTGGAAAGTCCTGACTCCCAATCAACAGTTTAGACCCCTTCCTACTACCTACCAAAAAAGGGAGAATGAAAATAAGAAACCAAGTAAAAGAACACCAGTCTCTGCATTTAGGGGTGGACTCTGCAGCCTGGAGATCATGGGGGCGGGGTGGGGCAAGGCTACCTCTGTGTAAGAGCAATAGGGGGCAACCAGAGGCTCCCTTTGGAGCTGATTATCAAGAGTCCAAAAAAGCACAAAAAAGAACCTAAGCTTTAGTGGCCACAGGTGCAGATTGTTTCTTAATTCATGGAAATCCAGAGAGACACCCTGGCAAGTGGGGAGCTAGACATGGTTGTGGGGGTAAAAATTCTGAGTGAAACAAACTCCTCTCCTCCTTAGTTTTGTCTGGAGTCCCTCCTTGCTTAGTCTCCTGTCTTTATCTCACTTATTTCAAAAGACATCTTGGGTATGGATGTGCTTTTAGGATGGACTTTACAAACACCTGTGGGGGGATTCTTCCTATGGGTTTGGACTGCTGTGCCAAGTATAACTCAAGTGGTTGAGCAAATGATACAAAACATAGGCACTTCTCATGCTGGGTTGGATTCGGCTAATGCCTTCTTTAGCACCCCTTCACCCTCACTCACCAGCCTGGTACCGATAATATTCTAACTTCTGAAGACGTTCATTGTTATAGCAACACCGAGGTGTTTTGTGCACCCTTCTTCAATCCAGAGGATGGACCATCAACCCACAAAAGATACAGGGCCCAGAACTGGCTGCAAAGTTCCTCAGGGTCACTTGGTGAAGTAAGACACACCATTCCAGGCTCAGTCATTGAGAAAATTCAACAGTTTTCCATGCCAAAAACAGTTCAACAGAGACAAAGTTTCCTGGACCTTTTGGGATACTGGTGGGCTTTCACCTCGTATTTAGCTCAATGTTCACATCCCCTGTACTCACTAGTTAAGAGGGGATCTAGTTGGTTCTGGGATAAAGAACGAGAAGAAGCATTTGAGAACGCTAAAATATGAGTGGCTTGGGCACAAGTCTTAAGTTTCCTTCTTACTGGGATACAGATATCTTTAGGTGTGACCAGAAACCCTGAGGGGATAAGAGAGATCCTCTGGCATGTTCAGCATAGCAAAGCAGTTCTTCTAGGATTCTGGTCACAGCCTATGGGAGTGTGCTGAAACTGTTCTCCAATTGAGCAACAGGTCCTGGGAGTATGTAAAGCCTTCTAGCACATTGAACCTGTAACTGATCATTTGCCAGTAACAATGAGAACAGATCTCTCTATTAAGGGCTAGATAGAAGGGTTGTTTTTCAAGCCTGTAATAGTTATCTCTCAAGGCGCCACTTCACAAAAGTGGCATGCATCCCTGCAGCAATGCAGTGTCCTCTCCATGGGTCCCTTGGGAGATGCATGCTCTCTTAGGGCCAGGATAGTATGAGACCAGAGCTGCCCGTGTTGTGGAGCCACCACTGGAGACACCTCTAATGGTAGACACAGGCACAGCCCCTATTCTTGACACTTAGATAATTGGAGCCGGGGTAACCATTGTGTATGCACGGCAGTAACTACAATTGCAGACAAATACTACTGGGTTTGAGATGGGAATGCAGCAAAGCATTCAGTGGGCAAAACTCTGAGCTGCACAGTTGGCTTGTACTCATGAGCTGTGACTGACAGTGCTGTGTAGAGATAGTTGGGCAGTATTAAACGGTCTTATGACTTCGCTTGCTGAACAGGCCCTGGGTGAATAGCATGGACTTAAAAAAAAAACCTTGTGGGGAGCTGCTATGTGGAAAGACGTTTGGGAAAGGTTACAAGAACCCACTGCAAGCCCAATCATGTATCGTATTTTAGGAAACTAGTCAGATTCATTTTACCCTAGCAAAAATTAGAACACTATATCTCAGTCTTCTGAGCTAGCTGGTTGGGCACACAAACATGATGGACATCACAGTGCATGAGTGGGCTGGCAAATAGCAAAGAGAAGGGACTTGCCCCTCTGCTATGCAGATTTAATGGCAGTGGTAACAAATGGCTTAGTTTGCTCCTGCCTGCACCCCCTCTGCCTCCCACATATACCTGGACATCTCCATTAGAGAGCCACTCTTGTGAGGGACTGGGAAATAGACTGCGTTGGACCACTGCCAGTAAGCTTGGGAGAAAAATGTGGAGATACTTCCTTAAGATTGTTGCAGGCCTTTCCTTGCAAAAGTGCAAAACTGACAAACTGGATTTGTTTGCTTCATCCTTTGGTTTCTTGGCTCCTTCAGCATTTGGGGGCTGCTTTGCATCTATGTCCCTTTCATGGAACAGAACTCTAAAACAATGCTGTTCATGCTTATCTCTAAGGTCCTTGTGCATCTTAGAAAATCCCCCACACCATTCCCTGTGTTATTTTATTAGTATATGCTAAATGAATTTCATTCAACTTCATGCCTCCTGATTTTATTTCTCTGCTTTCTGGAGTCTAGGAAAATTTCTTTGTAAGCAACAATAGCGAACAGGGCAGGAGTCTGTACAGATATCCCTGTGTGCCTCCTGCACAAGTGCAGAGGACGTATTAGGTGAGATCCTCCTCCTTCAGACTATGCCCACCAAAGGTTGTGGAGGAGAAGGCGGAGCTGAATCCATAGCCTTGCTGTGGGTCTGCAGGCCCAACTGCTTTCTTCCCTCCCTCTCAGGTTATTTAAGGATTTCCATTATTTTGTATAAAAATTGAGGCCATTTAACAATCATTCTGATTTCTGATCAATGACAAGCTTCCACTTCAGACAATTCCTTGAAATATTTGTTCTTGGTTTTAGGTTTTGCATGCAAATATCTTTAATATTTCTGTAAAAATTAACTTTTTTGGTCAGAAACATTATCCACAGCCATATTTCTACTTTTGTATTGTGTATTAATACCTTTAATCTTGTGTCTAATGATTCATTCATAATTATATTATGAAATATATTTTCAACTATTTTCATCTTTTCATGCAGCAAGCTTTTCTAAGTTGAGTGAGAATACTACTCTTTTAGTAAAGAAAGATTTTACACATTCTCTGTTTTAGTTTTTTCAGAAATTTTCTCGGAACTGCCTCTGGTTGTAAAGGAGAGGAACGGAGATTTCTGGGAACGACAAGACAAAAGTTGCTCAGAATCTCGTGCTTACAGAGCTCCGTATGCCTCTGTTGTGGGTGTAGTTTGTCCGAACTGTGAGAGACACAGAGAGCATTGATTCCCGTAGACAGTACACTGAGGTTCCTTTCTGGAACACAAAGCCCAGCCATTTTGTTAACATGAGAGTGTGAACAAGTGTGTCCGTGGCACAGGCCAGGGCATGAGAAGAGGGCAGTGGGTTTGAAGGATGGCTGGGATGAGTAATATGTGAGGAGGCAGGAGCGGGAAGGGGAAACCACGGAGAGACTAGGCAGGGGAGGGAGGGAAGGTCAATAAATGAGGCAGGAGCAACTCCTCCAAGAATGCATTCTGTGTGGAGTAATTTTAAATGTCTGGATCTATTTTCTTAAAATGTTACTCCAGCTCACTTGGTCTTGCTGTTAGAATGAAAGTCAGAACAATTGAGGATGGTAACTGCCCTCTGGGGATGTCCCTGAGAATTACCATGGTTGGTTTGTCTCAAGAGGAACAAGGGAGGAGATAGGCAGGGACGTTTAGGCTGGCCAACTTGCGGTGTCATGGATTTGGATGCTTCTGTTTGCCTCCATTTCTCCATCATTCTAACACCCCACTTCACACCAAGTACAGGTTCCTGTCAGGTATGGAGCACCATTGACATATGTGATTCCATCTTAGAAAAAGACTCCATCTTTTATTTCAAAAGACATATCACGCCAGAAAGAACCAGATGTTTACCTAATCAATAGAGACTACAGCCAACCAAATAAAGGCACAACCCTTTACTATAGGTCCACACAAGAGGAATCAAGAACCATTTTTGAAAAGCAGGACTTAATCATGTGGACACGGTTGTTTCCATACACACAATCTTGCTTCCACTCATGATCAGCATCTAACATCTGCCACCAAAGCCTCTGCTCAAATCAAGTCTTCTTACTTTCAAGACATTGAATACCTTCTGGATTAGTGCAAGACACTCTTGTTCATGTCACTATTCTTGAATGGGTTTGTTAACCCCTTTTCTATCTTCTTTTCTTTTGATGTTAAGTATTATTTTATGTGGGATGTTTGATCTATTACACCTGTTTATTGATTTAGTGTACTACTATGTATGGGTTGCAATACTGACTGACTTGTGGATTGGCTTGAGACTCCATCATGGCTCTGACTAGGGAATTAGTAGTAAGGAGATTTGCCTCCTTAGGAACTCCATGTAACTTGTGGCTTTTACAATTGGAACAGCATCAATGAATGTCTGACCTTGTGGAAAGTCACAAGTGTTCATGGCTCACTTTATGTCTGACCTTGTGCCGCTCACAACAATTGACATAGTCAGTAACTGTTTTCCACAGTTAGACAAATTCCCAAAACTAAAATAAACTGGCATTTATAATGACATACCTATGATTGGCCACATTAAGGAGATTTCTAAAGCCAGGACCCTCATAAAACCTTAATTAGAAATCAAGTCATTTGGCCAAAGAAACTACCGCACTGTCTAAAAAGAGATCTAATGTCACTTAGTCTTGAAAGCCTGACTCCCCAAGGAAAACCTTAGATGATGGGATGGAACCCACCCATGTCATGCAAATACAAAATCTGACAAGGTCTTGGCTGATGCTAAGCTAGGAAGCTGGTGGAGCCCGAGGGCTCACACTAAGCAGGAACTTAACTTATCAGTAGAAGGCTGGCAAAACAAATTTTTTATTTGGTTGAAAGAAAGGCAAGTTAATTATTGCAGTCCATGTGTGAAGTTGGTTAAGGTAATAAAGTATTTATTATGAAGAAACTATATAAATTTGCAACTAATATTGCATAATATGGGCGCTAGGACAGAAATTGAGCAGGCATGCCAGAGGACTCACAGGCCACACACAGTTCTCAGCATTGAAGAACCCTGGTGCCCAATAGTTTTGGAAGCCAGGAAAGCTCTTACTGTACAAACTCCTGAGGATCTGTGGTCAGTCATGAGAAAGCCTGAACATGTAAAACTTCTGATAAGCAATACCCCAAGGGAAGAAATTCCTGAACTGTTCATGTAAATATCTCATGTATTGACAGGAATCACCAGAAGGGCAAAGAGATAGCTCATATAATTTTAAGGAAAGTACATTATTCTCATATATCACATTCAATGAGGAATCGCTGGGATCAAAGCGCCCACAGCCAGAGGACTCAGTAGGTGATGATGGTTCCTGGTGGGATTATGTGGCGAGGCCCATAATAACTAGAAAAAGAATCATAGATTGTAACCATGGAAATCACAGACCACAGTGTATCAGTGAGAACAAAGAATACACCAGAGAAGAATTTCAAAAATAAGAACAGATTCTTGCCAAAGACAAACCACAGACGCAGAATGGCCCGTCCATCTATGGGATAACGGACCGAACACCACAGTACTTTCAGGCACAGAAATGCATCAGATCACTACACTAGCAGAAAACCCATCTCTAAAGATGAAATATTAGAACTAACAAAAAAAATCACCCAGGGCATGACCTGTCTCTCTGGTAGTGAATCACATTAGCCTGGAGATCCATCCAACCATATTTAGACCCAACAATATTTGGAGATGGGCTCCAATGCAACGATTTGCTATAAGGCACACAGAAATACAAGAAAATTAGCTATTTTTGGCTACCAATACACATCAGTTGGTATGTGATAGATACAACGGATATGCCACTCATTTGAAATTCTAGCTTCAAGTGAAGACATCACTTCTGAGTACCGCCTAACCTGAAAGTCTCCTAAATTAACAGTCTCAGCACTGAGAACCATAAAAGATAGACTAGAAACATTCAAATTTTGGCAGACTCTTCAGGAACCCCTAAGGTAATATTTATAGCAAACTTAATAAAAACACCAAGAAATAAACCCAGGAAGGGACTGAAATTCTTTATATTCAAAACAAAAGTCTCAAAAATCATTAAAAATTGACCTAACGTACCTTTGCAAAATAAACCAAGGCAGACAAATTTGCAAGCCAGATACAAAATAATTCACAGCACAAACAAAATAATTGGCAACCAAGGACACAAGGAAACAGGGCCATTTAAGGCCCAGCCCAGATGCCAAAATAATGAGTAAAGACCTTCCAAACATCTAGCTGGGTGCGGTGGCTCATGCCTGCAATCCCAGAACTTTGGGAGGCTGAGGAGAGCAGATCACCTGAGGTCAGGAGTTCAAAACCAACCTGGCCAACATGGTGAAACCCCGTCCCTACTAAAAATACAAACATTATCTAGACATGGTGGCACGCACCTGTAATCTCAGCTACTCAGGAGGCTGAGGCAGGAGAGGTTGCAGTGAGCCGAGACGAGATGGCACCATTGCATTTCAGCCTGGGGGACAAGAGCGAAACGCCATCTCAAAAATAAAATAAAATAAAATAAAATAAAACCTTCCAATTGTCCAAAACAGAACCAACAAATTTGAAAAACAGAAACAACAAAAGACAGACAAAATTAAACAACTAGAAACCCCTCCCTCCAGGTATGGGCTAAAACACTCAAACCTAAGGGTAACAGAACAGGTACACAATAGCTATACAAATAAGTGTGCACATATATACACGTTTCTTTTAGACACCAAATTACAAATAAACCTTACTACATACAATGCAGCACACTCTGACATAAACATCCATATAAAGTACTTTGAGGAAACAACCAGGGGCTCCTCAATTTCTGCTTCCATACAATCTATTACCTAAACTTATTGCTTGCACTTTATACTGTTTACCAAAATTGGAAAACATAATGGGAATGCATCTGATTCCAAAACTTTTTAACCTATGGTGGCCTATTAAGAAGCTAAAGGAGGCCGGGCGCGGTGGCTCACGCCTGTAATCCCAGCACTTTGGGAGGCTGAGGCGGGCGGATCACAAGGTCAGGAGTTCGAGACCGTCCTGGCTAGCACAGTGAAACCCCGTCTCTACTAAAACTACAAAAAATTAGCCAGGCGTGGTGGTGGGTGCCTGTAGTTGCAGCTGCTCAGGAGGCTGAGGCAGGAGAATGGAGTGAACCCAGGAGGCAGAGCTGGCAGTGAGCGGAGATCATGCCACTGCATTCGAGCCTGGGCAATAGAGAGAGACTCCGTCTCAAAAAAAAAAAAAAGAAACTAAAGGAGTGAAAACTCTCAACCTATCACAGACTAAAGTGGAACCTCTAACACTGTCTACAACCCACCAGGCTACATTAAGCAATAGACATTAAAGGGAAGATATACAGAAGTTGTAGCAAAATTCTGGAAATCCTCAACATTATTACAATGGGCATTTCAAATTACTTTTCCCTTATGGCCTGTCCTGAAATCACGGGAGCTATTGACTAGAAAATTTTAAATAACGTCTCAACTAAAATGACAGGAGCATTACCAGATGTTGAAGAAGTCATTGATAAGATCACTGAGTACAGTGGAAGCTACTGTGTAACCACAGATATTTCAGACATGCTCTTTGCCATGCCAATAGATAAAGAAAGCCGGGAATATACCACTTTTACCTACGAAGGCAGACAATACCAATTTAAAAGTTCACTGCAAGGATATTTAAATAGCTCACTCCATTTTATCATTACATATAAACCAATTGAAACACAGATCACTAATAACATAATACATAGCTTCCATTACAGTGCTAAAACAATGACCAGCAGAATCTTAAACAGGAAACATGACAATTAGCAACATACTTAAGATCACTGAGATGGACTATTAATACAGGGAAAACCGTAGGCCTGGACACTAATTGTAAATTTTTAAGAGTACAATGGTCGTCAGAAGGGAGAAAAATAATGACCACAATGATAAAAGCCCTTAGGGGACCAATAAACAGGAAGCACAAAGAATAATAGGTTTTTAATTGGTAACTGGAGATAACATATATCCTCTCGAAACATCATCCTAAAACCAATATATAAGATAACTAGTAAATCCCAAAATTTCCCCTAGAGACAAGAACAAGCGTAAGCACTTGAACCACTCAAAGACTATGTTACCACATCCCAAGCTCTGCATTACGCATCTTCTGATTCACAACTTGGTTGGAAATTCTAATGAGTAATGAATGTAGAACATGGTCCATGGTCATCGTGTAAAAAGAAACCAGGTTCTAAAACCTTCCTACCAGTGGGATTTTGAACAATAAAATTCTCATACTCTAAGAACAAATTAAGCCCATTTGAAAGATGCATGTGGCGTAGGCACGAAGCCTTAAGAAACAAGAAACGGAGCCTCTGACTGGCAACAACATCACAATTAGATGCCACATGGCTCTCCTTCATTGGGTAAAATTGATCAACATTGCTTCCATAGAAATGGTAAATCCAGGGTGGAGACACTGGCTTTAAGGGTCAACCAGGTCTCCTCACGGAGGAGACTGTCAAGACTGAAATAGGCATGCTGGAAGGTATTCCAAGCACAGGGACACTCCATGCCAATCTAGGAAAATGAGGCCCCATCTTGTCTAAATGTCTTGCCCAACACCTGGTTTACAAATGGATCAGCCTCTGTGACCCAAGGCCAGACCCAATGGACAAAGCAGCGCTCAGACCCCAGGACCACACAATCCTGAAGGAGGCAGGTCAATTACTCTTTGCACAGCATGCAGAATTGATTGTAGGTGTTCTAGCAGTCAGACACTCAGTATGAGAAAATCAAAATAAAATTTACATTTCCGCAGACTCATGACAGTTCCGAAAGGCATAACCCGGTGGTTACAAACATGGAAGCAAAATAAAAAATAATTCTAAAAGTATATGGTCCAAATTTTATTGGGAGGAACTATGTGAATTATGAAACAGAATTATGATATTTGACATACTTATATTGGTGCAGCAAAAAGATAATTCAGAAGCCACAAAATCATATAACCATGTAGATGCATTATCAGAAATCATAACCACTAACACACAAAACATACCCCAATTAAAGCTACACAGAAAATCAGAAAGCTCATGATATTCAGTACTACATCTTCAACTCAAAAGAAAATAAGACAAGGAATGGAAAATACCACAAGTACCAAACAATTATGATTAAATAGGGAGATGACTTTAAAGTTAAACAAACACCAGAACTAGCCTACACTCCATAAAAACAACTATAGCTACATAAGGAAAAAGAGATTAGATGTATGTTTAGTGTACAGGTGGCCATGAGAAACTGAAAGCAAGATGGCACCAAATTCAAAAGGCCAAAGGTAATTGTGAGCAATGTAAAGCTGATCTAAAGTAGAGCTATTCTACACCCATAGATAGGTACAAACCTAGCACCTTCAACCTGTGCTTCCAGATAAGATTTTATAGGATCATTAAATTATCCCTAGTCATAAAAATATGCAGTAACAATGGTTGATATGTACGCAGAGATTAACATAGTAATAGCGGTTAGCCATTCATCTGCCAAATATGCCATCTCAGCCTTAGAATATATGATAGCTCACTATGGAGCCCTAAAATAATTGAAAGTGATAAAGGAACTCATTTTGCATGAAGAATTACACAGCCATTGGCAGATAAATGGGATATAGAACAGACTTTTCACCTACTCTGTAATCCCACAGCAGCAGGATATATAGAGAGATTTAATTGACTGCAATAAAAATAATTTAAAACTTTGGATAAAATGATTACGTTTCAACAACCTATTAGCCTGACACGTTTTAATTTAAATCAACAAGAAAGTAAACAAGAGCAACTTCCAATCTTAATCAGATAACTTTAAGGCTCTTAAAGGATAAGGAAGAAAATGATACAAATATTATGCCTTACGGAGTGAACACTAGACTTAATGAGACTACTGTCTCCCGTGAGGACATGGTGGCCAATGGACATGCAAATATTTATCGGACTGCAGGAAAAGAGGAGAGTTACAATTTTACACAATCTCCAAACTTACTCCAAATTGTCACTAGACCTGGATTTGTTGCCACACTTTCTGCATAATTGGTACTGCACTGCTTTTTTCTAGTCATTGGTATTAATGTAATTGAAACTGTATTCAATTTAATCTGATTTTACTTGCCACTAACCTAATACATTTACATCACGATCACAAGAACAGCACCAAAAGGATGATGATAAAGCATTCATGAGAAGTTGCCCCATGATCCAATCTCCTCCCAGCAGGCCCCACATCCAACATTGGAGATTATAATTTGACATGAGATTTGTTGTTGACACAGATCAAAACCATATCATTCCACTCCTGGTCCCCCAGTCTCATGTTCTCACTTTGCAAAATACAATTTTGCCTTCCTAACATTCCTGCAAAGTCTTAACTCATTCCAGCATTAACTCAGAATTCCAAAGTTCAAAGTCTCATCTGGGACAAGGCTAGTCCCTTTCACCTATGATTCTGTAAAATCAAAAACTAGTTAGGCTGGGCACAGTGGCTCATGCCTCTAATCTCAGCACTTTGGGAAGCCAAAGTGGGCAGATCACTTGAGGTCAGGGGTTCGAGACCAGCCTGGCCAACATAGTGAAACCCTGTCTCTACCAAAAAAAAAAAAAAAAAATTAGCCAGGCATGGCAGCACACACCTGTAATCCCAGCTACTCAGGAGGCTGAGACATGAGAGCTGCTTGAACCTAGGAGGCAGAGGTTGCAGTGAGCCAAGATCACGCCTCTGTACTCCAGCCTGGGCAGACTGAGACTCTGTCTCAAAAAACAAACAAAACTAGCTAGTTACTTCCAAGATACAGTGGAACTATAGGCATTTGGTAAACATTCCTGTTCCAAAAGAGAGAAATCAGCCAAAAGAAAGAGGGTGTAGGCCCCATGAAAGTCTGAAACCCAGAAGGGTAGTCATTAAATCTTAAAGCTCCAAAATAATATCCTTTGACTCCAGATCCCATATCCAAGGCACACTGATACAAGGGATGGGGTCCCAAGGCCTTTCACAGCCATGCCCCTGTGGCTGCTCTCATGGACTGGTGTTGAGTGCCTGTGGCTTTTCCAGGCACAACATGCAAGCTTCAGTGGGCCTACAATTTCAGAGTCTGGAGGAGTGTGGTCCCCTTCTTACAATTCCACTAGGCAGGGACTCTGCATGTGGACTCCAACCCAACATATCCCCTCTGCACTACCCTAGTGGTGGTTCTCTGCTGTGAGGGTTCTGCCTCTGCAGTAATCTTCTGCCTGGACACCTGGACTTTTCCATACATTCCATACATTCTCTGAAACCTATGTGGAGGCTGCCAAGCCTCAACTCTTGCACTCTGTGTACCTGCAGGCTTAACACCATGTGGAAGACAACAAGGCTTATAGCTCACACTCTCTGAAGCAGTGGCCTGAACTGGACTTAGATCCATTTAAACCATGGCTAAAGCTGAAACAGCTGGGATGCAGCGAGCAGAGGCTGTAAAGGGCAGCAGGACCCTGGGCCTGGCCCATGAAACCATTCTATCCTCCTAGGCTTCCAAGCCTGTGATGGGAGGGACTGCTACAAAGATCTCTAAAATGTATTCAAGGCCTTCTTGCAATTAATTATCTTGGCTATTAGCACTTAGCTCCTTTTTACTTAAGTAAATTTCTGCAGCCGTCTTGAATTCCTCCCCTGAAAATCAGCATTACTTTTCTATCATATGAGTAGGCTGCAAACTTTTTTCCAAACTTTTACACTCTGCTTCCTCTTTAAATATAAGTGCCAACTTTAGGTCATTTTTTGCTCATGCGCATAGGCACAGGCTGTTAGAAGCAGGCAGGCCTCATGTTAAATGCTTTGCTACTTAGGTAGGTATTCCACCAGATACACTAAATCATCATTCTTAAGTTCAAAGTTTAGTTTCGCAGATCCCTAGGGCAGGGACACAGTGTGGCCAAGTTCTTTGCTAAGGCGTAACAAAAGTGATTTTTGCTTTAGTTCCCAATAAGTTATTCATTTCCACCTGAGACATCATTAGCCTGGCCATCTCTGTTCATATGACTATCAGCATTTGGGTCACAATCATTCAAGTCTCTAAGAAGTTTCCAATTTTCCCTTATTTTCCTGTATTCTTCTGAGTCCTCTGAAGTCTTCCAACCTTTGCCCTTTACCCAGTTCCAAAGCTGCTTCCATATTTTCAGGTATCTTTGTGGCAATGTCCCACTCCCCAGTAACAATTTTTATATTAGTTCATTCTCACATTGATATAAAGAGACTGGGTAATTTATGAAGAAGCGAGGTTTAATTGGCTTATGGTTCAGGTTGTGGCTTCTGCTTTTGGGGAGACTTCAGGAAGCTTCCAATCGTGGCAGAAGGCAAAGGAGGAACAGGCATCATACATGGTCAGAGAAGGAGCAACAGATAGAGAAGGAGAGATGCTCCATATCTCATGATAACTCACTATCACAAGAACAGCACCAAGGGGATGATGCTAAACCATTCATGAGAAACCACCACCTACATTATCTAATCACCTCCAACCATTCCCCATCTCCAACATTGGGGACTACAATTCAACATGACATGTTGCGAGGTTACAGATCCAAACTATATCACAATCTTGTTTATTCTTTCCATGAAACAACTTCTAAATTTGTGTGGTTTTTCATATGGTTTTCCACATCCCAACTTCTTTCACTTCAGCTCTGATTTTGGTTATTTTTTGTGTTCTCCTACCTGTGGGGTTGGTTGTCCTTGTTTCTCTAGTCCCTCTAAGAGTGATGTTAGATTGTTAATTTGAGATATTTCTAACTTTTTTGATGTGGGTGTTTAGTGTTATAAACTTATCCCTTAATGCTGCTTTAACTGTGTCCCAGAGATTCTGGTATGTTGTATATTTGTTCTCATTGGTTTCAAAGAATTTCTTGATTTCTGCCTTAATTTCATTATTTATTCAAAAATCGTTCAGAAGAAGGTTGCTTAATTTCCATGTAACTGTATGGTTTTGAGTGATTTTCTTGGTATTGATTTCTATTCTGAGAATGTGGTTTGGATAATTTCAGTTTTTTAATTTGCTGAGAATTGTTTTATTGCTGAGTGCATGTTCAATGTTAGGGTATGTGCCATGTGTTCAGAAGAATGTATATTCTGTTGTTTGGGAGTGCACTGTTCCTTAGATGTCTATTAGGTCTATTTGGTTAAGTGTCAAGTTCAGGTCTTAAATATCTTCATCAGTTTTCCAAGTTGATGGTCTGTCTAATACAGTCAGTGGGGTTTTGGAAGTCTGCAGCTATTATTTTGTGATTATCAAAGTGTCTTCTAGGTCTCTAAGAACTTGCTTTATGAATCTGCATCTTTTGGTGTTAGGTGCATATGTATGTATCATAGTTAGGTCTTCTTGTTAGATGGAACCCTTGACCCTTTCTTTGTCATTTTATCTTTATTTTTTTCAGTCTTTCTCTGCCTGAAATTAGAACAGCAACCTCTGCGTTTTTCTGTTATCCATTTGCTTGGTAGATTTTCCTTCATCCCTTTACTTTGAGCCTGCGTGTCAGTACATATGAAGTGGATCTCTTGAAGCCAGCATACAGTTGAGTTTTCCTTCTGTACTTAACCTGCCACTCTGTACTTTTTAATTAGGGAATTTAGCCTGTTCACATCCAATATTAATGTTGATATGTATAGATTTAATCCTGTGATTGTGTTACCTGGTTATTATGCAGACTTTTTTGTATAGTTACTTTATAGTGTTAATGCTTTATGTACTTAAGTGTGTTTCTGCAGTGACTGGTAATGGCCTTGCCATATTTAGCACTCCCATCAGGGTCTCCCGTAAGGCGGGTCTGATGGTAATGAATTATCTTAGCATTTGCTTGTCTGAAAATAATCTCATTTCTCCTTCACTTATGAAGCTTAGTTTGATTGGATGTGAAATTCCTGGTTTGATGGATTCTTAGTTTGATGGATATTGTTTTCTTTAAGAATGCTAAATGCACATCCTGCCCCCACCCTCACCCCTACTTCCTGCAATCTCTTCAGGCTTGTAAGGTTTCTGCTGAAAAGTCCACTGCTAGTGTGGTGACATTCCCTTTTGTGGGTAACCTGCCCCTTCTGTCTAGTTGCCTTTAACATTGTTTCTTTCATTTCAACCTTGGAGAATCTGTTGACTAAGTGTCTTAGGGATGGTCATCGTGTGTAGTATCTGACAGAGTTTCTCTGAAGTTCCTGAATTTGAATGTTGGTCTCTCTAACGAGTTTGGGAAAAGTTTATTGGATACTATCCTGGAATGTTTTCCAAGTGGCTTTCTTTCACTCCTTCTCTTTCAGGGACGCCAATAAGCCATAATTTGGTCTCTATATGTAATCTCATATTTCTTAGAGGTTTTGTCTATTATTCTTTTACCTTTTTAAAAATTTTCATCTGAGGTATTTCAGAGAACAGGTCTTTAAGCTCTGAGATTCTGTTTTTTTTTTAGACTGACTTTCACTCTGTCGCCCAGGCTGGAGGGCAGTGGCGCGATCTCGGCTCACTGCAAGCTCCGCCTCCCGGGTTCACGCCATTCTCCTGCTTCAGCCTTCCGAGTAGCTGGGACTACAGGCGCCCGCCACCTCGCCCGGCTAGTTTTTTGTATTTTTAGCAGAGACAGGGTTTCACCATGTTAGTCAGGATCGTGTCGATCTCCTGGCCTTCTGATCCACCCACCTCGGCCTCCGAAAGTGCTGGGATTACAGGCCTGAGCCACCGTGCCCAGCCTCTGAGATTCTTTTCTATGTTTGGTTGATTCTCCTGTTAATAGTGGCCATTGTATTCTGAAATTCTTGAAGTGATTTTTTTCAGCTCTATCTAATCAATTTTGTTATGTCTTAAAATGCCAATTTTGTCTTTTATCTTTTGTATCATTTTATTTTATACCTTAGGATTGGGTTTTGACTTTCTTCTCAATATTGATTATCTTTGTTCTTATCCATGTTCTGAATTCTATTTCTGTCATTTCAGCCATTTCAGCCTGGTTAAGAACCATTTTTTGGGAAGTGGGCTGATGTTCCTTCAGTCTTTGTAATTACTGTCCTTTGGATGAGTTACTTTGCTTTTATCTTCTTCGATGCCCCTGGGGGTTTGATTGTGGTATGTAGTGGGTTGAGTCAATTGGCTTTATATCTGGAAGGTTTTAGGCTGAGTTCAGTACTCCTGGGATGTGTGCTCTAACTCTGTGGGGTTGATATCCAACCCCCAGCTTTGTTCTCCGTCCTGTCAAAGTTAGGAAACTGCTGCACTGGAAGAGCCAAGGTATTTACTAACGACTGGGTGGGGTCTGCCCACGCGCACACGTGTGCTGGCAAAGTGGCAGCAAGGTGGCTGTGGGCAAGTGCATGCCAGCAAAGCAGCATGGGGGAGGCTGCAGTCGGGTTTGGGTGTAGGTGAACTTGGGTGTATGTCAACAGGGACCACTCTGCTGGAGCTCCCTGACAGTCTAGCACAGTCTGCCAGTGAAGCAGGTATGATGTGGGCCCCTGGGAGGCACCTTAGTTAGGCATGTGAGGCTGCGCTACAAGCGAGTGCAGCCAAGCTGGGGCTCTAGAAGCCAGCAGATACGGGTCACTGAGATTGGAATAGCCTCATCTCACAGGCAAGATCACCCTGCTGTGTTCTAGTCCAACAGTTCACCTAAGACTGAAGTCTCCTAGGGGAGCGTGGCGAGCCTTGGGTAATGGGCATCCCTGCTTGTGCTCCACTACAGACATTCCAGCGACAAACCCTCTGGGCTTTACACAGGCTGGAGTCCTGCCCTTATTACCTCTCTAAACAGCTCTCCCTGCAAGCTCAAGTGTCCTTCGTGGTCATGGGGTGCTGCCAGGATTCCAGATGGCGGTGGTAAGAGTAGATCACTCCTTGCCTGTTCAACTCACCCCTTCCTCAGAAATCACTGGGGGCCAGGAATGAGGCCCAGTGTACAGTCGCCTTGTACAGGATTCCCAACTATATTAAGTGGAATTGATTTTGAGTTTCAGTTTTCAGTTTATTTGCAGTATAATAGAATGCAATTGTTTTTTATTGACCTTGTACACTACAACATTACTGAATTTTATGTTCTAATCTTGTATTAGTGGATTCCTTAGGATTTTGTATATACTAGATCATTTTACTGGTACATAGAGACAGTTTGATTTCTTTCCTTTTTTTATTTTTTGATATGGAGTTTTGCTCTGTTGCCCAGGATGGAGTGCAGTGGTGCAGTCTCGGCTCATTGCAACCTTCACCTCCTAGGCTCAAGTGATTCTCCTTCCTCAGCCTCCCAAATAGCTGGGGTTACAGGCGCCTGCTACCATGCCTGGCTAATTTTTATATATTTTTAGTAGAGACGGGATTTCACCATGCCAGTCTGGTCTGGAACTTCCAAGCTCAGGTGATCCACCTTCCTTGGCCTCCGAAAGTGCTGGGATTACAGGTGTGAGCCACTGCACCCAGCCTGATTGATTTATTTTCATTCTGATAGTGTTATATTTATTTTTCTAGCATAATTTATTGACTGTATCCTCAATTACAATTTATAATAGAATGGTGGTAGTGGATAAGCTTTTTGAGTTTTTAATTTTGGAAAAATTACTGAGACTTTCTTGATACCAGTGTTATGTGAGCTTTTCATGGATGTCTGTTTCCAAGTAAAGAACATTTCCTTTCATGCATAATTTTTTCATGTTTTTACCATGAGTGGGTTTTGGATTTTTCAAATGCTTGTTACATATCCTTGGAGGTCATCATGAGGGTTTGTTTTTTCATTTATTAATAAAATGTATTACACTAATTGGTTTTATATGTTTTAGTTTGTCAAACTTACAATCCTGACATAAGTACCCTTCATCAGAGTGTATAAATGTGTTTTAAGAACCTGAATTACTTGTTTATTTCTTTGAGGATTATTGCCTCAGTATTCATAAGACATATTGGTCTGCAATTTTCCTTTCTCCTTCTTTTTTTGAGATGGAGTCTCTCTCTGTTGCCCAGGATGGATGGAGTGCAGTGAGACAATCTTGGCTCACTGAATACTCCGCCTTCTGGATTCAAGCAATTCTTCTGCTTCAGCCTCCTGAGTAGCTGGGATTACAGGAACCTGCCACCACACTCGGCTAATTTTTATATTTTCAGTAGAGATAGGGTTTCACGATATTGGCCAGGCTGGTCTCAAATTCTTGACCTCAGATGATCCGCCCACGTCAGCCTCCCAAAGTACTGAGATTACAGACGTGAGCCACCATGCCCTTGTATTTTCCTTTCTTAAAGTATCTCTGTCTAGTTGTGGTATCAGAGTAATCTGCCTCTTTAGAATGCATTAGGCAGTAATCTCTTCTTCTCTGTTGTTTTTATTTTCTTTTATGAAGAATTAATGAAGAATCATTATTAAGTTGTTAATGGGTCAAGAGAAAGTTACCACTGAAGTCTTCTCTACCTGGGCAACAATTGACTCCTAACAACCACTATAAGCTTGAAAGATGATCCCTTCCCAGCTGATCCTTCAGGTGAGTCCTCAGCAACATCTACATCTGGATTCCTGACCCAGAGAAACTGTGAGTAATGTGTGTGTGTCGGTTTTTTAGCCTCTGAGCTATGTGGTAATTGGCTATGGTGCAATAAATAATGCATCTGACAGTAAGTATAATGTGTTATCCTGGAGTGAATCCAAAAACTTAAAAATGATATCAGTAGAAAACCTGGTAAAATATGAATAAAGTCTGTACTTTAGTTGGTAGTTTTATACTGTCATCAATTTTCATGTTTTCATATGTATTCTATCTATGGTTATATAAGATGTCAACATTAAAGAAAGTTGCAGGGTAGATGAAATCCTGTGTAATCTTTTTATAACTTTCTGTAAATATAAATTTATTTCAAAATTAAAGAGTAAAGACATAATTCACATATTTGACATCACAACTTGGTCTAAACTTAATTGACTCTTCCTGGAACCTTAACCTCTGGGCGCAAATATAATAAACCTTATAAATTATGAATTATATGAATTTATTTTCCATGTACTCTATTATTTAAGGAGTACCAAAGCCCATTTATTTTCTCAATTATCCAAAAGTAGTGTTGGCCAGAGTAACAAGTGGGCAGAGCAGAATATTTTATGAATACCAAATGCATCTACACTTGCCTTGACTATTTATAAAGTGATGTGTATGATTATCATCTATATGATCATAAAGACAAATGAGAAAGAAAAATGTATAGATATGCAACTTTTCTGAATTTAAGAATAGGATCTAGCCAGGCATAGTAGCATGTGTCTGTAGTCCCAGCTGCTAGGAAGTGTGAGGCAGAAGGATCACTTGAGACCAGGTATTTGAGGTCATAGTTTGCGATGGTTGCATCTGTGAATAGCCATGGCACTCCAGGTTGGGCAAAATGGCATCACCCTGTCTCCAATAAATAAATGTTTGAGTTGGACTGTAATTTTTAGGTATCTTTGTTCATATGTATATGATTAGGACTGAAATTCTCATGATACAGATTTTTCTGTTTTTAGAAAGCTACCACTGCAATACAAACTTTCACGTAACTCAGTGCCATGTCCGTCTTCCTCCTGAATGTATGTCTTGAACTATAGACTAATTATCTCACCATATTTGTTTTATATCTGTCCTTTGTTGCTTGCTTTTGAGGTTTCTCTCTGGATCATGGGTATAAACTATAGCCCTGCCCAACAGGACTCAAAGGTTTAATACTGAATTTTCACAGTCTGCTTTTCTTGGGATGCTTATTTATGCTGGTGGATGGCCTAATGTCTAATTGTCTGACCTGTAACCAGGTTTCTGTCTCACAGAATACTCACTTTTATTGGAATACATCCTTGTGGCTCCTTTCTGACCCATGTTCAGTTTATCCCTACCAAGGTAGACACTCTTTAAGAATACTGAGTGGGATGGCCGGGTGCGGTGGCTCAAGCCTGTAATCCCAGCACTTTGGGAGGCCGAGACGGGCGGATCACGAGGTCAGGAGATCAAGACCATCCTGGCTAACCCGGTGAAACCCTGTCTCTACTAAAAAATACAAAAAACTAGCTGGGCGAGGTGGCGGGCACCTGTAGTCCCAGCTACTCGGGAGGCTGAGGCAGGAGAATGGCAGGAACCCGGGAGGCGGAGCTTGCAGTGAGCTGAAATCCGGCCACTGCACTCCAGCCTGGGCGACAGAGCGAGACCCCGTCTCAAAAAAAAAAAAAAAAAAAAAAAAGAATGCTGAGTGGGACAAAAACGTGAGGTCCAGGTGTGTTGGTCAAGTGAGACACCTAAGAGACAACACAACAAAAGGCATGAAATATCCCTCCAGTGTATGACTAACAGATCCTGGAGATAAGAGGGCAGCATTCTTTGCAGGGCTAATGGGAAGCAGAGAACTCTCTGAAACAAACACTCCCAAGCAGCAGGGATCAGGGGGAGCAAAGAGAGAGAATGCATGATGGACCAGCAGGCTGAAGCATTTACTGGTGTATAATGTGTGTTTTTCAGAGATACAGAACCAATAGATGATAGTTATAGATAGAAGATAGATAGATAGATAGATAGATAGATAGATAGATAGATAGATGAGAGGCAATTTATTAGGCATGGGCTCATGTGATTATAGAGACTGAGAAGTCCCAAGGCAGGCCATCCATAAGCTTAGGACCCTGAGATGGTGGTGGTGTGGCCCAGTCCAACATCATATCTTCAGAACCATGGAAGCCCTGGGGTAATTCTAAAATTTAAGGCCAAAAGCCTACAAATCTGAGTAAGCCGTGAGTTTCAAGGGCAGACATCTTTGATTTCTGTTGTCCAAGGGCAGGAAAAGAAATATCCTTCCTCCAGGAGAGACAGACAGGAAAAAAATTATGCCTTTTTGGTTGTATTTAGCCTCAAGGAGATTGGATGGTGCTTGTTTTTCTTGGGGGTGGATCTTTACCCCTCAGTCAAATGAAACACACACCAAACTCCTCACTCATAGACTCAGAAGTAATGCTTTACCAGTCTTCTAAGTATTCATTAATACAGTTGATGTGATACATAAAATTAACCATCCCAAGCCCATCATTTTTCAACTTGGCACCTGATATTGTTTGGCTGTGTTCCCACCCAAGTCATCTTGAATTGTAGTTCCCATAATTCCCACATGCTGCAGGAGGGCCCCAGTGGGAGGTAATTGAATAATGGGGCCGATTACCTCCATGCTTCTGTTCTCATGATAGTAAGTGATTTCTCACAAGACCTGATGGTTTTATAAGGGGCTTTCTTCCCATTTTCTCGGCACTTGCCTTCCTGCCACTATGTGAAGAAGGACATGTTTGCTTTCCCTTCCACCATGATTGTAAGTTTCCTGAGGCCTGGCCCCAGTCATGCTGAACAGTAAGTCAATTAAACTGCTTTCTGTTATAAATTACCCAGTCTCAAGTAAGTCTTTATTAGCAGTATGAGAATGACTAATACAGTAAATTAGTACCAGTAGTGGGGTACTGCTATAAAGATACCCCCAAAATATGGAAGCGACTTTGGAACTGGGTAACAGGCAGAGGCTGAAACAGTTTGGAGGGCTTAGAAGAAGACAGGAAAATGTGGGAAAGTTTGGAACTTTCTGGAGACTTGTTGAATGCCTTTGACCAAAATGATGATAGTGGTACAAACAATGAAGTCCAGGCTGAGGGGGTCTCAGATGGAGATGAGGAACTTGTTGGGTACTGAAGTAAAGGTCACTCTTGCTATGCAAACAGACTGGTGGCATTTTGCTCCTGCCCTAGAGATCTGTGGAACTTTGAACTTGAGAGAGATGATTTAGGGTGTCTGGCAGAAGAAATTTATAAGCAGCAAAGCATTCAAGAGAAAGCACAACATAAAAGTTTGGGAAGTTTGCAGCCTGACAATGTGAAATAAAAGAAAACCTGATTTTCTGGGGAGAAATTCAAGCCAGCTGCAGAAATTTGCATCAGTAATGAGGAGCCTAATATTAATCACCAAGACAATTGGGAAGTGTCTCCAGGGTATGTTAGAGAACTTTATGGCAGCCCCACCTATCACAGGCTGGAGACCTAAAGGGAAAAATGTTTTGTGGACTAGGCCCAGGCCCCCCTGCTCTGTGCAGCCTCAGGACATGGTGGCCTGCATCCCATCTGCTTTGGCTCCAGCTGCTCCAGCTAAAAGGGGCCAAGGTACAGCTCAGGCCATTGGTTCAGAGGGTGCAAGCCCCAGGCCTTGGTGATTTACACATAGTGTTGGGCCTGCAGGCACACAGAAGTCAAGAATTGAGGTCTGGGAACCTTTGCCTAGATTTCAGAGGATGTATGGAAATGCCTGGGTGTCCAGGTAGATGTTTGCTGCAGGGACAGAGCCCTCATGGGGAACCTCTGCTAAAGCACTGAGGAAGGGAAATGTGGGGTTGGAGCCCCCACACAGAGTACCCACTGTGGCACTGCCTAGTGGAGCTGTGAGAAGAGGGCCAACATCCTCCAGACCCTAGAATGGTAGATCCACCGACAGCTTGCACCATGTCCCTGGAAAAGCCACAGACACTCAATGCCAGATGTGAAAGCAGCTGGGAGGGGGTCTATACCCTGCAAAGCCACAGGGGCAGAGCTGCCCAATGCCATGGGAGCCCACCTCTTGCATCAGCATGACCTGGAGACATGGAGTCAAAGGAGACATTTTGGAACCTCAAAGTTTAATGACTGCCTTCTTGGATTTTAACTTGCATGGGGCCTGTAGCACCTTCATTTTGGCCAATTTCTCCCACTTGGAACACGTGTATTTATCCAACGCCTGTACCCTCATTGTATCTAGGAAGTAACTAACTTGCTTTTGATTTTACAGGCTCATAGGTAGAAGGGACTTGCCTTGTCTCAGATGAGACTTTGGACTTGGACTTTTGGGTTAATCCTGGAATGAGCTAAGACTTTTAGGGACTGTTCAAAAGGCATGATTGGTTTTGAAATATGAGGACATGAAATTTGGGAGGAGTCAAGGCTGGAAAGATAAGGTTTGGCTTTGTCCCCACCCAAATGTCATCTTGAATTATAGTTCCCATAATCCCCACATGTCATGGGAGAGACCTGGTGGGAGCTAATTGAATCATGATGGCACCATGCTGGTCTTCTTGGGATGATGGGGAACACGGTAAGACCAGTGAGCTTCGTGACCATAAGCCCACTGCTACAATACGTTGGTTGTGATTGGAGTTCCTTGATCAGAGCCAATGTTTTGTGGAATACCATGATGATAAAACATGCTATTAGTCCATAAATTACTGTTTTGGCAGAAAGCTTATGTTCAAGGAAGTAAAATCCACATCTAGAGTAAATATCTATTCCAGGAAGGGCAAAACACTGCTCCTTTCTTGATGAAAGATACCCAACATAATCATGCAAAAACTGGTAGTTTGCTGATCACCCTGGGGAACATTGTCATATCAGAGACTCAGTATTGGTCCCTGCAGCTGGCAGATGGGCCACTCGGACCCACAGCCAGGTTTGCTTTGGTGAGTGAAAGTCCTGTTGGTGTGAGCATGCATGATCTTCATCCCTGACACCATGGTCACTTTGTTCATCAGCCTATGGTGCAATGACAGGTGTGGCTGGATAAAGGATAATGAGTATCTCGGAATGCATTATCCCATCCACTTGATTATTGCAGATGTCCTCTGCTGAGATAACACATTGGTGAACATTCACATGGAAACAACTGTCTTTACTTTTTTTGCCTCTTCACTAGTGACAAATCCATTATACTTCTTTTGTGGATAGACCGTGTTACAAACTTGTATAATAGGTCTCTTCAAGGGAGAATACAAGAAAGATGAACAGTATATAATGTTGGTAGTGTACCTGCATCCTTCTTTGAGGGGACCTGGCTGTTCTTTCTTACAGGGAGTTCTGGGACTGTAAACTGGCTCAAGTGTGAGAATTGAGTGTGGGGCTATGATTCTGTGCTTCTTCATAATTCCAGTTAGACTTTTGTTTACTTGAGCTGAATTTTTTCTGCTTCTTCAGACCAAGTAAGCCTTTAGAAAGCTTTCTATCTGTTTACTTTTTGAGGATACCATGGCTAACTAGCAAACATTACAGATATATAGGAGTCAGAACAATCTGATTGTTGCTTTACCTCTGCTGCTCATTTACATAATAATACCCCCTAGCCTTTGAAGGTTGATTGCTGCCACTTGGCCCCAAGGCCCCTTGAGATCCAACATTTCCATTGCACTTAAATATTTTAAGTGATGGTCTGTGGTTTCCATGATAAGATCTGGCCTACAGGGAAGAGAGATCACAGAGTTGTTAAGACACACTGGGGCTTCCCACACTAATCTGTTTCTCAAAGTATCATTAAAAAGTATGTCTTCTGGACCTTCTCTGTGTGGGTCAGTGACAAATCCACTCTAGCATTTCACTCTCCCCAAGTTTCTAAGTTCCTTCCTCAAATTTAAACAAAGAGAGATAGGGCATCTCCGACTTGTTCATGGTAAACAGTCTTAGAACTAGAATTCAGCAAACATTGCAGCAAACTACTAACATCATTCCTAAATCCCCAAGCTGTGACATTTGAAGCAGAATATTTGCTTAGTGGGCTCATATCAATAAACTTGTCCTCATGCAACTTTATGTTCCCTCTACCATTCTCCTGACTGTTAGAAGCAGATTTTTCAGTGCTGCGAAATAAAACAGCACCTGCATATGAATTTTCTCAGCAAGGCAAATTTACTCCTGCAGGAGGGTGCCCCTCATAGGTCTGGTCACTGTGAGAGCACACACGAACAAAAGAAAGCAGAGGTTTTTATTATCTCTAACACAGCTCGTCCCTGTGTACTGTGTCCTGCCTCCATTGGCTGGAGTTGGACCACACAATTTAAGCTAAACCCGGCTGACTAACTTGAAAAGTGCAGGAATGCAGTTGTATACCAGTGGGAAGGTGGGAAGATCTGTTTTGGCGAGAGTAACTGTTGCGATGGGAGGAGTAATTCACAGAGTGGGTAGCAGATGTGGAATGCGGGCTCTATAGATAAAGACTGGCAGGAAAGTTGTTTACCAGAGCAGGGGGAACACAGAGAGTAAGGAAGTCTGGCCTTGAAAGGGAACGAAGGACAAGGAAATGTAAGCAAGCTAAACCTTTGAGGAAGAATTTCTTACTGTATTCAAAACTGACCCTAAATATCCATTTCCACAAACGTTCCCAGATTCTGCTCATATAAATTAGAAAGTTCAAGTAGTTTGTTTGAGTGTGGTGCACCTTCTCATGGGTCATGCTTCATATGGGATTACCTTTATGGCCTACTAGGGCTTGAGTCTAGTTATAGGTCTGGAAGCAAAAAATGTGGCTAGAGTAAGGCCTGAAGAGAAGCAGCACTGTATTCCTTGGCAACAGCTTCAGGGAAGCTCATTACCTTTTCCTCATGCAATGCAGAGTTAATTTCCCCAGACAGAGGTGGAAGGGCCTATACATACACTGTTGGGGGGAAGGCCACTGCCATGGGGATGTGTGCGGGAGGCCACAAACAAGACTCATCAGAATTTCAGAGCTCAATGTCTCCAGCCTCATCAGTGTTTTCAGAGGTTTCCATTCCAGTTTAAAGGTCCCATTCTTTCCCAACTAATGCCCTCAATTTATAGTAGGTCCCTTGCTAGACCAAGGGTTCAACAATGTAGCCAATTGTTTGAGTTGGGCTTGTCTTTGAATTTTAGCAGTTTGGGCCCTGTGGCTAAAGGTGAGATTATTCTTGTAACAGAGTAGCTTAGCTTCAAACTGCATTTTAAAACTTTTTTTTCTTTCCTCCTTTCTCTCCAGTCCCAAAATGTAGCTTTGAGACAAACTACAGATGTGTTTCACAGCCTCAGAATGTTTTTGTTCCTCCTTTCTTCCCAGTTTCATTATGTGGCTTCGAGAAAAACTTTACAAATATGCCTTCTTTCGTCTTGATGTACAGTCTCGGAATGTGCTGTGAGCCTCCGCTCCCTTTCCCTTTCTTGGCTTATGCTCCCAAGCATTATACACCTTTATTCACCTAGATGCTTGTTAAACACATATCATGCTCTCTCATTTGATATTTGTTTTAGGAGCTTCTGAGGCTGCATCCTGATACAGAGCAGACATCTCTGGAATTCCCTTTCTGACAAAAGATTACTTCAAGGCCAGAACCCACTCCTGGCTAAAGATTAACTGTAAGAGTGACTGCCATTGATTTGTAACCTGGCTGGGCCCACAATGGCACTGGCCCCTTTGCTAGATGGAACCATAATTCAAGACAAGCCACTGGAGCAGGTCACATCACCTGACACCTCTTAGTTCCTTGTTTCTCATGCATTCCAAACCCCTCTCTCCAAAAATTCCAGATTCCCTCCACAAATTGAAGAGTGGAACATTTTGGAAAGAATTCCACCCACTCTTCCCCTTGCTAGGACATATAATAAAGCTCACTCTCTTTCTGTGACACCTTACTCTTGTTATTTTGGCTTTTATCTCTAAGTGGTGAGCAGCTGGACCCTTTTGCTGGTTACAGTTTCACTTAGAGCACGCTCAGAACCTCTAAGTCTACTTACGTGGAGATGGATCTCAAAATTTATTTTTTCTTCGTCACTTTGCCTAGCAACATTAGAAACAACCAACTAACATAATTGTATTCCTTGGTTTTCCAAGTCTGATATGATCTCACATAAGTGTGGCATTATCAAAGGTCCTAATTAACAGAGCTGATGATAATGGAGGAACACTCATGGACAAGATGAGTTAAAAGGTGATTCAGAAGAGTTTGACCTGACTGGCAGAAATTTTGGAATACTTTTGTTATTGTATTTTGCTTTTATATTCCATCACATATGATCATAGGAGTGTTTTAAGACAAATAGCCACATTTACAAAAGTTCAAAAGTTATTTTCAGTAATTATGAAATAATTATGCTGGCAGATGAAGCTGTCAGAGGGGGCCATAGCCAGGTTGGCCTTGGTGAAAGTCCTTGTTGGTGTGAGCATGCGTAATCTTCATCTCTGGCACTGTGATCACTGTATTCATTAGCAAATTGTGCAATGATAAGTGATAAGTGATAAGACATTTATGCTATAGTTTTTCACTGGTTTTATGCTTGTGACATGAAATAATGACGTATTTATAAGTGATTCACATGATACTTCCTGCAAGTACTTGGAAAAAGCAGTCACTGTTAGCAAATGCTGATATAATGTGTACTATTGAACAATGATTAGACTACACATTTTATGTATTATTAGTTCACTCAATCCTCACATCCTCTCAAGAGGCAGACAGACACTATTAACTCCCTCAAGTTCTAGTTCTGAATCTGAACCAAAGTTCTATAGGAAGAGGAACAATAGAAGAGATTCTGAAGAATGAGAAGTGAGGCAAGCAAACAGGAAAAAGGAAAGAGAAGAGAAAAAGTGTGTCAGCGGCACAGGCTAGGGTGTGAGAAGAGGGCAGTGGTATTAGTGGACTGCTGGGTTCAGTGACATGTGAGGACTGCAGGAGCGGGAAGGGCAGATCATGGAGGGACTAAGCCAGTGAGAGAGGGCAGCTCAGGCAGTGGTGCAGCAGCAACTCAGAGAGGAATACATTCTGTATGGAGGAACTTTAAATGTCTAGATCTAGTTTTGTTTTTTTGAGACGGAGTCTCGCTCTGTCACCCAGACTGGAGTGCAGTGGCCTGATCTCAGCTCACTGCAAGCTCTACCTCCCAGGTTTATGCCATTCTCCTGCCTCAGCCTCCTCAGTAGCTGGGTCTACAGGCACCCGCCACCTCACCCAGCTAGTTTTTTGTATTTTTTAGTAGAGACGGGTTTTCACTGTGTTAGCCAGGATGGTCTCGATCTCCTGACCCTGTGATCCACCCGTCTTGGCCTCCCAAAGTGCTGGGATTACAGGCGTGAGCCACCGCGCCCGGCCTAGATCTAGTTTCTTGAAATGTTACCTTAACCCATATGGTGTGCCCATCAGGAAGACAGAACAATTGAGGATGGTCGCTGCCCTCTGGGGATAGACATGAGCACTCTCAGGAGGGTTTGAGTGTGGGGAGGACAAGGGTGAAGACAGGCAGAGAGGACCCTAGGCAGGCTGACTGACAGTGTCATGGACTTGGATGTTCCTGTTCACTTCTCTTTCTCCATTACTCCAATTCCCCACTTCACCCCAAGTGCAAGTTCCTGTCCTGTGTAGAACACCATTGACATAAATGACTCCATCTTAGAAAAATACTCCACCGGGCAGCTTTGCATTTCTCTTTGAAGAAAATCCCAGAGACAGCCCACAACCCGTCTGCCGTTGCAGCTGCAGTGGTACTGCCCTAACTGCCCTCAGGCAGAGAAAGGAACAAATGGCCTAGGCACTGCACTGGCACCTCCAGCACACTGCAGCCACCATGTGGAGAGGGGCGCAGTTTCTCTTCGTGTGAGTTCTCACCCCCTACTCTTCAACAGGCAAGGCCCTGGCTCAGGACCACAGAACAGGACCACCCATTATTGAGCATACCTACTGGTAGTGCCTCTGTGTTTCCCTGGGGAAGGACTCCCAGTGGCAACTGACAGCCCCCCTGCCACTACCACAGCAATAGCACTGCCCTTACTTTCCTCAGTCTGGGGAAGAAACAAAGAGCCTGAGGGCTTCACCTGAGCTTCCAGCACACCACTGATGAACAGTAAGAAATCATCTGAAGGTACAGGAGGTCAGGAGATTGAGACCATCCGGGCTAACATGGTGAAACCCCATCTCTACTCAGAAATACAAAAAGTTAGCCAGGCGTGGTGGCGGGCACCTGTAGTCCCAGCTACTCAGGAGGCTGAGGCAGAATGGCGTGAACCCGGTGGGGCGGAGCTTGCAGTGAGCCGAGATCATGCCACTATACTCCAGCCTGGGCGACAGAATGAGAATCTGTGTCAAATAAATAAATAAATAATAAAAAAAAATTAAATTAAAAAATGACTATATGCAACACACACTTAAGAAGTGGAGGATCATGCTCCCCTTCTTTTGAGCAGGGTGTCTACAAAAGTTATTTAGAGCCCTCACCATGAGCGTGTGTCTTGTCTCCTTTGCTTATTAAATATTTATTCAGTCATTTATTTATACTAATATGAAAACCTAGATATTTATTTGTTACTCTACCTATGCTAATGCATTTTTTTAATTCTCATTGTTCCGGTAATGGCCATTGGAATGTCTTTCGGTTAGATTCTCTCATTTTGAAATACCCTCACGATCAGGGTTTGATTTACTGTCGGTTAGTCGGGTGTTCGTATTGTGGCTGACATTTCTTTAGTTCTGGCACTACTAGATGCTCCAGGCTTGTTGTGTTTATTCCCTACCCAAGCCTACTATTCCTTTATTCCCTACCCAAGCCTAGTTTCTTTTAGTGGAAAATGAAATCACAAACTAAGATCTGGACGCCGGGTGTAGTCATTGCTCCTGACATTCCTCTCTTTCTTGCAGTTTTATCAATTTCTGCCTCCTGTAGTTTACACTCTGTTATTAGGTGCATATCTGTAAATTTTGTTATCTCTTGTTGGGTGTCTATTGATTTAAGGTCCTGTCAGCTGACAAAGCAAATAAATATTTCTTGTTTATTCATAAATATACACATATGCATAAATATTTCAACGTATATCTGTACATATCTATATGAAATTAAACATGAATTTATATTGCTTCCAGCACCACATGATCTAATTCATTACCCTATGAATCAATCTACCTATCCATTTACTTGTATGTAGCCTCAAACTCTAACAGTGACCAAGATGATTCTGTTAACTTAATTATACCGTATTTTTGTTCCCAAAGAACCTTAGTTGTGTTTTTGGTGAATGGTATTAGAAACAAAGTTTGGGGCAGTGGGTATACTCATTACTGCTAGGGATGAATTGATTCTATGATTTGTCATCTGAGAGAGCAAAGAAATGTATATGTGTCTGTAGTAACTCACACACACATACATGTTTGTGTGTGTGTGTATATGTATATATGTGTGTGTGTGTGTGTGTGTATATATATATGATATTATTTCTAATACCATTCACCAAAAATACCACTAAGATTCCAAAAAGATGGTATAATTAAGTTAACAGAACCAACTTGGCCACTGTTAAGAGTTTTAGGCTACACACAAGTAAATGAAGAGATAGGTTGATTTATAGGGTACTGAATATATACATATATTTCTACATTTGTCCATATATATCTGGCTAGAATTAAGCATGAATTTCTAAAAATGTCTTCAGCACTACGTGAATATAATCTAGTAAACATTGATCTTTCTACCAATTCCCACTACTTGTTATGTAACCTCTCTCTCTAACAGTGAGACAGTTGGCCAACTTTATGTAATCAATGAGTCCCAAAACACATGCCATGTGGTTTCAAAACTGGTAATTTATACCCTCATGGGAAAGAATATTACCAACCAGACTGCTTATGTACAAATCCTTTGACCTTTAGACTTAGGAGACCTTATATTTTAAATTTCTTGGATTAGTCCCTTTTCCCCCCATGCTCTTTAAAAGCCATCTTTATAAATTTGTTACACAATTATATTATTTTTTTCTTCATTGTTCCACGGGATCCTCCAACTTATGAAATAATGCTTATTGTTTCTATAAAGTTTCACTCTTTCTGATGTAAATGTTTTCAGGATATGAAAAATAGTATCATTACCACACCATTATAGCATCATAGAAAATAATTTTACTACACAAAAATAAAATGTGTATTTCACCTCTTTGACCTTCCCCCTTTGATACCCTACTAGCCACTATTTTATAAATATCTCTATAATTTCACCTTTTCGATAATATATTAATGGAATTATACAGTATATACTCTTTTCTAACTGGCTTCTAATTCTTAAGAATATGCTTAAGATTCCAGAGGTATTTATCTCTTGATGGTTTAGATTTGTATTTGACTAAGGACTAAAGGTGTTGAAAATATTTTTATGTTTTTATTACACATTTGTATAGTTTCTCTGGAGAAATATTTATTTACTCAACTTTTAATCAGGGTATTTCCCTTTTTATTTTTAAACTGTAAGTGTTCTGTGTCTTCCAATAATCGTCCCCTCTCACTCATATGATTTGCACACATTGCTCCCATTCTTTGGGTTGTCTGGATTGTGTACTTTGAATCACAAAAGTTTTAATTCTAATAAAGTGAAGTTTACCCATTTTTTCTTCTCTCACTTTTATATTTGTATTAGGCCATTCTTGCACTGCTATAAAGAAATAACTGAGACTGGGAAATTTATGGAAATAAGGAGGGTTTAATTGGCTCAGGGAACTGCAAGCTATACAGTAAACATGGTGCTGACATCTGCTCATCTCCTGGGGGAGGCCTCAGGAAGCTTCCCGTCACAGTGGAAGGTGAAGAGGGAACAGGCTTGTCACATGGTGAAAGTACGAGCTAGAGAGAGAGCCAGGAGCCATACTATTTTCAACAGCCAGATTGCTCAAGAAATCACTCACCATAGTGAGGACAGCACCAAGAGGATGATGCTAAAACTCTACCTTTTCTTTTTTTTTTTTTTTCGAGGCCGAGTCCCACTCTGTCGCCCAGGCTGGAGTGCAGTGGCGCGATCTCAGCTCACTGCAGCCTCCGCCTCCTGGGTTCAAGCAATTCTCCTGCCTCAGCCTCCCGATTAGCTGGGACTACAGGCACCTGCCACCACACCGGCTATTTTTTGTATTTTTATTAGAGACAGGGTTTCACCATGATGGTCAGGATGGTCTTGATCTCCTGACCTCATGATCCGCTGCCTCCCAAAGTGCTGGGATTACAGGCGTGAGGCACTGTGCCCAGCCCACTCATGTTTTATTTTTTAATTTGCTCCTTTCCCAATAGCTATAGACATTGGCTGGAGTCTATGATTCCTTCCACAATACTTTCATAATTGTGTACATGATATTTCTTTGTACTCATCACCCATAGTGTAGACATGCTTTCTCTTCTTAATCTTTGTTGTTGTTGTTGTGGTTGTTGTTGTTGAGGCAGAGTTTCGCTCTTGTTGCCCAGGTAGGAGTGCAGTGGTGCAATCCAGGCTCACTGCAGCCTCCGCCTCCTGGGTTCAAGCAATTCTCCTGCCTCAGCCTCCTGAGTAGCTGGGATTACAGGCATGCGCCATCACACCCAGCTAATTTTTTTATTTTTAGTTTCACCATGTTAGCCAGGATGGTCTCGATCTCCTGACCTCGTGATCCACCTGCCTCAGCCTCCCAAAGTGCTGGGATTACAGGCGTGAGCCACCGTGCCCAGCCTCTTCTCACTCTTTAATGAGTGATTACTAAAATTGTTTTCAGGTTCTCAATGATGTAAAATAATGCTGCCTTAAAAATGTGTACCTACATGTGCTGTAGTCAGCCTACATTTTTATAATATTGGCTTGTAAAAAGGAAATTGCAACATTTTATTTATTTTCTTTTTTCATCTCGCATAATATTTTTAAAATATTTTCATGTTCCTGCCTTTTTAGATTTTCATTTTTGTTGACTTAGCCTATAATTTATCCTTCTCCCTATTATTTAACTGATCACGGATGTCAATTGTTTTAGGCTGAAATTTTAACACTCCTCTGACTTGGTTTATATGTGACTAGATGGCTAAGTGTCCTGGCTAGTGAAGATATTACTGCTCAAACTAGGTTGAACAAGGGTTGTCTCATCTTAAACCACCGACAGACACAAAATTAAGAAGAGATCAGAAAAAAATCAGAACTCCAACAAACGGACTATGATTTCATTAGGGTTTACAATGTGGGGTGTCCTAATGACAGCAGGATTAACTTCAGAGGAACACATTCTCCAGTGAAGGAAGCATTCCCTGGGTGGTTCTCTGAGATTCAGTAGAATATGGTTCATGTGCAATTAATGCAATTTTCTCATTCTGGAAAATGGGGATATCTAGAAAGATATTCAAGATTTGTGAAACATGAGCAACCAAAAGAGCAGGACATTGATACTTCACAATAATACTTTTACTGCACATTAATCGATGGGCATTTGTTTTTCCAAGTATGTCGGCAATCTGTCTGTGGGCTTCAATACTGTGCACAGGAAATTTTAAGGGCAAATATTGAACACTAGAAAATTGTGTTAGAGCCTGGCACCATTTAATTTAATTTCACTGTATATAAAGAGCAGGCCTACACTCTGCAAAATCTATAGACTGTAACATTTATGTAGTGAGGAGCAAAGACAAGCTTGTTCCCAAATTTAAAAGAAACTGAAGGTTTTCTAGACAACAAATAGAGGAGATAGGCCTTACCAGTTTCCCCTTGTTAGGAATAATTGTGTTCTACTCTTACAGAAGCTCTACTTGCATTATTTCACAATGTAGTGAGTTTATATGCCATACTTAAGACAACATAGCAAAGACGGGTTCATGTAGCATGGGGTGGTTCAGTCTACTTACACACCTCATTCATCTAATTTCTAAGGAACATTCACTTATCCTTGGGCTGGTTGCAAGATTGCTGTATCATATAACGGCCTCTGTCTTCTTGCAGTCTGGTATGAAATGAAAGTGTTGAAAGCCAAGTACATTCAAATGGCTTCCTTCTGTGTCTTTGCTTTTTCCTTCTAGTCTACTCCCATATTTCTGTGATCCATGTCTCAGTAATGACGGCAGATGGGAGCTGGCAAAAACGCTTTTCCCATTTGTTGACTGGATATGGAGAATGGCTTGATGACATCAGAAATATTCTCCAGACTCCAGAGGCAATAGAAGAGCTCATGTCACTGTTTGACAGTTCTCAGGTGTCTCTATTTTTTTGTTTTGTTTTGTTTTGTTTTGTTTTCACATGTGGTGAGGGGTATCTAATCCCTGCCAGTTCCTCCACAACGTCTTGATTCATTCTGCCTGCAACTATTCAATCATCTCTCTACACCTGGGTGTATACTTCTAGTTAACAATATTATGGTGAATAAGGAGTATTGTGGGTAAAACAGAGAAAGACAGATAAGGGAACTTTCATCTGTTATACTAAAGAGAAGGTCGGAATTGACCAATGTACAATGTCTGTAGGAGGCTCATTGTGGGGACATACAGTGTATGTCAATGAGTTCAGCACTTAAGAAGAATCTAAAATATTTAAGGTGATGAATATCTTAATTACACTGATTTGATTATGCAAATATATCAAATATTCACATGTACTCCATAAATATGTACCTTTAATATGGCAAGGGTATGGAATCCTTTGCATATCCTTTATGTACCTCTAATATGGAAAGGATAATATACCTGTCAGTTATACTATTATGCATGTAATAGACTTATTTTGCACTTGTTGGAAAAACCCTTTTAATTATAAAGGAACAAGTTCATTCACACACAAAGCAATATTGTAGTTAAATCATAAATGACTTCACAGTATCCTGAAATTCTGATTCTTACTGTTTTAGGTCAGATTTTTCACAGAGCCATAGATGTCATCCTCTGTGGCATGAAGAATGATGGCAGTAAAACATTTCTCAATAAAGGAGGCTATACCATTGTCTGTCATTTTGGCTTGTGGTGTTGACACTCATTCTGCAAGTTTTGATGTAGGTGATCTTGCCAGAAGATGAAAGCAGATTTCAGGTGAAGTTCATCCACGTGCAGACATTGAAAGCTGTCAAGGCTCCTACCAGGCTAACAGCAATTGTAAAACTTGAAAACAAAACATGGTAAAATAGGTAAAATACAATAAATAATAAAGATCTGAAAATATTTATTCAGGGAGACAAATTGATAGAGCTGAAACTTGGAACACAAAAATACTTTATTTTGTCAAAGAGGGTAATGCTGTCTAGAGATAGTACAAGTGCAGATGTAGAAGTGGCCTGGCCCATGAGAGGGCTAAGAGGCGGGAGAAGAGGCTGAGGGGAAGACAGGATTCACATCTTACCCTGACAACAGAAAGGAAGAAAAGAATCATGTTCACCTTCAAGTTAAAACCCTCTTCAGATTGAAAGAAATAGAGAGTTTATTGGGAAGTAGGCAAGTATATAGTTGAGGAGTTTGAGAGATTTATTAATTCATCAGTAAAATTCAATATAAAGGTGAATCTTCTGTGTTGCTATTTTCCACTACAGGGGGACAACACACACAACATTTTCATATTCTCTGATGTTTCAGTATATTGAAGGTTCAAAAAATGTAACTGAAATCTAAACCACAGGTAGAAGAGCTCCCCTTGGGAGCTGAGAGGACAAGCATCAGACCAGGTGTGGAAAGGACAAGGAAGGCCTCCAGGAGAAGGAACACTGGAGGAGATTCTGAAGAATGAGTCAAGCAAACAAGGGAGGGAAAGAGAAGAGGAAAAAGTGTGCATGTGAAAAAATGCTCAACATCACTAATTGTTAGAGAAATGCAAATGAGAACCACAAAGAAATACTATCTCACACAAGTCAGAATGGCCATTATTCAAAAGTTAAAAATTGCAGATGCTGGCGAGGCTATGGAGGATAAAGAACACTTATACATTGCTACCGGGAATATAAGTTATTTTAACCACTGCAAAAAACAGTTCGCAGATTTCACAAAGAACTTAGAACTACCATTTGACCCAACAATCCCATTACTGGCTATATACCCACAGGAATATAAATGGTTCTACCATAAAGACACATGTATGCTTATATTCATTGCAGCACTATTTACAATAGCAGTGAAGTGGAATCAACCTAGGTGCCCAACTATGTTGGACTTGTTAAAGAAAATGTGGTACGTATACACCACGGAATACTATGCAGCCATAAAATGGAGGAGATCATATCCTTTGCAGCAACCTGGATGCACCTTGAGGCCATTATCTTAAGCAAACTAATGCAGAAACAGAAAACCAAATACCACATGTTCTCACTTATAAGTGGGAGCTGAACATTGTCTACACATTGACACAAAGAAGGAATAACTAAGACATTGGAGCTTAGTTCAGGTTGGAGGGTGGGAGGAGGGTGAGAATAAAAAAAACTATCAAGTACTATGCTCACTGTCTGGGTGATGAAATCACTTGCTCAACAAACCCAAGGACATGCAATTTACCCGTGTAACCAACCTGCATATGTGCCCCTGAACCAAAAAACAAATGTTAGAACAAAAACCCAAAATCAATCAATTAAAATTATGAGAAAGGCTACAGAAAAACTAAAACCCACATCCCGAATTCAGAGCCAGTCATTTTGTTAATATGCAAGTATGAATTTTACCATCTTGTTTATTTCTTCCTGAAGAGCTATAGACATTGACTGAAGTCCGTGATTCTGTATGCCTTATTTTTTTAAAAAATCTATATGACATTTACTTGTACAGTTAAGCTATCATATACATATGTATTATTTTCTTTTTTATTAGTGATTAATAAAATTATTTTTGGCTTTCACTGAAGTAATAAATGCCACTCAGGAAATGTGTACTTACATTTCCAGGGAGTCGATAGTTTTGTCATGTGGTCTTGTAGAAAGGGAATTGCAATCTTATTTTTTTCTTAAAAACTAGCATAATATTTTAAAATTTGTGACTTTTTGTGCTTTTTAGCTTTTTATTTACCTTTACTAAGTCAATAATTTACCCACCTTCCTATTATTTTAGCCGATCTGCTGATATTCATTGTCTTAGGCTGAACTTTTGACACTTGTCTGACATGGTCTGTATGTGAATAGACGGCTGAGTGTCCTGGCTAGTGAAGAGGGCATTCTTCACCCTAAGTTGAACAGTGTTTTCCTTACCTGAAATGATCAAGACACAACAGCAAGAAGAGGGTAGACAGAATTCAGGATTCCACAGCAGATGAGAATTTGCCCGCAGTGTGGAGGGCCCTAATGCCAACAGGACAGTGTCGAGAAGCACATATTCTCTTTTGAATGAAGCATTTCTACAGAGGGGTCTCTATGGCATATATTTGCTATACAATTAATAAAATCTTCAATCAAATAGCATACAAATCCTACTCAAGCGGCTGCATTTGCTCATGATTTATGAGATGTTAGCAAACAATACAGCAAGACAACTGATAGTTTATGGGTGTTTTTACTCCACATTAACAGAGGAGCTTTTGTTTTGCCAGATATAGCTGTAATGAGGAGCTCTGTGTTTTAACACTGTATCAAAATAATTTCAAGGCCAGATCTTGATCAAGAACGCATGTTTCGCCTATACATTGTGATGGCATTAGAACCAGGCACTATTAACCAAAGTTTTACAGAATATGAAGAGCAATATACTCCATGCAAATAAAACAGCCTGTGGAATGTACATAGTGAAGGACAGAGGTAAGATGATTCTCAAGCAAACTGGATGTTTACCGGGGAAGCAAACAGAGTAGATATACATTAACATTTTCTTCTTCTTTTAATAATAATTGTGTTCTTATAAATTAAAAGCTGCACTTGCATTATTTGATATTATATTCAGTTTATTGGTGACATGTAACAAAATAACATAGAAGACCCAGGAGAGGGTCATATGAGGTGGTTCAGTCTATATATACATGTCATTTCTGACAACTCTAATGAATGGCCACTCATCCTTGGGCTTGTTGCAAGACAGCCATGCTATGTCCAAGCATCTGTCTTTGTGCAGACAGGAATATGATGAAGGGTTCAAGGTCAAGTTTACTCAAACAGGTTCTCTTGAGGTCTTTGCCTTTTGTTTCTGGAGTATTTCTGAAGTTCTGTAAACTGTGTGTTGGTAGAGTAATTGCAACCCCACCTGTATGAGAGCTGGCATGATTACCCTCTCAATCTTACCACTGAATGTGGAGAATGGCTTGATATACCCCTGGCTGTATGCTTCCAGATGACAGTATTAAGGTGAATATGAAACATTATGAATGGAACCCACAGAGAAAGATAAATCAGTAAACTCACATTTGAAACCCTTAAAGGTAAAGTTAGAATCAGTATATGCACAGTGCCTGTAGGAGTCTTGATGGAGGACGTCTCTACATATCATTGAATCAAAAATTTAGATGTATCTAAAGGAAAAGAAGATATCACCGTCAATTAGACTATTACACACATAATAGCATCATTTTATACTTACTGAAAAATGCTCCTAGAATTATGAAGGTATAATTTTTATTCACATAAAGATGAAAGCAACATTGAAAATATCCCTAAATGAATTCACAAATATCTTGACATTCTGATTCTAGTTGTTCTTAATTAGATTTTGACACAGAGATATGAGTATCTTAAGACATTACCTTCTGAGGCGAGAAGACTCATAGCCATAAAACATTTCTTCGTAAGAAAAGGCCACAACCGTGCATGTTCATTGCAAGACTATTCACAATAGCGAAGACATGGAATCAATCTAAATGCCCATCAATAATAGACTGGACGAAGACAATGTGATACATATACACCATGGAATACTATACAGTCATAACAATGAGATCATGTCTTTTTCGGGAACATGGATGAAGCTGAAGGCCATTATCCTTCACAAAATAATGCAGGAACCAAAAAACAAATACCGCATGTTCTCATAAATAGGAGCTAAGTGATGAGAACAAATGGACATACAGAGGAGAACAACACACATTGAGGCCTGTGGGAGGGTGGAAGGTAGGAGGAGAGAGAGGATAAAAAAATAATAACTAATAGGTACTAGGCTGAATACCTGGGTAATGAAATAATCTGTACAACAAATATTCACGACCACAAGTTTATCTATGTAACCAACCCGCACTTGTACCCCTGAACTTAAAAGTTTTTTAAAAGGCTGCATTATTGTCTGTGTGATTTCCGCCTTTCCTGTTGACAAAACATTCTGCATGTTTTGATGCTGGTAATCTTATTTAACATAAAGTGACAACAGAATATTTCAGGACTAGTTTGTCTGTGTGCAGTGCAAACTATGTTTTGGTGGCCACCAGACTAACAGTAATGGTGATTAAAAATTTGAATATTACATACAAAGTTGGTAAAATTTTAGTATGTAACTAAAATGTATTTGGAAATGTTTATCAATTGAGCCATGTTAATATACCTGACTCTCGAAGAACAAGACCTTCCTCAGTCAAGGGGACAAAACTGTTCAGAAGAAAAGAAGAGGTTCAGATGAGGTAGAAGCAGCAGGGCCCATGAGAGGGTCTCTACAGGGGATCGAGGATGGGGAGGCTGAAGAAGAGGTTGGCGGGAGGAGGTCGGGATTCATATGCTTTCTTGAGAACAGAAGGGAGTAACAGAAACAGGCTCATCTTCAAGTTCAAATTTTTTTCAGATAGGAGGAGACTTGGAATTTATTGGAAAGTAGCTAAGAATATGGGTGAGAAGTTTGAAAGATTCATGAATGCATTTGTGAAATTTCAAATAAAGGTAAATGTTCTCTGCTGATCTTTGTTCACCATACTTTTTGGGCTCACAGGGAACAGCAACATAGGCAGAGTTTGAATTTTCTATGATATTCTGGTCTGGTGGGGACTCAGAAAACTTAACAGAAATCTAAATTATAGGTGGAAGAACTGCTCTTGGGAACTAAAAGGACAGGTTTCAGGCCTGGAATGGGATGGACAAGGGAGACCTCTAGAAGGAGAAGCACTGGAGGAGATTCTGGAGAGTGAGGAGCAGCAAGTCCAGCAGACAGGGGAGGGAAAGGGAAGAGGAAAACGTGTATCCATGCACAGGCCAGGGCATGAGAAGAGGGCAGTGGATTGGAAGGACTGCTGGGATCACTCCATGGAGGGACTGGGTGATGATGCAGGGGAGACATTTTCAAGGAACACACATGTTCACACATCTGTGTCTATATGTCTTTTTACATTTTCTTTCATATTCTCACAAACATCATGATTTTCGTGTTTCTCAGAGGGTAACATGTATTTTGATTTTATTCTTTCTATCCTTTTGCATTTTGCATATAGTCATAGTTTTCTAAATTTCTTTCTTTTTTTTATTTTTTTATTTGAGACAGGGTCTCACTCCTGTCGCCCAGGTTAAAGTAGTGCAATCATGGCTCACTGAAGCCTTGAATTTCCAAGCTCAGGTGGTTCTTCCACCTGAGGTTCCCAAGTAGCTGTGACTACAGGTGTGTACCACACTCAAGTATTTTTTTTTTTTTTTTTTTTTGGTAGAGACAGAGTTTCACCATGTTGCTCAGGCTGGTCTCAAACTCGTAGGCTCAAGCCATCCACCTGCCTTGGACTCCCAAAGCGCTAGGATTATAGGCATGAGCCATGGCACAGAGCCTACTTGCCTAAATTTTTTATCGGTGAATTATTCGTAGTTGAAGTATTTGCTAGCTAATTAAGCAAATGAAATTACCCCCTTTATATGTCTTTGGTTAATCATTTCTTAAGATCAGTATCCCCTCATTTTAGGGGAGAGTCACCACTTCATGTCCTTAAGCACGGATTTTCTTTGGGGTTCTGTTTTTCCTGTTAATTTTGGAAACTTCTACGTTTTGGAAACCAAGCCACATATTCATTTGAAAAATCCTGTCCCATTACCTTTTACTTTGTTCTTTACCTGTAAAATATCACATCGTTTGTTCTGCTTACCTTGAATTTAATTTGTACTTTTTTCAGCTTTGTAAGTAAGATGTTTAGATAATTGACTTTTAAATTTATTTGTTTTTACTTATTTTATTTTGTCTTTGAGACAGGGTCTATCTCTTTCTCCCAACTGGGAGTGCAGTGGTGCAATCTTGGCTCACTGTAACCTCCCGCTCCCAGGTTCAAATGATTCTGCTTCCTTAGCCTCCCATGTAGCTGGAATTACAGGTGCCTGCCATCATGCCAGGCTATTTTTTGTATTTTTAGTAAAGATGGGAATTTTCCATGTTGGTCAGGCTGGTCTTGAACTCCTGACCTCAAGTGATCCTCCTGCCTCAGCCTCCTAAAGTGCTGGGATTGCAGGTGTGAGCCACTGTGCCTGGACTTATTTTTAATATATAACTCTCAATGCCATAAATTTTCCACTAAGTTCTTTTGTGTTTCATACATTTTGATAAGTTTTGTTTTCATTTAAAGTTTGTTCAAAATATATTTAATTTTTTGCTAAGGTTTCTTTTTTGACCACACATTATTCCAAAGTTTGTTATTTAAGCTCCATGTATTTTAGGATTTTTCTGTTACCTTTTTGTTACTGATTTCTAGTTTAATTACTTTGTTGTCTGAGAACAGATGTTGCACACTTCCCATTCTTTTAAAGTCACTATGATTTATCTAAGAGAATGTGGTCTGTCTTGCTGAATGTCCCCTAATGATTTGAGAAGAATGTGTATGCTGTCCATTGTTGGATGATGTAGTTTATAGATGTCAATTATGCCCACTTGATTGATGGTGCTGTCCAGTTTCACTAGGTCTTTACTGAAAATCTGCCTTTGGGATTTGGCCATTTCTGACAAAGAGTGTCAAAGTCTTCAACAATAATTTTGGATCTATTTTTCCATCTAGTTCTATCAGTTTCTTCCTCACATAGTTTGACACTCTGTTTTTAGGCATTTAGATTTTGAGGCTTGTTGTATCGTGTTGGAGAATTAATCTCTCTTTATCTTTATGTAATGCCCTTCTTCATCTGTGATAACTTGCTGTGCTTTGAAGTCTGCTCATTGTGAAATTCATATAGCTACTCCTGCTTTCTTTTAATTACTGTTAGCATTAACAGTTTTGTTAGGGATTTTTAGATCTATTTACTTTTAATTTATGGGTCTTTAATATGTTTGTATCATATACAACGTATAACAGGTTTTTTTTTCATCTGCTCTGGAAGTTTCTATTTTAAATTCTGCAGTTACACCATTGGCATTTAGAATGCTCATTGAAATAGTTAGATTATTATCTACCTAATTTTCCTCTTTTCTATTTGTTGCCCTTGTTTTTTACAGCAATAACAAAATGGACTGGAGGAAGGAAATAAGATTATTTTCTTATAATCACATTTATCTGTGAAATTATATACTATTATTTAAAAGGGGGCTTAGATTCATTGTAAATGCATATTGCAAAGTCTAGGGCAGGCTGTTCCACCAAAGGCCGCAGTTCCTTGCTGACTATTGGAATATACAAGATCACATTTAGATGTCATGTCTGCTTAGGCTCCTTTGGCTTTGACAGTTTCTCACCCTTTCCTTGTTTTTCATAATATTAGCATATCTCATTTGGAATTTATTTAACGTTTTCCTCATGATTAGACTAGAGTTAAGGGTTCTGGGGACACAAAGAGAAAGTGCCATTCTCATCACATCACGTAAGGGTACACACTGTGAACATGTTGCTGTTGATGCTAATTGTTAATTTGATCCCTTTGCTAGATTTCTCCACTATAAAATTACTCTGTTTGCCCTTTCCATGTTACATTTTTTGAAATGAAGTCACTGGATAGCACATACTTAATAAGTGGGGAGTCATCATCTACATCTTCACAGGCAGAGAATCTATAAAAATTACTTGGAATCCTGCAGCATCGACAGTTTGACTGTCTGCCTCTATTTATTGTATATTAATTCACTTATTTATATCATTCTGCATTATGGACATTTATTTTAAACTTTACTTATACTATTTTGTTTATTTTCATCCTCTAATTGTTCCAGTTTGACCATTGGAAAGAGTTTCAGTGGACTCCTGTGTCATTCTGAAACATCCACACCACTGCAATTAGATTATTTTTGTTTGGTTGGTTGTGTTGTTGATTAGCATTTTCTTACTTTCTGGCACTACGTGATGCTCCTGGCTAACTGTGTAGATTTCCTTCCCATGCCTAGTATGCACCATTTTCTTTTTTCCTACTGACAAATAATTGTGTATATTTATAAAGTGCAGTGTGATGCTTTGATCTATGCACAACTGCAGAAAGATTTAACAAGCTAAATAACATTTCAATCACCTCACCAACTTATTTTTTAGTACAATGAGAACATTAAAAAATCTATACTTTTAGCAATTTTGGAATATACAATACACTGTCATCAATAGTGGTTACCATGTAGTGCAATAGATCATCAAACTTATTTCTCCAGTCTAACTGAAACATTCCACTCTGATCAACATCTTCCCATTCTTTGTCCCTTGCCAGCCTCCCCAGCCTCTGGTAACCACCTTTATTTATATTCTCTGTTCATATGAGATTACTTTTATTAGATTCCACAAATAAATGACATCATTCATTATTTGTTTTTCTGGACCTGACATATTTTGCTTAGTATAACATCCTTCAATTCCATCCTTGTCATGAATGACTAAATAGCCTTCATTTAAGAGGCAAAATAGTATTTATTAAATTTTATTTTGTTTTCATTTTCTTTATTCAATTGATGGACATTTAGTTTGCTCCCATGTCTTCACTGTTATGAATAATGCTGCAATGAACGTGGGAATGCAGATATCTCTCCCACATACCAATTTCAAATCTTTTGGATATATACCCAGAAGAAAGATTGTTGGATCATATGGTAGTTTTACTATTTAGTTTTTGAGGAACTCCTATGCCATTTTTCCAAATACCGTTTACTTCCCCAGCAACAATGTACAAGTGTTCCCTTTTCTCCACATCCTTGCCAACACTGGTTAGCATTTGTCTTTTTGAAAATAGCCATTCTAACTGGTGTGAGATGATATCTCATTGTGGTTTTAATTTGCATTTTTCTGATGATCAAAGTTGTTGAGAATTTTTAATATTCATTTTCACCATTTGTAGGTTTTCTTTTGAGAAATGTCTTTTCAGATCATTGGAACTTTTTTTTTTTTTTGGTTTGTTTTCTTTGTTACTGAGTTGTTTTTGTCTCAGTCTGTAAGTTGTCTATTCACTGTTAATTTTTTCCTGTACTGTGCAGTCTTTAGTTTGATGCAGTTCCATTTGTCTATTTTTGCTATTATTACCCATGTTCTTGAGCTCATATGCAGAAACTAATCGCCCAAACCAATGTGATGAAGATTTTCCCCTATGTTTTATTCCATTAGCTTTACAGTTCCATGTATTTTGTTTAAGTTTTTATCCATTTTGAGTGGGCTTTTTAAATACGGTATGCAATAAAGTGAAAGTGAAAGATACGGAAGTTCTTTTGGTAAGCAATTTCTTTCTCTTTTTTTGCTCATTATTTCTTTGCAGTTAGTAATTAGTGACCATATTTTGAAAGAACCGTCTGAGAGTGCGGTGAAGCAGGAGGGAAGATATGCTACCCATTTGTAAATCATTAGGTTCAAAGAAATTTAAAGGCTTGATATTTGAATGTTGTGGAATTTAGCCTCATTTCCCAGAGAGAAATGGGAACACACATGTTCTTATGTTATTTAAAATAAATCTACATATGTTGATAGAAGGCATCTTCTAGTTAGATATTGAGGGGAAAACAAGAGTTGTAAAACTTAGTCCTGACTTTAAGAAGTATACAACTTAGTTGGGGGAAGAGCATTCAATGTCTAAAGAGGATAAGACTGATACAGATGTTCCAAAAGTAAAACTGATAAACTTTGTTCCAAAATAGATGAGTCTACTTTACTTCTATTAAAATCCTTAATTGCAGTGCCTAAAATCCTTAACTGCAAGGAATATAAGACTTAAAATTAACTAAAAGAAATTCTCAGGGGTGCTAATCATCAACTAGTCATCTATGACTGAGTAAGTGAAGGTGCTGACAGCTCCAAGAGGCTACTGTCCATTACATTCTTTCTTATTTGTGTTATTTTCCAGAATTAGCCACAACTTATGCTGAAATTGATGACATAAAAAAGGGAAAAAGTGAGAATCCCACTTTTCCTTTTAGTCCTTTCTTACTCGTCAGTCAGCTGAAGATAGAGAGTTTGGGTAGAACGTGTGCATATTAAAAAGTGACATAAAAACAGTTGAATTATTTTTGTACAGCATTTCCACTGCAATGTTTAAACAAATAAAAAAGAAAAAAAAAACACATGGGCATATACAAGCTACAAAACAAATTGTGTGACTTTTTGGAAATTTTGCATATAAGATAAATGTTCTTATATTTACATGTAAAACTAGCACTCTTTGATATAAAGAGGAATGTTAAAATTAATGCTAATAACTTTACATTATAATTGTTATTTACTTAAAAATATTACATAGCAAATTTTTTAAAAACTCATGAAAGTAGAGAGACTACAGAAGAAAAAGCGTCGTGTTTTATTGATTGATTGATTGATGGATGGATGGATTTTCTTAGTTACTTATCTTTTACAGACAGAGTCTCTCTTTCTGTGTACAGATTGGAGTGCAGTGGGACAACCATGGCTTAGTGCAGCCTCAAGCTCCTAGGTTCAAGAAATTCTCCCACCTCAGCCTCCCAAGTAGCTGGGACTCCAGGTGTATGCCACCACATCTGGGTCTTCATTTTTTTTTTTTTTTTTTTTTTTTTTTTTTTTTTTTTTTTTTTGAGACAGAGTCTTGCTCTGTCGCCCAGGCTGGAGTGTGGTGGCGCAATCTCGGCTCACTGCAAGCTCCACCTCCCAGGTTCCCGCCATTCTCCTGCCTCAGCCTCCCGAGTAGCTGGGACTACAGGTGTCCGCTACCTCGCCCGGCTAGTTTTTTGTATTTTTTAGTAGAGACGGGGTTTCACCGTGTTAGACAGGATGGTCTCAATCTCCTGACCTCGTGATCCGCCCGTCTCGGCCTCCCAAAGTGCTGGGATGACAGGCTTGAGCCACCGCTCCCGGCCTCCACATCTGGGTCTTCATTTGTTAGTATTGTATTACTTTCCTAGGGCTTCCATAATAAAATATAGCAGTAGCTTGGTATCTGATGGTAATTGGTTCCAGAACCCCTGCAAATACCAAAGTCCACAAATGCTCAAGTCCTGTATATAAAATGTCTTAGTATTTACATATAACCCACATACATTCTCCTGTATACTTAAAATCACCTTTAGATTACTTGTAATACCAAATACAATACAAATGCATTGTAAATAGATGTTACACTATATTTTTTCATTTGTAGTATTTTTCGTTGTAATTTTAGATTTCTAGTTGGTTGAGTGTATGGATGTGGAACCTGTGGATATGAAGGATCAATTGTACCACAAACTATATGGCATAACCAATATAAATTTACTCCTTTACAGTTCTGGAGGATAAAAGTCTGAAAATCAATATGTTGGCAGGGTCATGTTCTCTCCAAAGGCTCTGAGGAAGCATCATTCCTTGCTTCTTTTGGTTTCTGATGGTTGTCAACAACCCTTGGCATCATTTGACAGTACATCTGCATCACTTCAATCTCTGCCTCCATCATCACATGGCTATCTTCCCTCTATTTGTTTGTGTGTTTCCAAATCTTTTTCTCCTTTTAAGAATACAAGTTGTTAGTTCCTGTACCCTAACCCAGTGCAACTTCATCTTAACTTGATTATATCTGGAAAAAAAATACTAACTCTATTTCCAGATAAGGTTACATTCACACATTCCAGCTGAACGTTAATTTGCAGAAATGCTATTCAACTCAGTGAAAATGCCTTTAACAGCACTTTTTTTCCTTATATTTTGAACAAGGCACCCTGAATTTTCATTTTCCCTAGGGTTTACACATTCTGGCCAGCCCTGATTGTCACATTTTTATTGATAGAGCCCATGTTGGAAAATATGGTTTAATGAGACAGACAAGTGAGTCTGCTAGCTGAACTCCAGAATTATACAGACTTGCCCACTCTGTTGCAGCCAGTTCCTTCTAGACAGGCCCATGGGAGAGAGGCATGCCCATAAAAGACACATGCCTATGTTGCATGGAGGAGCAGAGACTCTTGTCTCTATAGGAAGGCTTACTCCCAAGATGAAGAAAATGGAACAGAACAAAGCATGGCCAATTGTTCATTCCAACCTTCTTGTCATTTCATCTACCCGGGATTAGATACTAGTCAAATTCCCTTTACATGGAAGCAACATTAAAAATGAAAATAAAACTTTTTTTTTTAACTAAAAATCCCCTGCTTTTGACTCTTTTAATTAATTGAACTATGCCTTTAAGCCTGTAACCAATGAAGTATGGGTATTTCCTTCAGAAAAAAAGAATCAGAAGTTTACCAGGATATCACTGCTCTCATTTCATGGGGCTACTCATTTGGGTAGCCTCCTCGGACTGCTGGTGAGCAACCTGGATTTAAGTCCCTGAACTCTCTGAAATGGTTAAGAAAATGCATCAATTCAATCAAATCCAATGATGAAAATCATCCTTTTATTCTATTTGCCATCCTAAAATGCAGCTAGACACAGAAATATGACACTTGGTCATAGGGCATAATCCTTCTGATATGCTGATGAATTCACTCTGTTCATATTTTGTTGAGTTTTTTTATTTGTACGTCAATCTTCATAAGAGATAGCGACCTGTATTTTTCTTTTTCCCATATTATATTTGTCTGGCTTCAGCATCAGGGTAATGCTAGCCTCACAGGATAAGCTAGAAAGTTACTTCCTCCCTCTTCAACTTTTTAGAAGAGTCTGAGAAAGGCTGGCTTTGAGTTACTGTATAGCATCCTTCCATTTCAATCTGAAAGACTGCCTTTACCATTTCTTCTAAAGAAGATCAGTGATAATGAATCCTTTAGCGTTTTCTTGTCTGAAAATGTCTTAGTTTTCTCCTCATCATGGTGGACATTTGTGGTAGGTATAGAATTCTCAGTTGACAAGTTGTTGGTTTTTTTTTTTTTTTTCCTTTTAACACTTTAAATACATCATCCTACGAACTCTGGATTCCAAAGTTGCTGTCTGATGAGCTGGTTGAGAGTCTTACTGACAGTGACCTGTGTATGAGGAGTTGCTTCTTTGTTGCTGCTTTCAAGAGTCTCTCTTTGCTTTTTGTCTTTCAACAGTTTGGTAATAATATGTTTGAGTGGAAGTGTCATTGGATCTGTCTTGGAGTTCACTGACCTTACTGGATCTATAGATTCGTATCTTTTATCAAATTTGGAAGTTTTTAGTAATTATTTCTTTAAATATTCCCTTTGGCCTTTGTTCTCTTTCTTTGCCTTCCTGAACTCTCATAATGCATATAGGTCCCTTTGATGGTGTCCCACATTTACCTTAAGCTCTGTTCGCTTTCTGCATCCTCTTTTTCTGGACTCCTCAGGAATGGTTTCAGTCAGTTAAATTCGTTCCTTTAATTAGGTCATGTTTTTCCATTTCTTTGTGTGCCTTGTGATATGTCGTCATTGAAAACTGGACATTTGGCTGGGTGCGGTGGCTCATGCCTATAATCCCAGCACTTTGGGAGGCCAAGGCAGGTGGATCACCTGAGGTCAGGAGTTCGAGACCAGCCTGGTCAACAAGGTGAAACTCTGTCTCTACTAAAAAATACAAAAAAAAAAAAAAAAAAAAAATTAGTCGGGCTTGGTGGCAGGTGCCTGTAGTCCCAGCTACTTGGAGGCTGAGGTGGAGAATTGCTTGAACCAGGAGGCAGAGGTTTCAGTAAGCCAAGATCGCACCACTGCAGTCCAGCCTGGGAGACAGACCAAAAGTCTGTCTCAAAAAGAAAAAAAGAAAACTGGACATTTGAAAAATAGCCACATATCCTATTTTTGCAGACTGGCTCTGTGCAGGGCAGTCCTTCACACATTAGCTGGACTCTCTCTGAGCCTAGGGACATCCATAGGTGAAAATTTAAGGTCTTCTTAGGTCTTTTCTGAGTATGCATCTTTCCTGGGCCTGAAAGTGGCCTTCTCAACTCTCCCGTGTACATGGCTTCCATTGAATGTCTTAATTTTCCAGAGAGTCTCACCCTTGATTCCCCTCTGGGTCTTAGGTGGTCTATTGTAGATCTCCACCTGTAATCTTTATCCCAGGCATCAGGTCTGTAGTCTCCCTGTAGCTTTGACAAGCAGAAAGCTGACATTTTTTCCACCTGAAATCTGAGTTAGGAGAAATAGAAATCAGTCCTTCAAGCAGCACCTGGAGAGGTTAGACTATTGCAAATAAAATATTCTCTTCTGCGAGTCTGGGTGGGGGGACTGGCAACTAGGCTGTCATCTCTCCCAGGCCAAGATGATGATACATGAGAAGGGAGATGGGCATCTGCGCAAAGCCAGGTGAAAGTAACACAACATTTGTTAACATTTGAAGGTGACTTTTTCCTGATTCAGAACGTGTTTGTTTGCTAGAAACTTTGACTGTTTCCAGAGTTTCTGTAAGGTTAGTAGAGCCAGTTTCTGTTGCTTTCTTTGGTGTTTTTGGTGTTTCCAGAGCTTGGAGCTTCCTAGTCTGACATTTTGTTTATGTCACTCTTGTTGATTAGTCTTTTCATTGAACCTTTTAATGTATTCTTCACATTCATTGATAATAAGGCAAAGACCATTCATTCTTCAATGCCATTGTTTTTCACCCACATTCTAAAGCCAGTGTCTACCATACCACCAAAAAATTATTGTTAAAGGCAACATAATAACACAGAAAAATCTTGGAGTTTAGAGTTCATCAGGACTTCATTGGAATTCCGGTCCACAATGTATTCGTTTTTGGATCTTGGACAACCATCCTAAGCTCTGCAAGTCTTAGTGTAGTGAGTTTATCCCATTACCTTCACCTGTAATATAATCACATTACAATTTTGATTTAAACTCAAGCTTAGGCCAAAAGCTAGGTTTTCTGTGACTTCTCCCCTGATTAACTCAAAAGCCATCTCTCCCTTCTTCAAATGACTTATCTTATGAAAATCCCATAACAGCTTTTATGCCTCCTTTGAATTAGTATAGTACTTCTTGTTTGTATCATTTATATGTCAGTTGCCACTTTGTAACTAGAAATAATTTTTTCTGTTTGTTCATGTCTTGGCACTTTCATAAGAATGTGTTCCTCTGGAAGAAAAGTCATGTCTCTATCTGCTAATTAACCTATTGCATATTTATTGACTGTTTCCTAAACATTGTGTTAAGTTCTGGTTATAGATGATAGTGAAATATAATTCCTCCTCAGAAAGTCACAGTCTTTTTGGGAAAATAGATAAATCCAGCAGCCTATGTATCAAATACTTTTGCATTTCCCACAGATAATGTAATTAATAGGTACAATAAATTCATGTATCATAGGTAAATATTTAAATGCTTATTTGGTATTAAAATCCAGTTAACCACTTTTCTATTTTCTCCTTGGTTTGCTCCTTGCTCTCTGGCATAAACTTCAGATAGCCAGAAGCAAACCTCAAGCAGTTCAGAACTTTAGTTCTGAGAAGTATCTAGAAGTTCAGGTGATTACTTGGCATTTATACAACTTGCTTTATGTGAAAATACAGCTGTAAATCTCACAAGGTTTGGTGATCTTTTAAGAATTTCATTATGTTCTGCTATTAGTTGGAAGACCTATAAGAATACCCCCCTTTAAAATGCAATTTAATATACAGCAGGCTATGTGTTAGCTAAGTGAGCTCAAGAAATGAAGGAAATACGTTTTAGTTCCATCTGTTTTGGACCCCTAGTCAAACCATCCACTTCTGTTCTATCTCTGTCATTTTATCTTCTGTAAAATGGGGGAGGCTCTAAAGACATAGTTAAAGAGATGCTGCACAGCTTCATATTTAATTGTCTTTATTTGTTTTAGAATACCAATAACATATAAACAACTACTACAAAGAATCAAATATTTTTTGAGTCAAGTAGGACTCCGTCAAAACAAAGAGAAGTAAAGGGACCCCAAAATGACTATGACTTTTTCAAGGGGACACAATTATTTTTTGGTGGATCTGGAATAAGAACCTGGATATCCTCAATTCCACCTTATTGTTCTTAACACAGATAAATAAACAGAAAATAAAATTCTTCTCCTCTATGTAACTGGTTGCAGGTCCTGGCAAGATTGAAATTGGAGTACTAAGAAGTATCTGAAAAATTCTGAAAGCTAGATGGTACATAGAAACAGGTAGTACCTGAAGATGGTTCTGTAGGTGAGCACAGCTGGTAATTCAATGTGTGCATGTACTGTAGTTTACAACAGGACAGTTAAATTTCATTTTCTGATACCTTGAAGGCTCCTCCCCAACATACAACACTAAATAAATTAAATATTTGAACTAGATCACATTTAGTTCTGCATGCTTATATACACCAATAAATAATTTATTGTCGTTACCTTGATTTTTAATTTATACTTGATTATTTCCAAACACAAAACAGAGCTGGACATAGGTACATGAGAGGCTGCAGAGATAAAGGAAGCTCACATCATTCACTGCCAAAATTAAGATCCTAATAACAACCTCTACATACCTGAATGTGTTCAGACCAACTATCTTCATTTTACAGGCAAGACTTCTGGAAAAATCAAGCTGAAGAATTCTGAATTGCCCAATGTCCCTTATCTGTTTCAATAAGTATAATTATGTAATATGGGAATTCTTCTGAGTGACAGAGAAGGGCAGTCTAGCTGAACATCCTCATGGCCATAATGCAGATATGATGGTCTCAAGCTATTTTAGAAAGACTGAAGCCTACTATTCCCATTACTTATCTTAATAGAGAATAACATTTAATATTCCCTATGTTTTGTGCTGGATAAATCTTTTTCCCTTTATTAAAATGAATAGCCCATAACTGAGTCCATAGTTTGTACATTGTTGGAAGCTGAATAAATCTCTGTGGGTTACCAGGATCTCATTAATAAGTCACAGCTTTCTAGGGAGGATGTGCTCAAAAACTCAGTTTAGTTTTACATTTATAACTAAATTATGATATAACCTTGAGTGAGTTAAGCTCATCTGTAAATGAAGAATACTGATACTTGCTACTTCAAAGGGCTCTTTTAAAGTATTCAGTAAATTAAGAGGTGTATATGCATGCATATATTTTAATACTTATACATACTTTAAAAGAACCCTACAGAATCCACGACAAAAATTTTGTGATGTGTCTCCCTAAACTACTTCCTAACTACCCTGTTAAAATTACTTAAAAGAACAAAAATCTATGTATTAAGATACACATCAGGGAACTCTAAACACTGCTTCTCACAGTACCTTTTCCCAACCGTGCTGCCTTCCTCTTCACACAAATCTTCAGTTCAGAAATCCTAGGGATTAATTCACTAATCCACCCACACCTTTATTCATTCAAGAAAATTACTGATACCCTACCAAATGTCAAGTACTGGTTTACAGGTATATTCAAGGAATATTAGCAGCGAAAAAAAAAAAAAAAAAGGTAAATATTCCTACCTTCTATTTTGGTGGGGGATGGGGGCAAAAATAAACAGATGAATAAACAAATATATAAACATAAGTATACACATGTAAATTTAAATAAATAGGTAAAATAAATAGTATATCAGGTACATCCTAGAAAGAAATATAATGCAGGGAAGGGAGGTGAAGAGTGTCAGTTAGTGTGGGGGTTGCAATCTGAAATTATGTGGAAGGTAAAATTTAAGTAGAAGCATAATGGGATCCTAGGAAACAACAATATGTATGTCTGGGAAATGAGTGTTAGAAAAGAAATGGTAAAGAAAACAGTCAGATGGGACGACCATGGGCAAAAGTGTTCATACAGTATTCAGGTAACAGAAAGGATGATGTCACTGTGTAGGGGAGAGAGGGATCAGAGTGGAGAGAAGGAAATGAAGTCAGAAAGGAAATGGAGACCTCTGATTGCTAGGGTTTTGGAGGCATTTTAAGGACTTTGGCTTTTGCTTTGAGTAAGCCATTGAAGAGGCTTGGGTGATATTATCTGACTTACGTTTCCACAGGATCTCTCTTGGATATCATTTTGATTAGAGACTGTAGGAAATTAAGGACAAGATTGGGGAGACTAGGCTGGGCGTATTGGCTCACACCAGTAATCTCAGCACTTTGGGAGGCTGAGGTGGGTGGATCATGAGGTCAGGAGTTCGAACCAGCCTGGCCAAGATGGTGAAATCCCGTCTCTACTAAAAATACAAAAATTAGCCGGGCATGATGGCAGTTGCCTGTAATCCCAGCTACTCAGAAGGCTGAGGCAGGGGCATCTCTTGAACCCGGGAGGCGGAGGTTGCAGTGAGCCGAGATCACACCACTACACTCTAGCCTAGATGACAGAGCAAGACTCAGTCTCAAAAAAAAAAAAAAGTGGGGAGACAAATAATCAATTCAAACAAGTGATTTACTCAAAGATGTGCCTTCTGCTCAGTAAAGACATAGATCGGGGTTAGCAAAAATGACCCACAGATCATTTTGTACGTCCTATGAGTGAATAATGATGATTACATTTTAAAAGGGTTCTTGAAGAATAAAAGAGAGGAGGTAAAAGAGGAAGAGGAAGAGGAGCTACAGAAACTGCATTTGGCCCACAAAGACTTAAATATTTAAAACGTAGAAAATGTTTGCCAAAACCTGAAATAAAGCATCTGACTGGAAGTAGGTCCTCAATAAAATTGGAAAGAGGAATCCATGAGTAAGTTAGTTGCTGAAAATATTGTGAAGTAATAGATATCGAGAAACATCTATGACTTCACTCCCACCCTCACAAACAATGCCATTCATTTCCATTGAGCTAATGAAAAATGCAGTTTGGTTTTCAAAACAGTTAACCAAAAAGCACTGTCTTACATAAAAACTGTCAAAGAAAAATTTATATAGTAACAAAAAATAAAAAGCATTTTCATAGTAATTAAAATTTTACAAAGCATTTCTCTATTGATTATGTAATTTAATCTTCCAGTCAACTCCATGGGATAGGTATTATTTCCCCATACATAAATTACCATATCCTAAATCCTTAGTGATTGATTCCTCAAGAAAAGTTCAAGTCTGGAATGCTACATCTGTTAATACTAAGGGTAGTTTTCTCCTATGGGAAGTTTGGCTTCCAGAATGAACAGGAACTTTCAGTTCAAGGTGACAGACCAGGAACACATATTTACTTTGTGTTCCTCCTGAAATTGTACTTAAATAAAAGTATACGAGTACCAAAATTTAGTAGACCAATGAAAGCCAAGAGATTGTGGAAGTCATCAACCGTAGAAAAGTCTTGATACATTTCTGAAAAAAAGTTAACTGGAAGGGAAATAGATGAAACAACCAAGAAAAGGCTATGCTAAGAAAGAGCAGCACAAAGTCAGTCTGTCCTTGCTGAGCCCTGGTTACAGTAAAGGGCGGAAGAATGTGGACAAATGTGAACCTGGAAGAGCCAATTCTTCTTAATGAATCCTGTGTGGCTAACTGGGCCTAAATTTAAAATTGAGCCAAGAAGCCATTTGCTGACTAGAGTTTATAACTGCACTGGCCAATTGGAACTAAGCCAATGTCTTTCTTTCTTTCTCTCTCTCTCTCTCTTTTTTTTTTTTTTTTCCTTTTTTTGAGACAGAGTCTTACTCTGTCACCCAGGCTGGAATGCAGTGGCATGATCTCGCCTCACTGCAACCTCTGCCACCTCACCTAGCGAAGTAGCTGGAATTACAGGTGTGTGCCACCACACCCGGCTAATTTTTTTTTTTTTTTTTTTCTGGAGTTTTAGTAGAGACAGGGTTTCACCGTTTGCCCAGGCTGGTCTCAAACTCCTGATCTCAAGTGATCCACCCACCTGGGCTTCCCAAACTGCTGGGATTACAGATGTAAGCCACTGCACTAGGGCCAGAACTAAGCCAGTTTCAAACCTTCATTTGCCTAAAGAAACTTATGTGGGAACCTGGACAGGGAACTTTTGCTATAAAACCCAAGTCTTCCCTTTGTTTTCTGGAATGCACCTTTGTTTTGCACCAGAGGATGCAGTTTGCAAACCGTTCACTGGAATCAAGTCTCTTTCCTCCACATTCCACATTCTTTTTTCAGATAACTTTTCTTCACGAGAGAGGAAACCAAAATTATTTTAGGGAAAGAAGTTCATTTAATGAGGTTCATGAGTCAGTAAAGTGCAGAAGAATCAGTGTGTCCTCACATTACCTCTGTATGACTTACAGTGGATTGTTGGCAAGATAGTTCAACCACAGGGTGCTAGGTATGGTTTATTGTCACTACCACAATTCTATACAAAGCTGGCCACCCAGAGATTCATTTGATATGATTGGAGATTGGTGCTTTAAAAAGTTATTACAAGTAATCTCACCTGGCAATTATAAATTGTTGCTATTATCATAATATTTATGTAATTATTAAATTAAATTTTTGGAAAATATTTTGCCTTGACAGATTTCATCTCAACATGCTTGCTTCTGTCAAGTCAAATGATCTCAGAATAACCATTTGCCATCTAATGTTATTTTGCCTCACAAGGACAAGGAAGATTTTATATTTAAAAAAAAACATCTATTCCCATTTGACAAGAAAAATAAAGAGGTGGAATTTTCTGGAGTACCCTTGTCCAAATTTCCTTTTATTGTCCTGAAACCCCAATATTCATTATTTGTTTAATGAATTTTTCCCCTTTGGGGGAAAATGGCTGTAATTTATTGTTTTCAAATTAGCCTGACGTTTGATCATCTTGTTTCAGAGTTCTTGTAGGAAATCTTTGTCCAAAATTTGTACCAGATTATTTTTGTTCAAACAAATGAAATCAAGAGATTATTTTTTACTGAACTCTCCTCAAATGATATCAAGAGATTACAGTTAAATGCCACAACTTTAAACAATTTCTCTGTTCCCTGAGAGGTTAGGAAGGACTTATAATATGTCTCCTCTTTTGAAACAAAATTTGGGTCTGAGCAAAACTTTGTGTCCTAGAAACATAAGCTTTGTTGGATATGGAAGCCCACATTTACTCTGACATACTACAAAATATATGAGCAGAGGGATAAAATGGATTTTGTAGTATGTTAACTAGGCTTGATGTTATTTTAAATCGATTTTTTGAACTAAAAAATACATTAAAATATTTTTTCTGATCTCTGATTCTTGGTTCTGAACCTTCCACGTGTCCTATATCTGGCACACAACATTAGCCCAAAGAGGGCAAAGCAGTCCAGTTAAATAAACCAAAGAAACAAGATTAAAACTAGATAAGGTCATGTGTAGGATTTTCCAGATCTTTCTTGTCATGCTGAAACTTCCAGCTCTTAAGACAGTAACACATATTTCCTTTGTCCTAACAACCAATATTAAGTCTCCATCCTTGGGCATACGAATATGTATAGTTATACTTAGGTGACAGTAATGTGTAGTAAAGAGTGGACCTCGCTGGCATGCTGACAATGACCAAATTGTGTTGATCATATTTTAATCAAATACATTGCTCCACTACTAACTTGCAAATTTCTAACATATTCCAAGAGGGCCAGAGAACTGGTTTATCCATTTGGTTTAATCCACTGGTGAATTTCTTTCAGGATAGGCCAAAATGGATCGGGACTATAATCTTTACATATTTAGATCCTTCAAACTAGATCAAAAAGGAAATCTGGGCTGCAAGCCTCAATTAGAAGAACAGTATGGGATGCTGCTTTGCTGACTGTTGGTGGTCACTGCCCCATGTCTTCAGAGGAGACTGGAGTCCAGTGCCTGCCATGATCAACTTATGAGGTGAAGTAAGGGCTTCCCCCTAGGCATGCATGTGCTTAGTACAGATGTGCTGTGTGCTAGGTACCCTAAGGACTACAGAAAATAATGAGAATACATGATGTGTCCATAACAAGGAGGCACACAGGCCAGAGCACAAGCTCTGGAATCACACAGCCCAGGTTCGAAGACTGGCGAGGCCACTGCCATATCAATGACCTGAGGAGCAGCCTAAGGCTTAAATGTTGTTGCTGCTGCTGTTTGGTGTGTGTGTGTGTGTGTGGTTTGGTTTTGTTTTGTTTGAGACAGTTTTGCTCTGTCGCCCAGGCTGGAGTGCAGTGAGGTGATCTCGATTCACTGCAACCTCCACCTCCTGCTTTCAAACGATTCTCCTGCCTCAGCCTCCCTAGTAACTGGGATTACAAGTGTGCGCCACCATGCCCAGTTAATTTTTGTATTTTTAGTGGAGACGGAGTTTCACCATGTTAGGCTGGTCTCGAACTCCTGACCTCAGGTGATCCACCCGCCTTGGCCTCACAAAGTGCTGGCATTAAAGGCATGAGCCACCGCGCCCAGCCTTAAATGTTTAAAACAAATTTGTGAAAAGAAAAGCAGTGAAGAGGCCCCGCCTGTCAGGAAGAGATGTGGTAGGGCGTAACATCTACTCAGGACAAGGCACCATGTCCCCTCCTCGGAAACCGTCATGGCCTGGGTGGTGACCCTGGCGCCATAGAGAAGGCACACCTGGCTCCAGGCAGCATGGAGGCACTGCCAAGGTCCTGAAGGAGCCTGGCAGGATATGGGTTGTCCTGTGCTCAACTTCAAGCAGATGTACCCTCTGTGAACTGGGGAATGGGGACGGCCGACACAGGGCCACTGCGTGCGACAGCGCCGGGCCAGGGCTGAGGAACAAGCAGAGCCGGCGCCCAGGTGACGAGAGCTCTGGCGATGGGCCCGCAGGCCCCAGCAGTTCCCTCACAGAGGCCACGCGGTGCAACACCTGCCACCAGCAGCAGGGCTTCCGGGGGTCCTGGGGCAGCCGGGGCCGACAGGGCGTCACCCTTTGCCCTCTGACCCCTGCCTTTTGCGCCCCCGCTGGTGCGCCCTGGTTCTGTGAGGAACCTCGCGGAGGCGTCGCAGGCGCCCAGCCAGTCAGTTTGTGCTTCGTCGCCAGAGGAGGCGGTGGCTGAGGAGAGCCGAGTCCACTGCTCACCCTGTTGTACGGTAGGAGGCACGGCTAGCTCTAAATGGGCAATTTGCTTAGTAAATTTAGACCCGGGTGTCGCCGCCGGCCTGTATCAGGGCCAGGGCGTGGCGCCCCCGCTCCCCTGGCCCGGGACGCCTCCCAGCCCGGCCGGGTTCATCCCGCAGCCACCCCGCGCCCTTTCCGTGGCTTGTTCCGCCGGAATGCCCGTCGCAGGCCTTCGCCAGGCGGCATCTTCGTCGCCCCTAAGAGGCTGTGTCCTCTCCCGCGGGCTGCAGCCGCCCCTCTGGGGGTCCTGCCGGCTGTGGGCTGGGGGCTGGCCACGAGGAAGACACCCGTGCTGCCTACTCGGAACCCCCCGAGGTTTGGACACCCCAGCTCCGTGAGGATTCCTCCTCCCAGCCGCGCGTTCACCCTCCTGCTGCCTTCACCACCTGAGGCGGCGGTCACGGCCAGGAAGCCCATCCGAGCCACTCTCCCGGAGGAGACTGCGGTGCGGGCCCAAGAAGGGCCCAGAAGAGCGAAGAAGGATGAGGATCCGGTGCAGTTCAAAGGGGAGGATGACGAGAAAAGGGTCCCCCTTAGCAGCGGAGAAGCATCGTCCACATCCAGGTCCCAGGACACCCAGGAAGACCGCGCCTCCTTCCTATGCAGCCCTGGGCCTCTGGAGGGAAATGTCCACCACAAGTTCTCAGAAAACAGCGTGAGTGAGAAGGCCCAGGCGTCTCCAGCGAGCTCCTGCTTGGAAGGCCCTGCCACGCCCAGCACACACAGCGAGGCCGGATGTGCCCGGCATCTTGGAAAGCCTGATCCGGATGCAGCAGCGCCCCCTGAGCCAGGCGCGGGCTGCTCCCTGCTGCCGCAGAAGTTGGCCGGGGAAGTGCCGAGTGAAGAGCCACCGCCCAGCTCTCTAGGCTCGCCGACTCCGCTGATGTCCGGAACGAGGATGCCTGATGGGAAGCCTTTCGGTATTCCTCCAAGGAGCGCTGCTCCTCCCAGAGCTGCCCGCAACAGGCCCTGCAAAAGGAAAATGTCGATTCCACTGCTGCTGCCGCTGCCCCCTTCACTGCCATTGCTGTGGGATCGAGGTGAGCTTCCCCCACCTGCTAAGCTCCCCTGCCTGTCTGTTGAGGGAACCCTACACACCTTGGAGAAGAGCCCTCAGTATAAAAGGAATAGCAGAATCTTGGAGGATAAAACAGAGACCATGACAAACAGCAGCATCACCCAACCTGCCCCTTCCTTCTCCCCACCTGTGGAGACTACAGACTCCCTGCCTCTTGCCACTTACACTAACACTTCTCAGGTCCCAGCTCCTTTGCCCATCCCTGACTTGGCTGACCTGGCTACTGGACCCCTCATTCTGCCTGTCCCTCCACTTTCCACCACACCAAAAATGGATGAGAAAATAGCATTCACAATCCCTAACTCTCCTCTGGCTCTTCCTGCTGACCTTGTTCCCCTTTTGAGGGATCAATCTAATGAGAAAGGAGGCTCTTGTCATTCAGTCGTAGGAGCAGCCCCTCCCACTTCTGACCCCCCAACACCTCCTAGCCTCATACCCTTTTTCAAGCCTCCCGTCAGAAGGGAGTCCCCAATATCTATGCATGTGGATTCCCCTCCTCCTCTTTCCTTCCTGACTCTTCTTCCAGCCCCTTCCACCAGGACCTCAGGTATCACCAGCAAGCCTATGAATTCCACATCAGTCATTTCCACTATCACAACAAATACATCTGGCCACCTAACCTCACAGACTGCGGTAGACCCTGAAGTAGTTAACATGGATACTACTGCCCCTTCTCAGGTTGTTATTTTCACATCTTCCCTAAGCTCCAGGGTGAGCTCGCTCCCAAATTCCCAAATACATTGCAGTGCAGAGCAGAGGCGCACAGGAAAGACATCAGTCTATGCATCCCCACTTCCATTTATATTCCACAATATTACCCCAAATTTTAACCAATTCTTTGGAAAAGAAGCCACCCCTCAGCCCAAATCTGGGGCTCCTGATGGGCAGCAGCAGAAAGCTTCTCTCCCCAGTGCCTGTGTTTTTCTGAGCCTTCCCCTCATTGCTCCTCCAGTCACCTCCACTTTAGTGAACAGTGCCTCTACAGCATCATCATCCAAGCCTCCCATTGAAACCAATCCTATGAATACCACTCCTCCCTCCAAGGGTGTCATCTTGCAGTCTGCCTCTGTCTCCAAGAAGAAGTACCTCCCATTTTACCTGGGGCTTCCTGGTTCTGGGAACACACGACCCAGTGGCAACATTGCCTCAGTCCAAGCTTCCACCAGTTTGCCTGCACAGTCAGTCAGGGGAACAACTACAACTTCCAACTATGCTTTAAATCCAGGAGCCACCCCTCAGCCCAAATTTGGGGCCCCTGATGGGCTACAGCAGAAAACCTCTCTCCCCAGTGCCCATGATTTTCTGAGCCTTCCTATCATGGTTCCTCCAGACACCTCCACTTTAGTGAGCAATGCCTCTGCAGCATCATTAGCCAAGCCTGCCATTGACACCAGTGCTGTGAATACCACCCCTCCTTCCAAAACTGTCATCTTGCAGTCTACCTTTGTCTCCAGGAAAGAGTACATCCGATTTTATGTGGGGCTTCCTGGTTCTGGGAACATACTACACAGTGACAACATTGCTTCAGCCCAAGTCTCCACCAGTTTTCCTGAACAGGCAGGCAGGAAACCAGTCACAACTTCCAGCCATCCTTTAAATACAGAATCCATCTCTCATTCCACATTTGGGGCCACTGATGGGCAGCAGAAGTCTGACAGTTCTTTTATTCTGGGGAATCCAGCAACCCCAGCACCAGCTATAGGCTTACCATCTCCCTCAGCCCAGCCACTGAGTGGCAGCATAATTCCACCAGGTTTTGCAGAGTTAACATCACCATATTCTGCATTGGGCACACCTATTAATGCCGAGCCAGCCAAGAGTCACAACGCAAGTGCTTTCCCCAGTGGCACAGCAAAGACTTCTGGATTTAGAGTTGCCACTGGCATGCCTGGCACTGGAGACAGCACCTCACTGGTTGGAAATACTATTCCAGGCCCACAAGTGATTATGGGACCTGGAACCCCTATGGATGGTGGGAGCATTGGATTCACCATGTCTGTCCCAGGCCCCAGTTCCACATCAGGAGAATTCAGCACTGGACAAGAACAGAGTGGGACACCCAGCACCACTTCTGTTTTCCCATTTGGTCGAGTAGCCTGGGACCCAGCTGGCCACAGCATGGCTGCTGTACCACAAGGGGCTAACAACATTCCTGTATTTGGATATACTTCTGCTGCCACCTACATTCCTGGTTTAGACCAACCTACCCAGAATTCAGGCAGCGGTATGGGAGGGGATGGCACCAAACCCATGGTTGGAGGCCCTTGTGTTCCTGCTTTTCAACAGTGCATCCTGCAGCACACATGGACAGAGAAAAAATTCTACACTTCAAGCACCCACCACTATGAACAAGAAACATATGTTAGGAGACATGTCTGTTTCCAACTTCCATAAAAGCACCTGTGGTTCACCTGACCACACCACATCAGTTGTGGTTGTAAACACCAGCATTATCCCTTTGTATGGTCATGCTTCCAGTTTCACCTTCATGCCAAGCGCCTGCCATGTACCTCTCCAGAACTCAGGTTGTGCACCAGGAGGCGACAACAACATCCCTGTGGTTGGAGGCCCTTGTGCTCCCTTTCTCCATCAGTAAACATGGGGTCCACCTGGACAAAACACAGGTGGTACATCTGTAGTGAATGCCAACATATCTTTAATTGGAGGTCCTTTGTGTATCCACCTGCCAACAAAATACCTAGGGCCATCTGGACAAAACACACAGATATACATCTTCCAGGAGTGCCAACATTCATTTGATGGGAGGCCCTCATGTGCCCATGTATCAGCAAATCACCTGGGGCCCACCTGGACAAAGCACAAACCATGCGATGAGAGACAGCAACCCAATGGCTGTGACTGGTTGTGCTTTTGGTCTCCCATTCACGCAAAGCACCTGAGACCCACCTGGCTAAATGCAGGTGGTGCAATAGGAGATAACCCCAGACATTCATAGGGAGAAACCTTTAGTCTCCCTTTCAGTAAAATACTATGGACCTGCCCAAGGTGCTCCTTTTGACTTTAGAGGAACCAGCATTGTTTTTGTTTTGTTGTTTGTTTGTTTTTGAAAGACAGAGGCTTCCCCCAGGCTGGAGTGCAGTGGCATGATCTTGGCTCACTGCAACCTCCACCTCCTGGGTTCAAGAAATTCTCCTTTCTTAGCCTCCCGAGTAGCTGGGAGTACAGAGACATGCCACCACACCTGGCTAATTTTTGTAATTGTGGCAGAGACGGGGTTCCACCTTATTGGTCAGGCTGATCTCAAACTCCTGACCTCAGGTGATCCACCCACCTCGGCCTCCCACTGTGCCCAGCCTAGAGGAGCCAGCATTGTTAGTTAAATACTTGTGTTTGGATGGCCCTGGTCAGAGCAACTGTGCCTGTGATGGAAAGCAGCTACTAGTGACACTTGTACCTGCCAAGGCCTTCTTAGGAGCCACTAACTCATTTCTTACTTCTATTAGGGGTCTCAAGGAATAAGAAGCAATCTTCCTCCACATACAGTTCTCATAAATTGACATTTTTTCCAAGAGGAACAGGCTCAGTTCCCTCAAGTTAAACTCAACCTGCTCTCTCCCTGCAGAAGCTGGAGGCCCAAAACTACAGAGAAAGAGAGAGAGAGAGAGAAAGAAACAGAGAGAGAGAGAAACAGAGAGAGAGAGAGAGTGTTTGTTGGTGAGTGGAGCAGATGAGCCCAGCAGAACCGCACTGTATTTTAGTGGTCTTCTACACTGTATAGAGGGTAGAGGAAACCTGTGTGTATCATCAGCTGTACCCTCTCTGGCTTGACTGTTAACTTGGCTGACCCTACCTCTGGGACAGTTCTCTCTAGTCATGGACAGAAAGGCAAAATTCCCAATTTTGTGGACCCTACATTCTAGTTGAAAGGGAGAGAAGAAGCAACAAACATGGAAATTATCTGGTAAATTAGCCTGTAACAAATGCTATGGAAAATAAAGAAGTACATGGTGGATTGAGATGGTAGATAGAGAAGCAGGGGTTTCAGTTTACACTATGGACAAGCCTCACTGGGAAGGTAAATTTAAACTCTAGAGAGAAGCAGTTGAGCCAGATACATGAGCAAAGACCATTCCAGATAATAGGAGTGGTCATTGCAAAGGCTCAGAGGAAGGATCCCTGGTGTCCTCATGGAGCAGTTAGTAAGGAAAAGTGGCTGGAATGAAGTCAGCAATTGGGAGGGAGGGATAGAGAAAAGGAGGACAGAGAATATGTGAGTGGAATTCCTTCCTCCACTATTTACTAGTTGTGTAATTACAGTTGATTCAACCTTCAAGAGTCTCAGTGAAATCAGTACTTTTACTATGGCCTGTTTATCTCACAAGATTTTTGAAAGGATAAAATGAAATAATATGGAGAAATGACTTATAAGCCATTGTTGTAATTTGTTCTATACATAGGGATGGATAGATGGATGGATGGATAGATTAGATGCATAGATAGATACATAGATAGATAGATAGATAGATAGATAGATAGATAGATAGATAGATAGATGATAGAGTTGGGGACTGAATGTTTGTGTCCCTCCCAAAAATTCATATTTTGAAGCCCTAACTCCCAATGTGATGGTATTAGGAGTTGGGGCTTAGGGGAGGTGATTAAGTTTAGATGAAGTCATGAAGCTGAAACCCCCACGATGGGATTTGTGCCTTTATAAGAAGAAGAAGAAATACCAGTGCTTTCTCTAATTGCCATGTGAAGGTATACCAAGAAGGTAACTATCTGTAAGCCAGGAAAAGAGTTCTCACAAGAAACAGAATTTGCCTTTATCTTGGACTTCCCAACCTTTAGAATTGTAGAAAATAAATGTATATTGTTGAAGCTACCAGTCTATGGCATTTTTTGTAGCAATCAGAACTGAAGAAAGAAAGAAAGAAAGAGAGAAGAGAAAGAGAGAAAGAAAGAGAGAGAGAAAGAAAGAAAGAAGAAGGAAAAGAAAAGAAAGAAAAAGAAGGAAAGAAAGGAAGGAAGGAAAGAAAGAGGAAGATGATAGATTGATAGATAATAGAGAATATACATATCTATGTATAGTCAATGACTGAGTTCCTTTGGCAATGGTGCCTTGATTGCCTTTATTAGGCAATTCAAATAGAAGAATAGAAGAACCCCTTTTTATTAGCATAAAAGCAGTTAGCATTTATGAAGCAAACACATGTAAAAATATGATAACAGAGACTAAAAGATTTGTGAGATTAGGCCTGAAAGAAAACAATCACAGAGAAATTACTGAATTCTTCCTGTCACCCTGGGGCCTGATTCATTCACTCTGAGTTGTTTAGTACAGTTCCAGAGGATCAAAGCTCCTGTTTCCTGGCCAGATAATCACCTAACTTTTGTTATCAGAACTGCCTTTCAGAAGCAGAGTGGAAATCCAGTTTTCTTCTAATAGCCCTATACCCTTGCAATATTACCAGGGACAAATTTTTAAAATTCATACTTCATGACATTTTTTAGAAAACCTCAAGCTAAATATTATGATCCTGGTAAGACAAACTTTAAATAAATGTGAGAGATATAAAGACAATTTTTGTTTTCATGTTTTGATGTGCTTACACAACTGAAACTATTTCTAAACAAATAGAAATATTCTTTGATTTTTTATTAAAATAAAAAGTGAACATAATATCAATTTGAATAATACTGAAATTCAACCTTCCTACTGCAGTTTCCTCCTCCAGAGAGAGTTTTGCTACTTTCATGTTACTCTCGTATTCCTGAGTTTGCTTTTTACTTCAACTATTATGTTATCTTACAGATGTCATTGTTTTTCCTAAAACTTGAAGTGCCTTCCTTTTTTTCTCCTTGAGCTCTTTTCCCATAAAAAAAAAAAAAAAAAAAAAATTGTTTTTGGTTTTCTAAAATTTTCAGATAGTATTGTTTACTTGACTGCATCCCTTCCTTTTCCAGAAACCTTGAGCCTCCTCCACTGGTTTGGGAGCAGTAAGACCAAAGTAAGTTTAAAAAGTAAAGTAGAGGTTCCTCTTCAAAGACTTTCCTCCCCATCTAATAAGAAATAAATAGTAACTTCTCTTAGAAGCAAAATTTATTCAAAGACCTGTGCTAACATTCTTAAATATCTGCTAGCCGTAATAAAGAAATCAATGTACTTTATGCTCTTAGCTCCTACAATTTAGCCTAAATATTTGCCCTGGCATGTGTATACTGGTCCAAGCATTAGGTCATAGCCTGTTCCTCTTCCCTATTTAAAAGTATTTTTACCTTTCTCAGCATTCCACAAGTTACTTCCTCCTTCCTTTGTTCTCCTCTACCTTTGCCTCTTTTAAAAAGTTCTAAGTTGCTAGCCAATCGGGACAAATGCAGAATGTGAGGTCCCGTTCCAGCCAATGGAAACCGGACACAGCAGTAGGGTGAACGCGTCAGGTTATAAATGACCCTGTCTCCTTTGTTCTGTATACTGTCATGGAAAAACTGCTGGCAAGTGTACCCTTTCTGCAGGAAGTAAAAATGGCCTTACTAAATAAATGTATGTTCAAGTGCTTTTTCTTTACGGCATCGAGGAACAAGCATTTCAAATATAAGGACATGGTCTCAGAAGAAAGAGGCCTAAAGGAGCCACCCAAACTGCTTTTAGTTTAGGCCAGAAATACTCACTAATCACTAATTTTTCAAAAATATCTAATTCTGGCTGCATCGTCCTAATTTCCTGAGTCTATGGTAGAGCCAGGAATCTGGATTTCAGGTAGCACTCTAGGGAAGTGTGATGCACAGTCCATGTTTCCTATTCTTCCAAACACTGCTTCACGCCTTACATGAGAGCTCACCAAAGTCCTCATTCATCTCGTAAGATAAAAAAATGTGTATAGGATGTGGTTCAAAGCCCTAATTAGTAATAAGTAAGAGTATTTTCCTCATATCTGTGTCTCATGAACTAGAAAATGGCCTGTGGAAAATTTGAGAATTTCCAACTCATGGATGCATGTCTTTCTTGCTCTAAATATCTTCACGTTAGAGGCCTAGAAACTGCACCCAACTGTGAAAAGCCTGTCCAGGACCTCCCTGAACCAGTCATTGCTGTGATCCCAGGGTTATGTGATACAATGAGGGCTTGCCAAACAGCAGTTCATTCTTTACCTGAGGCAGAGCTGGGAATGGCGCTCTCAGAAGTCTCAGGACAGGAGTGTCATGGTCAGATGTGCCTTCCAGATAGGAAAATTGAGGCTCATAAAATCAAACAGCTGCTAAGTTTTACAGCCATGGTCAAGATCCTGGATTTATCCAATGCGTGAAATGAGGTGTGGGAGGGACCAGAAAAAAAAGAAGCCAAACAAAATATCTGCTAAAAAATTGTCTTAGGTAAATAGTACCTTTGCTTTAAATGCATACTAAGTTGTGAATGACTGATATCAGAGAATTTCTTGGAAGTAGGTTTTATAGGATGGAGGACAAATGAAAGTTTATGGACAAAGAAAGAAGTGTCAGTGGGGTGGTGCATTGAAGTAAGTGGTTCCGAAAGCAAACTAGGTCAACTTTTTAACTGGCTAGTGAAAATGGGGTTCCTCAGGCTGGGTTAAACAGAGGTTTCCTCAACTGAAACCACCAGAATACGAAAGCAAGGAGAAGACAGGAATAAATAGGACTCCAACAGGCAGAATAGGATTTATTTAGGGCATTCAATGTGGAGGGCCCTAATGGGAACATGACAGTGTTTGAGAGGAGCCCCACTCTTGGGAATGAAGCATTCCTACAGGGAGGGTGTCTGAGACTTCCTAGCATATGTCTGCTGTGCAAGTAATTACATTGTCAATTTAATGGTTTAAAAAATATTCTGGTATGGGGAGGCATTAGTTCAAGACATGCTGAGATGTAACCAATCAACAGACCAGAAACATTGATACTTTATGGGTGCCTCAACTCCAAATTACTAAATGGCCATGTTTTGCCATCTTTAAGCTACAGGGGTTCTGGGCTTCAATACTATATGCAGAGAATATTAACACCAGACATTGGTTGTTTAAAAATGATTATCAGGCTGGGCATGGCGTCTCGTGCCTGTAATCCCAGCACTTTGGGAGGCTGAAGTGGGCAGATCACCTGAGATCAGGTGTTCAAAACCAGCCTGGCCAACATGGCGAAACCCGGTCTCTACTAAAAATACAAAAATTAGCTGGCTATGGTGGTGTGCACCTGTAATCCCAGCTACTCCAGAGGCTGAGGCATGAAAATCGCCTGAACCTGGGAGGTGGAGGTTGCAGTGAGCAGAGATCAAGCCACTGCACTCCAGCCTGGGCAACAACGAGACTCCATCTCAAAAAATAAAAAATAAAAATAAAAAACGAACTTGTCATCCTTACTTTATTATATTGCATCCTGGCACTGTTATGCCCAGACTCTTTATTCCCCGAAGAAGTCCACCAGAATCCAGAGTCAAAGCCAAGCGGCAAGGATCTTTAATGCAAGTTCGAACTTGGTCCCTCTGTTTTACAACATACAAGAGGGCCCCGAATGATGCATGTGGCCGCTCTTTATAGCCCGATGCATACAGGATATGCAAGGTTACAGAGGTACAAAGGAATTCTTTTGGTTGCAGCATTACAACTGGTAATTGGTTAATACAATTAACAGTTTTCCATTTGTTCCCGCGCTTTTAGTAAAACTACAAACGGTTGTGATCTTATCAGGGGCTCTCTAGGTGGTGTTTCTGAGATGTGTGTGTGGGGGGATGTGTTTGTGTTGGGCTTAGGAAGTTGGGACAAAATAGAGGATTGTGTTTGTACTGGGCCCAGGACTAAGATATGTGGCAGATACCAGTAATTAGAGCAGGACAGAGACTTTCACAACGTTTGTCCTTACAATGTCCGGAGTCTATAGATAACCTAATTAACCTAATTGGTTGGGTCCGGGGTCGATCTTTAACTAGGCTGAGGGCGCCGCCCAGGCTGTCAGGGCACCGCCCGGGCTGCTTGCCTGTGGACTTCATTTCTGCCTTTTAGTTTTTTTCATTTGATCTCTTTCATTCCCCCCTTTCTCAGGTACATCTGGAGCCAATCTTGGGTCTTGTAAGTCTGATTCTGTTTCAGCGCTTACAGGTTGGTATTGGGCTCTGAGGACCATGAACTGTATGGTGTCAAACCTTTCCCTGACAAACCACAAAATTCTGTTAATAACACAAGGTCCTATGGTAAGCAGAAATAGTAGACTTAGCAGGGGTCCAAGGAAGGGGGCTAACAGGGGAAACATAGAGGAATTTTACCATTGTCATCATGACACTGAGATTACAAACTTTACAAAGTAATACAATATTACAAAGTAAGTGGAGGCAGGATGAGAGCACAGGATGGTGTTAACATTAAAATTGATAATGAAATTTTGGGCACGCATAGTCATTGATAACATTTTATCAGGAAATAGGGTTTGAGAGCAGACAACCTGACTGACCAAAATTTATTAGGTGGGAATTTCCTCATCCTAATAAGCCTGAGAGCACTACAGGAGGCCGGGGCTTATTTCATCCCTTCGGCTTCAACTGTAAAAGGCGGCACGCCTCCAAGGGGGTCGTTTATAGGCCTACCCTTAGAGCGCATTCTCTTTCTCAGGGGTATTCCTTGCTGAGAAAAAGAATTCAGCGATATTTCTCCTATTTGCATTCAAAAAGAGAAGAAATATGGCTCTGTTCCATCCGGCTCACCGGCGGCCAGTTCAAGGTTACCTCCCTTCTTCCCTGAACATCACTGTTATCCTGTTTGTTTTTTCAAGATGCCCAGATTTCATATTGTTCAAACACACATGCTCTACAAACCATTTGTGCAGTTAACTCAATCATCACAGGGTCCTGAGGTGACATATATCCTCCTCAGCTTACAAAGAAGATGATGGGACTAAGAGATTAAAGACACAGGAAATTACAGAAGTATTAAAGTAAAGACAGACATAAGAAATTACAAAAGCATTAATTTCAGAGAACTAATAAAATGTCCATGAAATCTTCATATTTTATGTTTTTCTGCCGTGGCTTCAGCCAGTCCCTCCATTCAAGGTCTCTGACTTCCCGCAACATTCTTTCTCCCTTTTTCTCTCTATAAATGTGCCATGGCGATGAAGGCTAGTTCATTCTCTTGATTGTGGCATAGGATTTTTTTTGACTGGTCCAGCACACTAAAAACAAACCGATTAAACAGAGACACATAATTCCAAAATTTACTGCAGTAGAGTTCTCAATAGACCTAATCCAAGTCGTGGGGTTTAATCCATAAAGAATTTTTTTTTTTTTTCACTTGATCTAATGCCTCAGTTCCAGGCACAATATTTAAATGACTTTGAGAGGCTTCAAAATTTGTTGCTCTAATTTAGAAATGTCTAAAGTGAGATTATCTCCTCTTCCCTGTAGATGGCGTTTTGCCATGTCCCAGTGATGTTTAGACTCATTATAAACTTGGGGTGTAATACAAAAATCTGAAGTATTCCAGTCACACTGTAACTGGAAACAATACCTAATGGAAATATTTATCATCAATTCTTTTTCCTCCGGTTAGGCAGGGCAACAATCTCTGTGGGACCAGGTACCTACACATTATTATTAACATATATTTTAATAGGATTATCCATCCATGTGACTGCCCGAATTAAGGGCGGGAAAGGCACATAAGCCCAGTAGGTATAATTAGCTGCAGCTGCTCCTGCAGGCATGGGGAGACTTACCACCGTTGATACAACCATTAAAGCTGCAAGCAGCATTTTTTTTTTTGAGGTTTGTGTCACCTTTGTGCTGGCTAGGCTTTTTGTAGCTAACAGCATCAGCTTCTTTAACTGTGCCCAGGTTGGCAGCTTTGCCTTCCTGGTGCATGGTGACTTTATCTGTGTTTCTAATATCACCACTTGATTTATCCTGCGAGTCAATGGTGCTCGATTGCGGTGTTTCCGTCTCCGTGGAGGCGCTTTTCTTTGCATCTCCGATGGGTTCATTGTAGAACTTCAAATGTTTAGTGGGTATCCAAATAGGAAGCTGATTTTCTCCTGGTGAAACACAAGCAAAACTTCTTCCCCAGGTTATTACCTTCCTCTATTTCTCATGTCCTATTTTTGTTGTAACAAAGTGAACAGTTGGTTTAACTGATCATCCATGCTATATTTAATCAGAGCTGTCTTAACATCCTTTGTAGCCTGTACTACATATACAGAATCTGATATAATATCAGCAGGTTGATTAAAATCTTTTAACACTGTAATGACTGCAACCAACTCTGCCCTTTGAGCTGATTGATATTGAGTTTTGACTACTCGCTCCTTTGGCCCTGTGTAAGCTGCTTTTTCATTGCTGGAACCATCAGTGAATACTGTCAGAGCATTTTCTAAAGGTTTATGTCTGGTAATTTTAGGTAAAATCCAAGTAGTCAATTTTAGAAACTGGAAGATTTTTGTTTTTGGGTAATGATTATCAATAATTCCCACAAAATCAGCAAGGCCAATTTGCCATGCACCAGAATTGATAAAGGCTCGTTTAACTTGTTTGTTCCCTGAGGTAATACTTTCCACTGAAACCTGGTGGCTGGTTCTTTATTATTTATGGCTGGTAAAGTAAAGGCAAATTTTTCACAATCTTGCTCTGCCAGAGGAATGGTAAAAAAAAGCAATCCTTAAGATCAATTATAATTAAAGGCCAGTCTTTTGGGATCATGGCTGGAGAGGGCAATCCAGGTTGGAGAGGTCCCATGGGTTGAATTACAGCGTTTACAGCTCTTAAGTCCATTAACATACGCCATTTGCCTGATTTTTTTTTTTTTTTTGAATTACAAATACAGGAGAATTCCAGGGTGAGAATGAAGGCTCAATGTGTCCCTTTGCTAATTGTTCCTTTGCTAATAAGTATAAAGCCTCCAGTTTTTGCTTTGGTAGCGGCCACTGATTTACCCATACCAGTTTTTCTGTTTTCCAAGTTAATGGAATGGGTTTAGGAGGCTCTACAGTGGCCGTCCCTAAAAAGGATATCCTATTCCTTTCCTTTCTTGATTTTTTCTCAGTCTCAATTGGGACTTTAATGCCATGTTCATTTTTTCCTAATCCCTTTCCTGGTATATATCCCATCTTAGTCATGATTTTTTTGACTCATGGGGCTGTATAATAGAGCGGGCATAATGACTTCTGCACCCCCTTAAACATAAGGGAGTGGCTGGACAATAGGATCATTGTAGGGAGGAAATCAGCAGTAAGACGTATAAACAAAAATCCCTGTAACATGAATAAGTTTAAAGGAAAATGCTGCGCCTTGAGATGCATATGCAAACATCTCCATAAACCTTTTAGCAGCACTGCTCCGGCAAGTCCCACCTTATTCCTAAAGGCGGTTTTTTCCTTGCTCAGTAAACAAATCACACAATGGGTTTTACACCGAGATGTTCCATAGCCCAGGGACGGGCAGGATTTTTAACCAGCAAGTACTTGCCTTTAAGCACTTGTTTAACAAAGACACATCCTGCACAGCCCAATATCCATTAAGCCTTGAGTCACCACAGCACATGTCTCTGGCAAGGACAAGGTTGGGGGTAGGGTCACAGATTAACAGCATCTCAAATACAGAACCAAATGGAGTCTCTTATGTCTACTTCCTTCTATATAGACACAGTAACAGGCTGATCTCTCTTTCTTGATTATCCGGCCCTAAACAATGTAAAATCATTGTACTTTCATATACTTCTGAAGCTGTGCCTACGCCGACAAGTCTTGTAACAGCCTTTTGTTTAGGCCAATTTTTTTTTTGCCACTGATTTAAAGCAATGACAGAGATATCTGCTCCTGTGTCTACCAACCCTTCAAACTGTTTTCCTTGAATAATGGCCTTACCCACAGGTCTGCTGTCAGAGACCAGACTTGCCCAATATGCAGCTTTTCCTGCCAGATCAGTGCTTCCGAACCCTCCTGTTCTTTTTATTTTACTGTTCCCAACTTTAATATAAGGTAGGAGTAATAATTGAGCAATCCTGTCTCCTGGACTGGCACTCCAAGGAATTGAGGAACTAATAACCAATTGAATGTCACCTTCATAGTCTGAATCAACCACACCAGTATGAATTTGAACTCCTTTTAGATTTAAACTTGATCTTCCTAAGATTAGTCCTACAGTCCCCTCAGGCAATGGGCCGTATACCCCTGTGGGGATTTTTTTTTGTGGAGGCTCCCCTGGAAGCAGAGAGACTGCTTGCAAAGTATACAAATCTACTGCTGCACTGCCACTTGTGGCGGGGGATAATTGCTGTATTGTGATAACTGGCTTATTCCCTGAGACACTTGCGACAGTGGGGGTTGTTATTCCTGAAAACCCTGAGGAACAAAGCGCTGAATTGGGAATGCCCCAGTTTGTTGCGGGGCCTGAGGCTGGCCCCTCCTCTCGTTTCCCGACAGCGGTTGCCCATTTTTATCATATTTAGAACGACATTGATTACTCCAGTGTTGTCCCTTTTTACATCTTGGACATAGGCAATTCTTTTTTAGATGACCAATTTGACCACAATTATAACATTTTCCCCCAAATGTTTTCACTTGTCCTCCTAAAGCAACTCCTGTGATTGCCTGAGCCATAAGCATAGCTTTATGCATAGCTCCTCCAATTCCATCGCAGGCTTTAACGTACTCAGATTACATCTGATCCTGCGGAAACCCTTCCTTCTAATGGCTTAATGGCTGATTGACAATCCGGATTGGCGTTTTCATATGCCATCAACTCCACTATGACTTTATGGGCATTCTCATCGGTAATTGACTTTTGAGCAGCATCTATGTTAATTGGAGGATTGGCAGTCCTATTTTTTCGGACCTGTACTTGTGCCCCATCAATCCACCAAGTCTTAAATTGTAAAAATTGAGAGGGTGAGAGTGAAGGTTTTGCCAGAATCTCCCAATCATAAGGAATGAGTCTATGTTCATGAGCAATGGAATCTAATAATGTTCTCATGTAAGGAGAGTTGGGTCCATACTGTTTTACTCCTTCTTTCATTTCTTTTAGCATTTTTATAGAAAAGGACTGATATCTGGCTTCAGCTATGGGAGGCTCTCCCTCTTTTTAAGATAATTTTTATAAAGCTGCGATAAGAGGCATATTTACTTTTAGTTTGCCCCATTGTTACCCTAGGTTCTTCCGAGCGCACAAGCTTACCACAAGGCTGACTGTAGACGTACTCGGGAGTCTCTCATCGACTTGTCCAGCGTACCTTTACCTTAGAGAAAAGCTTCCACGTTGGACGCCAGAGGAAGGGGTGGTCTGCCCTTCCACACCTGTGGGTGTTTCTCGTTAGGTGGAACGAGAAACTTTAGAAAAGAAGTAAGACCCAGAGACAAAGTCACCAGCGCTCAGCTTACAGAGGACCCACGCCGGCCCTTCAGAGTTACTTTCCCTTTCAGTGGGTCCGGGTGCGCTGGCCGCCTCCCGTCTGCCTGCTCCCTCCTGCGGCTCAGCCTGGGGGGGGTGGGCTGAGGCCTGCGGCCCGGAGAGGTACGGAGGGGGTTCTGTGGACAGTGGGTCCTCGCTATCAGGTAGAACAGGATGGGGGGGGCAGTCGGTTGCTTGGATTTTAGCGGCCGAGCAACCAGTGCCTTGCAGGGTTCAGAGGCTAATTGGAAAGGGGACAGCCAAGGGGGCGGGTTCCCAGCTAGATCCTGCCATACGAGGATATATGGGATACGATCCGGGTGACTAGCACGCCCAGGCTGGAAAACCTTGGACTTTACTCTAGTGATGACAGGAAGACAGAATGTCCCTTCGGGTGGCCACTCTACGTTAAGGGCGGGCCACTCGGAGCGGCACAGAGTAATTAGCTTTCTCTTCCTGATGTCCATACCAAGATCATGGCCCCTTGCCCTAACATCCTTGAAATTACTTATAAGGAGAGATAGGGGAGTGCTCTGGGTATTACCCATCTTGAACAGTAGCGCCCAGAGTGGTGCCTGGAACAGGTCCTGCAAGGGAAAAGTGAGTTGCTGGAACAGGTCCTGCAAGGGAAAAGTGAGTTGCTGGAACAGGTCCTGCAAGGGAAAAGTGAGTTGCTGGATTATCAACAACAAGTTTACGTCAGTCGCAGGCGCGCACCAGAAATCTGGGTCAGAGTTCAGGCAAGAACCAGATGAGAGCCGGGGGACGTCTCCCACCGGTCTCCGCTGGCTGTCCTATAGCGCGTCCGCCAGGACCTATGCCAGCTTTCAGCTTCAAACCTCGCGAGTCACAGATTGATTCAGAGCGGACTTAGAGAGCCGCGAATTCAGACAGGCTAACAGCCTCAGGCGGACTTAGAGAGCCGCGAATTCAGACAGGACACAGACAGACAAACATAGACGAGCCGGCTCACCTATTAGCAGATCGATCCTAGTAGATCCGTTGACCGGGTGTCTGGTGGGCTTGGGGGAATCCCGGGAGAGCCCCCAAATGTTATGCCCAGACCCTTTATTCCCCGAAGAAGTCCACCAGAATCCAGAGTCAAAGCCAAGCGGCAAGGATCTTTAATGCAAGTTCGAACTTGGTCCCTCTGTTTTACAACATACAAGAGGGCCCCGAATGATGCATGTGGCCGCTCTTTATAGCCCGATGCATACAGGATATGCAAGGTTACAGAGGTACAAAGGAATTCTTTTGGTTGCAGCATTACAACTGGTAATTGGTTAATACAATTAACAGTTTTCCATTTGTTCCCGCGCTTTTAGTAAAACTACAAACGGTTGTGATCTTATCAGGGGCTCTCTAGGTGGTGTTTCTGAGATGTGTGTGTGGGAGGATGTATTTGTGTTGGGCTTAGGAAGTTGGGACAAAATAGAGGATTGTGTTTGTACTGGGCCCAGGACTAAGATATGTGGCAGATACCAGTAATTAGAGCAGGACAGAGACTTTCACAACGTTTGTCCTTACAATGTCCGGAGTCTATAGATAACCTAATTAACCTAATCGGTTGGGTCCGGGGTCGATCTTTAACTAGGCTGAGGGCGCCGCCCAGGCTGTCAGGGCGCCGCCCGGGCTGCTTGCCTGTGGACTTCATTTCTGCCTTTTAGTTTTTTTCATTTGATCTCTTTCAGCACCATTAACCATCATTTTACTGCATATAGAGGGCAACTCTATACTTCATGCAAACTACATAGACTAGCATTTTCTTTGTAAAGGGAAAGGCAAGACGATTGTCAAAAGGAAACTGGAGGAATACTGGGGAAAAAATAGAGGAGATAAGTATTACTTGTTTCTCCTTCTTTGATGATAATTGTGTTCTGCTATTTTGTAAAGAAAGGTCTACATTAATTAATTCGTAATGTCATTAGTTTATTAACCACATGTAACAAGAAATAATAGAAAAGAAAGCTTAGGGTCCACCTAGGGTGGTTCAACTTACTTAGAAAGGTAATTTACATCACCTATAAAGGGTATGTCTTCATCCTTGGGCTGTTGCAAGATAGTTGTGTCATGCAAAAGCATCTGTTGTTTTTGCAGTCAGGAATTAGATGAAAGGGTTGAAGGCCAGGCTTATAAAAATGACTTCTCCTTGTGTCTTCACACTTTTCTCCTGTATTATTCCTACAGTTCTGTAACCCATGCCTCCGTAAAGTAATGACAGAATATAGCATCTCTGCCAGCATGAATGCTGCCATGATAACCCTGTCTCCTTCTTACCACTGGATATAAAGATTGGCTTGATGAAATTGGGACAAATTGTTCTCCCGAATACCAGGTCCATCTTCTCCATTCTCCTGCTTTCCCAGGTGCTTGCCACGGTACAGCCTGGGACTCTCTGAAAGCAGTAACCTGAGGCCTTACTAGGTCTCAATCATTGTTTCACATCACTCAGGTATTCTGCCTTTCATTGTCTTGTGTACAGTTTTCTGCAAACTGTTGTCTCATATCATCTTTCCATTTTTGCATGTGTTTATATGAGATAAGGTTTGTTCCAATGCTATAGCTTTATCCACAACACCTTGGTTTCTTCCTTATACAATTACTCTATCATTACTTTACCTCTGGCTTGGCTATCTGCTTCCAGCTGGCAATATTAAGGTTAATAAAGAAGAAAGTGAATGAAATTTATAAAGACAGATAACTGCACTACCATTGTATTGCAAAGGGAAGGTCAGAATTAATCAATGCACTGAGTCTTAAGAGTCTCCATGGGGTTGTCTATGTCAATGAATGAATGTTTTAAGAAAAATCTAAAGGAAAGGATAATATATTTGCCAATCAATCACACATACAATAGCATTCTTTTATAATTACAATAAAATCCTTTATATAATTATAAAGTTTTATTTACATAAAAATTAAAGCAAAATTTAAATAATTCATAAATGAATCCATAAATATATTGGTAGCTGATTCTGATTGTTATGAATCGTGTTTTCATCCAGAGTTACAGGTGGTATAACATCACCCACTGGTATGAAGAGTTATAGCAATGAAACATTACTTTATAAAGGAGGCTGCACCGTTACCTGTGATTTCTGCCTTTCTTATTAACACATTCTTCAAGTTGTAATTCAGGTGAACTTTATTTATGCAGCTGAACTTTCCAGAAGATGACAGCATAAGATGTCACGGAAAATTGTTCCATGTGCAGACACTAAAAACTATGCCATGGCTGCCACCAGAGTAATAATAATTATGATAAAATGTGAAAAAAATACTAAAAGAGGTGAAATGTGGTAACTGATAAAGACACAAAAATATCTATCAAGAGAGCATATTGGTAAACTGAATCTTAGAGCACAAGAAGACTTTCCTTGATCTCAGAGGACAAACCTGTCCAAAAGGATAAGAAGTACAAATGGTTGAGAATTAGCATGGTCCATAGCAGGTCTCTATGGTGATTTGAGAATGGTGAGGCTGGAGAATAGGCTGGCTGAGGGAAAAGACAGGGCTCACAACCTGTCCTCATAACAGAAGAAAGTAAAAAATATATATTAATCTTCAAGTTCAAAACCTCTTCAAATTGAAAGAATGTTGGAGTTTATTGGGAAAAATATAGGTGAGGAATTTGACAGATTCATTCATTAGTAAAATCCAGTATAAAGGATAATTTTCTGTTGTTCTTTGTCCACTACCTGTGTGGGGTTCACAAGGGAGCCACATCGAAAAAGTATTCATATGCTCTGGTATTTCGCTTCAGTGGGTATTGACAAAACTTAACAGAAATATGCACTATAGGTGAAAGAGCTGCCCTTGAGAACTCAGGGCAGAGGCATCAGACCTGGAATGGGATGAACAAAGGAGACCTCTAGGAGGAGGAACGTTGGAGGTGATTCTGGAAAATGAGGAGTAGTGAGTCCAGCAAACGGGAGACAAACAGAAGAGGAGAAAGTGTGTCTGTGGCACAGGCCAAGCCATGAGAATGGGCAGTGGATTGGAAGGACTGCGAGGATCAGTAATATATGAGGACAGGAGCAGGAAGGGCAGACCATGGAGGGACTGGGGATAGAGACAATGGATATGTTTCTTCATTAACACACACATGTTCACACATCTATGTCTCCATCTTCTCTTACATGTTCTTTGATATTCTCATGCAAACCTCATGATATTCTCGTGTGTCTTAGCATAACATGTATTATATGACTTTACTATTTCCATCATAGGGCCTCTTTTAAATTACGTACATAGCAATAGCTACCAATCTAAATTTCTTTATGTGTACAGTATTTGCCTACATAGTAAACAAACAAACAAACATCCCCCTGTGAACCCAAAATATCTGAGATAGATCTCAACCAATTTAGAAAGATTATTTTGCCAAGGTTAAGGATGTGCTTGTGACACAGCCTCAGGAAGTCCTGACAACATGTGCCCAGAGTGGTCGGGGCACAGCTTGCTTTTATCTATTTTAGGGAGTCATGAGACATCAATTAATATGTGTAAGATGTATATTGTTTGGGTGGGGAAAGGCAGGACAACTCCAAGTAAGAGGCTTCCAGACCATAGGCAGATGAGAGACAAAAGGTCATATTTTTTGAGTCTTTGATCAGCCTTTCACTGAATACACAATTTAGTCTGGCTCAGTGAATCTGCATTTTTACATAAACAATAGGGCAGTGGGAGCAATCAGATATGCATTTGTCTCAGGTGAGCAGAGGGATGACTGTCTGTCCCGCACCTGTGAAGACAAGCTGTCAGTTTACATTGCCGGGGTGAAATTCAACAGAACTGTTTCAGGGTAAAAATCTTGAGGCCCACAAGGAATGTTCTTGTAGGCAAATTGTGAGGGGGATGTGTAGCTTTAGCTTTGTAGCTATCTTATTTAGGAATAAAATGAGAGACGGGTTTGCCTGACGTAATTCCCTGCTTGACTTTTCCCTTGGCTTAGTGATTCTAGGGTCCCAAGATTTATTTTCCTTTCACACCACTTTAGTACGCTTTTGGTTGATCATTTCTGACAAGAAGTATCTCCTTATTTCATGGGGGAGTCATCTCTGTATGTCCTTGTCAGGTTCATGACTATGGCCATTGTCACACCTGGGGTCAGGTTCCAGCCCATGCTGAGGTCCTAAGGGAGTGGGTGGATGAGTAGGAAGAACACTTGGGGGGCCATAGGCAGGTGAAAGATGATTTTATTCAGTAGCAGCTCTCATTAACAGCTTTCTCACATTGTCCAGCCTGTCTCATCTGCTTCGTGCTGAGGCCCCCACACACAGCTACGCAGCCAGCTCTCCCTTGCCTTAAGGGTCAGCAGCTTAACTCTTTCTCTCTCTGGGCACAAGCGAGCTGAGCTGGGACCTGGCTCCCCTCTGTCTGTCTGCAAAGACAGACAGCTTTGGCTCTCTCTCTTTCTCTGGGTGCTAGTGTGTCTGCACAGTGTTAACAGGCCAATTACACCTTTTACAGACAATAGCGGCATAGAGCCAAGTAATGGCCTTCCCATGTTATGGCTACATGGCTGTGATAAGAAGTGGAATTACATGCCTGCACTCTAAACTCGCTGAGTCATGCAGGATGTAAACATCTTACCTCGGCCTATCCTTGACCAAAGCACAGCCATGTTCCTTACAGCTCTTCCTTACAAGTCTTAAGCGAGGGTTTTGTTTGGGATGTTGTGTTTTCCTTCTTAATTTTGGATACTTTTATGTTCTGCAAACTATTAAGCTATCAATATTTATTCCAAAATTCCGATTGCTTTATCTTTCATCTTGTTTTTACTTTCTTTATAGTAAATATATTTCCTTCTAAGTTCTGCTTTCATTGCATCTCACAAATTTCGGTAAGTTGTATTTTCACTTTTATTTATTTTATAAAAGTGTTTATTTCTCTTGAGATTTCTTCTTTGGGTCACATTGTATTTAAGAGTGTAATGTTTAATCTCCATGTATTTTGGGATTTTCCAATTGTCTTTCTGTTATTGATATCTAGTTTAATTTCATTGTTGTCAGAGAGTATATATTGTACAATTTTGATTCTCTTAAATATTTTAAGATGAACTTTGTGTTCTAGAATATGTTTATTTTGGGGAAGATTCTGTGTGGGCTAGAGGAGAATGTATATGCTGCCTGTTGTTGAATTAAGTGGTCTATAGATATAAGTTATATCCAAATGAGTGATAGTGTTGAGTTCAAATATGCCCTTACTGATTTTGTGTCTGCCGAATGTTTCCATTTCTGATAGAGAGGTGTTGAATTCTCCAACAACAATAGTGAATTCATCTATTTTTCCTTACAGTTCTCTCACTTTCTGCCTCACATAGCTTGATACTCTATTGTTACCTGTATACATGCTCAGGATTGTTAAATCTTCTTAGACAATTGATCCTTTTATTATTACCTAATGCCCTTGTTTATCCTTGATAATTTTACTTGCTTCAACATCTGTGCTGTCAAAAATTAACACAGATACACTTACTTTCTTTTAATGCTAGCCTAATATATTTGTTTCATCCTTTTACTTCTAATTTGTATATGTCTTTATATTTTGAGTTTCTTGTAAACAACTTATACTTTAGTGTTTTTTTAATCCACTCTGACAATCTGTGTCTTTTAATTAGTGGTTTTTGTTTTTTGTTTTTTGTTTTTTTTTTGAGATGGAGTCTCACTCTGTCGCCGAGGCTGGAGTACAGTGGCGCGATCTCAGGCTCACTGCAAGCTCCGCCTCCCGGGTTCATGCCATTCTCCTGCCTCAGCCTCCCGAGTAGCTGGGACTACAGGCACCCGCCACCACGCCCGGCTAATTTTTTATATTTTTAGTAGAGACGGAGTTTCACCATGTTAGCCAGGATGGTCTCGATCTCCTCACCTCATGATCCAACCATCTCAGCCTCCCGAAGTGCTGGGATTATAGGCATGAGCCACCATGCCCAGCCTAATTATCGTATTTTGACAATTGACATTCAGTGACGTTATTGATATAGTTGGCTTAATATCTACCATCTTTTAGTTATTGCCCTTGTCTTTCTTCCAGTCATTCTCTGCTTTTCATGGTTTAATTTGAGCATTTTATAGGATTCAATTTTCTCTCTTTTCTTAGCATATCAGTAATCCTTCTTTGTATGTTTTTAGTGATTATCATAGGGACTATTTTTTATTTAGTAGATTTATTCTAAGAGATAACACTTGGTAAAGTAACAATAGCAACAATGTATTTGATTAGGTATACTAATGTAATATATATATAAACACATGCATAAATATTTATAGAAGTATGCTTATATATAAGTGAAATTCATGAAAGAAATTATATCAAGAATGGAAGGAAAGAATTGAGGTATTCTGTCATAAAGTGTTGACACTACCTCTGAAGCAATATACTCTGATTTGAAAGGGAAATTGGATTAGCTTTAAATGTATTATCGCAAAGTATTGGTCAAGCTATTGGACCAGGAGCCTCAGTTCCTTGCTGGCTGTTGGTCTGAGGCTGAATTCAGTTCCTTCCCATGTTGGTTTCTCCTAAATGGCAGAATGCCTCATCAAAGCCACTAAAGAGAGAGTTTGCTAGCAAGACAGAAATCACAATCACATAATCATCCAAGTGACATCCCAGCACCTTTGCAATATTTTGCTGTTTACAAGCAACTCACAGTGTCTGTCCAAACACAGGATGAGACAATTAGAATACAAGGTTGTGTTTACCAATAAATTGGGATCATTGGATGCCATGCTAGAGTCTGCCTGCCCTATGAGGTCTTCTCCAATCTGCAACATTTTTTCAGACTTCATATATTTTAAATAATGTTGATGCTTTTGAAAAGAACTGGTCGAGGCCGGGCGCGGTGGCTCAAGCCTGTAATCCCAGCACTTTGGGAGGCCGAGACGGGCGGATCATGAGGTCAGGAGATCGAGACCATCCTGGCTAATACGGTGAAACCCCGTCTCTACTAAAAAATACAAAAAACTAGCCGGGCGACGAGGCGGGCGCCTGTAGTCCCAGCTACTCGGGAGGCTGAGACAGGAGAATGGCGTGAACCCGGGAGGCGGAGCTTGCAGTGAGCTGAGAGCCGGCCACTGCACTCCAGCCTGGGCGGCAGAACAAGACTCCGTCTCAAAAAAAAAAAAAAAAAAAAAAAAAAAAAAAAAAAAAAAAAAGAAAAGAACTGGTCGAATATGTTGTAGAATGTCCTGCAATATAGATCTATCAGATCATGCTTGGGCTAAGGTTATGGCTTAATTTAGACACTTATATTTATCCAAGTTTGAAGACAAAATACCAAGCAATATACTATTTGGAAATATAAACTAAAAGATAAAAATAATTAGGGGGGCGGAGCAAGATGGCCGAATAGGAACAACTCCAGTCTCCAACTCCCAGCGCGAGCGACACAGAAGACCGGTGATTACTGCATTTTCAACTGAGGTACTGGGGTCATCTCACTAGGGAGTGCCGAACAATCGGTGCTGGTCAGCTGCTGCAGCCTGACCAGCGAGAGCTGAAGCAGGGCGAGGCATCGCCTCACCTGGAAGCGCAAGGGGGAAGGGGATCCGTTTTCCTAGCCAGGGGAACTGAGACACACAACACCTGGAAAATCGGGTAACTCCCACCCCAATACTGCGCTGTAAGCATACAGGCATTCCAGGAGAATATATCCCACACCTGGCCGGGAGGGTCCCACGCCCACGAAGCCTCCCTCACTGCTAACACAGCAGTCTGCCGCGATCTATCCCCAAGGCAGCAGCGAGGCTGGGGGAGGGGCGCCCGCCATTGCTGAGGCTTAAGTAGGTAAACAAAGCCGCTGGGAAGCTCGAACTGGGTGGAGCTCACAGCAGCTCAAGGAAGCCTGCCTGTCTCTGTAGTCTCCACCTCTGGGGACAGCGCACAGCTGAAGACCAACAGGGGAAGTAGCGGGAGCCGGTGCAGACGCGAACGACTCTGTCTGACAGCTTTGGGGAGAGCCGCGGATCTCCCAACGCGGAGGTTGAGATCTGAGAACGGACAGACTGCCTGCTCAGGTGTGTCCCTGACCCCTGAGTAGCCTAGCTGGGAGAAATCCCCCACTAGGGGCAGTCTGACACCCCACACCTCACAGGGTGGAGTACACCCCTGAGAGGACACTTCCAAAGGAAGAATCAGACAGGTACACTCGCTGTTCAGCAATATTCTATCTTCGGCAACCTCTGCTGCTGATACCCAGGCAAACAGGGTCTGGAGTGGACCTCAAGCAATCTCCAACAGACCAACAGAGAGTCCTTCTGACTGTCAGAAGGAAAACTATCAAACAGGAAGGACACCTATACCAAAACCCCATCAGTTCGTCACCACCATCAAAGACCAGAGACAGATAAAACCACAAAGATGGGGAAGAAGCAGGGCAGAAAAGCTGGAAATTCAAAAAATAAGAGCGCATCTCCCCCTGCAAAGGAGCGCAGCCCATCACCAGCAACGGATCAAAGCTGGTCAGAGAATGACTTGGACGAGAGGAGAGAAGAAGGCTTCAGTCCATCAAACTTATCAGAGCTAAAGGAGGAATTACGTACCCAGCGCAAAGAAACTAAAAATCTTGAAAAAAGAGTGGAAGAATTGACAGCTAGACTCATTAATGCAGAGAAGATCATAAACGAAATGACAGAGATGAAAACCATGACACGAGAAATACGTGACAAATGCACAAGCTTCAGTAACCGACTCGATCAACTGGAAGAAAGAGTATCAGCGATTGAAGATCAAATGAACGAAATGAAGCGAGAAGAGAAACCAAAAGAAAAAAGAAGAAAAAGAAATGAGCAAAGCCTGCAAGAAGTATGGGATTACGTAAAAAGACCAAATCTACGTCTGATTGGGGTGCCTGAAAGTGAGGGGGAAAATGGAACCAAGTTGGAAAACACTCTTCAGGATATCATCCAGGAGAACTTCCCCAACCTAGTAGGGCAGGCCAACATTCAAATTCAGGAAATACAGAGAACGCCACAAAGATACTCCTCCAGAAGAGCAACTCCAAGACACATAATTGCCAGATTCACCAAAGTTGAAATGAAGGAAAAAATCTTAAGGGCAGCCAGAGAGAAAGGTCGGGTCACCCACAAAGGGAAGCCCATCAGACTAACAGCAGATCTCTCGGCAGAAACTCTACAAGCCAGAAGAGAGTGGGGGCCAATATTCAACGTTCTTCAAGAAAAGAATTTTAAACCCAGAATTTCATATCCAGCCAAACTAAGTTTCATAAGTGAAGGAGAAATAAAATCCTTTACAGATAAGCAAATGCTTAGAGATTTTGTCACCACCAGGCCTGCCTTACAAGAGACCCTGAAGGAAGCCCTAAACATGGAAAGGAACAACCGGTACCAGCCATCGCAAAAACTTGGCAAAATGTAAAGACCATCGAGGCTAGGAAGAAACTGCATCAACTAACGAGCAAAATAACCAGTTAATATCATAATGGCAGGATCAAGTTCACACATAACAATATTAACCTTAAATGTTAATGGACTAAATGCTCCAATTAAAAGACACAGACTGGCAAACTGGATAAAGAGTCAAGACCCATCAGTCTGCTGTATTCAGGAGACCCATCTCACATGCAGAGACATACATAGGCTCAAAATAAAGGGATGGAGGAAGATCTACCAAGCAAATGGAGAACAAAAAAAAGCAGGGGTTGCAATCCTAGTCTCTGATAAAACAGACTTTAAACCATCAAAGATCAAAAGAGACAAAGAAGGCCATTACATAATGGTAAAGGGATCAATTCAACAGGAAGAGCTAACTCTCCTAAATATATATGCACCCAATACAGGAGCACCCAGATTCATAAAGCAAGTCCTTAGAGACTTACAAAGAGACTTAGACTCCCATACAATAATAATGGGGGACTTCAACACTCCGCTGTCAACATTAGACAGATCAACGAGACAGAAAGTTAACAAGGATATCCAGGAATTGAACTCATCTCTGCACCAAGCGGACCTAATAGACATCTATAGAACTCTCCACCCCAAATCAACAGAATATACATTCTTCTCAGCACCACATCGCACTTATTCCAAAATTGACCACATAATTGGAAGTAAAGTACTCCTCAGCAAATGTAAAAGAACAGAAATTATAACAAACTGTCTCTCAGACCACAGTGCAATCAAACTAGAACTCAGGACTAAGAAACTCAATCAAAACCGCTCAACTACCTGGAAACTGAACAACCTGCTCCTGAATGACTACTGGGTACATAACGAAATGAAAGCGGAAATAAAGATGTTCTTTGAAACCAATGAGAACAAAGATACAACATACCAGAATCTCTGGGACACATTTAAAGCAGTGTGTAGAGGGAAATTTATAGCACTAAATGCCCACAAGAGAAAGCAGGAAAGATCTAAAATTGACACTCTAACATCACAATTAAAAGAACTAGAGAGGCAAGAGCAATCACATTCAAAAGCTAGCAGAAGGCAAGAAATAACTAAGATCAGAGCAGAACTGAAGGAGATAGAGACACAAAAAACCCTCCAAAAAATCAATGAATCCAGGAGTTGGTTTTTTGAAAAGATCAACAAAATTGACAGACCGCTAGCAAGGCTAATAAAGAAAAAAAGAGAGAGGAATCAAATAGATGCAATAAAAAATGATAAAGGGGATATCACCACTGACCCCACAGAAATACAAACTACCATCAGAGAATACTATAAACGTCTCTACGCAAATCAACTAGAAAATCTAGAAGAAATGGATAATTTCCTGGACACTTACACTCTCCCAAGGCTAAACCAGGAAGAAGTTGAATCCCTGAATAGACCAATAGCAGGCTCTGAAATTGAGGCAACAATTAATAGCCTACCCACCAAAAAAAGTCCAGGACCAGATGGATTCACAGCTGAATTCTACCAGAGGTACAAGGAGGAGCTGGTACCATTCCTTCTGAAACTATTCCAATCAATAGAAAAAGAGGGAATCCTCCCTAACTCATTTTATGAGGCCAACATCATCCTGATACCAAAGCCTGGCAGAGACACAACAAAAAAAGAGAATTTTAGACCAATATCCCTGATGAACATTGATGCAAAAATCCTCAATAAAATACTGGCAAACCGGATTCAGCAGCACATCAAAAAGCTTATCCACCATGATCAAGTGGGCTTCATCCCTGGGATGCAAGGCTGGTTCAACATTCGCAAATCAATAAACGTAATCCAGCATATAAACAGAACCAAAGACAAGAACCACATGATTGTCTCAATAGATGCAGAAAAGGCTTTTGACAAAATTCAACAGCCCTTCATGCTAAAAACGCTCAATAAATTCGGTATTGATGGAACGTACCTCAAAATAATAAGAGCTATTTATGACAAACCCACAGCCAATATCATACTGAATGGGCAAAAACTGGAAAAATTCCCTTTGAAAACTGGCACAAGACAGGGATGCCCTCTCTCACCACTCCTATTCAACATAGTGTTGGAAGTTCTGGCTAGGGCAATCAGGCAAGAGAAAGAAATCAAGGGTATCCAGTTAGGAAAAGAAGAAGTCAAATTGTCCCTGTTTGCAGATGACATGATTGTATATTTAGAAAACCCCATCGTCTCAGCCCAAAATCTCCTTAAGCTGATAAGCAACTTCAGCAAAGTCTCAGGATACAAAATTAATGTGCAAAAATCACAAGCATTCTTATACACCAGCAACAGACAAGCAGAGAGCCAAATCAGGAATGAACTTCCATTCACAATTGCTTCAAAGAGAATAAAATACCTAGGAATCCAGCTTACAAGGGATGTAAAGGACCTCTTCAAGGAGAACTACAAACCACTGCTCAGTGAAATCAAAGAGGACACAAACAAATGGAAGAACATACCATGCTCATGGATAGGAAGAATCAATATCGTGAAAATGGCCATACTCCCCAAGGTTATTTATAGATTCAATGCCATCCCCATCAAGCTACCAATGACTTTCTTCACGGAATTGGAAAAAACTGCTTTAAAGTTCATATGGAACCAAAAAAGAGCCCGCATTGCCAAGACAATCCTAAGTCAAAAGGACAAAGCTGGAGGCGTCACGCTACCTGACTTCAAACTATACTACAAGGCTACAGTAACCAAAACAGCATGGTACTGGTACCAAAACAGAGATATAGACCAATGGAACAGAACAGAGTCCTCAGAAATAATACCGCACATCTACAGCCATCTGATCTTTGACAAACCTGAGAGAAACAAGAAATGGGGAAAGGATTCCCTATTTAATAAATGGTGCTGGGAAAATTGGCTAGCCATAAGTAGAAAGCTGAAACTGGATCCTTTCCTTACCCCTTATACGAAGATTAATTCAAGATGGATTAGAGACTTAAATGTTAGACCTAATACCATAAAAACCCTAGAAGAAAATCTAGGTAGTACCATTCAGGACATAGGCATGGGCAAGGACTTCATGTCTAAAACACCAAAAGCAACGGCAGCAAAAGCCATAATTGACAAATGGGATCTAATTAAACTAAAGAGCTTTTGCACAGCAAAAGAAACTACCATCAGAGTGAACAGGCAACCTACAGAATGGGAGAAAATTTTTGCAACCTACTCATCTGACAAAGGGCTAATATCCAGAATCTACAAAGAACTCAAACAAATATACGAGAAAAAAACAAACAACCCCATCAAAAAGTGGGGAAAGGATATGAACAGACATTTCTCAAAAGAAGATATTCATACAGCCAACAGACACATGAAAAAATGCTCATCATCACTGGCCATCAGAGAAATGCAAATCAAAACCACAATGAGATACCATCTCACACCAGTTAGAATGGCAATCATTAAGAAGTCAGGAAACAACAGGTGTTGGAGAGGATGTGGAGAAATAGGAACACTTTTACACTGTTGGTGGGATTGTAAACTAGTTCAACCATTATGGAAAACAGTATGGCAATTCCTCAAGGATCTAGAACTAGATGTACCATATGACCCAGCCATCCCACTACTGGGTATATACCCAAAGGATTATAAATTAGTCTACTACAAAGACACATGTACACGTATGTTTATTGCGGCACTATTCACAATAGCAAAGACTTGGAATCAACCCAAATGTCCATCTGTGACAGACTGGATTAAGAAAATGTGGCACATATACACCATGGAATACTATGCAGCCATAAAAAAGGATGAGTTTGCGTCCTTTGTAGGGACATGGATGCAGCTGGAAACCATCATTCTTAGCAAACTATCACAAGAAGAGAAAACCAAACACCGCATGTTCTCACTCATAGGTGGGAACTGAACAATGAGATCACTTGGACTCGGGAAGGGGAACATCACACACTGGGGTCTATCATGGGGAGGGGGGAGGGGGGAGGAGGGAGGGATTGCATTGGGGAGTTATACATGATATAAATGATGAATTGATGGGTGCTGACGAGTTGATGGGTGCAGCACACCAACATGGCATAAGTATACATATGTAACAAACCTGCACGTTATGCACATGTACCCTAGAACTTAAAGTATAATAAAAAAAAAAAAAAAAAAAAATAATTAAAGAGAAATAAGGGAATGACAAATAGACAATTCAAAATAATAGTAATCTTCACCAGGTGAGGAAATAAATGCAACATGGGTATGCACACATGGGACATCAACAATATTGATAATCTTCTGTTTATTAAGTTTGGCAGTAACTGACAAAAAGACAAACTTTTTTATTTTAGAATAGTTTTAGATTTACAGAACAGTTGCAAAGATAGTACACAGTGTTTATACATACCCTACATACAATTTCCTTCATTATTTTCCTCATACATTAATGTGGCATATTTATCACAATTATTGTCACATTAATGTGGCATAATTATCACAATTAATGAATCAGTACACATTATTATTCATTAACTTCCTTTTTTCAGATTATCTTACTTTTTACTTAATGTCCTTTTTCTGTTTTAGTACCCTACCTAAGCTCCCACATCACATTTAGATATCATGTCTCCCTTAGACTCCAAAGGTTATGGTCAACTAATTTTACAAGTTTGTCAAGAAAATTCAGAAAGAAATATTTATATATATACACATATATATAATATATATGTTTTATATATTATATATTATATACACACATAATATATGTTTTATATATTATATATATTATATATACCATATATATTATATATGTTTTATATATTTATATATACACACATATATATAAATTTGGATATCTCTGATATTTTTCTTATGATTTAACTATACTTACATTAATTTATCTATTTTGTTGCTCACATTGTTCTAATGTTGGTCCTTGGAAATTCTTTTATATGATTCCTGTATCATTTTGAAATACCTAGATTATTATAGTTTGGTTTTTTGTCTGTTTCATTGGTTTGATATGTTGTTTAGCATTTTCTTATTTTTATTCATTACAAGGTACTTCTGGTTACTTTGCTTGGTTTCCTGCCCAATCCTAGTATACACCATTTCTGCCTGAAGTCCTAATTCCTTTTGTTCATGAATGATATTAGAAGCAACCATTTGGCCAATGGATGTACTCATTGCTACAAAAAAAGTATATTAATTCTAGATTTTGTCATCTGAAAGAACAAAGGAAAGAACCTTTTATCTAGCTCTATAATTCCACCTTTCCAGAGTATCTTATTAATGGATTTATACATTATGTAGTCTTTACAACTAGCTTTGTTCCACTGTAGCATATGCCTTTAATATGTATGAAGTGTACCTCGTGATGATGTAGATTTGCATTTCACTGAGGACTAAAAATGATGAGCATATTTTTATGTGTTTATTAGACATTTCTAAAGAGGTTTTGTAAAAATATATATTCACACAATCTACCCACTTTTAACTATAATATTTTATTTTTCACCAGGCATGGTGCCTCAAACCTGTAATCCCAGCACTCTGGGAGGCCAAGGCAGGTGGATCACCTGAGGTCAGGAGTTGGAGACCACCTGACCAACATGGTGAAACCCTGCCTCTACTAAAATACAAAAAATTAGCGAAGCATGGTGGGGGACGCCTGTAATCCTAGCTACTCCAGAGGCTGAGGCAGGAGAATCGCTTGAATCTGGGAGGCAGAGATTGCAGTAAGCCGAGATTGTGCCATTGCACTCCAGCCTGGGCAACAAGAGTGAAACTCTGCCTCAAAAAAAAAGAAAAAAAAAGAAGAGGAAGAATATTTTATTTTTCATTTTTGAGTTGTAAGAATGTTTTATATCTCTATTCAATAGATCTCTATCAGCTGTATGTTTTGCAAACATTGCCTCTGATTGCTTGTGCACTCTTGATGATGTGCTTTGAATTTGAATCCCAAAATTTAATTCGGATGAAGTTCACTTTACCATTCTTAACATGTGACATTTGTATTTTGGTGTGATGTATTACAAGCCATTGTTTTCCTAAGGCAACAAAATGTATTTCTACGTTCTCCTCTATGGGATTTGTACTTTCACCTCTTAAAACTGATTTTATATTTTTATGTATGGGTTAATTGTTGGACACTCAGTTCTATTCCATTGACCTATTATTAGTCTATCCTTATGCCAGTAACACAATGCTGTAATTACCATCAGTTTGTAGTAAGTTTTGAAATCAGGAATTATGAATCTAGGACTCCAAACTTTTTCTCCTATCCAAGATTGTGTAGGCCGGGCGCGGTGGCTCAAGCCTGTAATCCCAGCACTTTGGGAGGCCGAGACGGGCAGATCACGAGGTCAGGAGATCGAGACCATCCTGGCTAACACAGTGAAACCCCATCTCTACTTAAAAAAAATACAAAAAACTAGCTGGGCGTGGCGGCGGGCGCCTGTAGTCCCAGCTACTCGGGAGGCTGAGGCAGGAGAATGGCGTGAACCCAGGAGGCGGAGCTTGCAGTGAGCTGAGATCCGGCCACTGTGCTCCAGCCTGGGTGACAGAGCGAGACTCCGTCTCAAAAAAAAAAAAAAAAAAGATTGTGTTATCTGTACCGGAGTACTTGCATTTCCATAGGAATTTTATAAACCGTTTGCCAAAAACTACCAAAAAATTTTTACAAAGGAAGATAAGATTTCTTTTTTTTTTTCCTGGTAGGTATTATACTTTATTTTTTAAATAATTTTAATTTTAACTTTAAATTCAAAGGGTACGTATACAGGTTTGTTACATGGGAATATTGCATGATGAGGTTTGGGATACAAATGAGCCCGTCACCCAGGTTGTGAGCACAGTCCCTGATAATTTATGAACTCTACCCCCATCTCTCCTTACTCTACTGGACACCAGTATGTATTGTTGGCAATTTTATTTCAAGGAATACTCAGTGTTTAGCTCCTGCTTACGAGTGACACATGTAGTATTTGGTTTTCTGTTTCTGTGTTAATTCATTTAGGACAGTGGCCTCCAGCTGCAATCATGTTGCTGCAAAGGATTTGATTTTATTCTTTTTCATGGCTGTGTCCACGGTGTATATGGACCTTTTTTTTTTTTTAATCCAGTCCACCATTGATAGGTACCTAGGTTGACTGCACATCTTTGCTATTGTGAATTGAGTTGTAATGAACATACTAGGGCAGGTGTCTTTTTGGTAGAACAATTTATTTTCTTTTGGATATATACCCAGTAATGGGATTGCTGAGTCAAATAGTAGCTCCATCTTAAGTTCTTTAGGAAATTCCAAACTGTTTTCCAAAGTGGCTGAACTAATTTACATTTCCATCAACAGTCAATAAGCGTTCCCTTTTCTCTGCAGCCTTGCCAGCATCTGGGGGTTTTGTTGTTGTTGCTTTTTTTTTTTTTTTTTTTGATGGGGTCTCCCTCTGTCACCCAGGTTGGAGTGCAGTGGCGCAATCTCGGCTCACGGCAATCTCTGCCTCCCGAGTTCACACCATTCTCCTGCCTCAGCCTCCCAGCTGGGACTACAGGCGCCTGCCACCACGCCTGGCTAATTTTTTTGTATTTTTATTAGAGGTGGGGTTTCACCGTGTTAGCCAGGATGGTCCCAATCTGCTGACCTTGTGATCCACCCACCTCGGCCTCCCAAAGTGCTGGGATTACAGGTGTGAGCCACCGCGCCTGGCCTGTTTTTCCTTTTTGGCAATAGCCATCCTGACTGCTGTGAGATGGTATTTCATTGTGGGTTTGATTTGCATTTCTCTGACGAATTGTGATGTTGAGCATCTTTTCATATGTTTATGGGCTGCTTGTATGCTTTTTTGTGAGATGTGTCTGCTGATGTCTTTTGCTCAGTTTCTTAATGGGGCTATTTGCTTTTTGTTTGTTGAATTGTGTAAGTTCCTTATAGATTCTGAATATTACACCTTTTTCAGATACATATTTTGTGAATATGTCTCCCATTCTGTAGGTTGTCTATTTACTCTGTTGATAGTTTCTTTTGTTGTGCAGAAGCTCTTTAGTTTAATTAGGTCCCACTTGTCAATTTTTTTGTACCAATTGCT